>NC_142243.1:146626863-147251863 GCF_052056855.1 Sturnus vulgaris
TCCAGTCAGGGTGGACCTGCTGACCATGGGGTGTCCTCCATGGTCACCTGTACAAGTGATTCAAAAAGTCAAGCACCATCACAGCCATAGTCCCAGGCATTGTGTCTGCTGCTGCTGGAGGTATCCAACTTTGCAACCTTTGGGCAACTCTAAGGTCCCGTTTGCTTTGATAGAGACTCTCTTTGGCAAGGTCCACACAC
Source organism: Sturnus vulgaris (assembly GCF_052056855.1). NCBI lineage: Eukaryota > Metazoa > Chordata > Aves > Passeriformes > Sturnidae > Sturnus > Sturnus vulgaris. Next base: position 146,627,064 of record NC_142243.1, read on the forward strand.
TGGTAGCTCCGGGTTCTCTGAAATGCCCTCTCCCAGTCACCTTAATGTGGAGTTGCATAACTCAGACCTTGGACACAGAGAGTTTGGGACAGTAAGAACAAAACAAAAGTCCTTGGTGAATTTTTTGTGTTCTTTTGCTTGTAAACACCTTCAGGAATCAGTCTTATTCATTAATGGAGAAAGTGAGCCACATGTGCTACTTGTCCTGACAGCCCTTGCTCTCTGCAGAAAGTCTCCACTCCTGAAGTTTAAACTCAGAACACTTCTAATGACGAAAGCAACAAACAAACACCAAACAAAAGAAAAAAGCGATGTATTTCCGACTAACCTCTCAGCAGGGACAGTGCCCAGTGTTTCCAGCACCTGTAAAGGTGGGGCACACCCTATCCTGGGAAATGGCTGTGCCATGTAGCTGCCCTGCCCTCCTGCCGGTAACTCATACCCTGCAGCAAGACAGAGTGGAGGGATGGATAGACTTGTGCTCAACCAGTCCTGCTTTCTCCTCGCCCAACGACTTATTGGGCAATTTAAGGATTGCTCAACCTAGTGGAAGTTTCTCCATCGAAATGAGAGGTGCTAATAGCATTTAAGAAGTTGTTAAGTGCTTTTAGATCTGTGGTAGGGAATTTAAAGATAAGGACAGGAGGTGGGGGAAGGGATACAAGTGTCAGGAATTTCATTAGGAAATATTTTCATTGTATCACCCTTGTCTTTATTTCAATCCCACTGTTACTGTTGGCTTTCTAGAGCTAGGTCAAGGCTATGGTGAATCCGAGACCCTGAACTTTGCTGTTGCCGCTGGGTTACGCTTGACATCATTACTGCGCTAACAGCAGCAGCAAGGCTGATAAAAAGTATTTGTGTCTCCTGGAACACAACCTCTTTGTGATGAGAAGAGGTCCTGGCACTGCACTCTGCCCAGATTTAGCTACAGATAATGGAGTTTTTCCTACCGACATCTCGGGACGATGGCCGGGTGTACGACACGGTCCTTTGGTAGCGTCCTTGCAGTGCCAGCTCTCCTCCGTGGGCTCCCGTGTCCGGCGGCGGGTGGGTGGCTGCCACCGTGGGGCTCGGGCTGTGCCAGCCCCGTGGTGCCCAGCCAGGCAGGGCACAGCTGGTGGCTTGCTCTGCGGTTGTTGCAACCCTCTCCCAGGATGTCGGGCTGAGCTCAGCTCTGCATGCATGCACATGCAGGGCAGCATCGCGAGAGCCGGCAGTCCTTCCTCCTCCTCCTCTTCCCTGGTGCCAGAGCTAGCTGGCGAGCCGGCATCAAAGCAAAATTTCCCACTGGTGTCTCTTTTCTCGGAGGCTACCTGTCTCCGTCGCTGGCTTTCCGTGGCGTTGAAGCCTGCCTGGGAATAGGCGCCACTCCCACATAGCTCCTGGGTCGACTCTCATTAGGAAGGGCGTATTCCTTGGAGAGGGTGAGCTGTGCCTCTCGTTTCGGTTCTCCACGTAGGAGCCGGGCTGCAGAGCCAGGACACGGAGCTGTGTTTCTTCCCCAGGGCTTGTTCTCACTGGCGCTGGCTGTGGCTGGCAGCCCTGTCAGCCGTGCCATGGCAATGGCACATTAATGGTTAATTGTACATGAACGCTGACACTGTGGCACTGCCTGGATGGCCAAGCCCTTCCTGCGTGTGCTGGGCTGCTCTGCTGGACCCTGGGCGGGTGCCCCATCAGAGCCATGCCCTGCTTTGGGGTGGGGATCTCATCCCTTGCATGAGTGGATGTACTCTGTAGTGGTGAAAGGCATCTTCAGGGAAAATGTCACAGTCCCCAGTTCTGGTGCTGCTGTTCCCCAGGGTTCTTCCAGAGCTGGTGGCCCTGGTGTAGCTCAAGAACCCAAACTGGCTACTTTGCCGGTGAAAGAGGGGTAGATATGTGTGCCAGAGACAAGGAGTGAGTTGTTGTGCCCTCTCCAAACCAAGTGAAGAGATGTGGCCTTCAGAATCTCCCCAGAGGTGGCTCCCATCTTGGCACTACCCACGGTTACTGGAGTTACTGGATAAAACACCATGATCTTGTTGTCCCTGTATCTTCCCACTGACTGTGTCATAATTTATACTTCAGCTTTATCAGAGTACAGCGACTGATGCAGCCTGGGTGCTCACTCCTCTCCTTGGAGGAGGGTGGGAAGGAACAGGTTGCCCAGAGAAGTGGTAGATGCGCCATCCCTGGAAATGTTAGAGGTCAGGTGGGACTGGGCTCTGAGCAACCTGATCGAGTTTATGTCCCTGCTCACTTGAGGGGTTTGGAGTAGATAGTCTTTAAAGGTCTCTTGCAACCCAAATTATTTGATGAAGGCAATCCCCAGCCTGGTTAACCCAGAGAGGCAAATGGGATGCAGGGTATCCCCATGACCTTGTTGCAGAGCTGCAGGAGCAGAGGACAGAGGCTGAACCAACAACAAATAGTTGCATGCATTGAGGGGAGATCTGAGCACTCACACTGCTCAGTTACAAATTCCTCCCTAAATGGGTGTCTCAGAACCTTTTTAAAAGCTATTGCTAATTAATACAGAGCCTACCTGTGCTTGCTCTTCAACAGCGGGACATGTCAGTCTGAAAGCAGGCTGGAGAGGCAAAACAAGTTTTGGGTTTTTTTAATCTTCCCACAACATGCCTTTCTGAGCACCAAAGGACATATTTGCATTTTTTGGGACATAGTGTGAATACTTTCAGCAAATACTAAAATAAATACACATATCCATCCTACATGAGTATATACAAGGCAGTAGAAGATAACTGCACTTGAAGGGCTCAGCATCTTGTTACTCCTGCATAGCTTGTTAGCCAGGGGAGCCCAGGGAAGTTGTCATGTCCTTTGAGAGTGTTTCAGCTCATACCTGTACTGTCCCTGGTGTATGCCAAGCTTCAGCTGTGGGCTTCTCTCTTCAGGACCTCATCAGAAACAGCTTGCCTTGGGTTTGCAGTCGATGTTCTAGCAGGATTGCACAGTAAGCCAGTCAGCTGAGAAATGGGATCACTTCACCAAATTCAGTCCAGATTTTTTTTGATAGCACACGTAAATACAGCTAGTCACTAAAAAAACGAAAAGCCCAAGGTGACATTTGGTGGTTCATTCCTTCAGCTGAGCAGTGTTACTGTACTATTTGTCCGTCCTTCTACACTGCTACACCCCAAACCAGTCTCAGGGTGCTGACAGCAAAGAACCTTGCTGAACACACTCGCAGCAGGGAGCCCATCCAACTGACATTTTTTCTTTCCCTTGGGTTGTTGTTCTGTAGATTTGGTTCTCCAATCCATTTGCAGTCTCGCATGGCAAACTGGCATGCAGTGGCACGGCTGAGGGGGAGGAACGAATGGAAACAATGTCATGGGTTGGTCCCTGTGCCAGAGAGCGTGTGGGGGAGAGTCACCAGCCTAATCACATCAAAACCTTGGGAGTTGCAGCTGAACTGGGAACCTCCTTGGGCTTTGTGCCTGCCTGACTTCCCAGGGCAGTTTGGTTGATGATGATAAATGGGGAAGTTTTAGCATCCAGTTCCCTGCACACACAGGTTGTTCCTTTGTGCTCTTGCTTTTAGAGTTAACAGCACAAAATGGTAGAAGTTGGGAGAGTGTTTGATAATTCTTTTCACTTTCTCATCTTTTTCTATATTTGCTTCCCATCTCGATGCTCTCTATTAGCATCAGTTCAGAGCAAGGCCACCCCTGGTAGATGTAAGGTTGGAAGGAGCTGGGCCGAGTGCCAGTCTTGGGACTGGTTGCTACACTTAGGTTTTTGTCTTTCTTGCCCCAGATGAGCCAAGATCCCCTCCCAGGAGCCATGTTTCTGTTTGGCTTGTGTGGAGCTGGGTTTTGAACCTTCTGCTGACTATTCTCAGCAGTAGGTTGCTTGCCAGCATCCGTGCAGCAGCATGGAGATGGAACTGTTGGTGTCTGTGCTCATGGCAGGGGCCTTGAACTACATGACTTTTAAAGGTCCCTTTCAGCCCAAACCATTCTGTGACCCCAGTTCTGTGGTCCAGCAGGTGAATATTTCTAACTGGCCTGAGGGAGCTCCTTTTGGAGAAGGGGAGAACAGGCACATCCTTCCTCTCTGCAGCCCTTAATCCAGCATGTAGCATTTCTGAGATGCAGCATCTTCCTGGCTCAGTGTGTGGTAACACCAAACCCTCTGTTTCCTTTGATCCAGGGCTTTTAGCAGAGCAGCATGATGCTCCTGTGCTAGCCAAACAGCTTTGATTCTTCCATGCAGTGTGGTGTGCACGTGTCCAGGTTGACAGGGGCTACAAACACCCATTTCCTTGCAGAAGTTGAGAGTAAATGGAATCAAGCTCACAATTGCAGTTTAATTAATTTATTTATTTATTTTTCCTAATGGCCCATGTGTTTATAGCACTTATTTCTGGATGAAAGGGGATGCTGCATCAGTGTGTACCTGCAGCGTCCCTTGTTAGCTCACAGCTCTCATCTCATATGCAAGAGAGGATGCTAACAACAGCTGGGTCCCCAAAAGGTGTTTTCCTGTAAATCCTGGAGACAAATCCTGGAGAACTAATGGGAGGTGACTGGCTGCAAACTTGTGGCCGGAGGAAGATGGATGGTTTTGAGCAGGGGTGTTGTGACCTGAAACTTAAGCCTGTGACTGGGTCACTGCCCTTCTTTCAAGTTGTTTTCATTGGGCTGGAAGCTTTCTTGTTATGCATGGAGTTGCATCCAGGGAGGATCTGAAAGGTCACTTAACCCTTTGCCTCACAGTGAAAGCAGAAAGAAATGATAATACAATAAATCCAAAGCAATCCAACTATCCTCCAAAAAGAAAAAAAGACCCTGAAAGCTGAAAAAGCCACAAAGGAGGATGCTGGGTTTATATTGCTTGTTCACCAAACAACCTGCATCTGGGTTGAGGTTGCAGTGAAGGTTTATACAGAAATTCAATGCCATTTGGGATGTAACACAGGTAATAGCATTTTTTTCCCTCTTCTCTCCTCCCTTCATCTTTGCTCTAATGCGTTTGACTGAATTACAGTGCAAATCCATGGCTGTATAAATACCAAGTGAGGGAGAAAGAAATGCAGCAGAAACCACAGGCATTGTTTAGGTGGTTCTTTGATGTATTTGGCCCATGAATATAAACTGTTAGCCTTGTGGGATGGTTTTGGGCTAAAAGGGGCTTGAGACTGGTTTGTTGGGTGCCTTATAAAAACACTTCACAGACATTTGACTTCCCATCCTTTCTCTCTTGATGTGTGTGCCTTGCAGAAAAGGTGCTTGTACTCCCAGCTCCCAAAATTAAACCCCTTTTACTGCAGAAATACTGTTTGGGATCCACAACTGTTCATACATTGAATGCCTTGAAGGATGTAAGTCCAGGTTCTGTTACTGCCAGACCCATGTTCTACATTAGCATCTTAGCTTTAGCTTTAGCTCAGGGCAGATCTTGCAGCTTAGGTTGGAGTCAGGAGTGGGACCGTGCTGGCAGTGGTGGGTCTGCAGTGATGAAGGAAAGGACAGGGCGATTTGGCAGCTGGGCTTGTTTGTTTGTTTGTTTGGGAGTGCAGGGGGAGGACTTCTCTGTGATGCTTGGCAATAAATTTGGCCTGATACTTAAGTACCAGTTCCCAGGAAATTGCCATCAGAGTAATTAGCGTGTGCTGACTTATTTGTACAGTGATAACAGCAGGAAAGTATTGAAGCAGGAAAAACAAACACATTATTCATTTGAACCTTCAATCCACAGCCTTTACCTGACAGTTCACTCTTTGCAATACACAGGTCTATTTTTAAGCTTCCAAGTCAGGAGAGCTCTTTTTTAATTTTTGTTTTTCATTTTGGTCTTTATTTTGCTGACATAAATTGGAAATGAATCTGTGCTTAGAGATAAACAAATCCAATTTTAAAATAAACCTTTTGAATACCAAAGACTCTGTGGAAGTGCTGAAGTCTCAGTACAAGGCTCTTGAGACTTGTGCCCTTGCAAATGGGATGAGGGTGCTGCAGACAGCAGCTGGGGTGGGCAGGAGGAGCTCCCTGTGCAGATGTAGCTCTGGGTAGTGGAATGCCATCCCAGTTTCTATCAAAGGCATTTGGTGTGAGCATCTTCTTTAGCCCGGGTTTCCCTGCTTGGTGGTGAGTGCTGCTTAGCCAGCCAGGTTTGAATTGTCCTTTGAGAGGTGAGCACTGAGGAGCAGGTTTAGTAACTTGGGTAATAATTATTGTTAACGAGACTGTGGGAGCGTGGACAGGGTCACAGGAGTCTGTGGTTGTGAGGCATCTGAGGAGGATATTTGGGGAAGGGCAGCCTTCTATGTGTGAGTATATGGAAAAGATGGTAAGAGAGCAGGAGATGTTTGAGGTGTGGGGGGAAATGGGTCTGGAGAAATGTGTGGATTCACCTTGGAAGGGAAACAACGGGGATGAAAGCATTAGCTCTGCCTTTCCTTTCCTTTCCTCCCCTGTCCTGCTCACCAGCCACCCACAAAAGAAATTCTGTGCCAGGCACTTGTGCTAAATCCTTTGAAAGCTCCTCTTCTCCTTTGGCGATTATGAATACAGAAAAAAGGGTGGAGGCAGAAGACAGGCTGTCTGCAGGGGAAGAGCAGAGAGGCCCCAGGGTTTCTCCTGGAGATGGATTTTTTGAACAGCTGAGGAAATCAGGCAAAGCACCTCCCGCAGCTAGCAGCTATATCACAAGCACCCCGGCCTCAAATGCAGTGCAGATAAACCAGAGTTAAAGTGCCTTTTTTAAATACCAAAGGCTTTCAAGTATCTGAGCCAGCCATCAAAAAGGTGACTTGCCATCTCCATATCTTGAGCTCTTTGCATGGAGCCAGCGTGCCTCCATGGAAGGTGGGGCTTAGGCAAACACTAGCAGTACTGCTCAAAGCAAAGGTAGGAGTGAAACTTATGACCTCCCTTATGCAAGATTCAGACTGGGTGACCCAATGGTCCTAAAGTCTTTTGGAGTATTTGCTATGGTTTGCAGCCCCAAAAGTTCATCTCTATCCCTGGTTCCCCCTTTATTTTCCAGCTACCAAGTGCAGGTTTAGGGTTGGTGGAGGCTGGATTTTGACTGCAGCCTCCAGGGTTCCTAGGGAGCAATAGTAGCTTCTTGATTTTTGTGCCACAGGTTAGTTACACTTTTAATTCTACAGCTGTCACAGTAAGCCCCCCACATTTTTAAGCCCTAAAGGAAGAAGAGGCAGGAGTGAGGGAAGGTATTGCAAATGCACAACCATGAACCAGTACCATGATGATGAAAACTGCAAACAAACCAGGCAGGAGCTGATGTTTGCAGGGAGGGCTTTCCAGCTCATTTAGAGAGAATGTAGTCAGGGACTATGTCCTGGGATATGCTTTTGAGGCTTAGAGGAACCCAGCAGATGTGAAGATCCTGGAATCAAGAAGCACAAAGAGAACCTGCAAGCATAATTATGATAAACATCAATGGGTAGTTTCAGAGGGTCGGAGCTGGGAGCTTCATTCCTTTGGCTCAAGATCTTGTAGTCAGGAAAGTTTTGTGTGCCTTTTATAGAGCCACAGACTGGCCCAGACTGGAAAGGATTGTCTGTTTCAGTCTTTTGTGGGAAAGGGAGCCAAGGTGATTGTAGCAACCTTGTCCATTTGTGTCTTGAAGACCTCCAGTGGTGGAGACTCCACCATCTCCCTGAGGAGGTTATTCCAATGAGTGATTTTTTTCTCACTGTAAAATGCTTATTTCTTACATTATGCTTTGTTTCTGCCCTGTGAGTGTCATTTTTTTTACTAGCTTTTGTCTGGATATGATTTTTCCTAGTTTTTTTTAGCTGGGAAAAAAACATCAGACATCTAGATGTGGGTTTCTTGGTTTAAGAGCATCTTATTTTGCTGCTTGTGGTATGGATCTGGCACTTTTGCTGCTCTTCAAAATCCACATCTGGGTAGTGATGGGATGCAGGGGACCTTTGGATGGGGCAGGGATGTCTGGGGCTGGACAAGCCCGGCATAAGCTGATAATGAGACATCTTGTTCGTTGTACCACCAGTAATTGAGCCTCTTCTTCTTTGTACCACATTGATTTCTAGGCTTTAAGGTCATTGTTTAGTCTGACCTGCTGTATAACAGAGATTCCTTGAATTAATTTCCACTCTGCAGTCAGCAGTCGTGAATGGAATCAAGCATACATTTTTAGGGGAGCAAGAGATACAAGGTGGAAGCATCCCATCTTATTTTAAAAATTGCCAGTGCTGAATCCTTGGCCATGCCAATTGGAGGACTTTTCTTTCTGTTAATTACCTACAATATTGAAAAATGGTGTCGCTGTTTCTGGTTTGTTTTCTGTTGAGCTTCAACTTTCAACCTTTGGTCTCGGTATGCCTTTGTCTGGCAGGCTGAGAGCACTCTCTGACAGGTACCTACAGGCTGCGAGGTGCCTTTTAACTTTCTCTTTGATTGACTTCCTTGAGCTCCTTGCTACAAGCCTGGGTTTGTTCTAGTGGTTGTCCTCTGAACTCTCTCCAGTTTTTCCAGCAGTATTCTTGAAGTGTGGGCACAAGTAAGAAACCTCACACTCCCATCAGCTGTGCCAGCCCAAGGCCTGCAGATAACAGGGCCTCTGCTGGTACGTGACATCCCTCTCTGTGGAGCCCAGCACCATGGACCTGCCTTGCGAGCTCACGTTGGGCTAATTATGCCTCTTACCTCAGCCAGTCCTGTAGGTCTTGTATGTTTAAAAAGTTTCCATGCACCCATTTCTTTAATATGCCAAACGTCTCTTTAATCTTTTTGATTTTTTTTTTTCTTGGTTTGTATTCTGAAAGGAGCTTTAGTCCAACCTTTCTCCCTGTACCAACCACACGTCAAAAATCTTTACAAAGCTGAGAGCTGTTAGGAGTGTGTTATACAGAGCTGGGGGAAGGAAAGTAATTCACAAGAGGGAAATAACACTGAGATGTATCTCCAGTGCATGGTGGGAAAAGATGCATACCACTGGCTCCAAAGTCCTGCAGGCTCTTTTGACCTCTTCAGATTTTGATGGGTTGTGTTCTCCCATGAAGATTAACCATGGAGATGGTTAACCTGCAAGCCCTGTGCCAGTCAAACCTGTCACTGCTGGCTCTGGAGTGTGGCACCAAGCTTCTTGCCTGGGGGTCGTGGGCTGACTGCTCCCATTGGGGGTTTGGGTCAGTGCTGGTGAATTTCTAGATGCTAGACCCAGAGAGTTAAGTGTATTTCCAACAGAGGTATTTTTATTATTGATTCTGTGTTGCTTCTTATGTATAATGATTCAGAGGAAACAAAGGTGTTGATCTGATGGGGAACCTAGAAAGCTTTTTTGGTAATAACATCCAGATGTTCCCTTAGCACATCTGCTTAAGCCACTGTTGAAGTCAATGCCTTCAGCAGTGCTGCTGGTGTGTTTTACTGCCTGCTGCTGTGTGTGATGCTAATTTATGAGTAATGCAGAAATGGAGGAGGGGGAAGTTTAGCAGCAGAAGCAAGGACAACCATCTGCCAAGGAAGCGTGGGAAAGGAAGGCAATCCAGACTGTAACCCAAATTATTCTTGCTTTTACAATTTGTGTAGGGTATGTGGAAGTACTCTTGCATGTAATTGTAAGTACTGTGCCCCAGGTTTGCCTGGTTACAGGTCACTGTGTACCTGTGCTGTTGCAACTCAGCCATGTGGGCAAGACATTTGTCTGTCTGAACATTGGCTTCAACTGAGAGCAGGGCAAGCCCTCCTTGTGCAGTGACTGATGTGTGAAAAGATACTCCTGCCTGTGCCCTCATTAGTAGGAAGCTGTTTCTCTCCCTGGTTGTATCTGTTTAGCACTTCAGCACTGCCTTGCTAATCCCTGTGTCAGGATTGTCAGCATGCGGTGTTCCTCCAGGGAGGGTCAGCTTTGGGACAGCTCAGCTGCCTCATGCCAGGGCTTTGGGCAGCCAGGATGCTACTGGGAGCTGTGCTTTTAATGTCACTGTGTCAGCACTGTGCCCTGCCCAAGGGAATGCTGCCAGCAGCCTGAGGATAGCGTTCCATAATTCCCAGTGCTCTGAGCTGTGCAGTGCCTTTCTAGGCTGCACACTCCAAGCTCTGGGTCACAGCCCTTCCGACATGGGCTCAGATCTGGTGAGCACTGTAGCTCCTTACACCATGCTGCTCTTCCTCCCACTTCCTCAGTGACTTCTGGCTGGTTTTCAGTGTCACAGAGAGCAGAGCAGACCAGTTTGTGGTGCTCACGGCAAAGTACTGACATGGACCTGGTCTGAAAGGTGATGGCAACCACAAGGTCTTTGAAGAAGAAAAGAATCTCATCTCTCCATTTGAAGGCTAGTGTGTCACCTCCCTCCAGAGATGGTGGAGTGACATTGGAGATTATGCAGGTTAAAATGGGGGAAGAAGGTGGAAATGTGTGGTTGGGGTGTGGCAGAGCTCTTCTGTGAGGAGGAGATGTTGGTGTGGCAGGTGCCTGCGAGATGAATGGCCCAAAGAGGTAGATCTCATCCTATTCCTGTCTCTTCCTCTCTAATGAGTGACACAGCTGAGCTGAGCACCATGAGCTGGCCAAGGATGGACCATCAAGTGCTCTTGGGTACTTGTCAGAGAGCTCATAGCCCAGCTGGGTGATTCACAGGATGGAGGTGGACACTGTATAGCCTCAGAGGAGCCTGCAGCACCTTGGTTTGTGTGTGTGCTCCTTCAGAGAGTAAAGACCCTGCAACAGCACTGCAGGTCTTGAAGCAGGAGAGGCAGTGTGGTCTGTAAATGTTTTTCACATGAACACAGAAAGCAGCAAGAGGTGGTCAGAGAGACACGTTTCTGGAGCTGTGGATGACATTGCCATGCTCATGACTTGGGGCCCATCTTGTTTCCAGTAGCCATCTTCTTAGCTGTACCTCCCATGCTCCTGGAGCGTGCCAGAGCCATTTGATCCACCACATCAGCTATGATCTTGTCTCTTCTGGCAATGAACCCTGCTGCTTGCTTCCCTAGCAAAGGTGTGTTTGAGCATCAGTGGCTTTGTACCTCCTGTGCCACATCTTGCACCCAAGGAAGTGGGTGCTTCAGCAGCATAGACCAGCTTTCCTGCTTCTCTTAGAATGATACCATAGAAAGACCTGGGCTGGAAGAGCCTGTAGAGATCATCTATTCCAACCCCTCTGCCATGGGCAGGGGCTCCACTTTGCTGTTTGTAACTAGGAATATTAAATCTGGGTAGGACCAAGCTTCCACTAATATGAGAAAGCTCTTCTTTTATCAGGCTAAATTACAAGTTATTCCCAGCTGCCTCCTAAGCCTGAGTTAGTTTCTATGTCAGCAGCCCACCCTGGCAATCCTTCTCAGTTGGTGGGTTGGAGTTAGTTTGCAGGTCCTCCCTAATGGGATGGGGCTGCTGGCCTCTTTTCTGCAGCTCTTCCATCCCAAAGGAACCTTGTAGACGTCTCCATTGTGATTATTTTCCATCTCTTTCAAATGTCCCCTGAACACAGATGAAGGCTGCTTCTTTTTTTCTCAGGACCATTACATTGGGCTGCTTGTGTCTGGCCAGTGTCCAGTGGAGGAGCTCCTGAACATCATGGAAGTCTTTAGTTTAGATAAAGTACCTAAATGCTGTGTTTCCATTTCTTTCTGCACGCAAAAAAAAAAAAATGCTATTTTTGATAAAACTTAGAATTTAATCTAGATGTGATTTCTGGAGTTGTTCCTGCCTGCTCAGTGGAGCAGTATGTTATACCCAGCAGAACTATCTCTTCATTAGTATTAATCAACACACAGTGTAGTCATTTTGCTAGTCTGTGAGAGTCTGTAGTTGAACACTTACATTGTCTTAGGGCAGAATTTACATATAAAGCTAACTATATTGTCTTGTGTTTTAAAATCCACCTAATTTGATTAAAGTAGCTCAATGTTTCCTTTGTCTGCATTTGAGCTGACTTACTTTGTCACTAATCCCGTGTCCTATTGCAGTTCAATGCACCCTCAGGAGACAGTCAGCTTCAGTAAATCCTCCTTTTTGGGAAAAGTATAGTAAAAATTTGGAGTGGGTTGGCTACTGACAGTACATCTAAACTTTCTGATGCCGTCTGCATTTTGGTTTGTATTTGAAAGGAGTCTTTGTTTCTAATGGAAGTTATAATACAAAATGTAAAAGTTTGTGACTCCAAAGGGAAATTGTTGAAACAAAATGCTTCAAGTCAAAATGAGTTTCAATACATCAACCTTCAAAATTTCAAGTTTTTTATATTTCTTTCCACTTATTCAGAATGGTAGGAAAAAAAACCAAAAAACAAGATCTTTAAATCCCACAAGGGTGATAGAACTAGATTTCTCAGCTTTCTTTAACATCTCTTAGTCATCTTCTGTTGGCTGAATCTTGAGGCAACAAGATATTCTTTTGTCAGTGCTGCAAGGTCAGGGTGTCCTGTGAAGGGTGAAGCAGACATCACTCTCTTGGTACTAATAGAAATCATGTATAAAACCTGAAGGTTTGTCAATCTGTCCTAATCCAGATATTAAAACTGTGCTTTCTTTATAGGTGTATCCACTGTTTGGATGATGAAACTTGGTGACCTGCAATTTGGCTTGGATTACAGTATTTCAGAAGACTTTCTGAACTTGCAGGCAACCCTCCCCCTAGACTTTGGGGACAGAGGAGCTTAAATTTGCATTTCCAGTGTTGCACAAGGAGAAAGGAGTTGGCTTCTTTGCCCAAGTAATGAAAATCAATGCTGTGTTGCTCTTGGAAGAAAGAAGAAAAGCCTGGCATATAGATCTTGGTTTAGAGACAGATTTTGCCTGGAAAGAGTGTGCCTAGGGGAAGATACAGGAAGAAGAGGTGATGCTGCAAGCCAGCTTCCTAACCCTCCAAGTGGGACTGAAGCTTTGTAATAAGGTACAAAAAAACCAAAAGCAAAATATTTTCTTTCCTTCGTACCTCACTGAAATATCCATCAGACAAGAAGTGAGATGAGTAATGAGTCCATGCATTGAGTAATCTCTCCTACTGCCCCCGTTCTCTGTCCTGTTCCCCTGGCCACTTCCCACGTCCTGCATCACCCATGCCTTGAGCAGGCTTCATGTAAAAATCATCAGCAAATCTCAACTGCCTTAGTTGTCCACCTGTCCAAGACTTAAGTTTTCAAGCATCTCTGCTCAAAAACACACACACACACACACACACACACACACACACACACACACACAAATCATGTTGTTTCTGGAGGATGCTTGTGCCTTTACTTTATGCCTGAGGAACTTGCTGCTCTGTTGTTGGCAGAGAGGATGACAGGTCCCTCACACTGTTTGCACTGCACTCTTTGCGGCTCCAGAGCAAGACAGTGATATGTTTTCCAAACTGATGAGATAGAGAGAGAACTGAAATGTATGGGCTTATCACATTGCTTTGTGTAAAGCCACAAGAGGAGAAAGGCAGGAAACAGAGCAAAATTACCTGTTTTCAATTTACTGCCTTTGGAGAACTGAAAAACATTGGTGGTGGAAAATAAAGCTTAATTTAGTTTTTATCTTCTTTCCTGCTACGCATGTTTTTCCTCATAATTATGCATGGTCCCGTGTTGGACCCTGGGCTCTGGAGTGCTGGAAGCATTCCTTGGAGGAGAAGGATGGCAGAGGGGTGTCAGGCTTGGTCTATTCTAGTGATACAGCTCCATGGGCACGGGAGACAGAGAGCTTTCCTCTGCTGCACTTCCTGCACTCCGTGCACTCTGAAGGCTGTGTGGTGGAGAGGGTGGAAAGGGTTCACCAGACGCTTGCTCTGAGTATGTGTGGTATGCATGATGTTGCCATGAAAGCCATGCCAGTGTGTGCATGGGTACCTGTACTGTCACAGCAATATTCCCTAAAAAATTTGACAATGATAAAAAATGCTGAACTGAACTCCACTGAGGTGAAAATCCCTCCCTTTTCTTCAGATCAGAGATTTCCTGGCTGTCCCTCACCCTTGTGTCTCAGCACTGAGCTGGAAGGACCATCACTTTGTATTAGAGATTTTTAACCTCTGTGACTCTTTCAGTTGTTGGTTTAACTGCTCTTTTTTCCAGTGAGAATGCCAGTGACGTAGGCAGATACAGTGATGGGAAGATACCACTGTCTAGGAAGCAACAATGGTTTCACATCTATGAAGGAACTATGACTAAGTGTGTAGCTGCTACCTTTTTAAAGCAGATTTGAATCAGAGAGATTCTGGGTCTGCCCCAGTTCATTGGAAGACACAAATTTAAGCATTTGTTCGTTAAGCCTAAGTTTCTGTTTCAGAGTGGATATTTAGATTTTAATCTTGCGTTTGAAATTTTGCCATTTAAAGGTGAGATGAGAAAATGTGTGATACACATTGGACAGCAGCCACACTGTTAAAGATGAAAGGGAATAGAAGTGGCTGTACAGAGGAGAGTGAGACCATCTAGTTTGATATCTCCCTTGGTGATAGCTGAGAGAGGAAAGAGTATAAGAAAGAGTGCTCTAGGAATGAGCTTTCCTCAGCAGATCCCTGCAGAATCCAGTGGGTAATGTGCTAAGCATTTCTTGGAAGTGTCCTTTATGTCCCTTTGTCTCCATGGATCAGATGCTCCTGTCATGCTCAGGTTATGGAGCTCATTACTCTGAGCCAAGCCATGCAGTCTCTGGCCCAGTATTGTGTTTATATGGATTAGCCAAGGGTCACCTAAATCAGAAGTGCTATGTTGGATTCGGCCAGGGGACATCACAGCAGCTGGTGGGCTGAAGGTCCTGCTCTAATGACCAGGAGATTGGAGTTCACCCTCAGTCCTGTGCAATTCTGTCATTTAACCCCTCCACTTCTTCCCCTGGGACGCACCAGTCATGTGTGGGTGTGATTCCTGTGTAACAAATAGGATTTAATGAGAAGAACAGACCTTAGAAAATCCCGTGCAGCTCAGTCTTCAATTAGTCGTGTAGGACTGTTGTCATCTTGGTGGCTTGATGCTTAAAGGAGGGAGATATAACCCCTTGTATCTCACAGGAGCCTTTTCCAGGTCTCCAAAGAAGAATAGAGTGTAATTTGGCACTTATTATTTCATTGCATCAGCTTTTCTGGGTCTGGGAGTGCTCTTAGCACAAGCAAATAAATTACCCATCTCATTTTGCTGCATGCACTGCAGCCAGCCATATGTTTGAGGCTGATAGAGATTCTTATCTCATGGGCTAAAATTACTGAATGGAGGATGACATTTCTTATCAAGGGCTTTGCTGAATCAGAGAGTGGCCCTGGCACCGAGCTCTGAGACACTGCTCCTCTTTGTCCAGCCTCCCGGCCCAGCAATAAATGGATTTGTGTCTGTAGGTCAAAGGTGCTTGTGTCAAGGTTTTGTTGCAGATGGAAGCTCTGACAATTGTCCATGTGCCTGGGAGGATGTGGGGTTGAGGAGGGGAAGTGAGAATGTTCATATGACTAAAACAGAGCATCACAGAGCTGGGCAAATATATATCTACTTAGAAATCCTTGTATGCACAGGCTTCACATCCAGGGGCTCCTTTCTCCCAGAGGGACAAAGGCTTTGCTTCCAGTCTGTGGTGTAAAAAGCCATCCCCTCCTACTGACAGCAACAACTTTTCTCCAGACTCAGAGCTTGCATCTCTCCATCCTCACACCCATCTCTTTAAGAACAGGTTCTTTTCCTTCCTATCTTTCCATTTCTGTCTTTGGAGGTTACCTGGTAGCCACTGATGAGTCAAGGGGTTGTCTGGTTGGTTATCAGGTAGAAGAGGGTCAGGGAAGCTTCTCCCATCAAGTCCAAGCACCTTCTTTTTGCCTTGTCTTTGCCTCTTAGAGTAGAATTGGCAACATGGGATGTTCAGCTTCTGCAATGCATCTGGGCAAAGCTGTGGATGGAGAGTGGAGGGACTCTCCAGTTGCCTTGGTGAACTCCCTAACTGAGCACTGTCCACAAAGGCAGGTTTGTTCCTAGGAGTCCTCCTGGTCAGGAAGCAAGACTAGCTACCCACCCAGCCACACAAGCATGGTCAAACTTCCTATAAGAGGTTCCTAGGAAAGGCGTCTCTGAATTAGCACTTTTTTTTCCTTGCAGGAGGGTGTCTTCCAGAGGACAATACTCTTGTAGTGTTGTACAAAGGGCAGGGTCATCCCAAATCAAAATAAATCTGATAAAACACTGTCTATGATGGGGAGAGACCTAACGTGCAGCATCAATTTCTTCTGCTAAGTGGTCTCAAATGAGTTTTTCAGTTTATCTGTGACCATGGCAAGGTATTTCACTTCCTCTTTAATTACAAGTATCTTCAAGCTGGCCTGTGGCAGCCACGTAATGTACAGCAGGAGATCAAGTCCCTGGTGTCTAGCAGAAGCCATTCTTTAGGTCAGTATAAGAGTGGTACTATGCCCAGTATGGTGAGGACATTGTGGCAGAATAGTGGGACATTGTCCTCCTGTCTGCACCCTTCCTGGCTCAATCCTGGCTCTTGGAAGCATGGGGCATATCTTTGAGTGATGCTGTCCAGGGAAGACCACTTTATTTCAGAGCCAAACTACCAGCACTGTTTTCTGCAGTGCCCCTGAGATGCCCAGAGATAAGAGCCCTCTGTGGTGTGGCAGTGGACCAAGGCTGTGCTCTCATTGACTCCTGGGGAGGCTCCTCTGCCGTCTGCAGCAGCCATCAAGAAATGCTGGGGCTGATGAGTGCAGCATTCCCAGAGTGCCCCATCTCCCAGGAAGGGTGGCAGGGGTCAGAGAGCACCCTTCTTGTGGATGTGCAGGCATCTTCCTCCTCTTGAAACAGCATCCACCTAATGCTGTTTCAGCCTGATTTTCAGGTTTTTCTATGTCCTTCCTCCTGCATTCTGATGGTGCAGCCCAGCGTCCATCACAGCTTGCAGCTTGGGGGTCCCAGGCACCTGCAGGTGCTGTCACATGTGGGCTGGGTACTCCTTCCTTCAGACCTTTTCTCTTGACCATTTTCCCCCTGAATCATGCTGAATCACCCCGACCTCAGTGGAGCAACCCCAGGCCTGCCTGTCAGCCTCTGGCCCTGCACCAGCAGTTGAGCAACCACTGCCCTGAGGTCATGCTGGGATGGAGGTCTCCAGGGCAGTGGATGATCAGCTAGTCCTTGGGCTTCGATCCGCAGCAGTGTCTGCATGCCATCACACCACAGTCATGCTTTCCCAGTACCTGGCTCCTGCTGAGGTGGCTGTTTATTGCCTGTTTGCCTTGGATGCAGTGCTCTCCTGTCCTGTGGGAACAGGGGTTTGCCTCAGTGGGGGATTGGGGAGGTTATGGGGACATGCTGTGTTTAGGGCGAGTGACGATCTGAGGTGACCAGCTGGTAACTCCCAGTTGTAAGCCTGGCCTGTTCAGCTGAGTGTCTGCTTTTAATACAATTGCAGGATCATGTTTGATTTGTTAAAAGAAAGAGCAGAG
Source organism: Sturnus vulgaris (assembly GCF_052056855.1). NCBI lineage: Eukaryota > Metazoa > Chordata > Aves > Passeriformes > Sturnidae > Sturnus > Sturnus vulgaris. Next base: position 146,644,428 of record NC_142243.1, read on the forward strand.
GGGTTTCCCTCTAACTACTGTCTGACCATTGTCTCAGCATCGTGTCTGGCTGTGATTTCTGCATTGCTGCAGATAACCTCAGTGAGCTGGACTCTGGCAGTGCACTCAGTGTGTACCTTGCATACCCACGGAGTTCACCCCAGATGCCCACAGCATGCACCCTACACACTCACACTAAGCATGCTGCACACCCAGGACAGCAGCCCATGCACCCAGGGCATCATGGCATGTACCCCACACACCCAGCAAACCCAATTTCATGCACGCTTCAACCTTGTTGAGATTATGCCCTGGGTGGCAATGCTTGAGATGACAAGAACTCACATCTTTGCTTTCTGACCTTTGCTTTCTGCCCTTTGCCTAGACTGAGTTTGCAGTTTGAAAAAAAAAAAAAAAGCAAAACCTGTCATTTTATTCGTCAGCGGAGGTAATTTTTTTTCTAGAAGCTGCTAAGGCACAGTCAACCTGGAACCCACAGTGCCCTTACTAGAAACCATTATCTGGGTTAGACTGACACACATAATGGGAAGGTGGAAGTGACTCTAGCACATGGCTGGAACATTGTTAATGCCCAGTGTTAGTCCTGCTGTAATGCAGCTGTGGGTGATGGAGTGGCAGAGGCTTGTGGAGTAGCTACAGCCTGCTTGTTGGGGCTGCAGTTGATGGTGACTGCCAGATGTCCCACGTGTAGCTCTGGGAGTCTGGGAATGGGGACTGAACAGGCTGAACTTCCAAATATTCCCAAATACTCATATCCATAAATCTGTTCATCATAGATGCTGCCAGCCAGGTATGAGCTGTGGAGTATAGAAGAGTCTCCAAAAGTTGTGATCCGTGCTCAGAGCTTCCCAGTACTAGCATAGGCTTGTGCAAGCAGGGCAGGACGATCCAGCAGAAATACATTACACACGGGGGAAAAGCAGACTGGCTTGTTCCCTGCCATTTTGAGAAAGCCAGAATACATCTTTTAGAAGAGGAGTCTTCAGTAAAAGTACTTGGGAGCCTCTCCTTCTGACTTAGGTGTCTTGAAAACAGAGCCTGCTTTCAGAGGTGCTGTGGGCAAGCCCTGTGCCCTGCACCTTGTGCTTGATCAAGCAAAGCCTCAGTGCCAGCTTTTCCCCATCCAGTTTCTGTCCTCAAGTCTTGTACTTGATTATCTTCCCATCTGATTTGTTACAGTAACAAGCAGCTCATTTAAGTAATTTCCATCTAGCTCTAATTAAGATTCTACATGCCTTTTTATTCCAGTGGAAAAAAAGGGGTTCCTCTTGATTGCTTTCGAGTATGGGAGTGTGCAGCCAAGTGCCCTTGACTTCAGCAGTGTTTAAGAGCATGTGTAAGTGCTTTCCTGATCTGAACCAAAACTGCAGTAAATCTTGACTACTCTCAGCAGGAGTCTTTCATCTGCATGAAGCTCTGTAAGTGAAGAAAGCATTGGCAACTCTTGGAGCCAACAGAAAGAATGTGTAAATCCTGGCAAGAAGGTGAATTACCGTGGAGTTCAAAGCATGACACGCTCCTTTATGTACTCTATCTTAGTTGTCAGGAGGGAGTTAGCTCTTAAAATGTGGTCCTGGGGATGGGGACTGAGTTATTTTGTGCTTGCTTTTGTGCTTTTGTGTTTTGGACTTTGCCAGGCATTCAGGAGAATGGGTGCTGCCCCATCCCACAAACTCCAACTGGCTGAGCATTGTGGGAGGAAGGATGAAGCTTCTCTGGAGTCTTTTATTTAGTTTGGTGCTGGAGGAGTAACTTTACAAAGCAGTCGGTCCATAGCTCAGGAAATATTTTCCTGCTGACCACATCCCTAGCTAGCAACTGCCCTCCCACTCCGGGAGTGAAGGCAGGAAGAGCAGAGTTCTAGCTGAAAGTCCTCTTTTTTCAAAATTAGTCTGATTTTTATTTTTTTAAGTACTCAATTGCTGGGTTATTCTTTGAGGTGTCTTTAACTGGGCTTTGCGGCATATTTCATGTTTTTGGCAAACTTTCAAGAAGGAAGTGTCTTAGTGATGCTGTACAACTCCAGAGGACTGCAGAGAATGCAGGCAGGTGGTAATGCCAGAAGGAAGAGATTAGAGGTCAAAATAAATGCAATTTATGCAAAGACTTCATGAAGAAATTCAGCCTGATGAGGGCATGGAGCAGCAAAACACCTTCTTAAGGAGAGACAGAGCATCACTGCTTTGCTCTTGTGACACGGGGAAGGATCCAGCTCTCTTCCCCAGGGGATGAGCTGGTGCATCTTTTCCATCTCTAATGTCTCTGCTTCCTCATATCTGATGTAAATAATTTATAAGGCTCGAAACGTGATCATGGGGCCGTCTGTGCAGGAGGAAGATTAAAGCCTGGGGCCAGCAGTGTGCAGGAGACCTGGTACCTAATGCAGTGCCTGTTCTCCATGGGCAGTATGCCAGGTGAACAAGTGCTGGATTAGTGCCTGAACCCTACCAGAATCATTCCACACAGTCCTTTTGTTCTTTCTATCCTTTTTTCCATGTCTCCTTCCCTCTCTCACACCCCCCGCCCTTATTTTTCTTTTTCTGGTCTTTTTTTTTTCATTCCTCCTTCTTTTTTTTTTTTTTTTTTTTCTCTTCTGTTTTTTCCTCTCTTCTCTGCTGTTTGCCACTACTCTATCTATGAAAAGTCAGCATCTCCTTTTTCCAGGCAGTTGTTTTTGGCTATAATTGAGCTGTGGGTATTCTGACCACGTAAGAAAGGGGTTGTCACTTCTGTGCAAGTCTGGCTCAACCTGGGGATGAAAAATCACTTGTGGACAGAGAGTGGAAGTCTGTGAAAAGCTGTGTGGTTGTGGGCTGAGAGGTGACTTGGAGAGCCCAAGTTCAACGCCTTTGAATTCAGCCTAAGTAGCCAGTGAGTGTCAGACCCGTGAGGCAGGGTCTGGTGTGAATAGCTGCAGAGCAAGTGCAGCAGAGTTTCACTGACAGGCCCCAGGACAGTTGCACAGGTGTTTCAAACTTTCTGGAAAGCAACACAATGTAGAGACAAATCTTGCTGGTTGTGTTGTTCCCTTGCTTGGCAGACTTGCTCCTCACCTGGAGCTCCAGAGATTGAGGGAAGACAAAACAGAGTCCTTTAGCCATTCTGAAGGAGCAGCCAGAGGTATTGATCAAATAGATAAATAGAGCCCAAACTCCAGATGTGGGCTCACTGCCAGGAGAGCTGCTTTTATCTACTCTGGTGTCCCAATGGAGCACCTCTGCTGTGAGGTAAAACAGAGACAGTTTGGGTTGTTCAGCATAGAGAAGAGAAGGTTCTAGGAAGACCTTAGAGCACCTGCTAGTACCTAAAGGGGGCTACAAGAAAGCTGGAAAGGGACTTTTTACAAGGGAGTGATAGGATAGGGGGAAATGGCTTCAGACTGAAAGATGGCAGTTTTAGGTTGGACATAAGGAAGCAACTTTTTACTGTGAGGTGGTGAGGCACTGGCAACAGGTTGCCCAGAGAAGTTGTTGGTGCCCCATGGCTAGAAGGGTTCAAGGCTAAGCTGGGCTTTGAGCAACCTGGTCTAGTGGAAGATGTCCCTGCCCATGGCAGGGGGGATTGGAATTAAAAGATCTTTGAAGCTCCCTACCCAAACTACTTTGTGATTCTTGGAATCCTGCAAGTTGTGATCTCCTATTTCAGTTGATCCATTTGTATTGTTTGAGAGGGAAGAAACATGACATTTTCAGTCCATTCAGCAGCAGGGACATGCTCGTGCCAAGACACCACTGGCAACTGCTGCAACTCAGAGGTGGCAGGTCCATTAGAAAGGTGGAGGAATGGCTGAGCCCAGAGCCTGAGTGTAGCATCCCTTCACCTCCACAGGTGAGCTGGATCAAAGCACCTTAAAATGCCCTGGACAAGCGTCAGTGAACCTACAGAAATATTCTCTCAGAGTATCACTCCTCTCTGATTCTCCAGGAAAACATGTCAGCCTACCAAATGCGACAAGAGTCAACAATAGTTACATTTATTAGGGACATTTGCTGACTTAATCTCTCCTTGGCTTGATCTTGGCATCTCTTGCTCTGCTTGTGGAGAGCTCATTTAAATTTAAAGTTGCTTGTCCCTGTACCTGGGTGGCTGGTCTTGTCAGTCTTCCTCGTGTCACTCATGGAAGTAAATTGTAAATAAATTTTTAAACTCAGGGCTTTCATTACATCATATTTAGCAGCATGGTCTCTTTTTTGTACCATCTCAAATTTGTCCTTCAAATAACACACATAATTTTTAGCATCATTTCAAATGCTGCAATAATGTTATTGTAGACTGAAGTATTGTAGCTATTTATAAGAACAGGATGCTCTCAGTTTCCTGGGACTGTACAGTATTTTCATTTTTTGGCTTCTCTTTGAGAATTGTGTAAACCACTCTTTATTTTCAGCAAAGCATCTGTTTTAGCTTCGCGATTACTTTGTCTTTTAGACTGAAAGGGGCCTCAGAGCGTTTTAACCTCCTGCTTCCCCTGCCTTGTAATCCCCCCAGGGTTTGCCAGGCTCCTTCCCAACATGAATGGGGGGCCGGAGGGGGAGCAGGGAAAGGGGGATTTGCTTCCGATGAAGTCAGCCAGACTGTGTCCTGCGGGGGGGGGGGGGGGAGCTGGGAAGGACCCTTCATCCCCCACCCCTCACCCTCCATCCCTCACCCCCCATCCCTCACCCCCCATCCCTCGCTCAGGACGCTGCCAGTGCCGGATTAGGCAGCGCAGCCTGAGCTCGGAAGCCGGTGGTGACTTCACTCCCCCGCCGCTGACCTCCTCATGGGAAGCTTTTCCCAACAGGAAGATGCATGAGGTTGTTAAATACTTCCCAATGTCTGGCTGAAGTTTCCCCTTTCCTAATTTAATTTCACTTTGTTTGTGATTTAGGTGATTATTTAAGAAAAGAAAAAATCACTTTTTTTGACAGTTTATGTATTCTTTTTTCAGTTTAAACATCTTACTCTTAAGTAGATAAAAGTCCTTTGGTCTGTCACAGGTGCAGAGTGGATATTGGCTTTAGAGAGCAGCTCCATCTCCACAAATTGCTTTATCCCAATGTAAAGGGATGTTTTAGAGAAAATTAGGTCATATGTAGAAAAAAAAGAAGTGTGCTTGAAAAAGAAGGCTGCACCAGGCGTGTCTGTTCTTTTTTCCCACGGTCATAACTTGGTGCTGCCTTCTTTTCATGTTTCCATTGGTGGTTTGTGGAATTCCACCCCTGAGCATCCATCAGCAGCACAGACTCTCAGTGCTGGGCAGTCCTCGTGTGTCTGCCCAGTTCCTGGGCTGCAGCAGGGCTGCAGCTGAGTTCCTGTGAGCAGCAAAATGCAGGAGGGTGGGTCATCCCTCCTTCTGCTGTGGAGTTCTGTGGGAGATAAAACTCCTCACCCAAACCCAAGGAGGGTTACAGCATGGTAAAGCTGGAGCTTGAAGCCCTGCTCAAGTTCCAGCTTCTCCACCTTGGGCTAGATCTTCTCCCAGGGGTTTTGGAGCTCAGTGGGGAACTCAGGCTGTCTTGGGCCATGCTTGGCTCTGGAAGCATCTTTGAGTTGCATTGAGCTTCTGTTCTTGAGGGTAAAGGAATTTGTGTTCACTAGAATACACAGTAGGTGGCAGAAACCTTGAGAAATCTGGTACCATGAGAGCAAGGAGGAATGAGACTGCTCCTCCTTCCCCTCTCCATCCTTCTTCTTCCTGCTTGGCACTCTGCCTCTGGGACTCAACCTCCATTTAAGGGGGTGCCACCACTGCTCCTGGTCAGGAAGCCAGTTGTGCAGAGAGATGCTGATTTTGGAAGCCCTGTTAGATGTTTTTGTTCACTCATCTTGGAGATTAAGCGTGGGAACAGTTGCAGCCTGAGATGCCAGTAGCTGACAGTTGCATCTGACATATATTTCAATTTTTGTTATCTTCCTGCAGCTGTTTTCACAACACTCATATATGAAAGGTCCACTTATCTCACTCCTTCCATAGTAGAAAAGGCTAAAGAAAACATTCCTGTTTGTTTGTATTGAAACTGGTATGGTTTGTGGCTTTTATGTTTTCTTGCAGTGGTTTTTTTTTGTTTGTTGTTGTTTTTTTGGTTTTTTAAAATAATCTTAAACTCCTGAGCAGAAGGTTACAAAACACTAAAGGGCAGAGTCTTATCTCTTCTACATCAGTGTGAAAGTAGAACTGTCACTGACCGTGGGATTGCACTGTCTCATTTCAGAGGCATGCCCTCTGTTTTAAATAAATAGATGAATCCCTCTGCAAATGCACATTAATTTTCCACTCTCTTGTTTACTCACTAAGGTATGGTGCATTATAGCTATTAGGAGTCATGCAGGTCTCTTATAACACAGTATTTGCATCATTATTAAATATCTTTTGCTTTTATTCTTCACAGAAACAGCCATATCAGAGGGATAGATGTAGAGAGGTCAATTTGGCATCCTGGAGCAGTGCATTGAGCCACACAAATACAGCTTTGCATTTATGGACCAGGGGTTGCACACATCTGGCTACCCTGCCTGTAGCCAGCAGCACTGTGAAGTTTCAAAGAAAGCTGGAAGCTGGGGAGATGGAGCCTGCGTGGTGCCTGCAAGATTGGCCAGGTTTGGCACTGGAGCTTCTCTGGGACACGAGGGATTTGGGACACAAGCTGTGGCTCCTCGTGTCCCTTCCTTCTGATGGCTGGTGTGGTCTCCTGCTGTTCAGGAGATGTTTTCCAGCACAGCAGTGGTATTTTTCCAGCCTGGAAGGGTATTCAGGGTCTTGTTTGCTTTTGCTGTTTGACTGACTGGGAGGCTGCAGACTGGGGGAGGGAAGAGCTTGATTTTTCATGTGTGCTCTCAGGTGCTGGGCTGAGACTGTGCTTGTCTGGTGGGGAGGCAGAGGGGTTTATGATGTCATTACAAGTTTTTGTGTCTCTGGTCATTAGCTAGATGCAAATAATAAGATTTTTAGGTTGTCTAAAGTTTGCATGGAATAAGTGAGTCAGACGTTCCCCCTTTGCAATGGTCTTCCTATCTGCAGATCAGTGGCGGGCACTGAGGGCTTCACTTGACACTCTGCTCCAGCAGCTCCAGGTCAACTGGAAACCATTTCCAAAGGCTGCATTCCTTTGATCAGTGACTAGTGAACTCAGGTATTTAAGGTAAATGTTACAGCTTTCTGGGAACAGCCACCCGAGTTGCCACATAAATGGCATGAAATTATTGTCACGGAGCCAGTTCGGCTGACACAGGAATGTTTTACACTTGTGTGGAGATACAAGAGAAGACCCATCAGTGCTCCTAGATGCTGAGGAATTCAGCCCCTCAGCCTTTCTGAGAAGAGGTTTTCCTGCCTGCTTTGTAGTGTGAAAACAAAATACACAGATAAAGAGAATTACCCGAGATCATGCAGGATGCTGCTGGGCTCGAGATCAGAATCGTCATCCTCTGTGTCCCAGTTTTCACTCCATCTATTAATACACCACGCTATTTTTAGCCCTCTAAGTAGCCACGTTGTTTGTAATTAGCTTCCCTAATAACTGCTCTTCCATACGCTGCAGGACCCACCAGCGGAGCAGCACGCTTTTCCCAGCCAAGCTAAATACAAGGGTGGCTAATAAAAGGCATCCGCATTTCCAGTTGGTTGCTGCTGAGCAGACACGTGTCCTTGTAGCTCTTGTGATCAGTCAGCTGCCTAAACACAGCTCCTGTACTCGGGTTAAGGATGAGGTGTTGCTGCTCAGGGTTTCCGGGGCGTTCCCTTGCTGACCTTTCAAGAAAGTGAAGAAGCACGGTCGGGTCTCTCCCTCTCTCCAGAGTGTGCTGAGTCAGGGCTGCTGCTTTCGAAGAGAGGTGTAGCATCTCGTAGTGCCTAGAGCTGGAAATGTAATTAATGGCTGCAAACATCTTAGGTGATGGCTATAGTTACACCCCAAGAGAATTACTAGTTACTGTAGGGATTGGGAGGTGCACTTGGAGCAGCTGCATGGAGCTGAGTGACCAAACCAGATCCAAATCCAGCAGATGACTGCAGAGGAGATGATGCTGAGCTGCAGTTCTCTTGAATCCCACCACTGACTGAATTTTGCTCCATTAAAAACACAATTGCTTCACCAGTACCAGCACAAAAGTGCTACCTAAGGCAACAGACACAATAGTAGTTAGGAGGAATAGAGTATTTTCACAGTTTCTTTGAAGAATCCAATCTCCAGATTTCTGAGCCTAAAAATAAGGAACTGAGGAATGTTCTCTACTATGCAGAAAACGAGGAGCTGGATGACTTCAGTGCTGCATCACCTCACTGCATGCTTGCTATGTGACTTTTGCACCAGCTTTGTGTACAACAGCAGTTGTAGGGGCAGCCAAATGAGCTCCCTTTTCAGAAAAGGCCCACGTCAGAGGGTTATTAACTCGAGAGCTGTGACCTCTTGTGAGAGCACTGCTCGGTTGCCTCCAGATCTGCAAGATCTGTGTGAACGTCACCTTCTTTTGCATGCGAGGTTTTTTTTGCTCTCCCTCTTTGATATAAATACATTGAGATAGTTATCTTTAACTGTGCACACACGCATGCAAGCCAAACTGAACACTGGCACAAGCCATGTGTGCTTAAACCAGCGGTCTTTATTCAGGCAAAGCCCCTGTTGATTTTTCCTTGCTTCTGTAAATTCCAAAGCCTTGGTCCAAAGCTGGTAGTGCACATTTGTTTGTCTTTGTATTGTAATACTGATGAGCAATCCTTGTAATACAGCTACGTTTATTTACCAGTAGAAATGTGCAGAACTGTGATAGGTTGCTAGTAGGTTATTATTGATTTTGTTCTTTTTATTCCTGCAAAAATGACTAGGCTAAATGCTACATTGGACCAAATAGAACCTCTCTTTTTTTTTTTTTTCTTCTGCCAGAAAATGAAAATGGTCTTTTATCTGCTGAAATCTCCTAATTTGGGTCTAATATTGTATCACACATGCTCCAATGCACTGACAGGGCTAGATTACATCTGTGGCCAGTTCAGTTCCTACTCAGCACTTTCTTTGCATCTTGGCAAGAAAATATTACAGTTTTTCCCCGTCTTCCCTATGTACTAATTTCATATGAAATGCATGTTTAGACATTTTAAAGGCAGTTTTGATCATACAGCATAGCTGAAGCAAAAAATACCAAACCAAGCCCCAAACCCAGAATTAAAAAACTCTAGTAGGAATGTCTCAGAGGAAAACCTAGAAAAACAGGAGGGTTTTTCAGAGGAAAGTTGCCTTCCCAAGAGTGCTTATTGGGTCCAGTTCTTGTGTTCTTCAGATAAATTCAGACGGGAAGAGGTGGACAGGAAGAGCTGGGATGGGAAAGCCTGGAGCAGCAGGTTGCTTTTCAGCCCAGTGCAGGTGTATCAGGGAGGAGATGGATGACCTGCTGAGACAGAAGGATGCTGATGCTCCAGGAGCAAATGGATCTCAGCTGTTATGGTGGTAATTAGGCTGAACATAAAAAGAAAGTTTCTAATTTTTGGGGAAGCTTTTTAATAAGAGTGTTGGGATTAAGGTGTTTGGTTTGTTTCTGGACAGGGTTATGTGTTTGCCTGAGGTGGATGCTTATGGAGTTTCTACTTCAGGGAGGCCCTTCTCAATCCTATTTAAAAAAAAGGGGAAGAAAAATGTGTATATGAAAATAACTTTGAGGTTTCTGGCGAGATTGAGTTGGCATGGTTTTATTTCTAAATGGCTATCCCCATACAGAGTCTGTGCTCCAATGAGGGAATCAGTTTTATTCCAAAGCTGATAAAATTCAGAGAATAGCTGTATGAGGTGTGGTTATGTGTCCCTTTTCACCTGGTGTGAGTGTGCCCATGCACAAGGGTTGGTCCTGCTGCCTTTACTCTCTCAAACTGATTTCTGTCCCATCCGTGCTGCTGGTGCCTGGGTGCATGGGATCTTGCAGCACTGCAACACTAGTTTGAACAAAATTTAACCCAGAGGAAAAACAACAGCTTGTTCTTGATTGTGTCGGTTTCTGCACTTGTCTAACAAGAGCCTTTGTCCCCAGGCAGGCAAGGAAACAGGAGGTCACCCTGAGCAGTGCTGGGGGCGACAGTCTGAAATTGGCCCTGCAGTGGGTCCCCAGTGTGAGGGGAACATGGACCTATTTTAGCAGGTCCAGAGAGATGGTCAGAGGGCTGGAGCATCTCAGCTGTGAGGAAAGGCTGAGAGAGCTGGGGTTGTTCAGCCTGGAGAAGAGAAGGCTCTGGAGAGACCTTAGAACACGTGTTCTAAAGGGGCTACAAGAGGTCTATAGAGGGACTTTTGACAAGGACATGGAGTGATAGGGGAGTGGCTTCATACTGAAAGAAGCTAGGTGTAGTTTGGACATGAGGAAGAAGTTACTTTATGGTGAGGGTGGTGAGATGCTGTAACAGTTTGCCTACAGAAGTTGTAGATGCCCCATGCCTGCAGGTGTTCAGGACCAGGTTGAATGAGGCTTTAAGCAACCTGGTCTATTGTGCCTTGAAACTATCCCTGTCCATGGCACTCGATTTAGACAAGATGATCTTTAAGGTCAGCTTCCAACCCAAACCATTCTGCAATTCTATGAAATGCTAGCCATGACAAGAGCTCTTCTTTTCCAGTCCCTTCCAGGTAGGAGGAGACAAAGGTGGACATCTCAGGCTTCATTGTTGGGTGTAGAGGTCTTGGGGTTTGGTGGATCTGTGTTGGTCCCCATAGCTATGCCCTTGTGCCTCTTCCCACTTGCAGGCAAGCTGACAGAAGCATTGTGCCCACCCTGGGATCCCCTTGTCCACAAAGCCTCACACCTGGACTACAAGAACAGCAAATGGCCTCCTCTGTTCTGGCAGGAGGCTGCATGGCAGTCTGTGTGAAACACTTCTGAGAATCAGCACAGGGTGATTCATACATGGGGTTTTCTCTCACTTTCTGGCATGTGAAGTTGGGGAGGTATTTAGAGTTTTCTCCCCTCACAGTCCCCGCTCTCCACCTCCCCTCTGAAATCTCTGTGAGGCACCCATAACCCCTTGGGAGACCCCTGGGGTATTTCCTCCACCTCCCCAGCAGCGATTTCTCTGTGAGAAAGTTCTCTAAGGCTTGGCCTCAGCTGCTGTGGCTCACCAGATTCTACGAGGCACAGGCAGGCAGCGAACACAAAGGTTGCATATGGCTGGGTGCAAAATAGCCTGTGCAGTCATTCAGGGTTGCTTTAATCAAACAGACTTGAAAGAAGGTGTCTTTATCTTTTTCTGTCATTATTTTCGCCACTAAATTATTCGCAATTTAGTTGATGTGCTTTAGTCAAAACAGAGGGATGTGAGGGAGCATCCCCCGTGTTCAGGATTGTTTTGCACCCAGTGCATGACTGGGTTGGGGTTTCCCTGCTGCTGGGGATATTAAAGACACTGACCCCAAGCAACTCTTCTGAGCACTGTGTCCTCACTTGAACAATCACTCACTGCCAAGCAATGAAGTGATGAGCACAAACCCTCAGACTGACAGGTCTGTACATTGGAGTCCCAGTCCCAAAAGCTGTGTTGTGTTCAGCCCCTGCCACAGGTGTTGGCTGAAGCATCCACCAGCAGGAAGGGTCAGTTATGGTTGATTTAGTGATACTTCACTCATACTCCGTATGGACCTTGATGTTTGTCTTGGGGTTCCTGGTGTGCGTGTTTCATCCAATGACCCCCAAACCACCTTTCTCTCTGCCACTTTGGGTGCTGTCTTGCTGATCAGATACCATCCCCTACATTTTATTTCTTTGATAACATGTTCTGATAGGTTTTGTCTTCCTTCTTGTTTTCTTCACAGATTTATCTGGAAAATATGACTGACAGGAGCAGCTTACTCACCATTAGATAAGTATTGCAGATGACTCATGCTGGAGTATTGATAGCTGTGCTGCTGAGATGGATATTCTGTTTTATAACAGCTGTAGTGTGATGCCAAGAGCCAGCAATCTTAATTTAACTATCCATGCTTTTCTGTGAACGTGCTTTGGGTCTCTGGCACTTTTTCTCATTGGTTTGTCCATCTAAAGGGTTCACAGAGGAAGTTTTGCTTCCCTGAGTGGGTACAGGGTATGAGGCATCTCATGTCACCTTGAAATGAAAGCTAGTGTTGAAAGGCTGCAGCTTTATAGCTGTTCTTCAGGACATGCTGAAGAATATTTTGTCTTTTTAACAGATGCTATTAGTGACTTTCCTCGATTCTTTGGGTTTTTTTGTTTTGTTTGTGTTTTTTCAGAGCCGTTATGCCCCTTCTTCAGCAGAACAAACCAGAAGGTGCAGAAACAGGTAAGGCAGCTGCTGTTGCAGCATGTTACTTTTGAGTCATTAAGAGCAAAATACTGGCTGCAGTAAAGTGCAAAAAAAACCCCCACGTTGACTCAATGGCAAGTGAGAGTTGTACCCAGTGTACTCAGCTCCATGAGAGTCCCTGGAATTGCTACAGTCAGGGACAAATTTGCAGGCTACCTGAGAGCGTGGGTCTGAACCTCCCTCTGCATCCAAAACCACTGGCCTCAAGCTGTGTGAGATTCAAGAAGTAATGAGCATGGGCTGGCAGGGGACTGAGGTGGCTTTAGCCAGACAGCAGTGAGGGAAAATTTGAGTTAAAAGGAGAAACTTTTCAAGGGGGCATTGCAGCGAGGGCCATGCTGCCAGTGATGGCTCTGCCTGATGTACCTACCTGTGTGTGGGTGGTGTCACTGGGGATGGCTGGGAGCCCACCTGTACCACACTCCTGGGCATCACCTGTGGTTCACACCATCCTCAAGCTGCTGAGGATGTTTGGTTTCCATGAAGGTGCTGGGCCATGACTGAGAAGCTGTGGCTTGAGCAGTGTGTCCCTTTCACCAGCCCTTCCAGTGGGGCAGTGGAGGTGTGTCAGCTGCACCTGATTTCTCAGCAAACATGAGCCAGAGCCCAGGAAGAAAAATATGGTTTGAGGATCTGTGCTGTGTCCCAACAGCATGAGTTGTATCTCAGCATTTACTGTGAGGGTGGTGAGACACTAGAGCAGGTTACCCAGAGTAACTGTGGATGCCCCATCCTTGGAAGTGTTCAAGATTAAGCTGGACACAGCTCTAAGCAACCTGATATAGTGAGAGATGTCCCTGTCCATAGCAGGGAAGTTGGACTAGATGATACTTGAAGGTCCCTTACAACCTAAACCATTCTGTGATTCTATGATTTTGATACTTTGCTACATTCATTGGAGCTTCTGTTCTTCAGGCAGTTACGGCACTTTGGAGTAAAGAACTGGGTCCTGCTCATGTGTAAAATAAAAAACATCCCCACATGATGACTTGTAACATAATCTCAGTTATGTCCCTGCCTTGTAGAGTAGAAAATGCCTTTAAGGCCTCCTCCATTTAGGCTCTGCATCAGAGATATTAATTCACATGCTAAGAAACTACCTCAGGACTAAATTTTTTTAGAGTGATAATCTGATGTTGCTCTTGGTAGAAAGGAGTTTGGCTTTTGGGGATTGTGTAGCATCAGTTAGTGAGAGCAAGAGTCAGGACATGAGGAATTTACGAGTGTGTTCTTCCACTTTGAGCATATCCTCCTGCATTGACATGCCGAAAAAAGCCCCGAAACTCTCACAAATGCTCTTAACCATCACTTGGTGGAAATATTTGTGGAGTAGAGAAATGAGAACATTTGCCCCTTCCCAATTCACCTTGCATCACTGGGGTCAGGATGGCAGCTCAGGGGCAGGATCTGTGCTTCCCCGTGGATGGCCTCAGCTATACATATTCAAATCGAGCACCCAGGCATGTCACCTCAGTGCAGCAGGGGCTGACAGAGGCACAGGGGCTTTCCAGTCCTGCAGGCCATTATTAGTAAGAGAGTTTGTGTGTGGTGTGTCTTTTGGTTCAAGCTGTGAACTGCCACTGGGCTCTAAAAACTGCTGTTGAACCTTGGTAATTGTATTGCAAAAAGTTTCCGAGAAGCATAATAACTTCCCTAAATATATATCTAAATATATATATATATGTATTATGTCTAAAGATGCTTAAGCATTTGTTCATGCTGAAAGTTTGCTGACCCCAGTAGAGGTGATTTGTACTCTTGCCATCATTTGGGAAGCTCAGGCAAGTAGTGGATTAGAATAAAGAAGTGGTTGTTGGGGTTTTTCTTCTCTCTCTGTCAGTTTGGGATGGTGAATTTGGGGGCATCTTTGAGGGTTTGGTGAGTAGGTAGAACAATTTATAGCAATGTGAGTGACCTGTATGGTAACTTCAAGATTGTGCCAGCTGAGCAACTAGATCAGGGATTACAGGTCCCAGGGCACCTGAAGTCCAAATAGGTTTTTAAATCACACAGGTCATTTTAAAAGAGATAATTAAGTTTCTGAGTTCCTCAGTAGTGTCTACAAATGTTCCTGCAATGGCTCATGAAGCACTTGCAGTCTGTAACTTCTGCCAGAGGAAAATGTGCTATTAGGTGGAAATTAGCTGCCCATGTGGCATTTTCTGTCTTGGAGTCTCAGGGAGTTTTACTGAGATATGTTAATACAGCTGTGCTGAAGGTACTACTCATCTGCATGCTCTGATAACCATCCTCATGTGAAATGAATCCCCGTGGAGCTGTTTGAGATGTTGCTGCTCCTAGTTCCCAACCTACCTGGTTGCCAAAAGCTGCTCCCCACAGAGGCAGGGCTAGGGATGAGCTAATGTGCAACTGCACTTTGTCCCTTGCTCTGTATGAGCACAAACCCATCTTTGCCTACTGGGAGAACTGGAGCACCAGGTGGGAAGCTGAAATGTGGCATATCTATTCTGCCTCCCCTTCCTGGGGCAGTGGAGGATTAAAGGATGGAAATGCACTGAGGTGGAGGCAGTGACATGTCAGGTGCTGAAGTTAGGCTTTGAGAGCAATTTTACCCTCTGGAAGTGTCTGCTTTTTTACATTTGACTGGTTGGCAAGGTGGGAGTCATCTCATGGCACCCCCCATGTAGATGAGCAGTGCAGCCAGGGGAGATCTAGTCAACATTGTCTGTAGGGTTTAAGGTGTGATGGACCTTGATGAACAAATTGCACCTTCATCTTCCTTGGCTGTATGGCAGATTCTTCATCACCTGCAAAAACACCCCGTGCTGACTTGTTTGGATGCCAGGGCTGCAAACACCTTTCTTTGATGAGATGTGGCGTGCCCCAGCCAGCTCACTCCAGCTAGACACGATGCTTCAGATGGCTCTAGGGTGAGTGAGATGAATCCTACACCTGCTGGAGCAGTGCTCATGCCCCAGGCTGTGGTGGGCTGTTGGGGGAGAGGGGGGTGTTAAAGCAAGTTGACTGGGCCCTTCTTGCAGCAAGTCTGACTTTCCATCCATTTCTGGAGAAGATGATGGTCAGATCCAGGCCAGCTTGAAGAAGGGAAAACTCCTGTAGGTCACTTGCAGTTTGGCAGTGGCTGAGTCACTCACAGTCTGTGCACCCACTGCATTTGTGACCCGCAGATGTGAAGGGGAGGCAAAATAGGACTTGAGGGTATGGCACAAGAACAGTGTGGGACCTTTCCAGGAATAGTGTTCGAGGCAGTATGGGGACAGTAAATTCCTCAAAGATTTAATTAGTTTTGTGGCAACGGTTGCTTTCTGTCTTGGCTCAAGGATTTCATAATTTTAACACTTGCCTTCTGGAGGTCCACAGGCCATGAGAGCATGGGCTGATGGGCGCTTGGTGAGCATTCTTATTCTGGTGCACAGGTGTGGTTGTGCCATTGAGCTCTGGCTGTGTCTCATTCCAGGTCCCATCACCTCCCTTTTAGATGATCCCTGGTGCAGGTGTATGGGTCTGGCTCTGCCATCTGCTCTGGTTATGGTCACAGCAGATTTCCCCCCTGTAATGGGGGTTCTCCCTGTCTGCTGCAGAGCTTGAGCAGGCAGCTGCTACAGCTGACCCTGCTATTGCAGCAGATCTGTAGATGAATTATGAACAAGGAGGAGGGGAAGCACCTGGAGACACATCTGCATTGGACCGTGTCACACAGCTGTCCTAAGTGGGCAGCAAGCCCAGTCACTGGTCTGCACAGTGCCAGTGTCCTGCCATATGGCCTCACCAGCCTGGCTGCCTGTCCCAGGCAGGGTTAGCCTGTGCGAGAGACTGGTTCTTTGGTTTTGTCCTAAAGCCTTGATTGCTACCAGATCACTACAGTACCCTGAGCCTCCCCCAGCTTCATTTTTTCTTTTCATTTGGAGTTGCAGCCTGAAAACACTCGAGCTAAACCCTGTGCCCCAACGGCTGCTCATCTGAAAGTGTGGAGCCAGCTCGCAGCAGCTGCTAAAATAGCAGAACTGAAGTGGGGAATGAAAAGTGAGATGGTGATTAAGACCCAATTTCCTGTCGTGGCCCTGCAGTGTTGCTGCCGGCAGTGGAGACATTGGCAGCAGTGGTGTGAAATGTCTCAGCCTTCTGCCTTGGGCTTGCTGAGCACTCACACTGCCCTGTGCTGCTCACTTGTCTCAGTGCTTTGTAGATGTTAGTTTGGCTGAGCTCAGGGGGACGATGAGGATCCTGTTTAGGAAGGGGGGAAGGGTAGGGGGTCCATGCAGGCTGGTCGTGGCTGAGTTGGGGTTGGAAGCAGCTGTGGTGAGACCCAGGCCAGCCCTGAAGGAGACTGATGTTAGTTGCTTTGTGTTACCTGGAAGACATGAAAGAGTACACAGGATTTGGGAACACTGGGAATACTGATCCTCTGGATTTTTTTCTCCTGTCTCTGCCAGTAATTTTCCTCAGACCCACCATTTAGGACTGGGAGAGAGGAAGATGCAAGAAAGAGAAATTGCTGCTAAAGGGATAGTGAAGCTCCCTAGCTGATGATGTTTATTCCAAGGGCACATGGATTGTCCACGTGTCCTACTGTTCAGTTCCTCATGTACCTAAATGTTGTAAAAGAGCAAACACATTAGAATTAGTTTATCCTTTTGGACTTCTTGTATCAGAAGTTCATTCATGAGAAAAATAGAGTACAAAGATGACACTGAGCTGATGGCTTTTCTTCTAACATGCTCTATGTGTATGAGTGTCAAAGACAGCTTCTGGTTTCTTTCTTACTCTGGAAGTGCAAATCACTGCTCTCCTGTCTGTGCTCCAACAGCTCCTAGGTCTGTGTTGTAGAACCTGATGTGTTACAGCAGTCCAAACAACATCATTGTAAACTGTATCGTTACTGATCAGAGCAGTGATGTTCAACACAGAGATGGGAATTCCTTACACTTCCTCATCCTTTGAAGAAAGCCAGTGGGCAAAACCCACTGCAAAGAGCCCAGAGCCCCACAGACCATGGTGCTTGCTCTGCACTGAGTGGTTACCTCGTTTCTCTCTGTGTTTGAAAGTCAGAGCAGCTCCCATCACCCACCCCTCTTAAACTCACCAGAATCTCTCACTAACATTTGCTCTGCAAAGGAGAGTTACTGCTTAATTGGGCAGCATAAGCCACCACTGCTTGAAACTGTTGGCTTTTGCTGTTCCTGGCTTCTCTTGGGGTCACCTGCATCTCCTTCAAGGCTGCCCCTTCCTCTGCATTCATGCAGCACCCAGTGCCACTGGCATGGCTGGGAAGGCTTCTGCTGTACGAGGTCACATAACTGCCCTGCTCAAATCTGATCAGTTTGAAGGAAATGTAAACAGAAATGTAAATGTGTTTTTCACAGAGCAAATAGTTAGCACATGAGAGAGACACAGACAGTGGTGCTGTTGGGGAAGATGTGCTGTTTCACAGCAGCCAAAGTAATTGCCCTGAATTGGTATCCTCTACTGCCAACCCAGGAGCACTCCTCTGTTGATGTGCAGCCTGGGGCATGCATGGCCAACATGAAAAAGGCAAGGAAAGGGTCAGAGGAGACTGTTGATCCTGAGCCTGGCAGAGCATCACACATCATCTTTCCTGTGTGAGGAGGGGCAGTTTTCTTGTAGAGAAACGACTTCCTGCTTGCAAAGAGAGTCGTGTGACATCCTCTGACAGGGGGAGAGGGATATTTTGTACTCTTGTGGCACCTTTCATACCAGAGGAGTTCAAAGTGCTTTTAAGACTATTTTCATAGTTCTGAGGAAGGAATGAGCAGAAGATTTTGCATGAAATGTCCTTTTCTGCCAGGAGAACAGCGCCCAACTGCAGCAGCTGCAGTGCTGTGAGCCAGAGCTTTTCCAATGTACCAACTTCTGCTGGCCAGCAAAGCAGCACCACAGTGTCATTTCAGGAGTCTGGAGGAGGAGCTACCCAGAACTGTTTTGGGTATTTTAGGAGCTATTTTGAAGGAGAGTGGATTAAAGAGAGACAATAGGGCAGACATGGAAGGTAAACAGCTGCATTTTGAGCAGACAGGACAAGTATGGCTTTGAGGTGATAGCAGGGAACAGACTGCAGATAAATTGCTGTGCATAATGCCACCATACAGATACGAAACACTTCCCTCTTTGACAGAGAGATCTTTCATATCAATCTAAGGAGGAAACAATGTTGGTTGAAAGAAACAGCATGGGCTTGGTCTCCCCACTCTTGGGTGGCACCTGGTGTATTCCCTAGTCCTGGTTCCCCAGGCCGGCAAGGCTATAGAAAACATGAAGAATACGGAAAAACTATAAACTTTCTCCTAGGATCCAAGCCAGAAGACTGTTCTTCTGGGATGATCCAAATGTCTTTAACTCAACTCCTGCAACTGAGAATGCCAGTTTCGTTGGCATCTGTTAGTCACAGCACGGAAAGGCAGCAGGTTATGTCACCCATCCTGACTTCCAGGTGATGGTCACAGGGCAGGGAGGCCATAGCAGAAGTAGAAGATTTGGTAGAAAAGGAAAGATCTGCTGTAGTGAAGAGACGTGGGAGATTGGACAGGGTGATCCCAGTGTCCTTGTCACTCTGTGGAAGAGGGCAGGTGTGGGCAGCTCACCAGTGTGTCCTGATGTCACTGAGGATGGCATGCAAATGGCAGCTCTTCTTCCTGTGGTCTTTGGCTGGAGCTCTGTGGCCATCCACTAGCCTATCTTGGATGGCTTCTCCAGTGTGATCCCATGTTCATGACCACATCTATCAAGCAGTACTGGCATATGGTGTAAGTTGGGAAGCACATAGGAGAGCAACCAGAGGAGACCCTGGCTGGCATGAGCCATTTCCAGTGGTCTCCCTGCTGCTTTCTGGCTTTGCTCAGTCTGGTGGTGGAAGGTGTGCTCCCACCTTGCAGTGTGTCCAGTGGCTGCACGTCACACTTTGATGTGTGCCCTCCCTTTGCCAACTATGCCAGCTTAGCTTGCTTGCCAAGTCCATGTTCAGCATGGCAGGTGTCAGCAGCAGAGCCAAAGGATTGCCAGGGTGTGTTGGATTCTGTTTGCAAAGCCTGCAAGGAGGTGGATAAGGTAATTTTGTCCAGGGCAGGGGAGGAGGAAAGAGGCATAAGGAGTGATGCCATGAGGATTTGTTTCATTCCCTTGAGGAAAATAAAGCATCTCAGCAACAACTTGATGATTTTGGAGATCTTTTTCAACTGTAATGATTCCGTGATTCTGTGACAGTAGAGCATCAGGGAAATAAAAACTGAAATAAATAAGAGATAAAAAACTGAGATAAAGAGAGAAAAACTATCTTGCTCCTTAGCAACCTTTTCTTGCATCTCTCCTCGCTCAATCTCTTTACTACCAACAGCAGGGAATAAAAAGGCAGGAAAAAAAGCGCCACAAGATGAGTTTTGAATGGATGCCAAGGTTGATTTAATTAGATGTATTGAATTCGTTAACTTCTGAACGACGTGGCTGTCATGCAGCACAAGTGACGAGCTGCGAGCGGCGACGGCAGCGCGGCACCGGCCTGCCAAAAGGCTCAGCAAAGCAGAAGGATTGACCTACTTCCCTGGCTCCATGGAGAGCACAGGCGAGTGCCCTCCACTTGCTGCTGCCGTGCTCCCTGGAGGGCTGTGCATCCCTCTGTGCAGGGGACAGCTCACTGGGCTGGGGGCTGCTGGCCAGCCCAGCATCGCCCGTCATCTCTAGCACGAGCCCGGGGCTGGGTAAATGTCCGTGTGCCCTTGGGATGCAGCTCGCTTAAAGCAAGGGCTCCTGCTTTGTGTACTGACTTCTGTCTTCTGCCTGACACTGATTTTCTGCTTCTCCCATCCAGTGCACCCTTAAAAAAATACCAGTGTTCTCTGATAATGGGCTTAAATGCTGTTGCAGCTGATAAGGATGATAAAATCACCCATGCACACTGCCATGGCAACCTACTGCAATTGCTCTTCGGTCTTGATGTGTCTGCTCTTTGGTGTGCGTGCAGATGTGTGGGTTTGGTAGAGACTTGGCCTGGGAATCACCTGAATGTGGATGATTTGTTTTCTGTTGTGAGCTCTGACATGGATGTGGAGCCACTGAACGGGTCCTTGTCTTGCTGGCCACTCTCAGCGTGGAGCAGAGCATGCTTGCTTCCCCTTGCACCTTGCTGGAGCCCTGGCAGTGCAAATTGCATCTCAAAAGATTTCTCAGTACTGGAAAAGAGGCTTCCAAAAGAGAAATTTGTAACCATATTGTAATGGTTATCAAGAGGAATTGCTGGATTTCTGCTCCCAGGTCTGCCATTGTGCAATGCATGTGTAGATCCAGAATCCTCCCTGAATTGACCACAGGATCTCTTTGAGATCAGTATGGTACCTCTTGGACAGGTAACATTCCAGTTAGAGAAGTCCCAACAACTGAGTGACATTCTGATGTGCTTCCCCTGGTACCATCCATGAGCCAGACTCCACACTTTTGTTTGACAGTCTTCTTCATCTCTCATTAGTGTAAATGCAAAAATATGTCCTGTCAAACCATGTCTGTTAAGTGGTGAAGAGAGAATGTGGATTTCCTAAGCTTCCAGCATGGAGGTGGTGGTGTTGTGATAGGGAGTGTTTGCCAAGACCTTTGGAACTCGAAGACACCGACAGAGATGTTTGTGAAGTGCACAAGTGTAGAAATGCTGCATGAAACCATGGTCTGAGGTGTTCTGAATATCACTGTGTGAATTAATGAGATGCTGACATGTAAGGGAAGCTTAGGCACACCATCAGCCTCTTCTGATTATTGTCAGTATTAAGCTCAGATTGGTAACAGCAGGCCAGGTAGTCACCCAGTATGGTGGGGAAATTGCTATTTCAGTGGGGAAATGAGACAAAACAGCATTGGGGAAGTTATCTGAGGTCACACAGAGAAGACAACTGGGATGTTATTTCCTGCCATCCAAGCTCTGGCCTTTTCCTCTTCTTGCCTCAAGTGTGGTTTCTTCTCCTGGCCCTACAACATAGCTCAGCTGGAGGAGAGAAGGGTTGCTTGAGCGGGAAGATGAAAGAAGAAACATTATTTCATTGAGCAGTGTCAAGAAATTATATGGGAAGAAGAAAAAGAGGACAGATGGAAGGAATCCAGCTGTCTTCTTCTGCAAAGAAGAAATATCTTTGTAGCATTATGGCTGCTTTCAGGGTTCATGATTCAGCTTTCAGGTCGGTTGTTGATAGTTAGGATGTTTTCATTTTGACTTCATCTGTTGACAAGGCAGTAAGAGCTCTGTGAGGACACGTATCTCTCCATCACATATGACTAATTGTATTGGGACAGCCGCGAGCACAATAACACTTCTGTTTTCCTCCAGAACAGCTCCATTACAGACTGCCTGGTAGCTGAGCCCCAGCAAGTGTTTTTGCAGTTTTGCTGATTGTGCAGTCCAGATAACCTGTGAGAGAGCAAACATGGAAAGTGTTGAATATTCAGCTCAAAACCCAGAAAACAGACTTGTTTCACTGCTTGTCTGAACTGAGCTTTTAACTGCGTGTTGTCAATGCTTTTCAGGAAACTCATCTCGTCTGGGACACATCATCTGGCAGCGAAGTGCTCCCCATTTAGGGACAGCCATCAGGAGTTCTGCAAAGGCCAGGGCTCACAGCTAGGCACTGTTGTCTTTGCAGCTTAGTCTTGTTTCCCATCTCCTTGGAGAGCAAAACTCAATCTGTGCAAAACAGATGCATTTTTAAACAAGATTTGTCTTAGTCTTACACTCAAAAAACTGTCTCCAAAAAAACCAGTGCATAGCAGAAGCTAGCAGAAGACTTTCTCCAGATGTTTGCTCTTGTTGATCCTATTTCTGCAGCAACTCAGGAGTTTTGGTGCAATGTAAGAACTGAATTTAAACTCCTTGGCATTAAACTGGTCGCCCCCTGCTCCTCAGGGTAACAGCTGTATTTATGCATGAAAGCCACATTTTCATTCCTCAAGAAGTGTGTCTGCACAGATGAGCCTCTGACCTCAATATATCAGCTCAGTGGTCAAGAGCCTTACGCAGAAAGAGCTTTGGTGTGCAACTCTTCCACTTGGTGAGTTTAATCTATGTAGGGATGACAACAGAAAGTTCTCTACAAGAGACTATGCAGGTTTAAAGCTGTCCTTGCTTTGGATGAAATCATTGCTTGCTCCTCAAGGAGATTTGTGATATCTGGAATCTGCATTCATAGTGTACACATGGGAAGTCTGTCCAACACAGGGAGGTAGCAGAGATGTTTGTCATTCTTCCTCTGTCCCTTTTCCCTAGGAGGAAAGCCAGTTTTCCTGCCTGCAGCAGGATTTAGGAGTGCAAGACTACTTCTGTCATGATGCCATCACAAGGCCATTGTTTCTATCTGAGTACTAGAGGAATTAGTCAGTAGGAGAAGGATGATGCACCAGGAGATAGCCAGTCAGTGCATACCTTTTGAGGGCATTGACTTCTCCTAACAAATTCACCAAAGGCCCATTTCAGTCTACTTCTCCTCTTCTTGCTATGTTGACTTCGTTGTTTGTTGTTGGAGGACAGGAGTTACCTAAGGAGCTCTGGGCAACTGAATAGAGGAGCTGAGTCTGGGATGTGAACTTGGCAGCTGCAGACACCAAATGAGGAGACTGCTCTCCTGGAAATGTGAGAAATCTCTGGACACTGACAGAGTGCATGGCATTATGACTGTGATCTGCCCTGGATGAGTGCTCCACAGATGCCCCTTGCAGGGCCTAATGCATGTGTCTGCAGCTCTTAGAAACAACGATGTTGCTCAAGGTCCCCTGTCAGCCTTGAGCGTGGTTCCCGTCATTGCTGTTGGATGCCCTGCGGTGGGAAGAGCAGGCGTGCTGGCTGCCAGTTCAGGTCTAAAAATGATGTCTGTGCAAAGTCCATCCTTGTCTGGACTCCAAGGGGCTGCTGAGCACAAGGCCTTCACACAGTTTCCTTAACAGGCTCCTTTTCACTTTTTCCAGGGACTTGCACTGTGCTTCATTTCAGAGTGATCCAGTGAATTAACATATTGTTGCTGCTGCCTGGGTAATTGCATGCCCGGGGTCTGCTCTGCTCCAGCACAGTCTTCCTGGCTTCCCAGACAGAAAGCATCCTTCTCCTTTGGCAAACAAGGTTGCAAAGTATTGCTCTGAGGCCTAGCTCAAAGACTGGAGGAATGGGAGGGGGAAGGAGGAGGGGGAGGCTGTTTCTGAAGACATATCTGGCTTCAAGAGCTTACCTATCAACAAGGAGCTGGAGATGGGGTTTTTCAGTCTTTATTTCTGTACAAAGGTACTAATTTTGACTGAAGCAGTGGTTTTCTTCTGTTTTATGTAGACAACTGGTATGGGTGCACTTACAGAAATTTAGTTTAACACAAGTCACCATGAGGACTCAGAACTGCTTGAAATGAGCTGTCCTGGGTCACACAGGAATTTCAGCAGAAATTGAAACTGAGTGGTCTGATACCCTCTTTCTACTGAAAATAAAACTCTTTGAATAGGTAGGTGTAAAAATGCTTGCTGGTCTCACTTCCGAGTACAAAAACCTCACATGTGGATAAACCCTTAGAGTCTCTAAATTCCTGTGAGACAAGACCACATCTCAGAATACACTGATGAGCATATTATCAAAGCTGGATGGGTTTTTTAATGCAGATGCAAATTTGCATTTTTGAAAGATGATATTCGGTCAGGACTGACTTCTGGTGGGGAGCTGGCATTGCTTAGGCAATGGTCTCCAAAAAGAAGTGTGGTTATGTGCCACATGAGGAGTGCACACAGCTTGGCTATCAGGCAGATGCATGAAGAGGACAGGGAGCATCCAGACTCAGGGATAGTGGGGAGGAAGTTGATTTATATCTCTGCCACTCTGACTTTCTTGGTGACCTGGGGTGAGAAAATGAACCTCTCCTTTTCTACCTCCTCCTCTTCTGCCCACCCAGCACATGTGACAGTTGTCTTGTAGTTTGTATGGGTCCTTCTAAAAAGCTGGAATTTGGTAGTGCTATCTGTAAAGTCCTTGTTGTGAACATTTCCTGTCCCTTATAACATAAGCTATTTTCACTGAAAGGAAAATATTTTTCCAGCACTGTATGACACAAGGGATGGAGAGGATGGTATGGCCATGTTGACAGTGTAGCTGGGTCATCCTGCACCAGAGCTGTGCAGTTTGTGGGGCAGAGGCAAGGCTTCTTGAGGCATC
Source organism: Sturnus vulgaris (assembly GCF_052056855.1). Classification (NCBI taxonomy): domain Eukaryota; kingdom Metazoa; phylum Chordata; class Aves; order Passeriformes; family Sturnidae; genus Sturnus; species Sturnus vulgaris. Next base: position 146,668,853 of record NC_142243.1, read on the forward strand.
TCCATCCTGTGGAATAGAGGCTGGCACCTCGGGCAGTGTATGGAGAGCCCTTCTGTGACTGGCCTAGCTATGGGGCTTAGGGAATCCTGCTTGTTCTGTAACTATATGTGTGCATTTATGGACATACACAGGGGAGAAAGATGGATGTGTGTGTGCTGCAGGTGGGACATGGACAAAGGTTCCTTGGCCACTGACACCCCAACTGAGATGAACAGTTGCATGTGGGCTGCTCTGGGACTGCATGCAGGACTGGGGTTTGTCATGTCCTGAGAGGAACATAAGGCACAGTGCCCAGGGGTGCCTTCATGGTCTTGGGATGTCGTTGTTTCTCTAACTCTTTTCACTTGGGGCAGTGCTGAGTGATTCCCACCCTTTCCTCCAAAGTCTGCACTGGTGGCAGTTAGAAGTAGGATAATATAGGCTGAAGGGAATCTTGGGTGGGTCAGCTGTGAGATCAGACCAGGTTGTTCATGACTTTCTTGGGTCAAGTCCTGCTTTAGGTGAACTTGGCTGTGTTCCCAGTCACCTCCCTGCGGGTGCTGGGGCTGCTGCTGCATCCCTCAAAGCCATCTCCTGTCCTGGCTGAATGAGCCCAGCTCCCACAGCCTCTTCTCTTTGGGCAAGTCCACCTGTGCTCCTCCACTGAACTTGCTCTAGTTTGTCCGTGTGTTTCTTGTACCAAAACAAGATGCAGTGTCTAGATGGGCTCTCAAGAGTGCTGAGATCTCTTGGCTGTTTCTGCTCCTGCAGCCCAGTGTGCTGTTGGTCTTTTCTGCAGTTTCTTTTCTAAGGTCTAGTTGGCCTGTGGTCCCAACAACTGTCCCAGCCTCTGAGGAGTGGCAGAGCTTCTGGGATGCAGGGCTGTGCCTGGATGATCACTTAAATAGGACCCTCAGAACTGTGCTTGGAAAGCCTGAGAGTGTCTCAGCAGCCAGGAGGGAAGAGGAGCACAGAGGAGCCCTGAGGTGGCAAAGAATTCTTCTCCTTGCTAATGGTGTGGGCTCCCATAGGGAGAGACACAGAGCCCAGCCAGATGAGGCAATGAGCTGAGTTCTGTAGAAAAAAAGCAAAGAGGTGTAGTGTTATAACTACCACTGTCTCACTTACTCATCTGGAAAGCAAGCTTTTACTCGCTGCTGTGCTTCCCGTGGGGCTGTGGCTGTTGATGGCCACGGACAGCTGAGGTCCTGCAATACCAGGGCACAGGGCTGTGGAACATACCTCACTGCTGGGCTTGAGCCACAGCCCCTGGGAGCCATGTGCAGAGGAGCAGTATGTATCCATGTATGTATACCATGCTCAAACAAAATGCTGCAATTCCATGCTGTGCTGCCAGTTTGGTGTGTGAGTTTCGAAGCAGCAACCTATATTCTTGACAATCCAAGAGCCTTGGGAAAAGATCAATTTTTTATGCTGTACTAATTTAATAAATGTCTTTTTTTAGTGTAGGAAGGTAGCAATAAAAGACAAAAAGGAGAAAGAAAAGACAGAAAGACCTGTACAATCATTTTAAATGTTTTCTGCTTTTCCGTTCATGTTCTTTCCAGGAAATGAAACTGGCTATATATGGTATAGGATTGAAACCACATATCACAAGCCACTGTCAAGTTCATGAAGTGACCACATTGAAAAAGTAGTGAAAAATGTGTTCTTACTGGTGCCTTCCTAGCCTGTAGGAATCCTGGCTGTGGCTTGTGATTGTAGTAGGGTGAAGATTTGCATTTTCAAGTTGGCGGTTTTCCTTTTTGCTTTTCCACTTCCTACAAGCTAATTTGGTGTTAATTGTGAATCTGGAATGCAAATCAACTCACCTGCTTGTTTTTTCTTTCATTTTCAGATATTTCTAACTATGGAAGCTCTCCTGAGGAGCTGCATTATGCACTGCTGTCCCTGGGATGGGATGCAGAGCAAGGAGTGAAGAGCTGCAATGTGCCAATGCAAGTTGCTTTTGTGAGGAGGGGGGCTCTCTGGCATGTCATATGGTAACAAAAGACGCTTTACTCTTGGTAGCAAAAATCCTTATCCTTCTTGGTTTTTTCCAGGACAGATGCTATTTCCTGTTAGAGATGTTTTGTATGCAAATCAAGGTGATACAACAAGAAAAAAAGTCCTGAAAGCAATCACACTGATAAACTCAGCCCACGGGGAATTCCTGCTTATCATTTATCTTTACTTTTTTCAATTCTGTACAAGATACTTCTTTGCATGTGCTTTCTTACAGTCTTTAATGTTTGTCCTGCAGATGTCCTGCTTGTGAACTACAGTGCTTGCATTTTGCAGGGCTCCATGTCAGTCTTCAGAAACAAAAGGCAGTAAGTGCTGGAAATTGGGGTTAACAGTCTCTGTGTTTCAGCTTGATCTTGCATTGAGCTGATGCTTTCTGAAGTTCAAGCCAGACATGAGCCTCACACTACAGATTGCCACGTGCCTGTAGTGATGATCTACCTGGAAAGGTGATCCCAGAAACCTCAGGCTTGAAAAAAAGAGAGACAAAAAGCAAAAAGAGCCAGGAAAAAGTTTGCCTAGTAACTTAAACAGGAACTGAGGCACCTCAAGAGATGGTGTGGGCAGCACTTCACTAATGCAGTAACACAAGTTAATCACCTCATTGCTCCAGCAAAGCAGACTCACATAGAATCACAGACTGGTTTGGATGGGAAGTGATTAAACATCATCTAGTTGAACTGCCTTGCCATGGGCAGGGACACCTTCTGTCTTGGGCATCCACAGCTTCCCTGGGCATCTGCTCAGCCTGTGCCCTACAGGTGTCCCTGTAAGTGGATTGGTCTGATCAAAGCCTTGCTCTCACCAGGCTGCCACCCTGCTGATGTTACAACAGGCTGTGAGGATGAAAAAAGACTCAGAAACAGAAAAGGACATGTCAGAGAGCTGCAGAATGGCATTGCCAAAGAACATTCTCATGTGTGTCCAGAGATAGCCACTGCAGCCCAGGCCTTGTTGAATCATGCTGTGGTTGTTCTGGCCTTTGTGTGGGTAACAGTGATAATCATATGTGTGGTGCTGGGTTTTATTATTTGCTTTTTTCCCTTAAATGTAAAATTAACAGCCAAATTGGTACTGATGAGGCAGCAAGGCTGGTGCAGCTTTTATCTATCCTGAGCCTCGGAACAAAGGAGGGGAGGAAAATGGCTTGACCAGTTTGGCGGCTGTGCACGTAACGGTCCCGGAGTTCAAAGCAAAAGGCACAACAGTCAGATACCCAAACCCGCCTGGGCTTTGGCTGATAAGTCACATTTCAAAGTAAAAGGCAATCCTGTAAGGGCTCTGCTGAGTGCCTAAAGCCTCCAGTGCTGAGTTGTCTTTAAAAGGGGATTTCATAAGGAGTAATATGAACAGAAATGGGTCTTTTGTGGTTTTATACATTCCAGGCATGCCAGGACTGTTCCTGTCAAGGATGGGCAGTCTCTGGGGTTTTGGGTTCTTTTTTTCCCCCCCCCCCAAATATTTGCCACAAAATAGCAGCTGAAATGGTGAAAAATAAATGAGAGTTGCAAAATCATTACAGTAGCAGTAATGGAAACTGTGAGGCTTATACTTAAACTGGCTGTGGGGTTTCACTCCATCTTCTGCACTGTTGCACTATGAGGATTGCTACTTTTACCTGCTATGACCACTTCAGGATGGATGATTTGAAAGCAGAGCTTTAACTGTTGGTTACCCAGGACCTCAAAAAACAGTGCTTTTGGTTTTTTCAGAAGCAATACTTTTCAGCTGAGCCACTCTTAAGTCTGAATTCCTTCAGTGTCAGTGCAGTTATGTGACCATACAGCATCTTTACATGATGATTTCTGCAGGTCTGTGTGTACAGAAATGGGGCCCAGCTGTTCCTGCTTCAGGTGCACTTTTGTTTTACACAGGTTGTGCCAGTTTGGATTGTACCCGTACATGTTAACACAGAGTTTTAATTGATGTAAGAGTTTCAATGCACAAAGTTGTGGCGCCTGAAATCTGAAAGAAGAGCACCTTCACTCTGCCTTAAAACAGTCTGAAGTTTCACATGCAGTAAAACACCAGATGTTTTGTGTAGAGCTGCCCTGTTAGATGAGTGTCTAATTCATAAGCCTACGTGTCCTGTTCTTCTCCACATGGATATTGCTCCTGTTGCTGTAGTCCTGTGTCTGGTGTAGTAGCAGAACCTCATGGACAGCTGGGAAAGCCATGGCCAGAGGTGTTACTGCTATCACCTCACAAAAAGTATGGCTGTAACAATGTGCAATTAAGTGTGGGCTTCAGCCCCCGAGAGACTTCCTACACAGACACTCAGTACCTTTATTAGCAGCACACACTGACCACAGCCAGCACCTTCATGACCTGGAGCTGCACCTTTACCTGCTCTGCAGGTGAGACTAATCCCTCTGTGGGGGGAGCAGAAAATGGAGCCAGGCTCATCCCAGCAGAGTCTGAACCACGGGACCATTGATATCCATCCTGACAATTTGTTTTCAGCCCAAGTTTGGCTGGAGCAGACAGAGGGTGAGAAAGCATCTCTTTGAAAGTGTCAGTAAAAGAGACACTGTTGGAATGAACCTTCTGGCCTGGTTTTATTAAACGTGAATATGGTTACTTAGTGGTGAACAGGAACTGGAGTGGATTTAAGAGATGGTTTTTGAGGCCCCCTCCCATCCTCCAACACAGGCTGATGTTGCAGGGAAGTCTCAAGGCTGTTGCTTGGGCTTTTGTAGATCTGTGGGTGGAGGAACTTAATCACCAGGGTTGTCATCAAATGCTGCACTTACAAGATACAAGGAAGAAGTGCTTGTATTAATTCTGTGCTCAACATAAATATTTTTCATCTTGGAGGAGTCTTTTAGCCTTCTGGACTGCTGCCATTTTGGCTTTTTTTTTTTTTTTCCCCTTAAAAAAGGAAAAAAAATTCTTTCCCCATCAGTGCTACCAACCACAGAAATTTGGAAACAAAAAGTCAGAAGGGGTGTTCAGCAGTGAGCTGTCTTTTTACTAGGGCCATCTTTTAGGAGTTGGTTTCGAAGTAGATTTTGTTCTGTCCACTCTCTGCTGTGGAAATATTTATTGCTATGAAACTGTAGCAAGCTTTATAAGTGGCAGGAAAAGCTACTTTAGTAACCAAACAAATGTGATTTCCTAGAAGTCACACAGGTGCACATTTGGAATTTTTTTGTTATGTTTTGTACCAAAATAATCTTTCCACTGATTTATCTGGAGTGGGAAAATTAGTGGACCCTGAGTTGCATTTTAATATAGATTTTATCCATTTAATCACAGCAGAAGGGTACATAGAGATTCTCTGTTATTCTTCTTTTCCTGTGTATTTGCTTAGTGTTTTGTGCCTCAGAATCTCTGTTTTCCCTCTTTCTGATGGTTTGAGAATTTTGACAGAGAGGATAAAAATGCTTAAAAGTTCTAATGTCCTTGGGAAGGCTATAAAAGTTACTCAGTGGTGAAGAGATGCAGGCAACCTGTAGTAGAGCCAGTTTTTGACAGCATGGGAAGTGGTTAGCGCCTCATTGGACATCCTCACATCAAAGCTGGACAGTGGGCTGCTTGAGATACTCTATTTGAACCACAAATTACTGGGCTTTGGGCAGAAATCACTGTATGAAATTCTGTGGTCTTTATTAGGCAGGCGGACAGACAAAATAATTTTGCTGGTTTCTCTCAGCTCTTAGAATTTATGAATCACATAGTCAGGGTGTTCTGAGGGAGGGTTTGAGTTTCCATGAAAAGTTTGCCTTGGTAGCATGCAGACAACAAAACGCATCTGTTCCCTTGTCCTTTCATCATGCTGTGTTGCTTTCGAATTGTTCCAGAAAGAGGATGAAATTGGCTTGTTATTTAAATTTTAGTATGGGTGGGTGGCCAAAGCAACTCTACCTTGGTTATTATGGGCTGCTGTGACCACAGGAGTAGATGGTGCCTCGTGCCAGCCCTGATTTAACAAACACCTGAGGACCGACTCATCACTGCAGCAGAGCCCGTGGGAATTGTGTGCCATGGGATCCTGCAGCAAGGCAGTGATTGGGAATATCTCCTCACACTCTTTAGTAGTAAGGATATAATCAGCTTGTAGCCTGGTATCTGATTAAACAGCACAATGTGGTAAAATAACCAGCCCCACACTGTTAGGTGTGGTAGTTGAATGTGTGTAGCTGGGAACAAAGAATTCAGGCTCTGTCTGAAGTGTGTGTGAGCCCATCTGGGGAGCACTGTGTCAGGAGAGCCTGTGGGATCCTCATGTGTAATCATGTGAGAGCAAGCTCGTGATGGAGCTGTGAGACAGAAAGGAACCCTGCAACTCTGGAGAGCCAGAAGGAGCAGGGATGTGACTCGTGACTTTGTCCTTTTAAAGGGGGACGCTGCCTGGTGTCTGTACTTGAAGAAGGGAGAGGAAGTGCCAGGAAGAATTCCTGGAAAGTCACAGATGACTTGGGTTTGCCTTGACTCCAGGTCTGAGGAGTGCAGTGTGTTTGGTTAATTGGGATGAAGGCTGGCAAGGGGGTGACCACATCTAGAGGAAGAAAGTTTTGATCAGCAGGTTTGGGGTAAGGAGGAACCCTTAGAATTTCTGTGTCCTTTTCCAGATTTTAGAGGAACTGTCTCTCTAGCATTGCAACTTTAGTCTAAAATATTTGGCTTACTGTGTAGAGGTCTTGGGTGAAAGGGACTGATACGCAGTGTAGTGAAGGCAGGACGGACTCTTCGTGTTTTTCTGCCTTTATGCTCAGAACTCTGGTACTCCCCAACACCTTCTTCCCTCAAAGAAGGGAAGCACCTTCTACCCCTCCCTGGGGTAGAGAAGTCCTGCCACAACACTGGGAATAGTGTAAACTGTCAGGACAAAATGCTTTGGAGCCATGTCATCTTAAGACAGGTGTCTAAGATATCTGGCTTTCCCCCTGGTAATGGCTGTTGGTCTCCAGCCATGTGGGAGACCAGAAATTTGGCTGAGATGTGGACTCCTGTGCTTTGGATGTCTGAAGCTGTGTGAGGTGAACGCCCCTCTCACTGCCTGTGTGCGTGATGAGGAGTTAGTGGAACAAAGAACTTAACAAAGGACCGTCTGACACCACCTGAGATGAAAATTATATGGAAACTTTAATCAGCTCTTTGCAGCTGAGCAGTCTCTGGAGGTCCTGTACCAAACATGACCCACTTGCTGAACCCCAGCAGTGCAGCACTGGGCACTCCTCTGCCTGCCTTCAGAAGAATGAAAGGACAGCAGTGTAAAAAGAGATAAAGACAGCAATCAGTGGTAAGTCTTTAATAAGAAAGAGCTGGGGTATTTTGTTCATTATTAAAAGCAAACCCATCTTCTGCAGTATTTCTCTTTGTGTGGTGCTCAGAAAGGAGGGAGATGTTTGCAGAGGTTTGTTGTCACTCTGGTGAAATGTTTTCCCAGTTCTTTCCCTGCACCCTGGCTTGTCCCATCCCAGTCCTTCCAGGCATGCCATTTTGGGAAGCAGCTGTGAGCTCGTCCTCAGGGCTGAGTTCAAACATGGTAGCTGTCCTGGGGTAGGCTGCTTTGCAGGGATGGAGGGAGGGCTCTTGCCACTGGCAAGGAGCAGCATGACTCTTTTGCCAGTTGTCTCAGTTTGCTGTCAGGATGGCATCCCATGATGGCTTATCATGAGGCCAGCCTTCCATCCCTGAGCTCCCACAGATGTTACCACTTTTCTGTGGCTTTAGATTAGGGCATCTGAATAGATAAACAGCAATGGATAAAAATCAAATCCAAAACCTCTGGGCTTTGAGAGGATAATAGCAGTGGACTATTTGCAGCAAACTATAACCCATGTCCCCTTTCCAGGTAGATGTTGCTGAGAAGATGATTCCCGTGTGCTCCTCAGAAGGGCTGCTGAGCTGCCAGACAAGCACCAAGCTTTCCCCCTCCTGTGTGCAGTGTCCTGCTGGCTGCAGCCCTTGCTGGACCCTGGAGGATGCAAGGCTCTGGCACTCCCTGGGCTGCTGAGGCCTGGCTGGACTCCCTGGACAGAGTGATGCTCCAGGGCCTTTGAATGGCTGTCCAGAACAGTGAGGGAAAACTACCTCCTCCCTGGACACAAATCACATTGATTTCTTGGTGGTTTTGTTTGGTTTTTTTTTTTTTCTTTTGGCCGTCTGAATAACTGAAGTACAAACCTCTTTCACCTATTTGACATTAATTCACTAATGGATGACAGTTTGGTTTTTAACTAAAGGAGTGATGATGCAGTTATAAAACTCACATCCATTATGTATCTTTGAACCATGTGAAAAGTGTGAGTTTTTACAGAAAACATGAGAGTGGTGGGAGCTGTGGAATAAACTTTTTTAATGCCTGAATTTTAATTTAAGTTTTGAATTAATGAGATGTATTTCATGGGACTGAGAAAGCTGTGATTTTTTCCCCTTTTCTTCCTTCAGTGTTGGGTTTTTTTATTGTTGTTTTTGGTTTTGGGGGGGTTGTTGGTTTTGTTTAGTTTTTTTTTTTTTGTAATCAAAATATTTACTCATTTCACAAGTTAAATGATTTCTCATAAACAAGTTAGTGTCAAAAGAAAAATAAGGATGAGGAGAGGCCAAACATTGCGTTTTAGTTATCTCCTATTTTTTCCTTTTAAGCTTCAGCAAAATGGCAATTGTTTCATTTTGACCCACTTTCAAATCACATTAGCAAATGAATACAGAATGGGAAGGATAATCGTGTGAACTTCAAAAATGCAGCAGGACAGGAGAGAACAGCAGCAATCCTGCTCTGACCGTCTGCCCAGACTGCGGTGCTTTCGTGTGTCCTACAACATTTTTTGTGTCACCAATAACAAATTTCCAGTGATTGGAAGGGGATAAGGAAAAAGGACCTCCCAGCACTCCTTTCTCCATTTTCCTTGGCTCCCTTTCAGGTGTCAGCAGTGTGCATCTCACAGTCACTGCAGCTGAATCAAGCACTTTGTTCTTGTGTAGAGCCCATCAGTGCAGATAAGTGCAAGAGGGTGCTTGCTCTGGTCCCTGAGCTCTGGAGCCTGCCATTAGTGCCAAGGCTGAGCACAAAAGACACCCAGAGGGAGGGTACATCACCTTCATTTAGCAGCAGGGAGCTCCCAAGGCCCACTGAGCTCACCCACATCTCTCCCGGCTTGTGGGAGGAAGGACCTTTGGCTATGATTTATCCAAGATTTTGCTAAGCTGCTCTTCTCCACAACAGGTCTGCCTTTGCAGGGAAGGCATGCCAGCAGCTTCCTCTGGGTTTGGAAAAGTCAACTCCATAGTTACTCTCTTCCTGGAGAAGCACGTTGGATTTACCTTAGGAAATTAACAGATCTAAGCTGCGTGGTTTGTGTGAAGTTCAGAAGAGCTTAGTGGCATTTCTTAATCATTATCAAAATAGTTCACTGTCTGATAACTTTGGCATTCCCAGCTTTGGCCTTACAGTAGGAGCAGGAGTGTTTTTTCTTCCATGAGTCCCTGATTTTTCTTTGGCACTTGTCAGGTGTAGGGAAGGACGATCTTGGTGTTGCATCTCCTGAGACCTTTCTCCCTGTTATCCTCAGTCAGTGCTTAGGAAAGACGCAATATGAGCTGGTTATCTATGAAAAAAATTGTTTTTTGAATATTGGTGTGTGAGAATATTCCAGTCTCTGTCTGTCTGCTTTTGTCACTGTGAGATTGAGGCGTTGCCTCTGTCTTCTGTCTTTATTCCCATTTGGTGATAGGAAACAGGCTGGCTGAACAGCTGCAGAAAAAGTAGCAAGCCCGAGACATGGGATGCTGATACAGCTCCCCAGTGCTCAGAGTGCTGCTGCTGGGAGTGTCCAGCCTCAGGTGAGCCTGGCAGTGACCCCCTGCCTGCCTGGGACCTCGTAGCCTCAGGGTATGAGTTACTACCAAAATTTAACACTGTGTCAGCCACGTCAATAAGGAAATAGCATTCTCTGCTCATAACGGGAGGGAGATACGGCTCTGCATGGCTCCTTGAGAGCTGCCTAGCGTTTGTGCACAACTCCATATCCAAAGCCTCCCTTTTCCTGGTGCCTGACCACCAGGTGACAAGCAGAGGTACAAAATCCCTGTCCCCAGCCATCTGCAGGGAGACGAGACACCCAGGGACTAGCCCTGGCACTGCTCCCTGAAGCTTGTGGAAATGCTATTGCTTCCAGATGTCCTGCCTGTCCCCTGCATGTCCAGTCATGTTTATTAAACCTCTGCAGCAGATTGGGATTGGGAATCAAAGGGATAAAGCACAGTTTGGGGTCTGTGAATGGTTGCAGAAACCTGGGGCAGGGAGATGGGAGCAAGGAGTGATAATGTGCTAAGCCACTGCAGGTGCTGGATCAGCAGAGGGTGAACCAGCCCTTGCTGCCCTCCCACCAGCAGGCTCCCACAGAGATGTGCAATTCAAACAGCAGAGACCTTTGGGGAGGGGAAATTTCTCCTGACTTTTGGCATCTCTTCTTGCCCTGGTTGGCAGCCATTGTTGGATGTGTTGCCTTATGCCAAACTTATTCATAGATGCCTAATCCTCTGCAGCCAACCAGCTCAGTGTCGAGGACTTCCTTCCAGCAGCCAGATATGTCAGTACCATTATACATGTGGGTCTTGAGTGACTTGTGCAAGGCCAGGCAGCAAGCTTGTGGCTGAGCAGGTGTTGAAAACCAGCTCTCCCAAGCTTCGAGTTGGCAGCCTTTCCACCAGGAAATCCTTCGTTTAACTTTCCACCGCAGCAGATGGGGTTGCATCAGTGTAGGAGGGACGTCTCCATGCACTCGTGCATTTCTTCCCGTCCTTCCTCACCTCCCCACACTTCTCCCTGAAGGCATCTTCTCTCAAGGTGAAGAAATATTGCTGGTGTCCAGAAGAGAGCAGAAAGGGAGCTGGATTGCCTCCGGCACCATGCAATGAAGAAAAGAATGGAATAGTTTTGGGCAAGGTTCAAGGCAGGTCATGCAAGTTTGCAAACAGCTTCTGCAGGGCTCCATCACCAGCTCTTATCCATGAGAGTCTGTCAGGTGTAGCAGCAGGTTTCTCTGCCACCCGTCACATCTCTCTCCTTCAAAGTGGGAACAAACTGGCCTGGAACAGGCTGACCTTCTGCATAATTATTTCTGCTTTTTTTTCCCCCCAAGTCAGGGGCACCCGAGTGAAAGCTGAGGAAAGCTAAAGCAACCTTAGCTTTTTGTCAGCTTTCCTTGCAACAGTGACAGGGCTGTTGTTCTGCTCTTGGCATTAAGTAAGAAATCAGTGTTACCATGGGAGCAAACTCCCAAACAGGTGGCGATCACACACATATTAACCTGAACCAGTGCAGGAGGCACCACGTCCCCCTGCGGATCCGCCGAGGGTAGAGGAGATCTCATTACTCTTTGTTTGTGCTCAGAGTGTGGCTGTCCAGAGGATGGTGCCCAAATAGATAAGGCTCTAGGCACAGATGTCTGGTTTGATTATTCCTTTCCTTTTGCAACAAACCATATGGTACTATGGGCAGCACAGATATCTGGTAATCAGAATTCCTGGGCTCCCTCCCTGACTCCGCCATTCACTCATTTAATTTTCAAAACAATTTTCATGCATCAGCAAAACTTGCTGCCTCGAACCTCCCCACTCCCTTAAAACAAGAGCTCTCCCACATCACTGGAGGTGCTTTTAAATACAGTCACCATGTCTTGCTTTGCTATGACAAAATTAGGTGCACTTAATGCTGACAAACTACTTTGCCACCAACAGATAAAAGACACTACAGACAGGTTGCTAATCAGTTTGATTAAGTAAAGCACCTAAAGTTTGCCACTGCTGCTGGACGATTGCAGGCTGATCCATCTATAACCCACAGGAGTAAGATGAATTAGGCATGATAAGGATTGTTTGGTTTCTGGTGCGTCAACCAGTGAGTGAAATGACTCGGTGTTTATATGCCAGGTCACAGAGAAAAGTTTCTTGCGATTGGAAGTGATTAGGCACACTGATTAATGCTTCCACTGCTCTTTGATCCAGAGCTGCCAGTTGGAATGAGTCTTGCTGCACAGAGACATCCCAACTGCCTGGTAATGAAAGTGCAGGGGGTAGAAAATGGACTGAAAAAATGCGGGTGGGGATGGGAAGGCTCTGCTGTAAGATACACTCTTTTTTCATTGGGCTCCAGGCTTGCTTTCTTTGAACCATCATCTTATTCCTGGAAGTCAAGGCAGTTTGTAACTCATATTGTGCTTGTCAGGTTTATTCATTCTAAAGAAAATATTCAGGAACATTGCCAAGTCATCTCAGCTTCCAGCACTGATAAGGACCTCAGGGTCTGCTAAGTCCTAAAAAAGCTTTAGAATACAGCACTTTCTAAGTAGTCTCAACTCTTGTGAAACTGTTGTTTCTTAGTGTGCAGGTGGCATCTCCTTGTGTTGGATGTTCTTTCTTTCAGCCATAGGAATTCCCATTTTGAACCCTCAATTAGATTATCCCTCTTTTATAATAGGTGGCATATTTGAAATAATTTCCTATGACAGGACACAGGAAGATTTGCTTGAGCAAGAGATAGATTCCCCACCATTTCTTACTGTTCCCACACCAGTATACCATTTGTCTTCATTATTTTGCCTCTCCTTCATATTTTGGGTTCTGTGGTTGAACCATGAACCAGCTGGGGGACATGAACATGGCTGCATTGCCCACTGCATTTTTTTACAGCCAGGACTGCATTGTTTGTCATGCTCACTGTCACACCTGTCTATCCACACTTGGTCCTTCTGGGGTGATGTCCTCTCTTGTGTGATTTGTGTATATCAGGATGGGATTTAAATAAAAATCAAGCATAACCTGTTAGCAGGTGGTGAATGGTCACTCAGAAGAGCTCTGGAAAATTAGCATTGAGGACTCTAAAATGTCTGGCTGTACCACGGAGCTAAATTTCAGGTGTCCACACCCAAGGGCATTAAGCCATTCCCAAATCACTATGTGCTCTCTGTTTTAGGAGAGCCCCCAGATCCATAGGAACTTGCCTCAAAATGCTTCTACTGCAAACCCAGGTGGTTCAGCAGCAGCAGCTGCTTTTGTTCAGGGAAGGGAGGAGGCAGGAGCTGGGGTTGCCCCCTCCTCAGGCTACCCAAAGACATCCTTGCTGCTGGTGGCCACCTCTGTGCTGGCCACCCCTGTGAGCCGTGCCTGAGCCCTGCCTGAGCACTGAGCATTCTGTCCATCTCACATTTCTTTTTGCTTGTATTTGTGCTGAAGACTCCTGATTTTACAAAACATGGGAAAACTTTTGAGATACTGGAGGTGTTCAGGAGTTGAGAAACCAGTGGACGAAAGCTGGTGCCCACTGGGTGTAGGTCAGTGTCCGGAGGAAATTGCAACGCTTTTTAAACCAAACTTCAGTTTCTTTGGGTGTATCTACTTTTCCCATGTTTTGCCAAGCACAAGAGCTTGCAGAGACCAGCACTGACAACTTCTTCTTTGACATGTTAGGCCCCTGTCCCATCTTCCATTTGAGTCAATCACCTGCAGAGACAACTAGCCAGACACCTTCCCACGACCATTTCACATATCCAGACATTATCTGTACCTTCCCTGTACTCATAGGCCTGGGACCACAGCTGGTCCTCATACAAAGCTTCTGATCTGTGATAGTGCATGAAGTCACCCCAAGCTAGGCTGGCAACTTTGGGATTTCTCTCCTCTGCTCAGCTGTTTTCACAAAATGCTTCAAAAGCTTACCATCTTTCAGTTCTCTTGATATGTTTGGTTCCTTCCAGCCAGTGTATTCAGCAAAGGGAGGATGGACAGATTGGATATAATTCCTGGATATTTTAATGTGGGAAACTGGTATAAAATATGAGTATACATCAGTTTCCTGCTTTTGTGAAGTTGTGCCTCATACCTGTTTTCAAGCCTATGTTGTCTTCCTGTGCATGGTCTGAATCAGTTATTATCTAATTGCAGATACTTTTCATAAAAATAGGTGCCTACTCTGCCTATTTTCCGTTTCCAGGTGGCTCCATGGTGGCTGCTTGGCTGCTGCCAGCCCTGCTGCTAATGTTCCTGTTTTCCTCCCCAGCCTGTGTGGCTGCCCTGGCATGTTGCTGGGACAGGAGCGGTGACGCAGGGTCTCCTGGAAGGGCCAAGTAAAACACAGCTGGGCACCATCCCAAGTACCTCAGAGACTGCTGCACCGAGTAGTTCCCATTGTCTCAGACATCTCATTGTACTTGATAGCGACAGAGGTGTCTGTATCACCCTCGTTTACAGCAAGCTAGTGGCTGGGGCCAGGAAAGGGAGGAGTTTGGGGTTAGACATGCCTCCAACTCCTCAGGGTAGGATTCACTGCTTATCAGAAGCAATTTTGGAGAGGTATTTCAGGTGTGGCTTCCGTGATGGAGACAATTTCATGTTGGTGGAAGCCATCCCAGAGGTGTGTGACAGCACTTGGTGGCCCCAGCACCTCCCCAGGCACATGCTCCTGGCACTGCTCCAGCTCATTGCCAGCCTACTTGCTGCCTTGCTTGTCTGCCACATGCAAGACAAGAAAAAATGTTGGTGTGACTGATAAACCCAGTCCTCCTTATCATGTTCATCTTGGTATGGACCTAGCAGGGAGGCACTGGGATGGTGAGTTTAAAGGTGGCTAGCCAAAAGGTTAGACAGCTCAATCATTTGCCTTGTTACTGCTACCACAGTTAACCCTTTGGCTGCTGGCCCTGGAGTAGGGTATCTGTGAGGCTCTGTTCATTTCTGGAGCTCATGGCTCAAGCCATGTCAGGTGTTTCTGCTAGGCGAGACTTTTGGTTCCAGCCAGTTCTGTCTTTACTGGTAGCAGTTGCCTTTTTTCCTCTTCCATGAGAGGTTGCTGCTCCCAGTGAGATGCATGCCTGACCATGCCCATGAGGTGAAGGGCAGGACTTATGCTTCAGGCTGGCATGATATACAGCATAAAACAAAACTGTAGTTGGGGAGGCATGGCCAGCAAGAAGCACAAGACTCAGAGCCCCTCTGGGCAGGGTTAGACTGAGCAGACACCTGGCAGAGAGAGTGTCTGCCAGGTGTTCAGGTTAGGGTGCAATCCAGGGCATTAAAAGTCTGGGTATGTGAGAGCTGGAGCTGCTGTCTGAGTTAGTAAGAGATCTTAAAGATCTTTGTATGTTGGACATCCATGGAAAGAAATTGCTGTTGGATCCTTACTGCTCCAAATTGAAAAGCTCAGGACAATTTTTCCCCTGACATAAATGCATAGCAAAGTGTCCTATTGAGAAGATACAGGAAGGAATCACAGAAACAGAGACTAGACCAGGTTAGAAGGGACCTCCTGACACCATCTGTTCCAACTTTATATTAGAAACAGGGCCTTAGATTAGGTTAGTTGAGGCCAAATCAATTTACATCTTTATTATTTCTAGTGAGAAAGATTCCACTTTCTTCAGGCAACTGGTTTGGTTGCTCTCACAGAAAAGCATTTTTTTGATATTCAGGTGGAACTTCCCTAGAAGTCAATTGTGCCCATTGTTTCTTCTCCTATCATAGTGCATCCTTGTGAAGATATCATGTCTCCTCCAGAACTACTTTTTAGGTATTGGAAGGCAGTGATTTGATTTCCCTGTCGAAGTCTGAGCAAGCACAATTCATTCAGTTGTAAAGCTCTCCACTTCCCTAATCTTCTTGGTCCCCTCTGGACTATCTCCAGACTTTCAATGTCTCTTGAGCTGGGAAGAGAGAAACTGGACAGTGTGTTCCAGATATAGCCTAACAGGTGCTGAGCTGAGTAGAAAATTCACATCTCTTCATCTACCAGCAATAGTCTCACTAATTCAGCCCAGGATGCTGTTGGCTGTCATTGCTGCCAGGATACTTGGCTGGCTCATGTTCCTCTTGCTGTCTGCCAAGACACCCTGTGCCTTTTCAGCAGAGCAACTGTCCAGCCAGCCAGTGCCCAGCTGGTGCTCCTGCTTGGGATTATTCCATCACAGGTTCAGGACTTGACATTTATCTCTGCTGAACCTCATGTTAAACTTCATTCTTGTTGGCCAAATCTCAACAGCCTCTTGAGGTCTCTATATGGTGACTTTTTCTTCCAGCATTGCTACCTCTTCACCCAACTTAGGCTCATCTTCAAATTTGGTGACAGTGCATTCAAGCCTACCTTCCAGACCACTTATATAGCTGAATTGCATTGACTCCAGAAGAAATTAATTTGTGCCCAGCTGATGGCATGACTTTGAGCCTTTTAACTTTTGAGCCTCTGACAGTCAGTTCCTCTGCTATTTTTGTGTTTCATCTGCCCAGACCATATCTCACTGAGTTGTCACAAAGGATTTTGAGGGAGGCTGTTTCAAACACTTTGTGAAAATCAAGTTGATGATGATATC
This sequence comes from Sturnus vulgaris, assembly GCF_052056855.1. Lineage (NCBI taxonomy): Eukaryota > Metazoa > Chordata > Aves > Passeriformes > Sturnidae > Sturnus > Sturnus vulgaris. The sequence continues at coordinate 146,685,166 of NC_142243.1, forward strand.
CACTACTTTCCTTTCATCCACTGAGCACGTTTTTTGGTCAAACAGGATTGACCCTTCAGTTTGTCCATGTTGGCTTTTCACAGTCATGTTCTTGAAATGTGTTTGCATGGAAATAGCTTTTGTAAGGACCCGTTCCATAGTTCTCTCAGGGACTGAAACAAGGCTGACTGGTCTGTAGTTTCCTGGCCCTTTCTGTAGGTAGACATAGTCTCCAGACTGGAAGATATCACTCTACAAACCTGCTTACTCTTTTGTTTTTCACTTTGCCTACATGGAGAAATATTGTGTTTCACACCAGACAAATGGCTCAAAGCCCTATGGATGTCAACTTGCATAAACAGAAGATCTGTGTGTGTGTTGATACCAGTGCTAATTTGTTAAACCTAGCAAAATCTGGGCTGGAAAGGAAAATACTTCATGGTGACATTTGGTCGTCACCTAAATTCTAAAGGCTCTTGTTGATGGTGAAATAATCCTATCTGCACATCTAGGTGAATGGAAGTGCAGTTCTATATAGATTGAGCTATCATTAATATTACTCTTGCAAGTTTAATTTAGCAGGGGCTGGTCTTTGGTCTTACATGCATTTGGCAGTCAGGATTTTGGCCTCTCTGGAAGCCAGTTCTCCTCAAAGACTGAGCTTGGTTTCAAGGGACTGTTGTGATACTGCATGCAGCTGACTGGTACTGTGATGATGAGGTCCTTAGATGGAGTTGTCACCTCGTGAGATGTAACTAGAGTTCTTTTAGGTGAAAGGTATGTATAACGTTTGCACAGACCAGAGCAGTAAGTGGCCTAGTTTTGGACTTACATTGATATCAATAAACATATATATCAATATATACATTATTTAATCAATGCAGTTACTTGGCATGATCACCCTGATATACAGCAACATACACTCTCAGACTTGCATGCTTCTTGCATGTTCCAAAACAAGATATACATCTTTATCTCAGACCTTCCAGTTTTGAAATATTAGGAGTTATCCAATGATACCATAGTAGTTGAATTGGAACAGGAGTTTACATTTTAATAATCACCACATTAAATAGGAAATCTCTCCACTGCCAAAGGATGGGTTTTTCTGCTTCAGCTCAACAAGTGCCCAAGTCCTTCATATATCAGTTGTTGGTGGGTCACAGTTGGGCGTCTGGGAAGAGCAAGAGGAGGATGGTAAGGACTGAATAGGAAGCTGTCAAAAGACCAGGGAGGTTCATGTGAGGCCTCTGAATGGGACTATCCTCCTAGGCAGGGATTTGCTAACATTCAGCTGCACATGGGCGTCCCTCTTCTGCACCAGCGAATTAAAATTTTAAAGTGTAATTGTAATTACAGTTGTAATTCTAAGGCAATTAACATGACATTGCTTAGCACTGTTATTAATATTCACAGAGCAGGTAGCTATGTGTCTTCCCTTTAGGAGAGTGGAAACCCAGCATCCACCCAGCACCCAGGTTCTGTTAATACTGAGTTATTTCAAGATCCTAAGAAGGAAAGTGTTCTTTTCTTCCTAATTTTTCTGTTCTGTTTTCTTTTTCTTTTCTTTTTCTTTTTTTTTTTTTTTTTCCTCCTCACTAGAATTACCTGTTTCTGGTCTGTCTGGAAAGGGTCAATAGAAAACAAGATTCCATTGGAATGTTGAAACATGTCATTGCAACACCCATGGTCAGTATTATGTGTGTATACATTAATAGTCAGCTGAGTCTAAATAAACATGCAGAATGCCTCGTTTGGGCCAAGCAAGAAGTGGCAGCTGTTTGCACTGGTGCTTCCCCCGTGCTGTGGGCTACCTGCTGGCTTTGCAGAGGTAGAACAGTTTGGGGTGTCATTTGCTCGAAGCACTTTGCCACACCCTCCCACAAGCTCTCCCTCCCTCTGTCTGGCTGCTTGCAGGTTTTCAATGAAAGGCCCTGTTCACACATGCAGCAACTCAAATTATCTCTAAATAAACCAGTATATGTGGAGAGTAATTCATGAGTGCTTCCAGCACAGTGATAAATGGCAGGCAGGGCCAGTGCATACAAGGTGGCCCCTCAGGCATGTGTCTCAATCAAATTGTGCAAAGATACTGTAGAAGGGTGTGGAAACATGACCTTAGAATAAGACCTGTGTCTTTTGGAGCTTTAGAAACCAGATTTTAAGTGACAGACATGCAGTATTTGATCTGTCCCCTCTTGTCTAATATTTTATTTCCAGAACTTGACACGTACTTCAGGTTTTACCCCCTATTCCTCTCCATGTGACTACCAGTCTGCTTCCTGAAAAAAAGTCCCCTTATCCCTTTAAAGGTACCTTAAACAGCCAGGTGTGATAAATAATAACAATAAATTTGAAAAGTTTATGTACTGACCAGCTGTTTTCCAGCCCTTGCTGACAAAACTCTTGAAGTGCAGTTGTGCTTTGCCTTAGCAGACACTATTTTTCTGTGATGACCAAGAGAGAGTGGAAAAGTTTGCAAATTGAAGAGCTGTAGGAGGTTGTGGCCAGGTTTATCCCAGCAGGTTAAATAGGGACAAGGCATAACCCTGGGCACTGGTGTCTACCTTTTCCTTCTGTGAGCTGTTAGCGTGGCTCCAGCCCCAGCTAGAGCTCCTCCAGACAGTGTCTGGGCACCATCTGTGGATGCACACTGGCCAGAGGCTATCACCAGTAGTAATTAGGCAGAAGGCACCTCCTTCTGGGGATGTGAAAGGGCTTGGCTGTCTGGATATGAGCTGCTGGGCAGTTGGTTCCAGTGCCAAGGGATGGAACCAACTTGTCTTATTTACATGTATGGACAAGATGAAGGTTTTGGAATACAAGAGCCTCAGTGGTGAGGTAGAAATATGTGAATTTTGCAATTTCTATTAAACTTTTAAGTACTGCTTTTAGATACTGTCTCTCTTGAAAATCCTATTCTTGCTGAATTTCTATTATTGCTTTCACATGGCAAGAAAGGGAAGAAACCCTTTGACTTCAGACAGTAGACATAAAATAAAGTGGAAGAAATGTTAAATGACTGGGAAGGAGTTTTGTTCTGATCTGTAGGAGATTCCTAGATTGCTGATGATACAATTAGAATGTGTGGTCTATGTTCCTGGTTGTGAGAAGAGGAAGAAGGTACAGAAGGAAAGACAGCTTAAAAATATGGAAATATTAAACACAAATGGTATGCAACCTGTTGTACAGTGCCTTGCTTGTCACATAATAGTGTCTATGCTATGTCTGTACACATCTGTACTACTGTCTGTTCCATTATTAGGAATAATAAAATGTATCCACTGTAGTAAAACTGATCATGCTTTTGTTGAAAAAATGCCTATTTTTCTGCTCTTAAAATTCCAGCTAAAATTGATCTGATTCAATGCTGTAAAGCTCATCCTTCATAAACCAGCAGTCCTGGAATCCAGCACAGATGAATTGTAGATGAAATGTATTTTTGCCCATTATGTCAATGCATTGCTTGTACTAAGGAGCCCAAAATTTAACACAATGCTCCAGATGCAATCTCACAAGTGCCAGATAAATGGGAATTAAAACTTGTTTCAACTTACACAGTTGTCTCACCATAGGAGGTAGCCTGGCTGGTCAGCCAAGAGATCAACAGCACTCTGCTTGTCTACACCAATGTGATAGGTTATCTCCAGAGAGTTGGCATATCTTTGGCTAGGGCACTAAGCTTAGAAATGTGCCTGCCTTGAAAAGTAGAAGGTGGACCTTGGTCCTGCCTGTTTGTACCACTCTGGTGTATCTTCGTGTCCTGTTAAATTGGGGTCCCATGAGCATAAGACATGTGGTCTAAACAAAGAACGAAGCAACAGGGATTATTTTGGTATCTCAGAGGGCTTAGTGTATAGGATGATCTCTTCTCTGTCCTGAATGTTTTTTGAACTTATTTCTGTGTTCACTCACTCTTTTGTATCTCCTGCTGTTTAATAAAACTGGACCTGAAGGGACATGAAACTTGACTGAGGAGCCGTGCTGTAGCTGAACTGCTCTGGTTAGTGGAGCTGCCTAAGTGTTTGCAACATGTTTGCAGCATGGTAAGGTGAAGAGCCATGTAAATAAATGACTAGCCCTAAAGTGCTGAAAATGAATGCCCTATGATGGATTGAGGGGCTGGGGGAAAATGCCCCAACTCCTTGCCTTGCATCCTCTCATCCCCCATCCTTTCACTGTGCTCACCAAGGCAGATGAAGGGGATCCTTACAAAGCTCTTGTCGTGTTCCCAAGGTCTGAAATCAGTTGACAAAATCTGCACTGAGCAACCCGAGAGCCTCTTCTCTCAGGCTGGGAGGTCTGAGCACTGCCAAAAGCTTCTGGCCCCCTCTCCCAGGCTGATGCTTTGAAAGGATATCGTTGGCTCCATGACACTGCGGGTCTGTTGACTTGTGTTTGTATGTTTGTGCTGGGATGTGTGCACAGCTCAAAAGCAGGTCTGAGGTTAAGTAAAGCCCCTTGCTTGGTGGGGAACCTTGATCAACATGTCACAGAACGTGACAACTTCCATAATGTTTTTTAAAAAATGTGTACAGGGTTAGCTGCCAACTTCCAGGGAGGGATATGTGTAACCACTTGAAATATTCAACTTCTGAGCTCTGCCATCTTCTCCACAGCGGTTTTGAAGATTTTGTTTGATTTCTCTATGCCAGCCAGTTACTATACTATATATCTGACATCTTTGAGTTTTGTGTGGCTTACTGAAGGGTTTTTCATGTCAGAGACTTAATATAGGCTTTAGTGTTTTGGTTTTTTTCCTAGTGTTCTAACTGAAAAAGAATTGTTTTGGTTTTTTTTCAATTTCTTTCTCTATATCTCTCTTTATGGGCACATATTTAATACTTTTGAAAATTTAGTCCTTTTATCATGTCTTAATTCAGGCATCTAAAATCATGGCCCACTTTGAATTTAGTCCAAACAGCCCTGCCATGACATGACACAGTTTTCTCTTGGTTGGTCACACAACTTAACTCAGCACAGATGAGTTTGGAGGTGAGAGTGATAAAAAAATACCTAGGCTGCAAGGATATAACAGTTTTGTCTATGTACATTAGTTGTAGCATACTCTTATGTCCCTCCAAGACAAGGGATGTGGATTGTGCTCTTTATGAAAGGCCTGTATAAGTGTTAAATGCTGGAAATAAAGAGATGACTGAGAATGATTTTGCAGCCATTATGGACTTTTATTTCAAGAGCTCTGTGACTGCTTGGGCTAGTAATAATAACCAGGGTAGGCTTTCCTTTCACATACACTCATAAAGAAGTGTTGGGGTATTGACGTGAAAAGAGGAATAATTAGGATGCACAAGAAAGATTTTATTAGATAGCAGAAACCCAAATGATACCATGTCACAGTCACCTCTTCTGCCAATATTGGAGTAATTTGCCACCAATCTCATTTGCTACTTACTTTTCAGTAAAATCTGCTTCTGCTACATATCTTGAAAGAATTTAGTGTTAAACTGGTTCTCCCATCCCCACTGGACCTCAGTGCAAATGAGAAATGAGAATCAGGTAAAAGGCTTATGAAAACAACTATTTTTGGCTTAGCCCTGATAGGACAACAACTCCGTTGTTCTGCTCTGATATTGTCAGTGTGACTCATCTTTAGAGGACTTTCTGGCCCATTTTCTTTAAAAATGTGCTCTATCCAGAGAACTGACTGGGACTTTCTAAAACTGGAAACACTGAAGAAGAACAGTTTGCCCGTTTGTTGAGTGTTGGTTAACCTTTTCTATACCACCTGACCTCAAAAGGTAGAACATGTGCTATCTTATGCAGGAAGGTGCTTTCAACCAGAAGTGTGTTTTTATGGATTTTTTTTTTCCTTCTGGTGGATGGCGATTATGGAGATATCAGGCTTCGATGCTATTGTGGAGACTTAGTTCAGGTATCCTCAGAGAATTAATAGCTGATGGCTGCTTTAGCATGGGAAGAATGGTCAAGACTAGATGATGCCACTCTGAACCTCATCTGGCCTCTGGTGGTACCTTGCAAGCCTTGGGTTTCAGAGGATTTTCCTGGTCTTTGAGATTCTCAAAGCATGGACTGCTGCTGAGCTTTGAGTGTGCCACTGGTGACAAAAAACAATGCATTGGAGAGCAAGGGTTAGGGGCATCTCAGACACATGCCAGCGAGGATATGTCCCTTCCTTTCCACTTGTGTGTTTTCCCTGAAGATACAAATTCACGTTGCAGTTGGATAAGTTCTTACTTAGTATAACACTGAATAATCTCTCTTTCAAGGCCCTTAAATACTACATTGATCAGGACTTTAGAGAGGTAAAAGCCAAGCTCCTTTTGCCAAGATGAACTTCCATTCATAGAGTCTGGGAGTGGTCTGACATGGACATTGGTGACCTGCTTTGTTACCTGTGGAATCTGGCTCTGCTGAAAACAGTGGCAAAACCACCAGTGAAATAAAATTGAAATTTCAGTATGTTTATTTGCATTACTTTTTTTTCTAAAGTGTTTGATATATAGGCATCGAGGACATGGAGAAAATATTGATATGATTGAGACATACTCTCCATTTTGGTAAGGGGTGGGCATATATCACTATGGGAAGATGTGTTCAGAGTTTTGCTTGGCACTTTGAAATGCTTTTCATTTTTTTCTTACCTACCGTGCTTCAGCCTTTCAGGTTAAACTTGTGTATGAATGGCAGGTCTTATTATTTTGAGTGTTCTGTGTTTTTCTTCATTATTTAGATACCGAACTTGCAAAACATTCCTCTTAGCAGGGCAATTCATCCTCAACTGGATCTTAATGAGACCAGTGCTTCCTTTCCTGGGAAAGTATGTGCCTCTGGTGAGAGAAACCCACCTTTCACAAACCACAGCTAAAACTTGTTTTTTCAGTGAAGCACAAAGCACACAGCCACTTGAAAATGTCAGTTTTTGTAACATGAAGCAAATATGCATGTTGTAAATTTGGGACAGACAAGTTTTGATGTGGGTCTTGAACAGGGCTTCAATACAGAGATAGCTCATCTTTAATTTATATTTACCTGCAATTGAACCATTCCAAGAAAAGCCATTTTGTGGTTCCTGGGCCAGGGATGAGGAAGAAGAAGGATAAAAACCTTCTACCCTAAACAGTAACAGATACAAAAGGCAGAACAGATCTATGTTCCCTAAATTAAAACTTAGTATAGGGCTCTTAAAATGTTTTTCATTATTAAAATCACTGAGATATTTGTGCTAAAACTCTTTCAGCTATCAGCTCTTCTTTCTTGGGGAAAAAAAGAAACATTCCTTTTTTTGTTTGCTGTCTCTGTTGCCACAAGCAAATTTAGTAAAATTCAGCTGGCAGCCAGTCTCCAGTGGTGCTCTCCAGGGCTCAGTTCTGGGGCCAGTTCTGCTTAATCTCTTTATCAGTGATATTGATGAGGGGATTGAGGGCACCCTCAATGTTTGTGGACAACATTAAGCTGGGACTGTTGATCTGCCAAAGGGTGGGAGGGCTTTGCAAAGGGATCTGAACAGGCTGGGTTAATGGGTTGGGACCAATTGTCTGAGGTTCAACAAGGCCAAGTGCCAGCTCCTGCACTTGGGTCACAACAACCCCCTACAGGGTAGGGGCAGAGTGGCTGGAAAGCAGCCCAGAGGAAAGGGACCTCTGATCAGCAGTGGCTGAACATGAGCCAGGGTGTGCCCAGGTGGCCAAGAAGGTCAGTGGCACCTGGCCTGGATCAGCAATAGTGTGGCCAGCAGGACCAGGGCAATGATTGTCCCCCTGTGCTGGACACTGCTGAGGCCACGCCTTGAGTCCTGTGCCCACTTTTTGGCTCCTCACTGCAAGAAGGACATTGAGGGACTGGAGAGTGTCCATAGAAGGGCAGTGGAGGTCTGGAGCACCAGTCTGATGAGGAGCAGCTGAGGGAGCTGGAGGTGTTTAGCCTGGAGAAAAGGAGGTTCAGGAGGGACCTTATCTCTCTCTACAACTCTGTGAAAGAAAGTTGTAGCCAGGTAGGGGTCAGTCTCTTCTCCTAAGTAACAAGTAATAGGATAAGAAAAATGGCCTCATATTGTGCCAGAGGTATTGTGCCTGGGTATTAGGAATAGTTTATTAATTTTTTCACTGAAAGGGTGTTCAAGCATTAGAACACACAACTCAGAGAATTGGTGAAATCACAATCCCTAGAGAGATTTAAAAGACGTGATGTTGCACTTTAGAGACATGGTTTAGTGGTGGATTTAGAAGTGCTGAGTTAATGATTGGACTCAATGATCTTAGAGGTCTTTTTCACCCTAAAGAATTCTATGACTTTAAGATATAACCACAGGTTTTATATTTGATTATGAAACCTGCTGCAGGAAATTCTCTGGCCTCTCTCGTGCCCAGTTTTGAATTAGTTGAATCAAAATGGCTTTTTTGGCCTGAAAATTCATCAATCATTTAAGTCCAACAAAAATTTCAGTCATGTGGTAATGTTTATAGAGGGAGTTACAGTTTTTTAGGAATCAAAAACGTTTTGTGAACAGTAGTTGGTTCGTGCTTTCCTCCTTCATATATGCAGCCACCACCAAGGATGAGGAATGTCTTGGGTTTTTGTAGGGGATATCAATGGCAAAGATGTATGTAAGCAGCACGAAATCTTAAAAAAAACAGAAGCTGAATTTTATCATAACTTTGTATTCATGCTTCTAAAAGAGCTATGGGATTTTTTTAGAGGTCTGTACCTGTTGGTCTGTAAAGTACCAGCAGTAATTATAGAATTATAGCATTATTGAGGTTGGAGAGGACCCATAGGATCATCAAATCCAACCTTTGAGAGAATCATGATTTTCCGTGTCTTCCCAGGGATGGTGACTCCCCCACTTCCCTGGGAGCCTTCCAATGCTTGGTCACTCTTTCAGTAAATAAATTTTTCCTAATATCCAACCAGACCCTCCTTTAGTGCAACTTTGGGTCATCTCCCAATGTCCTATTGCTAGTTGTCACCTTTGGATTGTTTTGGGGTTAGTGCTTCTGTACCAACAGTAGTAACACATTGCTGGATTATCATTACCTTGGCCTGGAATATCTCAGTGCTCTTTGATCAGCATTTGAGTGAGAGAAGTTTCATTGTACCCCTTGTCTGGTACTGCAGGTGCCTGTGTACTGCAAATACAGCTGCGTGTCTGGCAGCACTGCCTGTGTGCCTGTCCCTGTTCAGAGCAGCTGGCTCGGGCTCCTTGCTGAAGGCTGTTACCTCAAGCAGCAGAGTTGTTCTGTGGCACAGTGGTATATTCAGCCTTTATTGATGCTCACCACGGCTTCTCCTGAAAGGAAAATGTGTCCTTGGCTAATCTGTCAGAATTGGCTTGTTCTAAATCATAGGAACAAAGAAAAGCTTGTAAGGAAACCGCTGCATTATCTCTATCAGTCAGCCTTTCTTATTTCCATTACATGCAGCCTTGCTTATGTCTCTGACACTTAGGGAATATTCAAATTCTGCTCTTTTCTGTTTCTTCAGACCAGCTGTCATTGGGTCTGATCTAGACCCCAGTCAATTTGAGGGAGTCTTCCTAATGCTGTTGGCTGGCTTTGGATCTTCTCCATCGCTTGCATCACTCTTTCATAAATCAGAGGCCCACGTTTGACTTCTTAGAAAGCTGATCTCAGGAAGGTAGAAATCAAATAATTGAGGTGTAGCACCTCAAATACATTGAGGTGTAGCACCTCAATGCTCTGCTTGAAACAGATGTCAGAGGGTTGCTTACCCCAAAGAAAGAGATAACAAAGGATTTTCTGCTGACTATAGTATGTATATGTGTATATATATGTATAGTCTCTAATATTTTCTATTAAATACAATGCAATAGAAAATACAGAAGATAAAGAAATCCTTGTACAGCTAGCTTCCTCTGCCCCACAGACAAATTCCACAGGATCAACTTCTTACACCCCTACTTGAAACATCCCTGGCATAATAAAAGACCTAAAAACGTAATCAGATCTCACCATTTAATTTATGCCAACAGGGTGAAATGTACCAAAAGTCTAAATCAGTACTGTCAAATATCTGTAGGAACTAAGGAAATGGGCTTCAAAACCTTACCCCAGAATCAGCAACAAATGTGAATTTTTGTTTTGGAATTTTGGTTTTTTTGTTTGCTTTAGTTTTATTTTGGCATTATTATTATTACTCTTATCACTGAGGAGGAGTCTTTTATGGAAATCGAAATATTGCTTATTTCTGGCCTACTGGTGTGAGGTCTAATTTAAAAGAGCAGCTGATTTTCAGAAGTCTCAAAGGAATGGAAGAGCATAAGGTTGAAGGGTCCTTGATGGTGGCTTCATGGAGAAACAGGAAAAGCACAGAGAGAGCCATCAAGGAACAATTTCCATGGTGCCTCCTCAGTGTCAGGGTTTGTGCAGCTTTGGAGCAAAACATCACTGAAGAGGACAGCATGTGGGAGCTCCTGTCCAAGCATGTCTGGAGAAAGGGACAGCCACCACCAGTCACTCCAGGCAGGTGGGATCAGCTGCTGAAGAAGCACCCGAGCTGGAAATGGGGATCCCTAGAACTCCAGCTGTTCTCCATCTGAGCTGAACCTCTTGGTGCCAGGTGGGCCATGTGCACAGAGTGGTTCTGGTCCTCAGATCAGATGAGGAGCCTTCACTGGAAGAGGGCAAGCTGAGAAAGCTGCAAACTCAGCTTCTGCTTGGGCTGAAAAAGCAATGAAAAGAGGGCAACTGTATGAGGTGGGTGGCAGGTTTGAGGGGTAGAAGGTAGTGTGATAGAGAGTGTAGCTTGTTGTTCCCCTCCTTCCCAAAAGAAAGGGTTTCATGTTTTTAATTTGGTACTTTATATAATTAATCTTGCCTGTGTCAGAGGCAATCTCAGGTGTTCTCCTGGGCTGGGATTCGTCCTGATTTTACTGCTGCTCTTCAGCAGAGACCTTTGGAGGCTAAACCTGACCCTGTGAGGTTCAGCAGAGATGTTACAGGTGAATTGTGTCTTGCTTTTGAAGGCCTTGCTGGAGCCTCTGGATGCTAATGAAATGCTTACATATAATAACAACAAGGGCTTCTTTTCATCTCCTTGTGCTGAGTTGGGTGTTACCTTTTGGAAATGGCATCTGTGTCTGCCTGGGAGAGCACTGGATTTAACACATGGGAATGATTGGGAACTGGTAACAAAGGTGTGGGTACTCCAGTCCTTTTCCACAGAAAACCTGAAATCTAATAAAAATGTTTATATATTGTTTTATCTTGGCTTGCTTTCAGGTCTTTTTATATTACAACTACAGAGATTTAATTAAGAAGAATATTGAATGTGGTCAACTTTGTGCACACTAAGGATGTGATGAAAACAACGGCTTCTGTAAAAACCCTTAAATAGTTCTGTCAGTCTCCTGAAAAAGAGGAAACTTGGTCTTTTGTAACCAGTATTTTCCTATCATGAACTAGGATTGGGGGATTTTAGAGATGATAAATTGACTATGCGTCAGTGGGGCAACATCATGCTAAAGGAATCTGCTCTACTCTAGTGCAGATAGTGCGGGGTGTACTTCAAATACTAAATAAAAATTACCCAGACATTCAATTTTCCACTTTCTTCAGCAGTGACTGGGCCACAGCATGCAGTTTAGGGCTTCATGTTATAGAATTGGACAAGTGACAGTCCATAGCTGAGACCGCAGCAGCTGTGGAAAATGAGAATCAGTATTTTTGCAGAGGAGGGTGGTTCCCTGATGGGAAGAGAAGTGAACGAGGGCACCTCATGACAATTACACACATAAACACTCAGACTCTGCAGCAAGACACCTGATCATCAGAGATGCTCTGTCTCCAGGACCCTGCTCTGTATGGGATTAGAACGGCAAAGAAATAGAACACCATGAGACCATCTCTGTGTAAAAATGAATACCCAGCTGCTTTGTTCTGTTGTTGCTTTTGCATCTGTTCCACGTTGCAAGAAGGCTGATACCAATTCCTATATAGCCAAATACAGTCAGCAAAGCATCCTGTGTGGTTTAAACCCAAATTCTTGAAGAAGAATTAATCTGAAGGGTTCATTTTTATTGTCTTGACTGGCAAACAGCTGATCTGACAAGAAGCCTATGGTAGTGCTGAAAGCTCACAAAAGTATTGCAGAAGCATCTTAATTCATGGCTTATATCTCAGTTTGTGCCTCCACATTACTGGTTGCGCTACAGTAAATCTTTCAGCATTTGAGCTCGGTTGCCTCTGCTCTTTCCAACAATAAAGATGAGGGTCACTTCTTCTCATTAGTCAGTAAAAGCTGAATTTAAAAATAACATGCTGACGTTGCTGCACGGAAGTGTTTAAGTTGGATTAAATATGAGAGAAAAATAAATCTGGGAAGAGCAAGCTACAAAGGGAATTGCAGATTCACTTTCCAGTCTGAAAGATTTTTAGGGCAGAGACTGTCAATTATTTTGTTTGCACAACAATCTCAACATAAATGGGGCCTCTAGATGCTTCCACAATGTAAATTATTGATGCTGTTAGGATCCACAAAAGACACGTGCCTAGCTTTAAGCACAGGGGTAATAAAACTGACGTCTAAAGGAATCCTTTAGCTCAGAGTTAAATATGTGCTTATGTTCTTTGGGCTTCTGGTGGCTGCTTTAGGGCTTATGTGCCTGATGGGATCTTGAAGTAACAAAGCTGGCCATGCTGTGATAGAGAATGCAGGTCTGAATAGACACACCTGGGAGTTCCAGATAATTCTTATGACCTCTCAGAGAAACTCAGCCCTGTTGACTTTGCAGGAAACCACTTGAAACAGATAGTCCTTATCCAAAGTGACAGCAGGTACACGATCCTAATAAAAGAAACATGGGCCCGTTGCACATCATCCTGTCATTGCATTACCTTGCCTGACAAAGGGAGGAGGCACACCGTGATCTGAAAGAGATCTGAGGTGACACGGTGCCTGACAAGACATCCTGGCTGATGGAAAGGGAGCTGGGAGGCAGGCAGGGTGGGAAGGAAGCAAGGCTGGGACACCTGGAGCTGTGGCTCAGCACTTGCTGGTCCCTTTGTGTTGGGTGGTCTGTGCCTGCGCTCCCAGTGACAGATGTGAGTTCTTGAGGTGCCAAAATGAGCCTTGACTAAGCAGAAATAACAAAAAGAAAAAACTGAAGATAAAAAAATGTTAATAATCCTCAGGCTCTGGTGCTTTTTTGGCTTGCTGTTTTTCACCCCAGCCTTCAAACAACCTGTGCTACAGCAGATTGCAAGCTTTTGCAGATCTGCTAGCCTTCGCCTTTTGGAAAAAGCCTTGCTTGCTTTTTGGCTCAGTTTACATTCCTTTTCAGCCATCTCTCCCTGTCTTGGAGGTGGAAGTTTGCAATGTATTATGCATGATGTTATTTAAACCTCTATGTTGATTGTGGTTTCTATGGGGGCCCTTTTTTGATGTTCTTTTTGAATGTATCACCTGCCTTAGGAGCAAGATACTTCTGATTTGGCTGTCCTCGCTGTGAAATGGCAGAGGAAACAACATGGGAGGAGCCCTAAGCCCTGTAGATACAATACCATAGTGACCAGCAAAACCTACCTGATCACACCTCTCTGTGCTGCTTGGGGCCTCTGTGCTCTCTGCATCCTTCAGTCTCTCTTCTCTGGTCTCCCTTCCACACACTTGCCCCTTCCTGGGGGATAAGCTGCAGGCAGCCTGTTGGAGGCAGTGCCTGTGCTTCCAACCAGAGAAACACCCTTCAGGAGGGCAAGCATGCATCAAAGGCATCCAGCTGCTAGGAAGGAGCTGTGGATTTTCCCTTTTCTTTACTCTTCCTGGGCAAAAGAGAAAGAAGCTGTGTAATGCCTCCTGTTCATCTCTTTATCTTCCCACTTGAAGTACAGAGCCGAGGGGCAACTTTCCAGTTGTCACCATGTGGTTCTTTCTTTCAGGAACAAGGTGACACAAAAACCTTTGGGAGACAGCAGGAGCCCATGAGAGATCTGCCCCCAGTGAACACGGAGGGGTGGGCTCTGATCTCTGGAAGCAATGCTCTACTCACCCTAGTGCCTCTGGTTCCACTTCAGCCTCCAAAAAATGAGATTGTGCTTCAGTGAGAGGAAGCATGGCTCAGCTTTCCCAAGTGCTCAGAAGATTTGGCTCTGCAGAAGGAAGGTCAGTCTTAGGGCATCCAGTGCAAGGTGGCAGCTCCTGCTCCTTGGGCTTGGAAGGAGACCCTTGGCTGAGCCTGGTGGAGTCCATCTGAACTCTGCTGGTTCAGATGACCCTTCTGAGCATAGATGGCCACCCATAGTTCTTACACTCACAACACACTGAGCCCTGTCACCTGAAGAGATTTCCTTTCTCCCAGCTTCTGGCTGCATCCTCAAAGCCTTTCCCTTCAGGAAGAGTCTTTTTCAGAGCAGAGGTGTATATGTCCTCCATGGAGTCATTGTAGGAGCTGTACTCGCAAGGCACTATGTCATGGGCAGAGCAGAACTGATATTTCAAACTGGAAGAAGAAAAAAGACAAAGGGAGTTACACAGGTCAGGAAGCCTTGGATGAGTGAATGACACTTTTGCCCTCTGCTGAACTGTGTCTCTTAAGTATGTTGCCTTTTTCCCAACCTGGAAATAAAACTCAAGAAAAGCATCAAGTACACAATTTGGTTGTAGTCAATCAAACCTACCTAGGGCAGAGACCTGAGGTGAGGAGGTGCCCTTTAAACAAGGAAGATGTGGGAACTGTGTGCTCCTCAAAAAGCTGTTGGAGCATTCAGGGACATTCTAGCAAGAGGCAGCGCTGCTATATCTTCACAGCTTCCCCATCACCAAGCTCCAGGTGCTGCAGTCGCACTGCTTGGTTGCAGTGGAAATTATCTTCTAAACACAGAAAACTCCATGGTCTGGTGTGCCAAGCAGCCATGGCCTCTGCTGTAAGGCCATTACCCACTGATTACCTGGGCACTGTGTGAAAATTGACAGATTTCAATTCCTGAAATCAGGTTTTGTTCATTAATCTTTACACTGGGGTGACTCCCAAGCTTACATGACACGATTAATTTAAGGTGGAGAACCAAAGACATTTGAGATTCAGAAGGTAGGGTTTTCCTGACCTTTGGGGGTAAAAATCTCTTGAAAAATTTGGGGTTCAATCCTCTCTTTGTGGTGCTTCTGTGGCCCAAGCAAGGGTTAACATCTCTAAGCCACCCGCTCCACTGCCCACCCTGCAACAGGCTTAGCTTGCCCTTCCATTGTTTGGACTAAACCTTCCCAGATTTACTTACTTCCTTTTGATGTCTCGCAATGTTTGTTTATTAGCGCCAGTGGCCTGTGTTAACTCTGAGTAAGTCTTTGACTAAATCCCATTCTCTGCCTTTCCTCCCTTCACGGGCTTGTGAGCTGATAAACTTCAGTGCTGGCTTTCAAATCCAGTGAGGTTAAACATGAACTTCTTTTACACCTGCCTGCTTTCCCAGCTAATGGACTCTGGTGGCTGCTGAGAGAGGACTCCTTTTATGGCAAAGAGAAGGCTGCAAAAGTTCATTTCGTTTCTGGTTCGTATGTTCAAGAAGAGACTTTTAACTCTTGGAGAGGAAAGGATTATTTTAGTGAATTCGCTGCTGTCCTGAGGTCATCTGCTTAACAGTAGCAGAGAAATAATAACAGGACAGGTATTAGCCCATAAGTCATGTAGTGTTATATATAGTCCACCAACCATTATTTTATTATTCCCTTTCTTTTCACCATGTTTAAGTACCATTTTGGGACTCAGAGTTTAAACAGCTTCAATCTAAAGTGTGAATCAAGAGAAAGAAGATGAGAGCTGTTTGGGAAATGATAAGTACTTCCTATGGAAAGTTTTACAACAGTTCTCTTTTTCCTTTAATCACGGAAAAGTTCCATTAAAAGAACAAAGCCACAAAAAAAAAAAAAAAAAAAAAAAAAGCAAAACCAAACCCCAAATCCAAATTTTTTTCCACATTTTTAATATTTGAAATTTTTATTTTTGCTATGGGTCTATCTCAGGAGAGAAGGTATTGAAAAATTCCCTACAATTATTTGTGTTTTTTCATTTTAAGACAATCTCCTGACTAAATTTGCTCATGTTATTTAATTACAGACATAAGCCCTACTCTCAAATTCTGTATGGGTTATGTGCTTTATGTATATGCTTTAAGTTTTATGATTTATGATTACAAAATAAGACTGCATGAGAATAATTTTAAAGAAAATAATCTTTGGGTATTTATTGCGCCATTATTTTGTCTCATAAAATTCTCTTAATCAGCAATGATTAATTCTTGAGTCATCAGTATCTAAGAGTCCTAAAATGCCTTGTGGGTGCTTAAATATTCTTTTTAAAGGATTTACAAATTCACTGATATTTAAAATGGTGTTTCAAGGGTCTACAGATGTTCCAGCATGGAGAAGTAACTCTGTGGTGCCAGTCTGAACTTTTATAAAATGTTTTTGCCAAAAAGAACTCACATTCAAACTGCAGGTGATTGACAGATGGCAAAGAGGAAGGATTATAGAATATGAATTACAGAGTGAATGCAGATTGCACTGAAAGGTTTTAAAAGCCTAGGGAAAATTTGTGGTCATCCAGAACTGAATTTACATGACAGTCAGATGACAAAGTAACAGCTCTCCTTTTTGTCTCCAACATTTTTTCTTCATATATTTTATTCAACTATAACGTGTGGTGGAGGGGCTTTTAACTCGTTTTGCCCACGATTCTTTGGCAGTGCCTTTGAGCTCTTTCAGTGTGGTGATGGAAAGACCTCTGCTGAAGGTTTCTGGCATTGTTCAAGAAATTGTCACCCATTTCCTCTCTAGTCCTGTCAGAACAGTGAGGGGAGTAGACACGTGCCTTTCTACCCCTCCTCTTCATAGCCTGGATTCCATCCCAGCCTTGTCCATCCCAGCCCCACAGCAGCTCCGGGCAGGGCATGCACTGCATGCCAGCAGCAGGGACCACAGGGATGCCTGTGTGCCTGACTTCCACCTATCCTGGTCACCAAGGCTGCAAAACAGACTTCTCAGAGACACTTAGACACTGTGAAGGAGAGCAGACTGTATTCAGCTTTAAAGATCAAAGCTTGATCCTGTCTGCCTGTAAGAGCTACTCAGGTCTATGTAGATGCCTTTTGGTTTCAGGAGGTCTCTGGTTCACACAAACAGGACTTTTTGCAGCCAGCTTAGTGCTGAAATGTGCACAGAAATACTCTGCAGAAGCCTGAAAACAGCTCACTGTGAATCGAGGGGCATTATTTTCCAACAGGTCAATATTTCTGAGATTATTATGATAACCAGTGACAAAAAACCATGGAAAACAGTACTGATGTAGCTAATGGGTTGCAAATCCCAACTGCATTTCAGCACAAATCTGCATATAGACACAATTCTTTGTAAAGGAATGTCCTAGTGCCACAGCAGCCTTCAGAACAGGAACAGCTTTGCCTTGTCTTTAACTAGGATTGTGAGTCACAGAAAGGTTTTGCTTCTCATTTCTGCATGAAAAAACCCAGCCTCAGTATGTTCCAAATATCTTCCTTTAAACATTTATTTGCCTGTTGCAGTACTGGACTGCTTGTGCCCTTTGCCTGAGTAGTAAGGCAGTTCTCTTTGAAGATATTTACTAATTAAATAAGAACAAAGATGGAATGAATGTTAAGGACTTTCAAACACTTGTTGTGTGCTGCAGTTCCATGA
Organism: Sturnus vulgaris; assembly: GCF_052056855.1. Lineage (NCBI taxonomy): Eukaryota > Metazoa > Chordata > Aves > Passeriformes > Sturnidae > Sturnus > Sturnus vulgaris. The sequence goes on from NC_142243.1 coordinate 146,702,785, forward strand.
CTGTACTTCACAAGCTGTAAAATCCATACATTTTGGAATGCTCCACATTCCTTTGATGGATTCTCTTTGTTAAAAAGGTTAAGGGGAAACAAAAGGAATTCTGGCTTGTTTCATGGCCTGTTTTTCACATCTGCAATTTTTATTGTAGGAAAGGTGCCGAGTTTGTTGGATCTGGCAGAGCACTGAGACCCAGCATGGCAGATTCCAGCTCCTGCTGTGGCTTTAGAAAACTTACTGGCTCTGCTTCTTTTCCTTATCCACCAAACATAGGCTGGTACCTGAAGGCACAAGTGCAAACCAAACCACAGCTACAAGCACTGCCAGATTCAGGAGTATCCAAATTCTGAATAACCCTTATTTTTAGGATCTGGGGTAAAGTTGCTTTCTCACTCATTTAGGTGTGACACACTCGTGCTGATCTCAGTAGCTGGAGATCTTTTTAATTAAAGAACAATGATAAAAAGCCACATAAAATGGGTTGCATCAAAGCATCATCATAATACAAATGCTAATTATTATAATTATATAAGATTGCTCACGTTTATTTTCTAGGTGGGAAGGCACACCAGCTGACTGGGTTTCAACGTGTGGCTATTTCAGCAAAAATTTAAGGAGTCAGATGTCTTGCCTAGGAGTTGTCCCTTCCAAGCTGCATAGTTATGGTCAGTCCCTCACCTAATGTAAACATCTCAGTGCATGAGAATTGACATGAGGGACTTCCTTTGAATGAGTTCCAGTCACTTTCTTTGGTCTTCCTGTTTTAGGGACTTCTCCCAGGCTGGCAAACTCTACGTCCTCTGGGGAGGTTGTGGAAGTGTTGTAGGTACATACAATGTCCTAGTGGGCTGCTTGTTCACAAGTGGTCCCATCATCCTTTCTTAGCCCCGGGATTATGTCAGGGTTTGGTCCCTTCAGAGGAATAACAGGCCCAGCATGACTGGTCATGCTGTTAGTGCAGGAGCTGGGGCATGGTGTGCAAGAGCCACAACCCTTTACTCCACCAAGACCTTTCCTGGGACAGCAAATCTGGAGCCATAGCAGATACTGTTTGGTTGCTTCAGATAACTTAGCAGGGGAATCTTTGTCAGAAAAGTGGGAAGACACAGAGCTGCAGGAGCCCTGCTCTGGTGTAACAGCCAAGGTGGAGAGAAGGAGCCATGGTGAGCTGGAAAAGGTCAGGAGACAGAGGAAAGCAAAAGCCTCTCAGGGCACAGGAGAAAACAGTGCTTGGTTGAGCTGCTCTTTCAAAGTCTGCAGTTTTACACTGACAAAACTATGTTAAAATATACTTTTCCTGAGCTTCTGAGCAGCCCCAACACACACCTTGAAAAGTCGAGACAGGAGTCCTTGTCTCTTTATAAACAAAATTTGTGAGAGAGCTAAAACATCTTGTTAGGAACAAAGAAATGAAACAAAGCAATTTTGAATCATTCACAATTAAAAGTAATTAAAGGCTGTTAAAAATCCAGTCTAAAGATGATGGTTTAAAAAAAACCAAAAAAAAACCACAAAAAACCAAAAACTCAAAGTGAAATGGCTCCAGAGTAAAGTGTAGAGTGTAATTTTTTAGACTAAAGTAATTCAGTGGGTTAGATAGAGATTTGAGAAAAAAGGAGTTGCCAACCCCAGTTTATATTTTTTTCTGGTTAAACAAAAACAAATTCCACCACCACCTCAAAACCACATTTGGTTGAAATTTTTATTTATCTTTTCCTCTGGGGCTGGTGAATGGAGATTTGCAACACAACTAAATTGGCATCAGTTAATTGTTAAATCTCTCGAATAAATATTAGCATGATCATAAGATAAATTGGGTTGGGAGGGACCTTAGGAGGTCTGTGGTCCAGATTCCCTCAAAGCAGTAGCAGTGCTGAGATTGGGCTGCTCAGGGCTTTATCCCTGAGGTTTTGGATACTCTATGAGAGCCCATGAGGTGCTTAATGCAATTATGTTCTCCTGTGTGTGCCAAGAGAGGGCTATGGAATTACCCCCCTTGTGTTATCTGCCCAGGGGTTGGGGCCTGACATCCAACTGTGTACAGAGGTCTATCTTCCTGGGGAAGGTTTATTCACTGTTTTATTTACTGTTTCTGTTCAACAACTTCTTCCTGGGGCAAAAGTAGCATCACACAGCTCATTCAAAGCCTCCCATTTCAGATCATCCAGAGCTAAGAGCACTGATTTCATAGCTGAAACTCAGATGGACACATCTGATGAGACAGAGAGCAAAACCTGGGCATAGGGCACTAGTGATGTCTGCTACCCTTCTGTTATGGTGTTTCCTTTCCTGCACTGGAAATGAAGGCATACACTCCTAGCTTTCCATAGGTTTACTTGTCTCCAGGACTTGAAGCTGCACAGCAAAAATACTTCAGTCTTTTAAACAGCAGATTTTCACTATGAATAAAGTTGCATTCCTTTTTGTGCCTAGTGAAGGGAAAGCTAGCATGTATTTCCATTATTTATTTTCCACACTACTACTTTAATACAACTTCCTCTTAATAAAGGCAAACAATTACTAAAAAGCTCAGATAGTTCCATGAGTAGCAAAGCCAAGGAAGTTTCATTTCCTACAGATTTGTATCTTGAGGTTGTATTTTTATGTGGTGTCTCTGGTGTCTAATGATAGATGAGTCACATAACTGTGATTTAGGCGGGAAGGGTCCCCTTCACAGAATCACAGAATCACAGAATCACAAGGTTGGAAGAGACCTTTAAGATCATCGAGTCGAACCCATGCCCTTAGACACCTTGAGGTGTCTAATCCAGCATCATGGTCAGAGAACTCTGGAGGTAGATCAGATTTCTTGGGGTCTCATTCAGCAAGATTTGGAAATCTCCAAGATTGGACAATTACCCACTCTCTGAGGGGTCTTGTTCTAAATTATTTTTTATAAAATCAGCTATGTTAATCTAGACACAGAGTTGAGGCTGTTTCATCTACGCTGGTGAACACTACTTAATGCAGAAGTGCCAGTAGAGTATCAGCAGGTGTTTTGAGGGATACCCTACTTCCAACTTACTCTAGGTGACCTGAGGGGGTGCAGGAAGACACAAGTCATTGCCCTGCACATGGGAAATCTAAAAGGACTTGCCTCTCCAATGTTGTATCTTAAAAATTTTTATTAGCCCAAATGAGACCTATGCTGGTAAAAATCCTGGTTTACACCCAAATAATGTCAGTTTTCTCCAATGAACATATTTCTGGCATGGAAAAATGGGGTACAGGTTACATGGGCAAAACTCCTCTTTTACCTGTGTGGCTTAGTGGAATACTCTGCCTGGGTTAAGGCACAGCCATTTGGAAACCTGTGGGGGCTGGGCACTCAATGTCTGTCACACATCACAGCCTGGCACCCCCATGACTGATGCTTTCCCAAATCTGTATTGCAGACATGGTTTAAAGACAGCTATTGTAAACATTTTTGCACTAACATAGCTGTATTGATTCTTGAAGGGTCAATGATTCTGTTTTGCTTATATGATTACAGCTAAACTGGCAAGCCTTCCTGAGAAGTCACCTCTGCTCTATGGCAATTCATTTTGAGCTTCTCAGAGGTTATCATGAACATGGAAAACATCCGACAAATGGATTGTTCCTGCAGAAGCAATGAATGCAGATTGAATCGCCCTTGAGTACGGCTGAGTTTTCAGATGGCAACGGAGCACCATGCCTGTGTTACATTAGTTTTGCATATTTATAAGCTAGTAAGTGTTACACATTTGACAGGGCAAGTCATTGCTCAGCTTCCAAGGGCTCTTTCTAAGACAAACAGGCACTTTCAAAAAACACACAGAATTTTATTTGGATTTTTTAGAGGAAGCTGGAGGCTGAAGCTGGATTCATACATTTCAAGGACCTAAAGCCAGGGCCTTTCCTCTTTTAAACTACTGGATTTGCTCTTATTTTATTTAAACTAGTTGTTTTGTCTCTTTCCTATGCTAGTTCTTTTTTTGCTGACATGCAAACTTCTGTTCTTCATTCCTCAGGTCTTCATCCCTCAGGTCTTCATCCAATAGTTAATACTTGAAGGAGCACCTAAGATATCAATGGATAATGAAGCCAGCCCTTCAAAGAAACTTTGAATAATAAAATGGTCATGCATTTATTTCCCAAAGACTATGAAAAAATTAGCATGAACTCTTCACATTTGTCAATGTTCTGTGCATGTTTATTTCATTTTTTCCCCTCTTTTCCTATGTTTGGAGTCTGATCACAAAGCATCTCTCTTTACCATGCAGACTTTTGTCTTTCTGTCTTGGTCTCACAGGCTGTCTTCCGCTAAGTGACTGAGTCATCAGGCTCATCTCTACCTCAGACTTCCCTAGGTGCTGAGTACTGTTCTTTCACAAATTAAAGTCTGTTTTTTTATGATTGGGGACTTTTCCACATTTTAGCCCTTCCTTCTTTTGGGCAGCCTGTACTGGGTGCCTTTTCCTATTCATATACTTGTTTTTCTTTCCTAACCTTCAGGAAGAGCACTGTCATAAAGAAATTACTTCCCCTTTGCTTTGTGTAACTTCTGGACAGGAGACAGTGTGTGCTGAAGTTCCTGACAGCCAGTGGGTTTTCCCCAAAATTCTGCATTTCAATTTTAGTGACATTTAACAAACCACCACAGTCAGAAGTCCCAAGCTGCCTGATGAGGCTGGTTTGTATGCACCTTCTTGCCCTCTGATTTTTCAGAGTGCTCAGTGTTGAATTGAGCATCAGCGACCTGAATCCTGATGGTATCTAGATTTCAGTGGATTCAGTGGATTTCAGTAGATTCAGACAAGCAGAAGTCTCAGTTTTTCTCTGGTCATTCCTCCCAGCAAAGAGAAAGTGCTTTTGATGTGTTTGTATTTACTAAGGTTGCCTTGCTGAAGTTGTTGTACTCCAGCTTTATGGGTTTTCACTCTTAGTTGTTAACTAGGGGCAAAACCAGAGCTGGGTTTGAGATGGGGCAATCACAATGGCTCAGACCAGAACCTGTCTGCCTGCCAGTAGGACTGCTGCATCATCTGTGGTTGGATTAGTGCCTTAACATCACCTCGTATCCCGTATAGAGCTCACACTGTAGAATTCTATGATGCCTGCACTGAACACTCATGTTCTGTCACCTTCACACTCATTTACTGGTAAAAAATTTAAAAGTTATGGTTGCCTCTTCATTGCTCAGAAAAGGAGCTTTTCTGAAGCAGAAATGAAATGTGCAGCAAGAGCCCACAGAGTCCCATAGGAAGCAAGGTTCAGGTCAGTCACAGTTTTAAGTGCAGTGCTGCCAAGCAGTTGAGAAGACCTATTGTGTTAGCACTGTATCGCCCTGTTGTTAGCTTTCAGGAGATGACTAATGTGCCTTAATTAATCCCTGTGTGAAAAACATACTTTGTCGGCAGCACAGACAAGGCCAAAACTGTGAGCAAGTTATTGGGAGTTGCATCTTTGTGATGTGCTTTTCATCGGGGAAATGTTGGCCACATAAGGAAGCCAGCACAAACTGTGCTCTTTGGTCAAAACTTATTTACTGAAAATGATGAAAACCTGACCCTAGTTCAAGAAAAAGCATCTTCATAAGTAGAAAAATACCAGTAAAAATTGCAATTAACCAGTAAGACATCATCACAGGCTCACAGAGAATGGCAATGAATAGCAGTAATGCCACAGCATAGCAAAGGCACAGTGAGTTCAGATGTACTGCTCTGCATAATCTGGACATGATTTCTGTATGCAGTGTGAGTGCTGTAGTAAATTTTTTTTTTTTTAATCTTGGTAATAAAGTCAAATCCTGACTTAAATCAGGGCATTGGTAGTGATGGCAGATACACAGTCACCATCAGCCAAAAGATCTCAAATCTCTTTGTAGACATATATTCAAAGGTCATTTTGTCCACAGCAGAAAACCAGCCCTCTCTGGAATAAAAATGAAGCAGAAATTAGAAATGTGCAGAAATACCAGGCCAGGAAGTAAAGACTTCCTCTTCCAATTGAAGGGCAGAGGGATGGTTAAATGATTAAAATATTAGGCAGAAGACTGACATAACAAAAATACATTTTCCAGTCCCTTGTAACACAGATTAACGCTGTAGGAAATTGAAAATATCTGATCAAAGTCAGTGGTGCATGAAATATCCCTTAGTGTTGGATATTTTGTTGATTTTACTTTGAATGTTTTGGCACAATGTGATAACAGCAGTGAGACTGACTATGAGATTAGCCCCTGGTCCAGACTGGCCAAATGGAAATTCAGTGTGAAAATTGGCTCCGTGGGGCTTAAAATGCTACATGTATATTGATTATGTGCTTGCATGGGGATATTTATCCTGAGTGTGCTGGTCACACCTGTTATACCTATCCTGTAGGCACTGAGGGAGGTGAAACACACCCCCCTTTAAAACACTGGGTTTGAAAGGAAGGCTGAAGTATAGGCAGGAATATTGAGTGGAGAATAGCTTGACCATAGCAATGCTTGTGAAGCTGAAGTTGTTCCTGAGTCTGATCCTTAGCTAGCTGTGGGTATGTCACCACACTCAGTGAGGCTGCCTTGGGCTTGTTGGTGTTTGGCCCAACTGTAATACTTCATTCCAGGCTTGAGTCAATGGTCTGTCATGGGAATCAGTTAAAATAAAAGCTAAAACTAGGTTTGGGGAAGGGGAATTTCAGTTTAAGAAAAACTATTTATGGGTGGAGATAAAAGCAAACAAGTGATTGTGATGCCATGACACAGGCAGTGGCTTAAGAGCAGAGCAGAATGAGCTCTGAAGTGGAGAAACTAAACCCACATTACAAGTTAAACCAACACCTGGATTCTTCTGAAATACTCAGACCAAATCTCCTACTGGGAACACAGTTTATCCTGGTGAGGCTCTGCTTTGCCTTGTGATTTAGACCTCTTGTTTCCATAATCTGATCACTGGCAAAACAAATTCTACAAGCAAGAGCACTGGAGCTTCTTTCATGCTTCTGGAGTGAGCACAGCTATGCCAGTTCAAGTCTGGCAAAGTTGAGATGGCAAAATTTAGCCTGACCCTCACTCTCTTTACTCTCTTGGATGTGGAAGCCTCCTGGTTGCAAAGTCAGATGGGAGATGAGAACATAGGCTGGATCCAGAATTTTGTCTCTGAAATGCATGTTTCCCTGCTGGGAGAAGAAGATGGTTTGTGGTGGGCTCTGTGAAACAGCTTCTCCCTGCTCTGGAAACCAGGGCAGAGCTGAGCAGGTTGCAGAAGTTCATGGGGGCATGTGTCTTGCACTGAGAGGGCTGAGGTCTATATTCTTGGGTTGCTGTTAGGCTAAATGGTGGAAAGAGTATTGTGAGTATCTTCATATTGTAGTCCTTATCCTGCAGGTTTCAACCATGATTTTTCATAGGAGAGGGACTTCTTTTCACACACCCTGCATAGTTGCTGCTTGACTTCCCCACCAAGGTGGGCAACCAGACACTAGTTAGGAACTAATGAGAATTTTAAGCTAGTGGGAATCTTTGCAGACCTTCCAGTAGTTTCTCTATGAGGCTTGAACTTGGCTTCTTCTTAGTAATTGGTAGGTAGCTCTGTGGATGACAGTCTGATGTTTGAGGGATGGCACAATGTGCTCAGGCAGAGTCTAACCTGCTTGAAAAGACTCATCTGAACAAATGCATGTTCATAAAACACCCAGGAGCAATTAAGTGACTTGTTGTTTTGATCCATTTTCCCAGTTTTAGTCACTGCAGGCTGTTCCACTTAACCTCTGCTCCTCGGAGGACACCTTTGTGTGTGGATGGGAAGATTGTGTCATACCACTAGCAGAAAAGCAGTGCTTCTACTCTACTGGAGGGACAGGAGATGGATGGGCATTAGAGGAGGAACAGCAGTCTGTATTCTCAAGGATGTTTAGGTACTTGATTCCTATTGATTTTCTCATGATCCAGGTAGCATGTAAATACCTGTAACAATCTGACAGAGATAAGCTGGTTTCTTTATGAAGCTGCACTGAATGTTAAACACAGCAATGACTCAAATGCTGGAAACAAAACTGAAGAGCAGAAGAGACACGTGATTACCCAGGGCCATGAGAAAAGGCCTGAAGGACAGCCAGGCAGCATCTGCTCCAGGAGATCTGAAGGCACTCTGTGCTGGCAGTTCATCGATGAAGGTTGCTCATTATTTGCTTATTTTGAACATATTTGCTGAAGGCCAAAGCCTGTCAGATCTTAGGAAGGGTCTTTTTCAAGAGGTTTTGTTGCCTCAGCAAACAGGTCATGAGTCCAACCCACCCACTCCACAAACAAACATTTCTCCAAATTATCAGGGGAATGGAGTTCATTTGACAGAGATGTCAGTTTGGTAGAGACAGATCACTTAGGGTGTGGGGAGTTTTATTGTGTGTATGTGTGTCCAAGTCTTTGCCCTCCACTCTTCAGTTTTCTCCTCATGCATCCTGTATAATGACTCTGTGTGTGTGTGTTGATTTCATTCCTTTTGGAGCTGCTTACCTTTCTAATTATACTCACTAAGTATTCACTACTTCACTTGGCTGTGTTCCCAGAACAAAGGCTATAGCTGAATACAAATAACTGAATTAAAATAACTTTGGCTTTTAATCAGAGGAAGGCCCTGTGTTACTTAGGAAGTTTGAGATATCACTAAACAGAAAGGTAATTCTGCCAGCTCTCATGTAAATTGGGTGCCTGTGTGCTTCCCAAACCAGCTTCCACACTCACAGATCTGCCAGATCACTTCTCCTGGTGTGCTTCACAAGGGACTAAAGGGAGGTGATGGCAACAATTACACTAGTATTTGGGACAAGAAGGAAGTCTAATTGGTTAAGAGGATTTTTCAGACAAGAATTACTCACAGAATGCCCCAGCTTGAGTAGAGGCTGTTTGAATCTGTTTGAACTGTTGAAAAGAAAGTAGGGCAGGAAAGTTGGTATCTATTTTAGTGGGATCCTGCTGCATAAATGATGTCTTAATTTCACTGTTCAAGAATCCAGTTTGCATTTGGAAAAGAACTGGGAAGAAGAGCAGGTGAGAGCAGCTTTAGAAGAATATCAGACATTGCTCTTGCTCTTCCAAGAGAACAGAACTGACATGTGCAAAGATAAAAAGAGCTCATCTCTCTGCACTGATGATTACATTAAAAAAAAATACCAACAAGTTACTGGAAGACTTTGCTCACTGTTGTCGTGCATATAAATCCATCCAAATTGTCAATAGTCATTAATTAGAAACTATTTTTGTCAGATTTTAACTTTTTTTTTTTTTTTTTTTTTTTTTTTTTTAGGGTTCCAGAGTTCATTTGTGACATTTTTTGTTTGTTGGGGTTTTTTTGAGAGAGAGGGGGGAAGAGCTTTTGAATTTATTTTCTTTGGTTTTGTTTAAATATGGCTGGTGCAATCCACACCTGAGGTGCAAAAATATGTTTGTTTTTTTTCTTTTCAGAGGAATTTCAATGATGTTACCATGAAATTAAGCTATCCTAGAATATTATTATTACTACTACTACTACTATTATTATTATTATTATTATTATTATTATTATTAACAAAGAGGTTTGTCTCTTTTCTTGGTTTTTATTTTTTTTTTAATTATTTTGGGGTTTTTTTTAAATTACTTTGATTTCCAGTCTTCACCTCTGTGCTACTGTTTTCTATCCATTCTTTTCTTCAAGCATCAGATGTCTGTCTGCAGAGAGTGCTACCATATGACTTGAATTTGAAGGGCATTGAATTTTAACACATTAAGTTCCCCATGTTTGAGAAGTTCTTTGTAACCTTTTGCTAGAGATCCAGTTGATAAGGAGATGGGGATGTTAAGTTAGAAGGAAGGTTGGAACCTGCTGTTGCCTGGTAGGGTCACATGGACATCCTGGGCATGTCAAAAGGAGAGGACCAAGGTGGCATCAGGGAGGTTTCAGCCCTCTGGGGTTTGAAGGTGCTGGAGTCTTGCCTTGATTTTATAATGATCAAGTTTCCCCCAGGACCTCAGGCAGTAAAAGAGTAACAGGAAATGTAGAAATAGCTCAAAAGAGCTCAAAAGAAGTATCTGTTAGCCAGTGGTCCCTCAGGCATACACCCTTCCCTGAGAGAATCATTCATAGAATCATTCATTATGGTTGGGAAAGACCTCCAAGATCATCAAGTCCACCCTTTGACCAGAGTCACCCATTGTGACACCACAATGTCAATTAGACCAGAGCACTGAAGGCCACATTCAGTCATTTGTTGAACACTTCCATGGATGGTGACTCCAGCAATTCCCTGGGCAGCCCATTCCAGTGCTTAACCAGTGAAGAAATTCTTCCTGATGTTCAACCCAAACCTCCCCTTGTGCAACGAGATGCCATTGCTTCTTGTCCTGTCACTTGCTGCCTGGGAGAAGAGACCAATCCCCACCTTCTGTGATCTCCTTTCAAGGAGTTGTAGGGGTCTCTCCTTTTCTCCAGGGTAAACATCTCCATCTCCCTCAGCCACCCCTAATGTGACTCTCCAGACCCTTTCCCAGCTGCACTGCCCTTCTCTGGACACACTCCAGCCCCTCAATGTTTTTGTGGTTGTGAGGGGCCTAAAACTGAGCCCAGGATTTGAGGTGTGGCCTCACCAGCACCAAGTAGAGACAGACAATCACTGCCCTGGCCCTGCTGGTGACACCATTGATGCAGTTGATACACTTCAGGATGCCATTGACCTTCTTTGGCCACCTGGGCACACACTGGCTCATGTTCAGCCACTGTCAGTCAAGACTCTCAGATCCTTTTCTTTCAAGGAGCTTTCCAGCCACCCTGCCCTTACCCTGTGTCACTGCAGGGATTTGTTGTGCCCCAAGTGCAGGACCTGGCACTTGGCCTTGTTGAACATCACGCCATTGACCTAGGCCCATCAACCCAGCCTGTCCAGATCCCTCTCAGAGTCTTCCTGCCCTCTGGCAGATCAACACTCCCACCCAGCTTGGTGTCCTCTGTGAAATTACTGAGGACCCTGTCCTCACTTTCCTCCAGCTCTGGAGCTGCAAGGGTTGTCAGGGTTGCTTGGGTTCCTCTCTATCTGTGGACCTTGTATATGCTGGGAACCCCCTCTGGGGAGCTGTGGTTGGCTTCCCTTTCCTTTGGAGCTTTTGGAGCAGATAAGCTGTTGACGGTAAGGTAAGCCCTTGGGCTGTGAATGTTGTTACAAAATTCCCAGAGTCCTCAGGGCTGGTGGGAAGAGCATCTTCCAAACACGTGTGCAATCCAGTCCCTGCTGTCTGAGCTGGGCTGTCAGTGTGTGCACAGATCTCTCACAGCCTCCAGGCAGCATCAAAACACCTTTGAGTCATCTGCTATCAGAATTCGTCAGAGATGGTTTAGGTGTTCCTGATCCTGCTGGACTGAGCTGGATGTCTCTTGAAGTCTTTGCCAACACTGTATTTCAGTAGTTATCATTAACAGCAGGATCCTTCTCTGAGAAAGGCTGGCCTGCTCTCCAGCTAACTGGAATGGGGGAAGAGAAACAGCAAAGCAGGCATCAGTTTTTATTAAGCAAACAGTGCAGATGCTCCAAATCTAACCTGATGCTTTCTCAGCTGCTCCATTTATCCTTTAGCAGTGTAAAATATGATATATCACTTTCCTGGCAGCATATGTTGTTTGGTTTTTATTTTTCCCCTCTGGCTTGGAGTTCTGCTTGTGAAATGAAAAGAACAATTATTTTTGGAAAAAAGGAGTTTTAGTGAAAAAAGAATGCATGAATAAAAAAGAAAGCTGCACCTTTCCAGATAAGTTATGCATGAATACAACATTCAGAGTAGCAGCTTTCTACTCAAGCATTCAGTAGTTTGTAATAACTGATTGCCAGTTTCAAGGTGGATTTCAGAATTTCTTCTGTGATCCAAATGCAGTGGGTTTTGCTCATTTAAATCTCATCTTTGGCCTTTAGGAAGAAATTGTTTTGAGATTGAGAGAAAAATAGAACCTGATGACTCTTCACTTTAGTTGCTGTGTTTTTGTGGGCAAAGCCTTCACCTTGTGAGCACTTGTTATGCAATCCAAGAGGAAACCCACCAGGGCAAAAAAGTAGGGGAAATTACCATGTTTTAACATGTTACCATGTTTTTTTGCTCCTCACATATTTCTTCCCCATGAAAGGAACTTCTATTTATCTATGTGTATAATTGCTTTGGAGGCAAAAGAGTTTGGGGGACTCTGTGGGAGTTGCTATTGCTTTATTTATTTATTTAATTATCAGGAAAAGGTGAAGTAGTGGCAGACCAAATCCCATTTATAGAGCCTTTGGTTCACCAGTTCTTTTAGATCCTTCTTTTCTGGTTAATGGAGGTATTTGATCCAATCCAATGTCATTATCTAGTCTTCAGTGACAGCAGATCTAGACCATAATGAACTCTGTTGATCCAGAGAAAATGAGAGTATAATAGCAGAGTAATTTAATTGTGAACAGCTCTTCAGTTAAGTAGAAAATGATATTAAAAAGTCAGTGGTTGAAAGCTGAAGCCAGAAAAATTATACCTAATTTCTAGTGTGATTTATCTACACACTCAGAATAGATGAGATTAACAATCGTAATGAATGCAAGGATGCTTTGGATCTTGGGATTCTTGGCCTGAGACATATCTCACCCAGTTCTGGATGCCTATGATGCATCTGTATCCACTTCTCAGAACTCTGTGTCTTGTTTTTTTTGAGAGAGAATCCAGTCAGCACCACCGTGTGATTCAACCAGATTCAACCAACTAAAGACAGTCACTTAATTTAGGATGAAACAAAGAAAGTTCTGAAGTTCCAGTGGATGTATTGACCTTATCCCCACCAGATGTAGAAAGACCATCAGGTGACATGACAGACACCTAGATGCAGGTGAGTTATTTCTTTCCCTGAAGTCTGAGTCTCTGAAGAACTCAGCCTAAATTACATTCTCCAGAACAGCCAGTGATAAGGAGCCTGAAGGAAAGTGTGGTTTTGGTTGCCTGTTTTGCAGGAGACCAGAGGGTATGATCACCAGCCTCTTCTGAGCATAGAATATGTGAATCACCAGTGAGTAATTCTCCTACTGCTGGTGAGAATTCTGCTGATCATTTTGGGGCTTTCACTATGATTTCCTCCATTCCCAATGATTCATCTCTACCCTGGCCATATTTTCAAGTGAAGACCCATGGAGAGGCTGCTTTTCTTGTTTTGGGTCTTGGCCTGCTGCAGGGAAAAATGAAGTACTGAAGTGTGTAGGCACCTTTCAGCTTATCCTGGTGCTTTTTTCTGACTGATGCCAGCAGAGACATGAGAGTCATTGAAATCAGTACCATTTTGGGCAAGTTTAGGGGCCTGCCCAGGCAGAACAACTCACAACATTAGGGCCTCCTTTTCTATCTTGCACTTGATTATGATCTTCTTGGACTTGACCTCATTCATTATTTGTTCCTTGCAGGCTGTTTATGTCCAGTTTCACACAAGAGCTGTTTGCCTGATGTGTGTATGTTTTTGTCAGGGTTTCCTCTGTGCCTTGAAATGGCTCCCCTTGCCAATGCACCCTGCCTGTTGTGTCCCATCTGGTTGCCCTGCTGGGACACACACTGTTCTCCACCTGCTTTGGACACAAGAGACTTATCAATGTGTGCAGAGAACCATACTGAGACACTTTGGCTCCCTGGATATTTCTCCATTGTGCATTCTCTCCAACCTTTCTTTTACAGAAGCTCTTTTCAGGCCAGTGGTATGCCTCCCACCCAGGCTTGGTTTTCCTGGGCACCCTTCTCCCCGATACCATGATTTTTTCCTGGCTGTCACCCTGCTGGTTCCCTGCCACCCTTCCAGCTGGGATGCAGTAGAGCCAGTTGGCATCACGAGTATTTGCTTTCATTCAGCACCAACTTCCCTTCCTGTCTTTCTTATAAGAAATATGGATAAAAATGTTTTAACAGGGCCTGCAGTGACAGGGTAAGGGGTGAAAATTTTAGACCAAAGGAGGGTAATTTATACTGGACTTTAGAATCTCTTTACTATGAGGTTGAAAGGGATTGCCCAGAGCAGACGTGAATGCCCCTTCTCTAGGAGTGCTCAGGGCAAGATTTGCTGGGGCTCTGAGCAACCTGGTCCAGTGGAAGGTGTCCCTGCCCATGACGGGGTTTGGAACTAGGTGATCTTTAAGGTTGCTTCCAACCCAAACTATTCCATGATTCTGTGATAATATATCTCTGCTAAAGTTTCCATCAAGTCTGAAGAAACTTCCTGGGGTTTTCTTCTTGACTCTTAATTTTGTTTGTTGTTTCCTTTTCTTCCCACATTACCCATTGTCTCAATGGTACATTATCCTATACCAGATAATGCCTTATATGATATACCAGATAGTGCCTTGCTTTTCTTCTCCACTAATACAGAAGTTAAGGTCATCATTTGTCCTATTTTCATTGCTGACTCCTGACTCATTAGTTTATTGCCAAATTCTCTTTAGAAGTTTGTAATTCTTCCCAGAGCTGGCAACAATCCTATCACTACAATCAAATCTCTAGCAGTTTCGATTTCTTTTCCGTCTGCTCTGACCTTCAGACCCCGTGGAAAATGTATGTTTGTTTCACTGTTGTCTTTTTGTGAGTGTTGCAGCAAAATAGTGTCCTTTAATTTTAGGGACTTTTAACGTCTTCTCTGTTCTGCCAATAAGTTGTGTCACATCCTGAGAGGATTTAAACCTGTCTGCTTTGCTGAACTCTTAGTTTCTCCCAGACTGTTGTCTGCACCTGAATTTTATTGGTCTTTTCATTTAGCATTTTAAGAAGTTTTCCTTTGGAAAGGTATTCTTTGAGTCATTTTGGTTTCTTTCCTTCCCCATGACCTACAGTCTTTATTTTTCACATTTCTTGCTTTCTTTGCTGTCTTCTTCATTATGTGGACTTCATTCCCACCCACTTGTCACAGGCACCAAGCTAAATTTTGGGACACAGTACATACTTGGGGCACTTAATGCTTCCCTCCCCTCCCTTGACACTATCAACTTTCCTCCAAAGTGCTCCGAATCCTTCTAACTGAGACCAGAGCACACCGTACTTAATTTCTTTTCCTTCTAGTGCTGAAACCACAGTGATTAGTGGTATTGAGTAGGTTTATTTCAATGCAGTTTCTCTGGGCCATGGGAGCCATAAGCATAGAAAATTGAAGTGCTGACACCAAGTCTTTTCCTCCAGTTGCACTGGAATAACGTGGGTCTCATTGGTTCAGCACTCATTCAGGTATCTGTGTTTTCACCTGTGTGCCTCAGCCCAGATACATATTCTATGCCCTCCTCGTACTTTCCCCATTTGTCTAGTTGTTTAATTGTGAATTGATGCAAATATTTCTTCAGGGAGATCTGCTGGCAGCAATGTGATCCCAGTTGCCACACATGGGTTGAGGGAAGGCACTGCCTGGAAGATTCCCACATGGGATATATGTTGCAAGGTGTGGTGTTTGAGAAGAAATTCTGCTGTTTATTCCACTCTTGTTTGTCCATTGATAAACAAAGCATGCCTGATCTTCAATCTACTTGGAAGCCTTTGTTTGCCGAAGAATGTTTTACTATCTCTTCAAATCCTCATGAACCATTGAAGTTGAGCAAACAGCACAGTTAAACCTCTCAGTCCATGTTCTTCTGTCTCCAGTGAGTGCTCCTGAGCAGGAGCAGCAAAATTTCCTACCACTTGAAATATGCAAAGAGTGCCTCTAATATATTCATGAAAAATAATAAGCTACCTGCAAATGGAGCCACACCTGTTTCCTCCAACCAAAGGAGAAAGTGGATTAAACCCTTGCGTCGTTTTTCCACAGCTCTTACAAAACACTGAGTACCGTTTACAGTTGGGAGCCTGATTATCGTTATGCTTCTTTAGCTCAGGGAAAAACAGCTTTTCCTGGTGTAGATTATATTTGCATTTATATTTATTCATTTGCATACAGATTTTTGTGCCCTACTCTTGAAAGGTAAGGATATTCCAGCTCTTTTAAAGGCAATAACAGTTCATTTTATGCCCTGTTCTCCATAACAATAATTGCTATAACTCTGAAGCTCCCCTGGCATTTTAAGGGCAATAAAGAAAGGGGTGGATGGAAAAAGAGAAGAAAATTCTCCTATTAATTGGTGAGACTCCAGGGTTCTGTTCTGCAGTGTTTTACTCCTGTGAGTAATCTCATTATCCTTGGTAGGACTGATTGTACAGAGGCAGCAGGATCATGCTCCAGAAGTCCAGCCTTTAATCAAATCTACCTGTTTAAAAGGAACACATGGTTGCCTTTCAGTGGGAACCTTTAGCTATGAAATGAGGATGTAAATTAGCCAAAATGCCTCAGAGGAAGGAAAACTTCATCTGCCAGGTTTTCCCTCTGCTCTTGCTGAAATTAATCCATTGTGTGCGTGTGAGTGTGTGTGTGTGTCTGTGTGTGTATGTGTGTATGTGCAGAGGAGTGGTTCTTTCCTATTTTTCCTTTCATAGAGATTCAGATCCCCCCCTTTAGAGAAAAATATTTCATCATGTGTTTGAAAAAAATCATGTATAAAGGGTTGTGTTGTATGGATGCAGTGAAAAAACATATAAATCTTTAGTCAGGAAAAGAAAAAGAATAAAGGGTTTAAGACAAACTATTTGAATGCTAGTAAATGTATTCAGATTCCCTTAATGTGAGTTAGAAAAGCAAGTCTTTGAGATAGTCTTCTGTTCAGAATCAGATTTACCTCAAATTTCAAACTTGCTGCATAATAAGAAAAAAACATGGTGTGAACAAATGTTACCACATCATCTGTAGCTATCAAATGGGGTAATAGAAAAATAGTATCTTTCCCATACTAAGAAATAAAATGGCAGGTAAAA
This sequence comes from Sturnus vulgaris, assembly GCF_052056855.1. NCBI lineage: Eukaryota > Metazoa > Chordata > Aves > Passeriformes > Sturnidae > Sturnus > Sturnus vulgaris. The sequence goes on from NC_142243.1 coordinate 146,719,565, forward strand.
AACAGAAAAGAAGCAGAAAATCTGTTTGTCTCAGAAAGATTTAAAATAAGACCCCAAGGCAGTCTTGGTGTTCTTTTCCCCCATAAGAATAGACACAAACTCAAGTGGAAAGTTAATGAGTCACAGCAGAACAGCTTGGCTCTTCTTCTTCTTGCTCTGTCCCCTGCCTGCCACCTCACCAGGCATCCAAGATTCTATCCCTCTTCTGCCACCTCCCTGGTGGTCTCCAGGGGTAACTTGAGGGAGAGTCATGTAATCCCACCTAGATGACCTCCTACATTGATTTTCCACTGCTGTGGGTAAAGCAGCAAACTACACAGAGAGGTATTGATCACCTGTGGAGGCATTCCTCCCATAGCAGAAGTCTTGAGCCTTTTAAAGCATTTTGCTATCTATTCAGCTGCTGATACACTGCCATTGATAGCTTGGTGCTCCAGCCAGCATCAGGGATGGCAATGCAGGTGTCCTGTGCAGGACGTGGAGAGCAGGGAGAGGTTGTGCTTGATCTTTTGAAGAACGTCAGGTATCAGGACAGGCATTTTAAGGTGACTTTTAGTGCCTGGCTGCTTCTCCTGGCTTGCTCTTTGAGACCAGTTTAAGCCATACCCACTTACACCAAATGAGGATCTGACCTCTATTCTTAGGAAGAGCACCAAGCTTGTTTATGAAATAATTGACTTGGCTTCTATCCCAAGAAAAGCATCTTTTTCTTTTGGTTTTGGTCAAGCTAAGTTCCTATTATGGTTAGCCAGGCTTGTACAATAAATATTTGGCAACTGGCAGTGTGGTGTTGCTCAGTGTGAACTTTCTGTGCTGTGGTTTCTTACACAAGACCAAGGCTGGGCCAGTTGAGAGGCTGCTGCTGTGGGGCAGTGCTGGTGAAAGTGCAGTGAGCTGGGGTGGCCAACTAGGCTGACTCATGCCATCAGCCTTGTCTGACCCCACACCAACCATCAAGACCCTTTTCAACTGTGGCATCCTAGAGGAATCTGTCTTGCACTCTCCACAAGTTGGAAACAGACGATTTGGAGCAGCTTAAAAGTGCCAGTGGTCCAAAGCAGGTGGGGTGTGAACAGTGCATCTGGCAGAGGCTGGAGGAGAAGCTGCATGGTGCCATGGCTGTTTGCTTTACCCAAGGCTGGTCTGCAGCTGCTGGTTATTCTACAGCACTGAGCAACATGACATCATCCACTTTCACAATCAGATTAAAGTGGAACACTTTAAAGCAATATTTACCTTTTTGTTTTGTTTTTTTTTTTAATCTTTTTCAGATTATTCTTTGTATACTGAGTGTGTTTATGTGAATGAGTTAGATATGTGCTTCAAGGAACAAAACTGCATATAGCACAACACTATTCCATATGTACAACTTCATTCCCATTCACAAAGAAAGAGGGTCAGCCTCCTGCAGCCCCATGAGACACCTGGCTTCTCACGCAGTCTGTAGAGATGACAAATTTCTGGGCAGAAGTAGACTCAAGTTTTAAACAGATTTATTTATTAAAAATTGATGCAGTCTTACATCAGTGACTTAATTTGGATGCAAATATGTTAGAGAAACATCTGTCAGGACTGGAAAAGGCTCAGATAACTCTGTCTTTAGCATGGAGATAAACTAGGAAATCTCCTAAGATGCCTTCTCACTCTTGATTTCAGTGGTAACTTTATCCTTTAAATTGACAATAATTTTCCCAGGTAGGGAATGTATGCCCAATCCCTAGCATTTTGAGGGCAGTTTTTTGCTAACAAAGAAGGTGAAGCTGACTGAAGTGCAGCTCTGACATGCTGATGAGCTCAAAAGTCACTGCAAGACAAAATATCTCAATTTTGCTAAGCTAAAATCTGAAAGCTTTTGTATCATTACCTGCTACATCACTCCCCTCCCTGATCTCAGACCCATCCTCTCAGACTTTCACTTCCTCACTCTGATTTGTTTATGCCCACGATGTTGAAACACTCTCCTCTGTGTACCTCCTGCTGCTACTATTAGTTCCTTTTTTTTTTTTTCTGAAATCTCTTACATTTGTTTACAGATGAAACCCTCTGAACTTCCCCTAAGTCACCACCTCTGCTTGTTTTCCTGTGGAGACCTCTTTCATAATTTTACTTTTCCCACTAATTTTAAAGCTTAATATTACCTTTGCTTTCTCTCCTGCTATTTCCCTTTGCTCTGGAGTTTTCCAGTGTATAGCTCATATTCTTTTCCTGTCTTTCCATTTTACTGGGGCTGCCTACTATGGAAGTCAATGTCTTTCTTTTCTCACAGTCAATTTAATGGCTTTTTTTGTTCATACAGAACAGTTTCTTCACCCTGAAGCTCATGTGGGCTGTATAAGTGCAAATTGTTTCAGTCCATGAAAGAAAGTCTCCCCAGACTGAAACCTTTCCTAGCTGCACTAATTTTCCTGATAGTTCTCTAAGGTTTTAATTTATGCTTTTCATAGGGAGTCTTGATATAAGGTTTTATTCTTTTAGTTAACTAACCTTGCCTTGCACAGGACAGGTATTTATGGGACTTGCTTGGCACATGAAAAACCTGAGCTCCAGCCCATGACTGGGAAAAACAAGGGACTTGAACTTTGTCCAGCATGAAGGTCCCGTCCATGACATTACTGACCCAGCTGACATGGGTACCTCTCAGAGGTCCAAAAAATTCTTCTAGATGTTGCAAAAGTGTCCTGGTGGGAAATGAGAGAAATCTCAGAAGTGGAAGTGGTTTGGGAAAACTAATTCTCACAGAGCTGCCACAGGGCTCATATTCTCAGCTTTGCAGAAGTCATGACAATGTGAAGATTGGGTTGGTTGGCAGCTGATTTCAGCCTTCTCATAGAATGGTTTGGGTTGGAAAGGGCCTTAAAGATCATCCAGTTCCAATCCCCCTGCCATGGGCAGGAACACCTTCCACTAGACCAGGTTGCTCGGGGTCCTGTCCAGTCTGGCTTTCTCCCAGACTTCAGGACCACTTGCAAAGTACTAACCTGTGACTTTTCCCTAATTTACTCCCTGCAGGCCCAAACATGGACACCAAACATTGTTGAGTGCTTCTACCTCTTATTTGTCCCTTAGAACAGCATGTGTCTTCTGCTCCTGTGAAACTTAGCGTGACACCAACTTCCAAGTATAATTTGCCTCACTACATAGGATCACAACTGCCTTCACACTGTCTTTTTATTTCTCCATGCTAGGAAGAATCTCAATTTTTCATTGTTATTACTCTTTTAGATGAACATTTCCTTCCTCTTTGTCAGTTTATGCAATAGAGTAAAAATTACTGTCAGGATCAGTAACACATCCTTTGACAGACCCATACAGGCAATCTCACTATCCTATCTCCTAAAAATAAAACAATTAGGGAAAAAAAACTGCCTCCTTTTTCATCAGCCACCGGAAATGAACCTATGTTTTAGATTGAAACTATAAATCTCCTTATTTTCAGTTAAGGCAAATCAGCTTGTTCTTCCTCTTTATTTACAGGTGAAACCATAATTTTTCCTACCAAACAAATCTATGAAATACTATTCTGTCTTTAAATAGTTTTTTGTTTTGTTTTGTTTGTTTGGTTTGGTTTTTTTTCCGTCTGTATGGCTGCAATGTTCCAAATGTTTCACATTTGTTTTGCACAAGAATAAGGAAAGACAACTCTAATTTATGTGTTTATTTTTAAAAGGTGTAAAATGCAGTGCAAGATGCAAAGGACAGTAGAACTGGTTTATGCACGATTGGTCCAGTCACAGGGTATTGTGTTTCTGGTCCGTGTCCTTAAATTATTGCATAAGTGCATCCTCTATTACTAGAACTGGAAGGATGAAGAGATTCTGACTGTGTTACATTAAAAATTGATTAAATCTCACTCATGTTATTAACCTGCAATCTCATTCCTCCCTTTGACATAAAGACAAACTAATCTTCACATAAACCTCTAAATTTCTGTAAAAATATGCTGATCATTAGCTAATTTTTCCTTTTGTTTTCTTCTCTCAGTTGTTTTATTTTCATGACCAGAAAACATCAGCCCTTTGCCTGTGGGTGAACAGCTAAGTTGTATAAGATTGAAACAAACAATATTCATTGCAATGAAAGTACAAGCAGATCTGAGCCTCCTGCATTCAGGGTGAGATTGCTTCGTCCTCCCTTTCAGATTCCTCCTCTGCCGTAGCTGTATCACCCACTGGTGAAATAAAATTGCATGTGCTTCTCCCAGCAGCATTCCACTGCTTTGGTCCAGACTGGCAGGAGGAGATGTGGAAAATGTGGACATTGCCACCAGGATCAAGACTGCCTGGGCTTCACGAGGACAGCCCAGCTGCCAGCCTCAGGAATCTGCTCAGCCTCACTTCTCCTTCTTGTCCTCTGGCTTTGAGGCTCCTGGAAGTCACTCTTTCTGCTTCACCACTCTCCTCCATGGCAGGGGAAGGGTGCCTTGTTTGCTGCAGGGTTTCAGGAGCCGGTCTCTCTGAAGGCTTCTTCAACAGAAAGGCTATTGGCATTTGCAGCTCCATCACAGAGCTGAAGCAGTAAAAAGGTTTCCAGAGGCTGCTCTGTGACATCTGCTGCTTAGACTTCGAGGCATTTACAGAGGTGAAGTAAACATAATATTAACTGACTAGAAAGCAAATCCTTTCTCTTTAAAGTTCATGTTAAATGCAAAGTGCAGTGGAAGAGGAATGGAAAGCATCAATCCAGATCATTTACTGTTACCCCTAAGGAGCAGATTCATTGTCTTTTTTGTTCGAAGGATTGCTGTATAGCTATTAAAGAGCATTCTTGGCTTCATGGGAAGGAGGGGAACATACCCCTGTAGTCATTAATTATTGATAATTGATGGCATATTTAATGAGTTCAGAAAATGATCAGTTCATTCACAATAATCTCTTCTGCCTGCCCCCTTCAGATCCTTTAGGAAAAAAACCCCAACAGACAGCAAAATGGATCCACTAAAATTCAGGATGACTAATGGGACTTACATAGTATAAAATGGCAGGATAAAAACAGAATTTCTGTGAAGGTTGTTGCTACTTAGATAATTTTAGAAATACAGGCGAGTTTCTTTTCTTTTTTTTTTAAAGAAGAGACAGAGACAACAATAAAATACCACACCTACTGAAATCTACTGAAATGTTGTTCCTTTAACTTAGATTTGAGCATGCAAATAAAGGAAAAGAATGAGGAATTAGGTATTCAGAAAGAGTCCTCATAAAGGCTGGTTAAAGTCAGCAGCAATAATGAGGAGGCTGCTCCCAAAGTGGAATCCATGCTGAGAGAGAGGGGAATTGCCCTCTGAATGTCCTTAGTCTGGTTTGGGGTGCAGCTTTTGTGCTATGTCTTTACCATCCACAGTAAAATGGGTCACTGGCTTGTGACTAGGAATCCTAGTGCTTATCCCAAACAGCAGTTGCCACTGTTAAAGTGTCAGCAAGTCTGATAAGAAGTATCAGATATTTGGGGACAGTGGGAAAGGCAACAACTGTTTCTTCTCTTTTATTTGCAAAAACAGGTTCTGGCAGTTACATCCACTGGGGATTGATTTGCTCCTTAGGAATAGAACAGGAAGGAGGAATAATAGGAAAATATTTTATGAAGTGTGACAGCAGATGGGCTATTAAGTATGACTCACTGTGTGGCGCGTTGGCAAACTCTTGCTAATGACCTTGTGACTCGGCGGCCACTTCGGCAGAGGTTACAGACTTGACAGCCCATCCCTGCCTGGCAAAGGTGAGCCTCAGCCTTGCAAATGTCATGCTGTTCTGAGACTTGTGGTGCCAAAAATGTGTTATCTGAGTCAGGGAAACTGAACTATGTGAATAATTAAAACTCGTATCAGGGTTGACTGTTGTGCCCTATGTGTGGATGGTGAAGTTAGTTCTGCCCACAATCACTTCATCAGTCTTTTTAAGTTATCAAACCAAGGGGCCCATGCTACAGGTGGAGATGTTAAATAGGATATCTTACCCACATATTAAGTAGGAGTAAGTGGAGGGAGGGTAGGATATATCAGAAAAGTGACAAATGCAGGGAAAATTCCAGAGCCACCTATAAATTGCTTTGACCTTTAAAAATCAAATGAGAAGACCACTGTATGATGAACGTTAGGGAAGGCCCCTGCCATAGAAAAGGAAGGTACAGACTGATCTAATACTTCTTACCTGGTTTTACTTTCTGTATCATGGAGGACATTTAAACATCAAGTCTTTGTGAAGCCCAAGGACCACTGGTTTTAGAATAACTGCATATTCCCACCCTGGGCACAGGAGAAAGAGCTGTAACTGGTGTCAAAGCTCAACTTTGGTGCTTGTATTACAAAGGATCTAAATCAGCTTTTCTTCTACCATCTGCTGAAACAAGCAGCCAGAGTTGTAGTCCTGTAGCTGCTTGTGATATTTTCAATTCCAGGTGCATTTAATTTTGTTTACAACTGCCCTGCACTTGCTCAGAGACCCGCTTGCACCTCTTGCCAGTGCTTTGGGGATGATGTAGTCATGTGGAATAAGGAAATTACTATTCTGATATTACTTCAGCCTTTATATAAGAAAATATAAGAGGCATGAAACAGCTTGTATCTTGCATATATTTGGTGTATTATGGAAATCATATACTTTTACTTTCTGTGGACTGGGGAAGTTGTGTCTCCTTTGCCTTAGAGGTGCAGTTTCTGTGTAGGTTGCACCAGAGGCCACGGGTGCTGAGCAGAGGAAGGAGTGTGTCCTCTCTCCTGAGCACTATTAATAGGTGTCATTGAATTATTATGAGGAGCCTGAAACTTGCTGGAGAAACCTCCTGTGAGGATTAAGGATGAAGCAGCTGCCAGTGAGGGCAAACCTGAGGGCATACCTCTGCTGAAGGTGCAACACAGAAATTTGATGTCAGGGCAGGCAGGTAAGGGAGGTTGGGAACAGCAGCACCTCTGGTTTCCCAGTTCTTTGAGAGAGGGGGGAGTTTTTCTGCCTTCCACAAACAATCTACAGGCCTCCAAGAAAGGGGAAAATATCTCAGTATCTTCCTCCTCAAAACATACTCCTGTCATGAGTTCAAAAGGAGTTTGAAATATTCTTTACAACACCCATAGGACTTGAGGATTCAGAAAGCTCGCTTTGGTGATATTTATGAAGACTGAATAGCTTAGTGAAGCTCAGAAGCCCACGTTTTCCAGATCCCTGCACCAGAAGGATATTTTGATTCAGTGCAACAAATCAGAGCACTCTCATTTCAGTGAACCTTATGAAGCTGTGACTGCACTCCCAATGCATTCCTGGAGTGAAGGATTATTCGGAATGGTGCAATACTGGATGTCCTCCTGCCATTGGGAAATCTCACAAAGGTTGCCCCACAGCAGTTGCAAAGCACAGCAACAAATGTGGGCTTTGTTGTTCTTGGGTCTTACCCCTTTTCATGGCCATGCAACCCAGGAGAATATGGAGGGGCAGAAGGAAAGACCTGGCTCTCCTCTGACAAGAAGGGGCTGAGGGCCCTTTTGCAATAACCCTGCACTCTCTTTTGTCCTAAAATTTTATTATCCACTCTTGCACAAAGTCAAATTAAAACCGTCTTGGGACAAGTACCAGCACCCTCATACAGCCTCCTGAACTATCTGAGGCCAGTGCAAGTGTCTGCTTTTCCTGATGCAGGAGGATTGCCTGTGTGAGCTTCCCCCTGTGACTTCAGCCGTGTAATCTGTATTCAGAGATGCTGTCTTTGGCCCCCTGGCTTCCTTTCTCTAGCTGCTATCTGTGCAAGGGAAATTCAGCAGACACAGCTGGAGGTGATGTCAAGGTGGGGGTGGAAGGCCATCACAAGTGGAAGGCAAGAGTGAAACTTTAACTGAGACTCTGTAAGGTGGTGTGAAAATGCTGCGCCCCTTCAGCAGAGCATGTACGGAAAATGCAAAAAGTTCCCTGTCCTGCATTTCATGCTACATGTGTCTCTGCGGGTTTCAGTTCATTTGCATATAATGAATACTCTTATTTTGGCAAGAGGGGATCCCCATGTAGGATGCTCTATCCTAGGCAAAACTGGCTTGCTTTCCTTTGGTTTCTTTTACAGGCTCCATAGGAACCTGCAGTCCTTGTAGGATTTCCTTGTAGGACCCCAACTTTCCTGGGACTGCAATCCAGCCACCATCACACAATGCAGCGAGGCAGCTGCTCTGCAAGTTCCCTCTAGCCCACCTATAAAACAGGTTTTGAGCATCATTCAGCAGCAAGGCCTTAATGAGGCTCTCTCAGCTCTAATATTAACTCCATCACTCAAAAAGAGCTTACACTCTATCCTCTCAGCTTTTTGACAAATACAAGTAGAACAGATAAAAATTCTTTCTTTAATTGGGGGTGAATAAGCACAAATTGACTTTTTTCTTTGTTTCAGGAGTAGAGCAGGACCTGGCAGCAGTGCATCAATATGGGCAGCTCCTGACCTTTTAAGAGCCAAGCATCTTCTGAGGAGATTGGCCATGTCTTCACCCCTTCCTGTAACCCCACTTTCCTCCCAGCCTGGTAGTGATGCTGACACTGAGCTAGCAAGACCACCTGAACCTCTCTGTCCTTTATCCCTTTCTCCAGGGCTTCCTGTATGTAAAACCGTGGAGCTGCCAGAGCTAAAAAAAAAAAAAAGAAAAAAAGTTCATGGGGTAATCCATGCCCCATGCTGATAAGGCACTTTTATTTCACTGAGATGTTGGAAACAACAGCTCTTTTATGTCCCATTCCTACTAAAGATGGGGCATGTGGGGTGGATGTGATTCCCAATAGTCAAGAGTGACACAGGATGAGGTTCCTAGAGGTAAGGATTTGACCTGTTTTGGTATGAAGAATAAAAATCAAAAATCATAAAGTAAGTCTGTGTAAAGTTCACAAAGATATCTCTTGTGAAAATGAGGTTAGTGCAAGGAGACAGCTTTGCTCAGCATTTACCTTCTGCAAATTTCCACCCCAGTTAGCTGCAATCATGTAAAAGAATGAGTAAATGGAATGAAGGACAATATTTTTGCACTAAATTCTTGGTTATCTGAAGATTTTCTCTGGGTTGAAAAGATAGCTACAGCCATCTATTCCAAGAGTGTTTAGATGTGATCAGGTAGGAAAAAATGATCTCAAACAAATGCAGCAGAAAGAGCTTTAAATTGAAGTGAGTGTCCTGACTGAAAAAAAAAAAAAATTCACAGGGGAAATATCCAAAGTAAAACTGTAAGAACAATGCTAATTAGAGATGTGTCAGGTGCTGGGTCTGGATTGCTGTTATGCTACTGTGTGCATTTCAGGGACAAATGACAAGCAAGAACTGGGGTAGATGTTGAAATCTCCCCATCATTTCTTTCCTTGAATTGACCCAGAGAAGTCCTTGGGCATGGAAGCTGGAGTGTAAACCATGCTGAAGCTCACTAGCCCCAGTTGATATACTATCTGCACTGTTTTCATTACTGGCTAAACTGTTGGAAATGCAATCCAGAATGAGAGGGAAAACTGAAATCTGTGGTGAAAAACTGGCTGATGGTTTTTTACCTCTCACAAACTGGTACACTTCCCAGCTTCAGACAGGTCTGCAAGCAGTGGTACTGTCAGAAAAGACTGCTCCTGGCTGTGCATCCTGCCTCACTGCAGACTGACAGGGAATTTAGCCAGAAATGTTGAGCCTCACAACTCTGCACAAGATCTACTCTCGAGGGTCCTCACCAGCTAATTAGTGCTCTCTTGCCAGGAGCAGTGATCTTTTCAAATTCCAGCTTTCTTTTTCTGTTAAAACCAAAAGGCTTTTGCAAGCAAGGACATTAGTTGCAAGTGAAAATTTCTTTTTAATTAAATTGACACCAGGTTTCTCTCTGAAATTTTGAACAGCTGTTTTGTCTTTTTTTTTTAATTTTTAAAAAAATTTCTTACAGGTGTTCCTTCTTGTGTCTCATCATACTGATACCTCTTCAGTGTTTGCTCTCTGGGTTAACCTGCATACTGTTGGAACTCTCTCTCCCCACTTTCAGTATATATGAGACAATCCTACCCGTCACCAGTTTTGCTTGTGTCTCTTGTATTCCAAATAGTGATATCTGTAAATTTTTTCCTATATACGCTGTTATATATTCCTACATACACGAAAAAGAAATGTCAGGTGCTGTTGCCTGTCTGCCCTAGAAGAAATTCCTTCTGCTCAGAAGACTGACTTGTTATTGATCATGTTGGGATAGACCCTCAAGGGTTTGCTAGGTATGATTTACACAGTATTCTCATCTGCTCACTCAGCCTTCAGCCATTTTCTTTCTTATTGCTTTAACGGCGTGAGTTTTGCTTAGTATTTGACTCTGTCTTAATGCTAAGATAAAAAACAGTGGTTAAATGGGACAAAAATACTGAATTTTGTGCAAATGCACATAGGTCTATGTCTCTGAATATCAGTCATCAGATGTATAACAGGATTAATAAATTAAAAACTGGGGTTTTTTTCTAGTTGAGCTGCTTTACAAGGGTGTTTAGGACAGTGATCCTCACAGCCCTTCCCTCTGCTTTCAACCTTTCTGCCCTCTACCCTACACATGTAAGGAGGAGCTTGTCCTCAGTGGGGAGATTGCCAGGCAGGAGAAGGATCTCTGGCAGAGCATCTCGTGTCCTGTCCTGGCACACATCCTGCTTTCACACCCTCTTTTACCCGACCTGTGCATCTCCATTTCCATGGCCGTGGGTGAGCCAGGCCTCACATCCAAACCTGTGTCTCACAGCCAAACCCAGCTCTGCACTGACAGCCCCACTGCTCAGTTCTGCTGTCATTTTGGATCTTTCAGGAGATGAGAAAATACTCACATGCAAAGCTGTAAACTGCTTGCAGTTCACCTGTCTCTGCTGGTGAAAAAACCAGAATATTCTGCTTATGACACATCCTTTTAAGAAGGAAATATTTAGCAGGTGGATTAAGGCACTGAAGCGTGAGCACCATTAGCCATACTTGCTAAAAGAAAGAAAAAACAGGTATAGTAAGGCAAAAATCCTGTACTATGTAAAATATTTCCTGACCATCCTATCTCAGCCACACAGTAGAGAATCTAATCCTGTTAAAATTCTTCTCATGTGCTTCTAGCCTCCTAAGAGCCTTTAGCTTTATATGTCTTATGAATAGTTCTCCAACAACTTATATTACCTGCATAAGTTTAAGTTCTTCTTTTATTTCTAATTTTTTTTAACTATGTGATTATTTTTTTAATAGAGGGCTCTTTGTACACTAATGACATTACAGAGCTGATGAGTAGTTTGATTTACATGAAGTAAAATGGGGAAAATTGCATGAGTAAGACAAGCTAATGAAGCATTGAAGAAAGAAAATGTTACTAAGCTGTCAAAAAAAAAGGTACAACAAAAAACCTCTGTAGGCTGACAAGAAACCAGACAAGTAGATTTTCTGAGTAATAGATTTACCAGCAGTGTAAGTCATCTTTAGTTTTGATAACATCTTCACTGGGAATGGGCCTTAACCAAACTTTTATGTTTGAATAACTTAAGATTTGGAGGATGCGGCTAAATAGGAACTTCCAAGTGTGTAGCTGTTGATTTAAAGGATTGACTGAAAATTCTGAGCCAAATGAGTCTTAGCAGCTATATTCAGCAGGAGTTTTAGATGTTCTTTTTCAGTGGAAACTTTGGGCTTATAAGGGGCAATTTCACTTACTAGAGTAGTGAGTTGTAAACTGCTCAGGCATATTTGTCTGGTTTGCAAGAAGCAGTGGAGAGTGGGAAATCTATGGACCTTGACTTAATTTCCCTGGAGTTGAAATGATAGTGGTTTTTTTTTTCTTCCTATACTTCTACAATATTCAGCCTGTAGATCTTGATGCCTGCAATTTCTTACATTAGACATATTGGCACAGATGAAAAAACTAGTGTGAATCACCCCCCTGGAAAAAAAATAAATCACATTTAAAATTATTTGCTTTAAAACAGAACGAATGCTACTGCCAAAATACAGTTTGTAGGACACAACTCAACCCCTCTGTGTTTTTTACCTTAAGGGGAAACACTTCAGGGTTGGACCTGCTGGCTTGCACTAATGCCCAAGGGTTCCAATCCAAAACTGCAATGTATTCTGCCTGATGGAAGCCTGCAGGTGTGGCTTTGTGTTTCTGTCCCAGGGCAGAGGCTTCTGTACACCTGTCAAAGCTGCCTTTCTCCCACATAGTTCATTTATCTGTGTGTATGCCTCCTGCATCCCAAATGAATATGTTGGGTGATATTAGCAAGCATTTCCAAGATGCCCAGCCCTGCACCATGTGTGTGCCAGGCTTGCAGGATAAATTGGTCAAGTGGGTGCCTTGGGATTTGCTGTCTTCTCTGCCAGATTTTTGATTTTTGACCCCTGTGAGACTGCCAGTAGCTCATACAGTAGCAGGGATTAGTGATGGACACCTGGGTGGTGTTTCTGCATTCAGCCTTTTGGCAGCACCAGCAGTGGCTTTGGGACCCACCCTCACAGGCAGAAAGTCTGATTTGCATCCACCTGGCTCTGGAACATCGTTTTCTCCTGTCTGACTCATGGCTGTGCTCTAACACCCTGGGGGGCCACCAGACAGCCTAAGTCAGGGATGCTGGTCTGTCTGACTTGTTCCTTCTGCCATACCCACCAGCCTGTCCCAAACTGACTGAGAAGTGCACTGGTTGCAGTGTCCCCTGGGTTCCTGCTAAATGCCCAGCAGACAGACCCTGCCCTGTGCCTATTGCCTCCTTCTCACTGAGGAGATAGTGAAAAAGGAAGGAAATATTACACAAAGACACTAAAGCAAAAAAGTCATCAGCACAAAGATGAGTCCCAGTCCTTACTGAGTTGCACTGCAACCTCTACAAGGTAATGATTTCTACTTCATGCCACTGAAAACACCTCTTCATATAAAATGAAGAAAGTTGAGAAATGTTTGGCTGCACACAGGACACCACTGTCCCCAATTATTTTCGATATTGGTGACTTTGCAAGTCCAGTGAACCCATAACTGAGGTGCTTGTGCTGAGGCCAACTTATCTGATCAGTTCGTCTCTTCCTTCAGACTGGTGAGCAAGAAACTTAGCAGGATCCATATTGCTGCAGATTTGCATTAATATACCCATACCATTGATCCACATATCCTTTTTGCATTGACTTGTAAGGGAAATGCCAAATTTATTCTGCCTCTTAAAAGTCATTCTCTTATGCCCATCACTGACATTATCTGATGCTTTCTACATGATTTCTTCATACTTCTGTTACTTTATTGATAATGCTGGATATTTTAAACTTCCTATCAGCAAATTCCATTTACAACAGTTTTTTTTTTTAGTCATGCTATTAATGAAATTATTGTCACATCAGTCTTGAGACTAGTCCTTGAGGAACTCCAAAAATATCCTTTCTAGCCCAGAAGTTCCACTTTTCGCATAGGCCATTGTCATCTTCCCATTAGTCAGTTCCTTCTCTCCAATTTTGAATACTGCCTCACATTTTAAATCTGCATTGTCATCACATCCCAGACATTGGAACAGGTCACAGCCAAAGTGTGATGAGGGCAGCTGGATCCTGAAGCACATCCATATGTATTTGATACCTTTTGGCCACTCCTTGGTAGCAAGCTCTGCATGCATGTTTCAGACTTGGGAACCTAATGGCCTAAATCTCAAGTCTTGCTTCCCATTCCAACATTAATAGTCTAGGAATGTGAAAGAGATCTTCATCCCTGTCAGAGTTTTCATTGGGTTTATATGGAATTGCAGTAGCCTGAGCTGGCATGTCTCTCTGCAGTGATCACTGTGGGCTGCTCCATGGTCCCATTCAAACAACATCCATTTAAGTAATTCTCTCAGACTTTCCCCACCAGCTGACTTCCTGCCCACCTCTTTTGGCTTCTGAAGAAATTTTTCCTTTGCTTTCACACTCGAAGAGTGATCCTTTTACAAAAGATTGGCAGTCAAGCTGAGAGTAAGACATTCATATGAAGTCAGTAAAGAGGTGATCTTTTAAAAGTTTGGTCTTCTCCAAAGATGAAAGAATTACTCTAAAACCACTGGAAACATCAGTATGCACTGACTTCATCTGGCCTTTTATATATGACTTTTTCTATACTAAGTCTATTAAGTGGCTGAACTCAGTGCCAAATCATTGCCTGACTGAAACATTTTTCAGTTCTAAGATTTATACCAGGAGAGGTTCTGGGAATATAAACTTCTGTAACCCAATTCTTAACCAAAGTAAAATGACATAGCTCCTAATTTCAGTGAAGCTTTGTTAATTCATACCAGCTGAAATTTTAGGTCATTAATTTGATTTTTTTTTTCTTTGCCCCATTCCTCCCACCTTAAGACTTCCAGCAAGTCCTCCCCCTGAGGAATCACATGGATCTGGTAGGTCACAGAATTTTATAGGGTTTCACTCAGATACTTAGGGCTGGGAGAAAGGTTAGTCAAATATTTGTTAGAGGAATGCTGTATCTCCTGTGTAGAGTGATTGGCATCAGGAGCCTTATCTCCCCCCATAACATGGAAGAGTGCACCAGGCTCAATTGTCAATAAAAGCAGTATAAAAGGAAGACACTGATGCTTTGACTGCATGAAAGCCTGTTCAGAGTCAGAAGAATAAGAAAGAGAAATGTGGTGGAAATGGAAAAGCAAGTTGTGGTGCATTGCAGGACAAAATAATCTACTCATAGGGAGTCAGTGGATTTAGGGTAAATTAGTTAAGCACTGGACAATTTTATCCTACTGAGCTACTGAGTGGGACACATCTCCTCTCAATGCAAGGGCTATGAAGCTGGAAAATGAAATTTGCCCCAGCCAAGGCCATGACCATATACTGAACAAGAAAGCAAAATAAACTAAGTTCTATGAGAAAAATGACAGACACAATTGAGGTGGAGGAGCAGAAGAAGAGTATGTGGGTGTGTGAATTTCTAAATCTACCGTATACTTCCTCCTATGATTATTTTCCCTACCAGTAGCAACTTTTTCATAAGTTAGAACTTTCATGGTGGTAGGAATTATGCTAAATACATTGGGAATAGCACCAGTCTCAAATTAAAAATATTATATTTTTATTTCTCCACTTCCATTTCTGTATCTTTTTCATTGTGCTCTGATATTTTGTAGCCCTCTTCCTCAGGCTTGTTTTCACTCACTTCCACTTTGAGCTTATTTGATTTTATTGGTGAAAACCAGTTTATTTTTCTTTTCTCCATCTCGACTGTCATCTCTGCTTTTAACCATAGTTGTAGTTTTAACAAACCCCTTCACCATCATTGAATATTTGGTTTATTGGGAAATAGCAAATGTATTGACATCATTTCCTTTAAATTAGTGCTGAGAAAATGAATCAAACACTGGGTGTTTCTCTTCAAATAGTGAGATAATTGATGTCCAATCAGAAAATGCAGCCACATTGAGGAAGTCATCAATGGGTTAATGAAATTGAGCATATTACTGTTTTGGGCTCCCTTGCAAAAACGAACCATTTAATTATGCGACAGAGAACATGTTTTTCATTTGCAACATGTTGTACAATAGCATCAAAGCCTCTAGGTGCTACAGAAATATCAGTGAGGCTCACAGAAACAGAAGCTTTAGTTTTCCCTACCTTTACATATGAGAAAATATTCAGTGCTGAGCACTTGTTACATCAAAACAAAAAGTCCATCAAGAAAGTGAGGCCAAGTTCAGAAGAAAAATCCTGAGTGCTGAAAACTAGAATGATCAGATAAATCATATGAGATTTCCTTAGCTGGAGGCACTTGAGAAACTGCCTTTTACTCCTCCAGGTCACATTTATGTGTAGCTACATAGATGGCAAGAAGCCTTTGATACTGACCAGAACAGAAATCCATGTATCTATTGTATTCACATGAGCTTGAACTCACATCTTGAGCATAACATCTAGACTTTTTTTGCCTTTGTTGTCTCTAGCAATAAAGTTTTGAAGTGTACTCCATAAGATGATGAAGTGAAGCTTGTGTATAGGCATATTAAAATTACAAATTGGCAGGAAAACTTATTGGAAACATCCAAGAGCTAAATGTAGCAATGTAGTAATGCCATTCAAAGAATAACAGGGCAACTACAGGACAAATATCAAAATCTATTACTGAATTAGTAAAAACTCCCCAAAGTGCTGATGTAGCCCCCACTGCATGACACTTTTAAAAGGAGATCAGACAAAGCACTCAGAAACACAGTGTGGAAAGTGTGCTGGACTGGATGACCTTGCTGCTTTTTTATTCTACTTGTCTTAATCTTTGAACAATAGTGCAGTGAACCAGTCACTGCTTTTCAAACACACTTCTGAGGATACAAGAATGCATGAGGTTCCGCTTGCTTTATGGTTCTCATCCCTACTCTGTTAAGCAGCACTTAGACCCAACAATAGATTTCTCAGCCATTGCAGTACCAGGTACTTATGAATACCCTGTTGAAATTCAGGACTGATTCCCCATCCTGAGTCCAATAATGACCCAAGTTTCTTACAGATGAAGGGAAAGGACATCCAGCCTCTGTGTGTTATTCAGAGAACCACAAATGTGCTGCTCTTTACTCCTTTATGACCTGGTATATACTTATCTCAGCAAAAAAACATTATCAGAAATGGGAGGGGAACTCAGGCAAAATGGCATGCTGCACATGACTCTTGAATATTGCAAGTGCTAAATATTTGGAAGGATTTTTTGTCCCTTGCAACCTCAACCTCATTAAAGCCAAGCATTTTAAACATAGTAGTAATTAATTCACTGTCCCTCTGTAGGCAGCAGGAGTGGTCTTCAGAGGGTCACTGGTCCTGCCCAGGCGTGTTGCCTTCTCTCTCCATTGAGTACAGAGCCCAGAAAACTGCCTTAGGTTGGTTGGATGGTTGCTTCTTAGATGGCTAATCTCAGATAAAATGAATTCTGCCCACCATGATTAGTTTCCTGCTGTGTGAATGACCTTCTTCACTTCGATTCCACAGATAGCAATGGATACAATTTGTCTGGTTGAAAATACAATATCTTTTCTTATTTTCTTGAATTTTTTTGAGCTAAAGCTAAAATTATCATTCTGTCCTGCCTTGATCACACTCATACCTGTACATGAATGAAGTCTATGGACATGCACGAAGAAATGCTACAGTCCCATCCAAAATAATGCATATTAAAGAATTTAAAATATCATAAGCTGGAAGGATCATGGAAGTCCAACTCCTATATGCATGTATATGCAACTTGCAAGCTACTTATGAGATGGTATGAAGCAAGATCTGAAGGAAAAAGGAACTGCTAGAGCACACTTCTGTTTAATATAAAGGAAGTATGAAGCTGCACTGGGGTGCCAGCAGTCTGACCTCCAGCCGCCCTTCAGCAGAAAAGTAGAGGCAGTTGGCCATGGTTCCACAGTGAGCATCATCTCTTTGTCTGCAATCATGCTGTATCAATTCCATGCCATTTGCAGACCTCTCAAAGGCTGCAAGTCTGATCTCCAGGGTACACAGAGTTTTTATGCCACCTGAGTGAGTCATTGGAAGCTGAGGGTTTTGGAGAATATGCCTTATAATGTATTTCCATAGAAAAGTTCAGCAAACAGGATTATCAGCCTCTGTATCTCACCTGTGCCAAATCCCCCAAATCAGATGGCAATGGTAACAATTCAACAACCAGTTTATGCTCCACACTTGATGCAGTTGTTCCAGTTCTTTGTAGCTGCTACCTTGTGTATGCTGTAGGTATTCACTGTCGCCTTGAAGAATCCCTAGCCATGTTCCTGGGTGATGAAATGCTATGTTTTGTGAAGGAATTTTGAAATGTTTTTTTTCAAATTACGTTGCTCAAATATCCATCTTGGTTCAGAAGGAGGGAAAATGTGCTTGTGAATGATACAGTTGAGCTTTTGATAAGGGCTTTGTAAAGCTTAGCAACAGATGACTATGGATGTGTGAATGACAGCTGTTGGCAATTCCTCTACGCTGGACAGTAGTAATTCCTGCAGCCCCTGCAATTCTATCTTTGCTTCCCATGGAGATTTCAGTTTCTGTATGTGTGTGGCCATTGGTTTGATGCAGTGCATATGGGAGAGGAAGTTATTTAGCTGTACAGTCAATTCACCATTATCCATGGGTAGATTTTGCCTATAAGTCATGCAGTAGATGTTGAGAGATCCAGACCTGAACCATCCAAGCCATCATTTACTGGTGCAGGCACAGTGCCATGTGCATGTGCCTGTGCTGCTCTCAGAGCCAGTGCTGCTCTCAAAGTAGTGTTGCTATACTTCCAATTTACGTGGTACTGAGCCTGTTGGTAAGTCCCATTGCTTTAAATTAGATCTTGAGGTCCCTATTCAGCACTGGTTCATAAGCAGCAGAGGTGTGTTGTAATCAGTCTGTGACAATCAGAGGTTTTATGTGTCCCTTGCTGAATGTGGGGGTGGTCCTGCAGGGATTTGTCCATCACCTCCAGAGCTTGCTTCTCAAAAAGCAGCTTGTAATGGTTCAGTGCTTTGTGTTGTACCTCCACTGAAGTTCTTCTTTTGCACCATGTTGGATTGAAAGCCTCCACAATGTGTAAGGATTCTGACACTGGAACCACTCCTGCCAGCATCATTACCCAGGGTTTTCTTTCACCCAGGATATCCCTGCCTTATCATTACACTACCAATTCCTCATAATCTTCCTATGTGCCACGTTACTGATTATGTTGTAGGACAGGAAGGAATGTACAACTAAAGCACTTTCATTTAAGCTATACCTCTTGTACATGGTCAAATCTCAGAAGGGTCCTTACCATCGATTGATCTCTTAGCCTTAAGATATATTGTACAGGAATGCAGGCCTGAAAGGGGTCTCTTGTGTGTAGGCAATCAAATTATATAATCCCTTTTATGAACTGATTAAACTCAGATTTAAAAGTGGTTAATATGTTTTATGTGCAAATGTTCTCACATGAAGCTTTTTCTGCTAAATTACTGCCCTGATGTTTAGAGGTTCTTTCATCAAAATCAGTTTACACTCATTCATTCTTGGAAATACAAGCAGATTTTGCACCTGACATTGTGCAAACCAGCAAGTCCACAGAGACTGCCTGTAATGTTGAGGTTGCAGGGACATGACTATTTTTCTTCTTGAGTAAGCAGAAGTCAGCCTATAGCTGAGCTCAGTTCTTTGAAAAAGAAAAAACATAATATACATAAGGTAATTTTTACCTTTTTAAAATGAAATGAAGGCACTATGCCTATTCAAGAAAGTAGATCTGCTGAGTAAGTTGTTGTCACGTTCAGGTAGATGGCTTTCAGTCTGGAAATGGCCTTCAAGGGACATTCCTGAGGTCAGACAACAGCTCATGGCAGTGGAGGAAATGCAACCTGGACTGAGTGATTTGCTGCAGTCAGAAAAAGTCTCTAGCAGTCATCTATCTATGTCAGTCATTCTGCTTATTTATTCTGACCACTTAGGTGCCTGTGCACCTTGAAAATTATAGAGAAAATGAAGCATGTCCTGTGTGATGTTTTTTTCTTGGAAACCTTTGCTGAAGACTGAATGGGATCCTGGCTGTTACTGTTAGCAAGATCCTTCACTGATGGCAATGGGTACTAGGTCAATGCCTCGGTGATTCAGATTTCCATAGCTATATACTTCATAAATTTTATCAAAATGGGACACACCAGCTCACGCAGGGAGGTCACAGACTCTTCTTGTTTCAAGGTACTAAAACAAAAGTATGGGGAGAAGTTTTACTGTGAAATTCTGTTCAGTCATGGGGGAACCAAACATGCTGCAAAATCTGTAACAAGGGAATAATGATGGTGGCAGGTACTAAATTTCCTCCAAATGTAATGCACATGACTGGAAGGACATGAATGAAAACTGGGAGAGGATGTAGTGTTGTTTTCTCAACCACCTTTTGTTCTTTTGCAATGATGACAGCCTGATTTGCCCCAGACATGAAATATTTTGATTCTGTCTATAGTAGGACAATGCAAAAGGAAGAATGAAGGAGATGAAGGGATTGTGATGCTGCAGAGGAAAGTGAGGCAATAGTGTGACCACAGGATCATCCGTATCTGCCTTCTCTGCTTTGGAGGTCTGCTCCCATCACAGTGGTGACACAACCATGCAATCCATTTCCCAGGACATGGATATGAGGATTTGCCCAGTGAAATCCTCAGTCTGTTCAGTTCTTTAGGTGAACCAATTCACTGATATTTAAAATTTTCATTTCACTCAACTAAAATATCTAGGTAGGAGAAAAATCTAAATATGAGCTCTAAATGTGAGAAACAGAGCCTGTTTCAAAACATTGCTTCCGAAATTGCAAAGGCTGCCTCTAAAATAAGACAGGTAAATGTAGCACATTTGTCAGGAGTTTTAAAACAAGCACCAGCTAGATGCTGCCATTTTAAAGCTAAGAGCGAAAATGATTTACAGAAGCAATGTTTGGTTGTAAGTGACTGAAAAGCATGTCACCCATTCCACTATAGATGGAGGCTGTTTCTTGATCTCAACTGCTTTTATTTAATTTCACTTCAAATAATCCCAGCATAGAGCTTTTTCTTATGCCTTCATTTTAAAACTTTTTTTTCCACTGGCCATTTGGTTACCAATCACTGTAATAAATTCTGTCTTGCTAAGTGATAGGCAATATATTTTTTCCCCTTGGAATAGTCCCTTTTTTCTTTCCCCTCCAGAATTCTATTTGCCAGAATTTCATCCATTCATTAATACATACACTGAGTACTGAAATATTATAAGCAGGTTTAGCTTCAGTGATTTCAGGGAAGGCACACCCATAGATTCCCCTTCACAAGCTAGCCTTTATATGGGAGAAATGGGCCATTCTTTTAAGATAGAAAGGGCCATTGTCCTGTCTTTGAAATATCTCCTGTTTGGTACTCAGTGAAGATAAATTTGAGTCTTTCCTTAAATTACTTTTCACTCTGAACTGATGTGACATTTATCTCTGCTAGAGTGTTGACTATATGAAAAGCTGAAGCTTGTTTAAAGAATGCTGCCAAACAAGAAAGATTGTAATCCATCTAATTACTGAGCTAGGATGTGCCAGTGCTGCAAACTTCAATTACCACCATTAAAGCATCAATTGAAAGCTTCAGCTGATTCCCAGAGAGTCAGACACTTCCAGACATTTCATGCATTATACAGATGTTTTGCTGCTCCTTCAGTCACTAATGGTTTGCTATTTTGAACATTTGGGACTCCTGTAACACGAGAAGTAAGCTCCAGATGTAGAGGGATTTCAAGCGAATTCTGCTGCTTTAAACCACATTTTGTCAATTGTTCTCCCCAGTAGGAACTGATGACCTCATGCTGGATGCCTTTTATTTTTCCCAAGTGCTATAAGATAAATTTGCCCACAGGGTTACTTACAATTCCTGAGAATCCACATTTCCATGGATATCAAAAGCCTAGTACTACAGTGAGGTCCCTGGGACAGAATTCTGTAGGCACACAGATCTCTTTGTAGCCCTAGCTGCTAATTCTTTATATGTCAGTGTTGCTGTCCACACATTTAAAGAATAGCCCCCAAACAGCAAAAAAAGGCCCCCATGTTTTAAGCAAAGCTCTGGAAATTTTGTGGGCAACACCTTTTGCGATAAGCTCCCCCTTGTTTCACTTTGACACAACTGTTCATAACTCAGTTTGATTGATTCCCTTCTGGCAATGTGCTCTTAAGTCAGAGCTGGGTCAAAATCAAAAGAAAAAAATCCTTCTGGAATCTAACCTTTGAAAAAAAAAAAAAGGCAAGACTTTAATAGCTGAGCATTGAGAGAAGTTTCAGAATTAAAAGTCAATTTGAATCAAAGAGTCAAATAATTTTATTTTGGAGACATTGAGACAAAACTGTTCTATTTCCAAAACTGTCTCTCTTCAGATGCAAATCATCTAAGAGAGGTCACAGAAGTCATTGCTTCTGTGTCACTTACGTTGCTTATATTTGCCAAGGGCAAAATTTGCACCTGTGCAGAACAGCCAGCTCCGGAGTTAAATCAGCATTTGTGGGCTGCCCAGTGACTTTGGGCACTGCTGACTTATACCCAGCTCTCCAGAGAATATCTCTCAGGAAGATTGCACTGCCTAGAAAACAAATGTGGCTGCAGGCTGAGGTCCTCAATATAAAATGCTGTGTGGAACTTTCGCGTGTAAAGGAGAATATTTTCTCCTTTAAGAACAAAATTATTTTCACTGACAGCCAATTAGCAGCTGTCTTCTGTATCTATGTAGTTAATCCAGCTCAGTGTAATCTTTAACTGATTTTTCCAGGAGGGCTCCTTAAATAAATACCAGTGTTTCTGAGGACATACTAAAAGAATGTGATCTTTATTTTTTACCAGGGTCTGGGAGGTGGGAGTCTGTAGCCACAATTATCACATATTTCTGTTTGCCAGTTCATCTTTCGATCTCTTCCACACACTGCTGAAACGAATTCAGAAGATAAAGGGAAAAAACTCCCACCTGTGAGCAAAGATTTCAAGTGTAGATGCTTCATGTCATGACCAGCTTTTACTTTTGGGCAATGGCCCAAAGCAACAAGAAATGCTAAAACACACAAGGCTGCCAGGAAGTCAATGTCTGTTGGTCTTTTACAGAGTGATTTCATGAGGTGCTCACACGAGACCAATTAGGAGAAACTGCAAGAGTGAGCACCCTGGTATTCTGCAAGTAGTGGAAAATAGCATTTTAATAGCACAAGGACATTGGCAAAGGTATATAAAAACTGGAACTGGTTCCCCAGAGAGGTGGTAGGTGCCCCATCCCTGGAAAACATTCTAAGCCAGGTTGGATGAGGCTCTGAGCAACCCGATTGGATTGAAGATGTCCCTGCTCATTGCAGTGGGATTGGACTAGATGACCTTTAGAGGTCCAGTTCAATCCAAACCATTCTGTGATTCAATGGAAGAATGAAGCCCAGTGACTTTAGAAATACTGTGTATAATTAGCTATTCCACAGATAGTGGCATGACACACAAGGTACAATGATACATTTTCATTTAAACTTTCAATTTATGGTGGGTGAAAATATAAAAATGAGAAATGGTAGAGGGCAAGCATGCCCAACAGCTCTGTAAATATTCTAATAATATCTAAACAAAATTGGCAGCCACTTCTGGCAAAAAGGGGACTGCTAACAACTGAGATTACATCACAGAAGAAACAGATGCAAACTATTGCCTAGTAAATGGGTCATTCCTTGTTTTAATGACAGGTGGTAGAAGAATTGTTGCAAGAAGAAATGGGTATTGACAATAGCTGAGGAAATGTAATGCCCCTTAAATACAGAAAAGCAAGAGCAGCTCCACAGCCAAGATCCTGGTACTCCAGGATTTCCATCTCTGACATTGATTTGCTGTAAATGTTTAAAGAAGAGTTATAAAAATGAATCAAGCCTCCAGTTTCACTTCCCCCAGCATCTCCTTCCAGCAACATGTGGTAAAGGAGGTGTATATTTATTTTTCATACTTGCTAATGGATTTTCATTTAATGCACTTTTTTTAACAGCTTTTAAAATACATCTAAACTTCTGGCACCTACAATATCCTGTAGCAATGGGTTTCATTTGTTTAGTTATGCATCACATAAAAGGTACTTCCTTTTGGATTAAATCCTCTACTGATAACTCATTGCTTGCTTTCTAGTTCTTGTTTTAGGGGAAAGAATGAATAAGTGTTTCCTAATTGTCTGCTGCTTGCCACTCAAGGTTTCATGCATTGCCCTAAACATACAAAGAATTAAAAATATTCAGTCAGCTTTGAGACATATATGGGATGAAATTAAATGGTTGTTTTAATTCATCCTTCTGCCAGTGAATTAAAGACTAACTGCAAGGTTTTTTATGCTCAGCAGCCTGTGGCAATAGCTGAGGACAGACAACTTATGAAGTTTTCTGGAAGGTCTTCCTGATGTTGAAATGGAAGCACTTTAACTGCAATAGGGTTCAAAAATTGAAATAGTGCTAAACATCAATGCAGGGAATTATGGGTCCTTCCTGCAGCCATGGTGGTGAACTCTAGTCTCTGTTGTGACCATGGTGTTCTTCCATTTGCTGCAAAGATCAGGACTAAAAATATGTTTGCCCTATCGTGTCTAACCCAAGAGCATCCAAACCCTGTGGATCTTTCTAGTAAGTCAGAATTTAGAAGGTGTGTTTTAGGAAACTCCCGGTTTCTCTGCTCTACCCTGTTGGCACCTCTGAGTTAGCTTGAGTAAGGGTGGTTCACGCACTCAAGTGACGCAGATATTGTAACATGGGTATTTACTCTCCTCAGGCCAGTCTGAATCCTGACATTAATTCAGTGCTGTGTGTCTCTGCAACAAGTAATGACTGCAGCTGAGACATACCTCGTGAGTAATCCAGGAACCATGTTCCTGCTTATGGAAGAGAAAGTGCAAGCGTTGGCAAGAGAAAAAAGTAGCCTGTGTAGGAAGGAGGCAGCTCTTCTTGTGGGTGTATCAACAAATGCTAAATTGTTAAATCTCTGGATAAGCATCAGTTCAAAGGGCCTATGGGTACTGTAGAAAATTATGCAAGCTATATGCATCTTGCAAATTTTAATCCAAAGGGCAGGGTGATGTTCCAAGATAATGACCTATGTAAGAACTGGAGGCAGAGAAAAATCTTGGTCTGATTGAGTTAAAGCTAGAGATGATCCATGAGACAGAAAAGGATGTAATAACATTGAAAAAAGTGATCTGTTTTCATACTTAGGTGACCCCATAAGTCTAGCCAGTTGTAGGCATGCAGGCCCAGTCAAACTTTGTTGAGCAGAAAGATTTAATCTCATCTTCAAAAGTTGTTTCTATCTTCTATTGACAAAAAGGGGATGTTGAAAATATGAATAAAATACTGCAAATACTGGATCAATCCCAACAATCAGAAAATACTTCTTGGTGGGAAATGTTTTTCTGGGTTCACATTTTCATTTATAGAAATTGCTTCCCAAGCACCCTTGGATGGGTGCAATTCAATAAACTGATCTCAGAGGCTTGTCTGTATGCCCTGTGTTGAGGCAGCCTGTAAGTACCTGGATGGTTGAAGACTCCTTATCTTCTGTGGATTTGCTAAAGGAATCACTGTGCTGCTGGTGTTTGGAGTATCCTGAGGATTACAGGATTTTTTTTCTTGTATCCTCAATCTTCAGGACAACATATCCACTACACAGAACAAAAGGCATTAGGATTGTACACATAGCTGAGGCCCTGCTTTTTCTGCTGATATCAAGTTTGTCAGTATCTGACTTTGCCGGAGGAGAGAGAAAAGTGAACGTTCATAAGTGGCTCATAATGGGCAAAACTATGTAAATGAGAAAATATTTTCAGTTACACTGGCTTGTAACTCATGAGAAGGATGCCAGAATTGTATTTATTTCTAAAATCCCTGAATGGTTGCCTCTATTGCTGTGTATTCCTAACATTATCAGAAGAAAATTTTCCTGCACGGAATGGCAGGGGTGGCTTTCTGAGAGGCTCTGAACTGGTGGGAACTTTTACAAGCCTATTGCTTTGCTGAAGATTCCTCTGCTTAAGTATAATAAAAGGATAATGAACAATTGTTGTCTCTTAGACTATGTGGAGGTTTGTGTAAGCAGGTTTACTCATTTTACTCTGTTGGTTTTAAGGCTTGTGTGTCTCTGCTAGGGGTTGTGGTCTGTTTGCATGGGGTTCACAGCAGAGCACTCACACTTCTGCAAAACTGTGTGCTCTGCTTTAAGACTACTCCAGAGTTATTATTAACAATGAAAGTTAAAAAAAAAAAAAAAAAAAAAAAAACAGAAAAAAACACCCTACTGCAAGTCATTAAGAAAACCAACTCAATGAGTAAAAAAAAAAAATCATTATCTTTGGAAAAGGAAACAGCCAATATAACTGCAAACTACCGGTCTGACCACTCATTTTTCATTCTTACAACCACAGAACAAACACGAAAAAAATCCCCTATCTCAGAGATTAAAGAGAATTCAGACTGATGGCTTATTTAAATGAAGTCTCTCAAGCTGTTTGAGGCTGAAAATCACACCTGTACTGAGAGCCTGGCACAGAGATGAAGGTCTGGGTCTGATAACAGGCATAGGGCTCTGCAATTCCTTGATTTTAGGTCATGGAATAGAATTAAAAATTGATCAGCCATTTACCTCTGAGGATGTGCTGAGAACCCTCTGAACATGTTCCATGGACCAAACCCCTGGGCTGGGGACAGCCCTGACTCTGCAGAGCACAAATCCAGCCTGGGGCTGGGTGCCTGCAGATGAGCAAACACGTCTGTGCCACAGATATTTCGAAGAAAGGTAAGGAAAGGAGAGTACAGGGCTACTGCTCTCAGTCTGGGAATCTGGCACTGATGTTCAGCTTCAGTCAGAATCAGTTAGATTCCTAAATTCTGAATTGCTTCTAGGTGGCCAGCAACGATTCAAGGCCAATGCTGAAACCATTAAAAATTGTCTGAGGTCTTAACTTATGTCCTTGGCTGTCCTTCAGATGATGTGCTCATGGTCTACTTCAGTGATTAACTTGTAAATCAGCCTGGTCCTGGCCCTCCATCCAGAGCTGAGCAACTCCGTGCTTACAGTAATAAACAGGCTGAAATCTGCTGGCCAATACACCCCTGCTAGACAGAGGATACCTCATCAGCTTCGTCTGGGGCTGCTCCTGATTTGCATTGGTTTAACTGAATAACAGACCTTGGCTGGAAATGGACAGGAGCAGCAAATCAGCCCCAGCACAGCACAGCACAGCCCTGCTGAGATGGAGGAAGGCTTTGAAAGGCCTTTTCTCATGCTAAAGCAAAACATAAAAGTCCCTCCTACTGCAATCCAGGAGTCACACTGCATCATTGTATTTCATCTTTCAGTGCTACCATTGCTGATTTTAACTAGGCAAGAGAATCAGGCCCAGGATGATGCTTCCTGGAGCTCTTTGTCCCAAACCACCCTTTGCTGCATTAGCAAGCTGGAAGGTGATGTTACACGTAATGCAGCTAGAAAAAAGGGGTAGCACATTCTTCTGCTGGCAAAGTCTTGCTCATTTCAGTCGGTTTGTTTGAGCCATCTGTTCTCAGCCACCAACTACTCATTTCCAACATGGTCCCCATGTCAGCTAGCCAGGAAGACTGTGTCCTGAAGATAATGCTCAGTTGTCCCTTGCTGCTGGAGGAGCGTGCCCAAGAAACATTTCTTTCTGCTCAACCAACCTTGAAATGTTGGTGATGAATTCAGTTCTTTGCCAATACTGTTTGACACTGCATTTCTTACAACCACTGCCATTTATATAATGCAATATCCATATGGTGATTATTTTATTTATGTTTCCCTTACTTCAAGGTAGAGGAAGTCAGCAGCTGGGGCTGCAAGATAGAGGCACCCACCAGTTACTAGGCTGTGTTGTTCACGGGGGTGATAAGCTTTTATCACCCACTGGGAGTTAGGATCTTGTCTAAGTGATAGCATCCATCCCTTGAAAACAGAACAGAGCTCTCACTGTTTGCCTGTCTGAAAGGAAGGAGTTTATAACCCCAGACTTTACAGTGACTGTGAGCTAAAACATGACTTAGCTTGATTGTCTTCATTTCTTGACTCATTCTTTTGCAAGTCACAATGTGAGCATTTGCTTCCTTTGCATCAAGAGTTTAATTGTGTTTGCATTACCCTTTTCTCTGTAATACAGACTGGAAGTCTTTAAAATCATCTCCCCCTCCTATGTGACTTTGATTCTGCTAATCCCTACCCACCTTTTGAATCAATTAAAAGGCAGTTTATGATTTACAGAGAGAAAAAGTGTAAATGAGAAGCAATTCCTTGGTCATTGTTTGTGTAACTGGAGGATGTCTCAAACACAAAACAGGGAAAATGATTACTTCAATGGCTTGTTTCTTTTGCTCTTTGGATTTCATACCAAGGGAGACAGAGGGTAACTGCTATTGTTTTGCTTTTGTAATTAAAATAACATCATAAGATTAGCTATATGGTAGCTGGATATCATCTGTATGGAAAGCTCTTCAGTTAAAAAGAAAGTAGGAAAAATTCAGAAGGTCTATTCTAAACTAATCTAAAGAATTATCTGCTTGTCTTATTTCTTCATGTGGGTTCCCAGGAATTTCAATTTTCTCCACAGAAAGAGATATTTGGC
This sequence comes from Sturnus vulgaris, assembly GCF_052056855.1. Lineage (NCBI taxonomy): Eukaryota > Metazoa > Chordata > Aves > Passeriformes > Sturnidae > Sturnus > Sturnus vulgaris. The sequence goes on from NC_142243.1 coordinate 146,747,630, forward strand.
CCATTTCTTACATTAGTCAAATAATTTTATAAGAAAATATAAAGCAACAGGACATGAATTTTAGCATTTTAATTTTGCACCTTCATGATTCCAACTACAGAAAAAATTACTTTAGATTGTCTCTTTAGCTAGGGAATTTCTATAAAGCATGATGCTGTAAAATCATAGGGGAGGGAGTTGCCACTTGCTTCAGTGACTCTTGCTGTTTTCGGTCTCAACAACCCCAGTCTAAAAACCAGTGAGGGCTCAGGCTGCAAAAGTAAATGTGGCCCAAGTGGGAGCTGAGCAAGAGAGAAAGGGTTCTGCTGTGAAGAGGAGTAACCCTCAGCCGCACTTTAAGCTTTTGCCACTCTCTTTTCAGGCACAAACTTTGCTTTTTGTGGGGCAAGCTGGCAGCTTTGGTGTACTTATTTTCTTTTGTGAGGCTTCTTCCCCAGGAGGTTGTCTTCTACAGGTATAAGGGTCAATGGTGCAGCAGCAGTGACACAGTGAGCCCTGGTGTGACAGAAATTGTGTAGATTCCTGTCTGTAGTCAGACCATTGCACAAGCATCTGACACCCTTACACTGGTGCTGTACTGTGGTTGGATGTGACAGTCTAAATTCCTGTGATATCTTTATATGTTTAGACATCTCAAACTGATGTCTTCACAACATAAAAGGCTTAACAAAAATGAGAATTAGCAACCTTCACCTCAGCCCCAACCTCAATTCCAGTGCTTACTAATTGAATTCCCATAGAATTGCTTCTGTCGGGTAATTTCTTAGAAGGATGCATCTTGCTTTTAATATTCTTCATCACTTTTAAATTATAATATTAATAATAATGTATGTAATAGATGTCTCTCTTTTTTTGTTTTTAAACAAAGTCTCTTTAAGAGTAAACTTAGGGAATAGAGCCACATTTGATCCAATATTCATACAGCTCTATGTTCTAGAAATTCAAGTGTGTTTCATGATGTAAAATGCCTTTAGAAAGCTATTTATTCTGATACATTTTGGTCTGAAGTGAAATATTTCTGGGAATTCCTCACTCCTACTTAAATTTTTCCAAGGAAATGTTCATGACATATCAAAAGAGACATTTGTATTTCCAGGCAGAGCAGGAAGGGAAGCATAATGCTTTTTCCAACTTGATTTTGAGGGTTGGTTTTTCATAAATGCTTATCACTGGAATAGCTTCACTCCCACTTAATGAATGGCTTATGGGATTTTCAGGGCTCCAGCACAGAGTGCCTGCTACGTGCCACAGTGACTGCTTTAAGTTGGTTAAGTTTTACTGCTCCCGTTCTTGCAAAATTTTTAACACTTGAGGTGAAGAGGAAGAGTGGGATGGAAAGGAAGTGGTGTGGAGATCTAACTCCTATTTGTGCCCTTCTAATAAGTAATTAATAATTCAGAAAATCAGACCTGGGCTGTATTCAGAGAGTGTGGATTCTCTATGTGTCTTTGGGGCTTCCCATTTAACAACGGTATAGTAAAATCAGTATGACATAGTAAACCCAACATTTCTAAGATTTGAACTATGATTCTCAGTTTTCATTTGTGAAAAAGAGAGAATAGCCTTTTCTTAATACGGTGAAGTCTTGTGATGATAAATCCACAGGTACCAAGGACAGGAGGGCTATTTAGATCTGATGTGTGAATGGACAGGGCTCTGGGGCTTCATGTCTGTGGCAAGCACAGGATGGCCAGCTCGCCCACCAGTGCTTCACCAAAGTCCGTCCTGCTTTGAATTTGGTATTGAAGGTCTTTTTGACCTGCGATGGTCTCCCTGGGAGAAAGAAAGCAGGGAGCAGGAGCACTGATGGCAGAGAGGCGAGCGGGAGGGCAGGCGGAGCTGACAGCCAGCACTGCTCGGCGCAGCAGGGATGCTGAATTCAAGGAGGAAGGTGAGACAATAATGCCCCCTCCCTGCAAAGAGGGGTGACCTCCGAGGACAAGTTCTGCCTCCCACTGCCTCCCACAGCGTTATCTGTTTCTGATGTGAGCAAATGCTGAAGTGAAAGAAACGTCCCTTTGTGGCAATAAAAGGAGAATGAACAATGACAGAAGTTAAAGTGTAACTCACGAAATGTGAGTGGAAAAGCTCTCCCCAAGCCTCAGCCAAACCCAAGCAGTGAGGAGGAGATTGTCTGCTCCCAAACATCTTGAAATGGCAGCAAGGGATGTGGGGGTACAGCTGCAGGGACCAAGGATCAGCCCCAGCTGTGCACACATACTCGAAACCTCCAGATATTGGCAGGGGGCTTTCTCTGACACCAAACTCAGGGAAATTCCTCTGCAAGGGGCTGCAGTTCACTGGATTGAACAGCAAGCTGGAGGGCAGGCAGTCTCACAGAGATGGACACCCTGCAGCACTCAGACACGCAGCATGTGTGCACATAAAGGGCTCTTCACCTTACCCAGGGTCAGGTTTGTGCCCACGTTTGACGTTACGAATTTACCTTGAAGTAAAACTGGAATGTTTCCACTGTGCTGTGTTTTTAAATTATGCTGCCTTGTCTCTGTTTTCCTGAAGGAAAGCATGACTTGTTATTAGATATGAGAGAGAAATAGAAGAGATAAGAAGATAAGCCAAGCATTGTCCCCAGCAAAAGAAGAAACAAAGAAACAAAGAAGCAAGCCAGAGATAAGAGGTGAATTTTGTTTGCAGAAAGTTTTTAAATTTCTCTCACACTGATCTGAAGAAATTACAAGGGGGCAAGCATTATTCTTTATGTGCAAACATAATTGAAAGATATTTTTGATAGCGGTGATTGTAAGAAATAGGGTCAAAAGTGAATGTTTCCCACAGAAATAGTCACACGTTTTTGTCTGCCTTTAATTCTGGTATATATTCAGTGGCTTCAGACACACTGGTTATTTCTCAAAGGTCACAAACTATGTCTTTGTCAGTGGACCATCATTATAAAAACAATTATTAACTATATTTTCTTATTCTATGGGATTGTAGAGATCGACTTGAACTTCAGAGGTCTGTAAAAATGTTCAAGAGCTGCAATCTCTGGGTATTTCCCATTTCACCTGCTGCTTGCAGCAGGACAATCATCAGTGCTACATGAAATCAAGGTTATTCGCAAGGCTTTTTGAAGAGTAAATAAATTCTTATATTTTTCAGAATACTGGAAGTAGCTTCAGTCCCTGAAGTCAAATATTTGCTAAGCTGAGACACATCCAAGATTATCTCCAGGTCAATTTTGTCACCCATTGGCAAAATCTGGAGGTCTCTGGGGCAGTAATTTTTATGGTGCAGGTATTGGCCACTGAAATTACTCTTTCAGTCCTACTGGTGTAATTTGAATAAAATAATGTTAGCCATCAGTAAACAGGAAGCTGATTTTGGCAGAAACCCTGCCCTGCCCCTGAAGCAGCTGTCTTGCTTCCACCTCTCCTCTGAGTATCACGTTCTCAGGGTTGAACTCAGCTTCCCTGCAGCATCTTGTTCAGGCCACTAGCACAGACTTTCACACCTCCTAATCCCCAGTCCCACAGATCTGTGTGGCCATCTCTGTGTGCCAGATGTTCATTTCTGCAGCTGCTGTGGAGCCTGTCAAGTTCTGCAATCAGATGTAACAGCTTCCACACTTTGGGGGGAGATTGAGCTCAGTCCATGTCTGACCACTGTGAAAGACTTGGGCTCCATTTGGGTCCTGCACACACCTTGCACAGTTGCTTGATGTTGGACTTCAGTTTTTTTCTCCTTTTTGGGCTGGTCTGTATAAAATTAATGTTATGTCCACCTTTAGTTCCACCAAGAGAAAAAAAAATTATACCTGCATCAAGAAAATAAAGAGGAGAGAACCATAAAATAAAATGCTGCTACACTAAAATGTGTAATGATGGGGTGAGGCAAGAAAGTGATCTTTACAGGAAATTGTTTTGCTTGAAAATTAGATTTTTTTAAAAGAGTGATGGGGAAGATGTGGGCAGTACTGTCACTGCAGGCAGAGAAGGGCCAGATTTGAGCTTATTCCAGGGGAGGATTGGAAGAGTAAACTATGATCACTTTGTTTTGGTAGAGTTTATCAGTTAGGCCATGGTTTGCAAACCTCAATTCTAAACTCAGCTTGTACAAATCATGAGGCTTTCAAGCATCTGTGTTGGGTCAATCTTTAGAAAAATGAAAACAAGAAATTCCAGAAGCTTCTGGTATTTCCAGTACAAGGCCAAATTTTGCATGATCTGAAGAGATATGTTTCAGTTCTGGTTACCACTGAGAACCCTAACCAAGAAAAACAGAAGAAACTTCTATCTTAGAAAACCATAAAATTATCTTGTAAAGTTTCAGGTGAACAGAATAAACAAAAGAAAGATGAGCTCTGGATGAGCAGGGGAATGTGCTCCCTTGCTTTCTCAAGCTCATCTGAAACACATTTCCAACCCTTCTAAGGCTCATCCTTGCTGAGGAAAGAAAAATACACATCTATTTAGGCTGCTATTGCTCTGGTTAGGAAACTGGAGAAGCTGTAGTTACTACTTTTACAAGTTTGCTTCCTTCAGGGGAAAGATATCTTAGGGTTGAGGGGGAGGTAACGTGATCTCTTTTTCTATTTTTATAAAGGGCCTGGGGATGCACCAGGAAGCTGCAGATCTGTGCAGTTGAAAGTCTTCAGCTCCTCTTTTGAGATACTAAGGGAGGAACAGTTAGAAAAGCATGGCCTAATTAAGGATATCTAATATGGTTTCAGGAAGGGAAGGGCATGCCTCATTAACTGGCTGGAATTCTTTGAGGATATTGCTGCTCAGGGAGACCAAAAAAAGGCAACTCACTGTGACCATTGTGTATCTCGGTGGGCTGGGAGAGAATAAAACACATTTAGGAAGGCCTGGGGTTGATACTTACATTTGCAGAGTGGGTAAAAATATAACACAGAATTACCTGGTATTTAAGCCTGCAGGGAGTGTAACTCTTTCTTAGTTCTTGAAATCCTGTGGGTGCATTATGGCTTTTAATATTTTATTTCTTAAAAAAAAAATCAAAGTACTATTATTATTGATCTAATTGGCTTTTGTCATTCAGCTGAAATGAAAAGTGCAGTGTTTCCAAATGATCTTGTGCTAAATTTGGAGAGCAGTGAGGAAAATTGCAGTTAGATACAGAGTTAAATGCTTTTTAAAGTTTTTAGCATGGCAGATGGCATCAATAAAGGTCAGATAAATGTAGCATCATGATAATAAGTCAAAGAGCCTAGAATCAAGAGAAGGAATGGGGTGGATGGAGAGTTTCTCTGTATATTGACAGTTTAATGTGGGAATGGCAGGAGATACAGTTTTCCCACATCTTCAGGGAAACAGAATCTAAAAGTGCTTGAAGTTATACTTGGGAGAGAGAAATTACTCATAAATGCACATTTTGACTGAGGAAAAGTAGAGTTTTGCATGAACGTACCCAGTGGTGCAGGAGCAGGGCTTGCAGCTGAGGGACAGCAAGAGCTCAGGATGGAGGGAGGGTTGACTGGGGTGTAGGATTGAGGTCAGTGGGGATATGGAAGCTGAGAAACATTTTGAGCTCTTCTTACCTGAGGGTGGCATGGAGCCAGTTTGGCCACTCACCTGGTTGCCTGGCCATCCCAAGGGCTACAGGACCTGCTGAGTGCAGTGCTGTCCACTTCTAATCCTTCAGAACCCTGTTGTGTGTCTGTCTGCTGGGAGTAAGGGTGCTGTCATCATAAGCTCTCCACCACCTGGAAATTCCTTCAGAGGCAGGGGAACTGCATGGTTTTGATCCCATTGTGCTCCTCAGAGCTCGCAAAAGACCAATTGCCTTTCTTTTCATAGAATCATAGAATGGCTTCCTTTGGAAAGGACCTTAAACACCATCTAGCTCAGGCCCCCTGCCATGGGCAGGGACATCTTCCACTAGACCAGGTTGCTCAGAGCCCCATTCAGCCTGGCTTTGAACACTTCCAGGGATGGAGCATCCACAACTTCTCTGGACAACCTGTTCCAGTGCATCACCACCCTCACAGGAAAGAATTTGTTCCTAATATTTCTTAATATCTAATCTAAATCTACTCTCTCTAAGTTTAAAGCCATTCCCCCTTGTTCTGTCACTACATGTAAAATGTACCTCTCTTTCTTGTAGGCTCCCTTCAGGTACTGGAAGGCTGCAATTTGCTCACCACTAGGCTGTACAATCCCAATTATCTTAGCCTTTCCTAATAGGAAAGGTGCTTCATCCCTCTAATCATCTTGGTGGCCTCTGGACTCACTCCAGCAGGTGAATTTCCTTCCTGTATTGGGGACCCTAAAGGTGGAAGCAGTACTTGGGGTGAGGTCTCACAAAAGCATGCTAGAGGGACACAACCTCCTCCCTCACCTTTCTGCTCACAGTGCTTTGGATTCAGCTCAGGACAGGTTTGGTTTTCTGGGCTGCAAGGGTCCATTGCTGGGTCATGCCCAGCCTCTCTTTCACCAGCACCCCAAGTCTCATCAGGGCTGCTCTGGATCTGTTCATCCCCCAGACTAGGGATGGGGGGCAGGTTCCCAACCCAGCTGTAGCACCTTCACTCAGGTGCAGCCCCTGGACCCATTTCCTACATAAGCAGTCCTTCCTGATTTCTTGGGAAAGCCAGGTACAATCTTTTGCTTGCAAGAGACAACTAGACCCTGAGAGCTCATTGAAGGGGCTGACAAACAGTCCTGTGACTCAGTGAAGGTTTTATTTCTTTCTGAGCAAAGGGACCATTATTAGAAGATGGAAAACAGGTGTTAGAAGGGAAGGAAATGGGGAAATCCTTGTGTTTCTTTTAATAACCATGAAATTTTAAGTACTTTGAAAGATTCTTGCCTATATGTCTCTGTTGATGAGGCTCTTTTTCAATTTAGCATGAGGCTGAGCACACATCACTTTTCTCTTTGATGAAAGAAGAGGGGCACATAGAGGTGGAGGTCAGGAGTGTAATGAGTACCTGCCTGAGGGAAGCACCACGCAGCAGGCATGAGAAGAAGCATAGCTCTGCTTCAGGGTGATCACTCAGGGTCAAATGTACCTTGAGCATCACCCCTTTCCCACACCCCCCTAGCATCTGCTCACAGCCAGGGTCCAGACCATGCCTGTGGGCCTTCCCTGCACCTTCAGACCCCGTAAAGAGTCTCTCTCTTGTCTGCTACTCCCCAAAAGCCTCTGCCATGTGTGTGTGTAGAAGAGCTATTCTTTCTTTTGCTTGCCTGAGGAAAAAACAACGTGACTGTCATTGCTGGGAAAAGGTGCCAGACTGGTGTTCCTGTGTGCAGGGAAGATGCTCCCAAGATATTTCCCGAGTGTTTGTCCTTATTTTCTGATTTGTTCTGTTGGAAGGGATTCTTTTCAAGGACCAGCCAATCCTCATGACTACAAGGGCTGTACAAGCACCAAAAACAAAGACATCCTCATTCTACAGAGACGTATAAGAGGGAGCTAGAAGCAAGCAGCCAACGATGTTAGTGAGAGAGGAAAGGGAGAGTAGCTGGGGGATGCCAAGTGACAGTGTCAGTTGCACTGGCAGACCAGGTTTGGGGCTGGCTACTCGGCTGTCAGCTGCGTTTTTAAAGTCTTGCAGTGACAAAGCATTTACGTTCAGGATAAGAAGCATAATTTGTTTTCCAGAGGTTATTCAGTTCTTGATCTCTGGTTTAATACCGCCAGGGAGGATATTACCTATGATGACTATTTTGTGAGCAATGCATCTGGTTCTAGGGAGCTGGAATATCTAATACATCTTACTAAATCACTGGCTAACATTTAGCAGGGAGGAATAAAGGAAGACTTTGTTTGAGGTGAGTTTTAAGGTGTAAGAGCTTGAATTTTTGTGTGCATGGATGTGTATGTCCCATAAGCAGTGTCCTTCTAGCACCAAAATTTCCACGGGGAAAACCCTAACTTGCAATTGACTGTGGTGAATTTGAGCCAGTCAGTAACCAGCCAGGCTTCTAAAACCATTATTTGTTCTTAATAGGGTCTGGACCAGGACTCCAAGCTGTTACTTAGCTGAGTGCTGTATGAGTACAAGGGAGGAAATTGTGTTCTGCAGACCTGTAACCCAGCGAATAAAGACAATTTTTGAAATGATAGCTCAACTATACTCAGTAAGTGTTTTACTACTGACATAAAAAGGTTGAGAATTTCATCAAAGTATACAGAGATTATAAAATACAAACAATAGGATATTCAGTGCCCCAAAGGAAGCAAAAGGAGACAGGAAAACAAGGAATGCCCTAGACTGATTTGATTGTATTTTGAGACTAACATATCAAAAAATAGCATTCAAGAAATAGTACATGCACAGTAATTTGTGCTGTGAGATGTCATATACCTGCAAACAAATAGGCAAACAAGGTCTTGCACATTCATTCCCCCACCTGTATGCAGGATATTTCCTGGTCTCACAGCACAGTGCTCTTTGCACACCAAAATGCCTTAAAAATACACATACATCTGGATTAAAATTCCAGAGTCCTAGACTGGGTTCAACAGCCACAAAGGACTTCAGTGCAGAGCTTGTGCTGGTGAGTGAGCTTTACTCCTGGACCTTCCCATGGCATTGGCAGCCCTCCAGCACCCAGCAGTGGCTGTGCAGGTCCCCAGCACTGGTGGAGCCCTCTCTGTTTGTACAGCACCCGACACAATAAGCTGCCAGTCAGATTTGTTGGATGCTGTGTGATCTTGTGATATTAATAATATAATGATAGCATTATAACTGGACCATTCAACTCCGTAGTTTGTTCTTCTATAAATGATTTATAAGTTTTATGCATTTTATATGCCTCTCATTAAAAATGCATTGAAAAATACTATCAAAATACCATTTTGTGGGGCTCAGTCTCTCTTTATTCTTGTTACAGCCATCTGCCATTAAGCTTTAATAACTAGCTGATTATAATTTATTAATTTATCACCTGTTCTTTATACAGTTGGATAATTGTCAACCAATGTGAAATGGCCTCCTATTGTGTTATTAATCCCCAAAGCAATTAGAAAACCCACTGATTGCACAAGCCATTGAAAGTGGGCAGTAACTCATGTAAGAAATGATCTGCAGTGCTCCCATCAGTGTGTGATTGGTAATGACGTTTCTGTTGCCAGTGAGAATTTGAAAAGGGCAGTTTAACTAGGGAGGCTTTTAATTTTATTTATTTATTTTATAATAAGCCTGGATTTATGTGGCTGACAGTAGATGTGTAGGTTGCAGCTTGTCTTATGGATTCTGTAGGCATAATCTGAGAAAGGCAATGTCAGCTTCATATGGTGTCATGCTCTTGCTCCTCGGACTTTCTGTGGAAAGATTTCTGCCTCCCTAACATCCCCAGGATGAAAGGGTAATTTAGGGATTGCTTTAAATGCCAAATCTTTTAGGAGATTGACTTCAGTCAGCTTTAGATGAAGACATCAGACTTCAGTATCTCTCCTTTGATTTTTATCTGCCAAGAATTCAGTATGGGTTAGTTGTGAGCTTTCTGGTATGGATATTTACAGTATGTGAAAAGGGACAGAGCCAACGGTTTGTTGGATCCAACAACTGTCATTTAGCAAAGCCGTTTGCTTACTCTGTCAGTGTGAGGGAGATATGCAGCCCACCCCAGATGTGAAGAAGTTCCTTATCTGCCATCCTATTTGCAGTGCAGACGATGTGTTACAATACCTCTGGCACTGACAAGTTACATTCCGGTAATGCTGTCCCTGATGCAGATTTTACTGCTTCAAAAAAAACAAAAAAACCCCCAAAAAAAAAAAACCAAAAAAACCCCCACCAAGCCACTGACATCAGAGAGCAGAGACAAACCACTGAGGAAAGCAGCTGTAAATGGTTCTTTGTCCTAAATGAAGATCCTGGCCCCTCTGGTGTGTGTGCCCAGTCAGGGACCACGCTGGTGGGTCAGGCCCACTGGAGGTACAGAACTGCCTATTACAGTAATATTTTGCTCCACATAGATTAAAGTAGTCTGGGAGAACTTTTACTTAAACAAGATGATCACACAGATCAACATTCAGCTATTGAACAGGACTTTTGAAGTCTATTTTTTTGAAGGCAGACTTAAGAAGAAATTTTTTCATCTCTCTTCTGTCTCCAGCAATACCTACCACACAGTAAAGATGTGTCAGTGCAATGTAGTGATTCCAGAGTATAAGAAAGTCTTGAGTCTCCCACTGATATCACACTCCCTCTGCATAATGGTAGGATAGTTGAATTATTGCCCTTCCACCCAACACTTCTGATGCCTGTGCTGTTCTCTTGCAGGTTTTGTAGCTTCTCCACAGTTAAACATGGAGAAGCTACTTTGACAAAAAGACCTAGAAAAAAAGATGTTGAATTAAACATATTAGGAGATTTGTACTTCCTTCTCCTACAGAGAACGCAAAGCAGAAGTAAAGAGGCCATTCTTGAAATTCTTATACTATTTCTGGCTTTTCTGGAAGTAAAAATCGGAAGAAATCTCATGCAAATATTTGTCCTTCTGAGACATCCAAGCCAAATATGCAGATATAAGGGGTTTAGATAAAGCAGACAGTGAGTACATAAAGCACACTGAGTTCCTGAGAAAATTCCTCACCTTAACCCTTAAGTGTGTCCACAGACAAAACCCAGACTGTAGAAAGTCCTCAGAAATAGCGTGTCCACTGTGTCTTGCACGTATCTTTTGCCTGCACCTTTTGCCTGCACAATCCTGAGCTGGGATGAGCATGGAGAGGGTTTTCCACTCCTTCCCACCTCTGTAGATACACACAAGACTACTCTGCAATCTTAAACTAGAGTGATTACTGCAACCTCTTCATCTTAGGTTGCAGCAGAGAGTTTTCCCTCTATTTTGACCAACAGCAAACTCACAGTGTTTTCCCCAGATTTAAATTTCATGGTTCTTATTGAGTCAGGTTCTCAGAACCAGCTGGGGAACTCCTGGGCATGAAAGCCCAGGAGGTTATGGAATGGCACACACTTGCAGGTCATTTCTCAAAAGGTGGATTGACAACTGTTACAGGTTGTGTTTTCACTACAGAAGGAGGTTTCCAGTTGCAGTGTTAGTGGACCCAAACATATATAATCCTTTCTGATTGTAGGAGCAACAGGAGGAAATCCACATTCAAAACAATACTGGGGGCAGCTATCCATGTAAGACAGTTCTCTGGATTCTGCTGTCTCCAAACCTGATGATCTATATAATGCACCAGAAAAAAATCACAGCTGAAGAACAGTATCACAAAATCATCATCTAAGGAATCTGCCATATTTTTACTTGACAAAGTTCCAGTTCGAGAATCCATTAAAAGAACCCCTATCAATCACATGTTAAGGTCTTTATTACAGAAATGTGATTGAATTCCATATGGATCTAAACTCTGTTTAGCAAACCTTGGCCATATTCCATATTCTGTATTTCCCCAAATGGATTGCATACATCCATGCGCATCTCTGAAGCCATCAAATTAATATCCCATAATTATTTTTACCTCATTGACTGATGTTCTCTGGCTACATCTACCCTGCTGAACATATCCACTAGTGGTTACAACCCCACTAGACTGGCTGGCCTCCTTGACAGCAGGGTAGCTCTGTCCTTTCCTTTCAACACTTGGCCTTATGTCATTCTTCTGGTCCTCCTCCCCATAGACATAGCTGTCATCTTTCTCAGTTCAAATTCAGAGCTGTGCTGTAGTCTTGATGTTTGATGTGCTCACAGAATGAAGCTGAGATTCTACCTTTTGGTCTTGTATGTATGACATGGCAAGTCTGGAGTTTTTGAGTTTGCAAAGCCCTTAGGGAGTTACTGGAGGATTCTGCAGAGCAGAAGAAAGACAGTCTGGTACATTCTCATCCATATTTCCTGCTGGGACATATTCCCAGAGCAGAATAGATAAGACAAAACACTTTGCTTTTTCTTTCAAAGGTCCTACTTGGTACTTTCCAAAAATAGCACGAGAATGAATTAATGTTTGTGCAATATTGGAGGATCAGTGAATCCAGAACAGGCGTTCTGTGGGGAGTGAGATGGTAGTGTAGACATACCCCCACCCAGGTATGTGTATGTAAATTGGAATGATTTTCTGGGGACAGAGAGGTGTGGGAAAACACTGGGGAACTCAGCATTCAAATGCTGTGACTGCATTTTCAGCACTGAGGGTGCCAGCCCTCACAAAGGGATCCTGAGCATCAATTGGTAATCCTGCTCTGAATGAAAAATACGCCCCCAGATTTGGGGTTTCTCTATGAAGGAGGAAGACAGAACAGCTTCACCTGAGTTAATTCAGAAGTGAAAACATAGGCTCTGACACACAGGAGCATTTGCACTTTTATGTGGGAAAGCATATTATTAGAGATTGACTGAAATGTGTAGGAGACTAACAATAATGACACCTAAATTAATGTCTCAAATACTGAGTACTAGAGTTTGGTGACGATTTTCTCACCCTTGTTTAGACTCTTCTTCTTGGGGAAGGTCTTCTGAAAGTAACCTATTTCTTTAAGAAAGCTGTGCTGCAATGTGGATGGCAGAGAGAGTGAAGAACCCCTGGAGATCCTCTGCAAAACACCCTGGAGCCATTTGCATCAATTAACTCCATCACCAGCATGTGGCTGCCTGTAGGCCAGGCTGCTGCCTATTATCTCTTGAAGAGGAGATAATTTTTCATAGAGAAAGTGGGAGGCTTTTGCTTACGAGGATGAATACACCCAAGGGTGCACAATTTAAGGGCTCCTCTGTAGTCTCTTAATCAGAGTGGGCAATTGATAAGATAGTGTTTAAAAGAAAAAAATAATTTTCATTTAGTCTGTCGAATTTTACTGAATGTGCTGCATTATGTTGTTAGGACTTTTTAGCTCTAATGAGCACATGGTGTGTCACATTCCCAGGATGTGATCCAAGACAGTAACACGGTGGCGTAACTATCATCAAATGGTGTCCCTGGTTCCAGTTCTGACTTGAAAAGAGCATCACTAACACCTCTAGCCATGTTTTTTTGGCTTTTTTCCAAGGTTTCTTCCCTAACAGATGCTAAAATCCCAGAAGAAAGCAGGGATGAATATAGTGAAGCAAACGAACAGCACAGTTAATTAGTAATTAAAGTCTCTTAGATCAGGTCGGATTGCACTGAATCAAAAAAAGGAAGAAGTTTTATTGGATCTCTGACCTTAAAAATTTTTTCTATTGTACCTATCATGCCATTTTATCATGACTAATTTTTAAAGAGTGAGAGATGGGAGCATGTCCTGATGTCTGATACTCAAAGCAAAAATACAGAGCAGGAGCAGTTCTGCCATCTCCAGTAAGACAATCCGGTTTGCTGCAATGTTAGCAAAAGATAAGTTTGCAGCCCGGCTCCTGCTTTCAACAGAGAACCAGCAAGAGAAATAGAAGAAAACACACAAAAAGAAAGCCTATCTTTAAAGGACAGAAAGGACTTTTTAAAGTAGCTCCTGGGGACAGGTCTCATTATGTTTGTGCAGCACCTGGCACAACAGAGCCTTTCTGAATTCACTTTTTGAGCTGCAGACACATCCAACAAAATGACAGCACCAAATACTGAGGCTTAAAATAAAATTTGTGACAGATGTATTAGGAGCAAGGTTTGGAGAGGAAGAGGATCAGGGTCGATGGACTCTGACAAGATTCCACCACATTGAGTCACATTTTAATTGAAAAACAATAAAAGAACGCAAGAGTGGGGAAAAGACATGGGTGAAAATCAGAGGTCACCTGCCGTTGTGATAATTTAACTGAAGTTTTGGAAATGAATCATCGCAGCAGGCGATGGAAGGTTTCACCTCGGGCAGTGACAGGAAATGCAGGGCTGTAGCTATGTGCAGACCATTTGGGGCTCTCAATCAGCTCTTATTGATTGGGAAAGTACATCTGTGCTCAAAAATTCTCAGCTTTTCTCTCACTTTCAGTTCGACAGAAAGAAAAATCTCAAGCAGCCTTTTTCAGGTTCTTTTTCTCAGAAGCAATGGGTAAGTGGGAGGGGAGTTCACAGGAGGAAGACACAGAACTAGCAATTTTACTCACATGTCTAATGAAGTCACATGCTGTCAGTGGCCAAAAAAATAGAAAAACCAACCAATCAAAAATAAAAAAACCAAACCCCAGCAGCCAAACCAAAAAACCCAACCAAAAAACCAAACAAACCTCACAACCCCACACCATTTCTTGAAAGAAGAGATACAAACAGCTGCCCAGGAGAAGACCCTATTGAGCCTTCAGAAAGGCTCACTTTTGTTCATAAGCATGCAGCCATCTAGGACTTTCCTCTCTGGGCATCAGACTTCCTGGGATGGGAAATGATCTTGCCCAGAAGTTGAGCTTAATGCCAGTATTTATAAGCCAGATTTTCCAAACTTCTGCTGATGAGTGCACCTGACACCTCCTGTGAGGTCTTCTCCTTCTGGGCCAGATTGCAGTGCACATCAAAACAGTTCACATTCCACAGTAGTGCACTCACTTTGGAAAGCTATAATCGTATGGCTGTGGATGCCTTTGCCCTTGGGTGAGAAAGGAAATGTGTAAAGATCAAGCCAGCATATCCACTTGGTGTGGCACAACTCTGTGGCAGCCTCAGCAACCCAGGAATGGGTTAAATGTAAATGCCTTAATGTTTCTGTATCTGGTTGCAAATGCCTTCTGTACCAAGCCTAAAATGTCTTAGGAATGGATATTTTTCTACAAATCAGTAAATGCTGTGTGGTGTTTCTATCTTTTCAGGTGTCTCTGTACTGTTTTTATCTCGTGCTGTGGACATGGTGAAGAGTGGCAGGCTTTTTAAAAATCATTGCAGCCATTAGACATCAAATGGTGTTAGCCAGGAACTAGCAGGGGAGACCCCTGACATCTCTGAGGTCTTGTTATGGACTTTCACTTTTCCCTGATTTCAATCTTGTCCAAACATGGCCCACTTGACAATTTCCCCCCTAAGAAATGATGGGTAACTGAATGGCCATTTAGTGATGGTGCACAGAAAGGAGCAGCATTCCATTGTGGAGGTTAAGGACCAGATACTGCACAGTCCTTAAACACATGTATAAATGGGTAAATATGTGCTTGTGCCTGTGATGCTCACTGGATTATGGTGTGGTGCACACTGATACCATGTGGGCTTTACTAGGGTTTCATAGGAGAGCTCGGCTGAACCTGTAATACACACACAGTGACTTGTGTCACACTATGGGTGTGCTGGTCATCTCAAAGAGGAATCAAACTCTGGGAAAGTTCAATAAGAGGTACAAATAGTTGTAAGGGAAAGTAAAGCACTCCATGCATGATGGATGCCAGGCAAAAGTTGAGGAAATCCACAGGGAGAAACTTACCCACAGGGTTTGTATGGAACAAAGATTTCAAAAAGTGTGAGAGTAGGTAAAACTTAGACACTGCACTAGATTTTCTTGTTTCCTTATTTTGTGCATAAAATACCTAATAAATTATATGCAAAACAAGAATAAACAAATCCCCACCTCAAAAAAAGAGGCCAAAACAAAACCAGAATCCTCTCATCTCCTGTCACCCTTAAAAAACCCCAGCATTGTCACAGTCTGATGCATGTGAGACGAAGCATTGAAAAGCCAGGGGCCACTAAAAGTTACAGTGTGTCACAAAATTTTTCGTGTCTGTGGGAGAGATGCATCAAATTTTCCTTGTAACTAAGAATATCTGATTTTTATAATGAATTAATTAAATATTAATTTATTGCTAATGTACACTAAAAATGCAAAGAAGTGCAGCAGAGTGATTTTGAAATGCAAAATGTAGCCTTTCTAATTTGAAAAGTGTTTTACACCTACTTTACTCTATCTGTTAATTCCCCAGATACAAAACCCTGCAAAGCAATGCCCAAGTAAATCTAAAAACCCTTATTAATTTATTAACTGCACTATTTGTCATACCTATTGTTTCCTGTGTAAACAATAGACACTTGGTGAATTTTGTACTAAAAGTCTATTCCTAAGAGAGTCTCAGGGCTCTGAGCATCACAGAAAAATTCCTGTAGATGATTAAGTGATACTGGAAGTTTGTTTTGATCTCTGAAGCCTTGCCTGGCTTGAGTACGACCACACAAAAAATGCTGCTAGTCCTAGATTACTTTGGTGCTTCAGAGAAGCAAATGGTAGTATGCAAACTGGAGTTAGATGCAGGATGAGCCAGCACTGTGCCCAGGTGGCCAAGAAGGCCAACGGCATTTTGGATTGTATCAAGGATTGTGTGGCCAGCAGGACCAGGGAAGTGATTGCCCCTCTGTACTCTTCACTGTGAGGCTGCACCCTGAGTGCTGTGCTCTGCTCTAGATCCCTCATTTTAAAAAGGACATTGATGTGCTGGAGTGTTTCCAGAGAAGGGCAGCAAGGCTCATGAGAGGACTAGAGAACATTTCTTATGAGCAGTGGCTGAGGCAGATGGGTTTGTTTAGTCTTGAGAAGAGCAGGCTCAGGGGGACCTCACTGCTCTCTACAACCACCTGAAAAAAAGGTGTAGTGAGGTGGGGGTTGCTCTTTTTTACCATACCTGCAGTGAGATAACCAGAGGAAATAACCTTAAATTGAGACAGGGGAGATTCAGATTACATAATAGATTTTTTTTTCCACTACTAGGATGGTCAGCCTTTGGAATAGTTTGCTCAGGGATGTCATGGAGTCCCCATTCCTGGAGGTGTTTAAGAGGTGTCTGAATCTGGTATTGGGCAATGTAGTTTAGTGGTTTAGGGGTTAAATTCGCTGGTCTGATGGTTGGACTGGATGATCTTAATGGTCTCTTCCAACCTTGATGATTCTATGATTCTATTCTATGTTGGAGTAGGGTTTTCAATGGTATGGGGGCACTAGCAGACCATCCACATGTTTATGATGAAAATCTCAGAGCATGGGAGTGGCTCTTCTTTAAACACAAAGGTTTCTGACATTTTTGGGAAAGAGGAAAAAATTCTTGCCGGGGTCCAGGGGTTAGTAGGCTTCAATACATAAAGAATGCAAATTACTGCATTTCAAATGAATTCTCAGATTACTTTGAGACCATCTAAACCTCCTAGATGATGGAATTATGAAATAGTCTGGTTTGGAAAGAACGTTAAATATTATCCAGTTCCACCCACCCTGCCATAGGCAAGGACCCCTTACACTACAGCAGGTTGCTCAAAGCCCCATCCAGTCTGGCTCTGAGCACTTCCAAGGATGGAGCATCCACTTTGTCTCCAGGCAACCTCTTCCAGTGTCTGGAACACTCGTGGTAAAGAATTTCCTCCTAACATCTAATCTGAATTAATCTTTTTTTGCAGTTCAAAGCCATTGCCCTTTGTCCTACCACTACATACCCTTGTAAAAAGTCCCTCTCCACCTCTCAAGATGAGCACCTTTGTTAGCATTAAGGTAAATCTTAAGTGTACAAATGTTGAATGGGGACTTGGGGTGCTGACAATGAAAAATGCTATAGCACTGAAGGTGCTTTGTGACCCTCATCACTGGTGTACTTGAGCACCATGGAGCATCACTTGTTCCCTCCTGCACACTCCAGTGGGAAAAGGAGCAATTATCATTCTGGGATCCTTAAATATAAATGGTCTCTGATTCCAATGACCCAGGAGGAACTAGAACTGACATCTCCAAAATCCTGTGTTAGTATCCTGTTCCTATTGTCAGACTTAATGACAAAGTTGTTACAAACTTCTGTGATGCAATGTCAATATCAGACCCGTCTTGTTGGAGGTGATCTATGAGATAAGCATGAGTTGAGCTGGATGAGTGTGGCTTTGTGGATGTGTGGTGGGGTCTGATACAAAGACTGCAGAAATATATGAACTCTGTGTTACCATCGATTAGTTTGTAAGTGATCAGGCTTGTAACTGCAGTGGTTAAAATTTGCAGTTTTTACTAGCTTTTGTAGATATTTAGATTATACAAGATTCCCAGCCTTACCGGTATGAATATTAAGGATACACATTTAAAAGTATGGACTTATTATAATTATTTTTTTACATCTCTCAAAAAGCTGAGAACTGTTTTATAAGTAAAATAACCAACAGTAATATTGATCAATTCTGTTCCGAATTAAGTTTAAGAAGTTTGTACATAATAAATAATGTTATGATTTGAAAATGTTCCATTACATTATGTTAATAAGTCTTAATAGGCATGGATCATCACACACAGTTGTTAGCTTTATTGTTAATCAGATCTTTCTCATTAACACACTGTAGTTAAGAATGAAGTGCCCTAAAACTGACTGTGTAATGTTAAATGCAATTTCTGAAACTACCATATTATGCCGTTATAAGTACCTTGGAATTGCTTATTTAATGGAATATTCAGCCCCTGAAATAAAGCCTTTACTTTCTATCATTAAGTTCACAAAATGTTTTAAGGACAAGTACAAGCACACCGTCCTTTCAGGAGAAGGTTGAAGTTATTAGAGGTTTGAGAGATCTTGATCAGCAAGTGCCAAATCTAAACTTGTCACAACTGTACTTATAATAGCTGAACTTTCCACCTCCCCCTGAGTGGCCTGTCTTGTCACACTTATTCTACCTGACCTATTTTCCAGCTCTGCACTTAAACATGTTAAAAAGATTTCTGCATCTCTTGAATGAGGACAGGAGTTTTCATAGTGCTGAATCAACAAAAACACAGTCTGTGGCTGGGGACCTCTGCCTCCTGCTTCCCTCAAAAGAGATTTTCCTTCTGGAGCCCTGGACTCTTTCCATCTGCATCTTTCATTGCCTGAGGAGTTTCATAATGAGGTGAAGATGCAAGGACTTGGGACACCACACTGAACTGATGCATGTCTTGAAGGTAAAGAAAACAGGCAATGTAGAATAGTGTGCTCAGAAAAAGTGCTCTTCCCTGTCTACATTTGCAAAAGGCTTCCAAACACAGAGCTACGTATCTGCAGGTGACATGAAGAGTCAGAGCATGGGATTAAAGCTCACTCCCACAATCACCTGGATGGTTTTCTGGCATGGTTTGGGGGCAGTCTGGGCTGATGGCTCAGCACCAGGGAGGGAAGGAGCAGTCCATCTGCCTGGGCATCAGCCATCCCATCCAGGGACAGGTTCTGGCCTTTTCTCACTTAATACAAACATAATCACAGAGATATGGCATCAGGATACTTAAGGATAGCAACATCTTGTGTGTCTTTTTATGTCTGACCATGGCAGTGATAAATATAGTTTTAGAGCCACTAAAAAATGTCTTTGTTCTTCCCTCACTCATATCTTGGACAGACACTCAGGGAAGAAATTGTATGCAGTGTACCAGTTCTCTGGAGCTGGGCCCAACTGCCCCATCTCCTACAACTAATCTGTTTTATCATACCAGATGGGTTGGCTGAATCCAAACTGCCTATTGGAAATGGTCTTTGGTCCATGCAAGCTTTTAAATTGGGCTTTGGGATTTTTTTCAGGGAATGCTACCTGGCACAGAACCAAACTGTGCTAGGGACCATAACAGTGGTGACAATTAAGATCTCTTGTCTGGGAATGATCCTGGCACTATTTAACTCATTAGAATAGATGGTGCCTAAAAATTTCCCAGTTTGTCCTTGGTGCCACCTAATTTATAGTATCACACTAAGGAATAAATCATAGTGTTCAAGTGAAGAAGAAAAAGATTATAATTTCAGATTTACATGTAAAAAAGCTAAAGGCTATAGGACTAAATTCTCAGAACATGTTGAGAGTTATGCCCATAAGCAGGCAAGACTATAAATGCTAATTGAGATTCACACCAAGAAAACACTATAATGTAGACAGGACTTCTGGACCCAATGCAGCAGTAGCTTCTCCTACTGGAGGTACAGTTGACAGGTTTCAAAGTGTGCTTTTGCTTTATCCAAAGACGTAAATGTTGTCAAAATCACAGAATCATAAAATGTTCTGAGTAGGAAGGGACCCAAATGATTATTGAGTCCAGCTCCCATCCCTGCACAGGACCATCCCCAAGACTCACACATGTGCCTGAGGTCATTGTCCAAATGCTTCTTGCTCTGTCAGGCTTGGTGCTGTGACCACGTCCCTGGGAAGCCTGTTCCAGGGGCCAGCCATCTTCTGGGTAAAGAACCTTTTCCTAATATCCAGCCTACACCTCCCCTGACACAATTTCTGGCCATTCCTTCGGGTCCTGCCACTGGTCACCAGAGAGGAGATCAGTGCCTGCCCCTCATGAGGAAGTTGTGGATGTCGATGAAGTCCTCCCCCAGCCTCCTCTTCTCCAGGCTGAACAAGTCCAGAGCCTTCAGCCACTCCATGTACTGCTTCTCCTCTAGGGAAGAGAAAGGGAAGGAAAGGTGAGGCTAAGGCAGGAGAAAGGTGTTCCTGCTGGGAACATGAGGCTGGTAAAAAAAATTGCCACTGTTAGTTAGCAGGGAGCAGCACAGATGTCTTGTGTAGACTTCACCTACATGTCAGCATTGCTGCCAGATTTCTATTTCCCCCAGCTAAATTTCTTCATGTTTTCATTCCTCTGCTTCACTCATTCAGTAAAGGTTATAGAACTGCTCAGAACTGCAGAGGCAACAGAGACATGGATGGCCATGGACCTCATCCTCATTTTAAACACAGTAGACCCTTTATTCTAACAAATACATGGTTTATAGACAGCTTTTCATCCTCACTGGACTTCCCTAACTTTTAGAAGCCTTGGTAAATGTTTTATCTTTTGAACATGCATAATTCTGCTAAATGAAACTAGTCAATGTGGAAACTGGTTTGTACTGTCAAACAATTACTGCAAACCCTGAAGGGAGTACTCTACAGCTGTAGTCAGGGCACCTGCTCCTTTTGCTCTACTGAATCAGCACTTTGTCATCAGTCTATTACCAAAGGAAAAATGTGGGATTTTGTTTGTTTGTTTGTTTGTTTGTTTCCCCTACTGTGGCAATTCCAGGTTTTTCAGAAGAGAGACATGAAGGTGAAAATTAGAGGGAAGAGGATGTGTAGTATCTCCTGGTAGGAGATTCATGGGTTTAGCCTGGACATCCCCTCTCAAATCTGTGTTCTGCCTGTGTGAGACAGTTCAGTGTATTTTTAATTAATTACTCATGTCAGTCAGAGGTGCTCTGCTAACACCAGTCATATCTTAATTAATGGGCTCCTCACACCTTTCATAAATATTTTCTCTATCAGATTCAGCAAGAGTGGACCAGTTTTCAGTAAAGGAACATTTGGTTCAGACATCAAGGTCCTATCTGACTAATGGCATAAGTCTGGTGAGTTTGTGTCTCACATTATTGTGTGTATATGCCTGGGAAAGGATATGTAGTTTTGCAACACAAACATTTAGGGCAATATTCTTTCCTTCTGGAAGATTCAGAACTTTAAAAATTCAGTATGTGACTGGATGTTCTTTGGCCACAGAGCCACAAGACACACTCAATGTGTCAGCTCCAAAATTATTGATGGTGTTCTGGAGTGTTTAATAGTTCCAGTTTCTCTTGTGGGCTGCGATTCTGAAAAGCACGTCTTTACTTTTGCACTTCTGCTCCTGTCTCATTGAATTCAATATTTGCAGAGTTTACTGTTGAGCTGAGGTTATGTTTTGGAGCTCTTCCTAACCTTAGCTTCAAAAGTCACTCTGGCTTAGTCTAGAGTGCAGGAGTGGGGAGAGACACTCAAGTTATCTTTAATAGGGCTAACATAGGCACAGGCAGAAATTTGCATGTTTCAGCATAAGTTTCAACATCAATACCTGAACTAATTCCTAAAATAAGTTTAAACTTTTAATGTGTGTTATAGTCATGTTTCTGACTGATCTAGTTGGTAAAACACATTATCCTTTCAGCTCTTTTCTGAACTTACATTATTAAAACACTTCTCATAAATGCATATGATGACTGGAACTTATATTCTGGCAAAGTTATCAGTAATGTATATATTACTAAAGTACTTTTCATATGTATTACTAAAGTACTTTATATTACACATTTTTAGCAAAGATGGAGACAAATGTAGGATATTCAAATGCATATCTTTTAGTAAGGTTCAGCTTTCTGCAACTGTATGAAAGGTATTCAGAGGATGGTAAAAATATTGTTTGCTTATGCAGCATAAAATACAAGTTACAAGATAAACACTCTTCATTACTCTTCATTGCAAGCTTCATACATGGAGATTTTAACAGTTTGTTATCATATAATAAAAACCATGCTGTCTAATAACAGTATTTACAGATTTCTTTTGACATTTTCTTCTAACTGAAACACAAATCTTATTTTTCTTTAAAATCCATAAATCATCCACATTATATGTGCTGCAGGAAATAGGCCCATGGGCTAGCTACCCTATGTGGTACATTTCCTGTAACAGGTATAAGTAGTACTTATTTTATTACAATACATAGAGTTATCAAACATTAAAAGGTTAATGAAAAACAAATCTTAATGATAGGGTTAACTTACAAGGACTATTTCTGCTAACACATCCTTGCTCCCCATTTAAACACCATTTTAGTCTTTAAATATTAATATACTGCAGGTTGATTATTATTATGCTTGGAATTAAATTATCTTTGTTATATTAAAATAAACCACTAAACAGTAATTTCACTGTTGAATTTTCTGATGGGATATAGAGTCTGAAAATTTTCTCTGTTTATATTGAAAAGCCTTATGGATTCTTAAGTAATTCAGCATCCCATTAAGACTTCTGATGACTGCCAGGATAAATTTAGATGTGTCACTGTGGATTTGGGGTGCAGTTTAACCTGATACAGCCTACTTTCTCCTCCCTGCCTCCACTCACATATTCCTGCCCCTCCCTCACACAGGGTCTGCAGGCCCTACGAATGCTCAGTGAGTTGATGTGGAAATCAACCCCACGCAAGAAAAAAGAGATTTATTTTCTGCTGGTTTAGCAAACAGACCCATTTGTTCAAGGTGATGGTACACCTGATGTGAGGAGTGCTGCTGGGTGGGAAGGGGCAAGACGTGGCTGGCTTCTCTTGGTGTCTGCCCAGCTCTGGGGTAAATGCAATGTGATGTTTGGTCCCTGCCTCTCTGTCTATTTAACTCTTCTATCATCCCTAGCTCCCAGATTTGCTGCTTCCTTGTACCTGAAACGTGATACGAGGCACAAAGTATGTCAAAAAGGACAAAAGCCTTGAAATGATGCCAAAATACTAAATGAAGGGGAGCAAGCATGCTCTGTCTCTCATACACATCTGTGGTAGAAGCTGTAAGAAAGCCTGCCCTTTTTGCAACCACAGTGATAAAGAGGGGATGCTAGAGGAAGAAATTAGATCTAAAAACTTGAAACCTACACACAAATTACTCCTTCCACTGACTGTACCCCAGGATTGCTGCTCACCAATAGGAAAGCCCAACATGAGACCACGACCAGCCTTTCCACTACCTTTGGTCAACATTAGGGTAGCAAATGTGTTTGGCACATGCAGCTCTGGTACATACAACACAGATATTATGTGTTAAGCCTAATATAATGTTCAACCAAAAGGAGGATTGGTGAGAAACAAGTGTCTTAGGGTTGCTAAAGATTTTAAACACAGAAGGACTGAGAATACTTGTTTCTTATTTCTTTATTAGTTGTGAAATGCATGGCTCAGGGTGTGTGAGAAATTGATAGAAAAAATTCAATTCATAGCTGGTAAAGTCATCATCTTGCAAAGAAATCGTTAACTCAAGATGCTGAAAAGCTAACAAATATCTGCTTCTGCTGAGGTTCTTTAACCTGGATTTTTATTCACTTGGATTGGTTTTTAAATAGTTTTAAATAGTGTTGGTATTAAAGAGGACATCCCTGTACTCCCAGGTACCTATTCCAGTGGCAGGAGTGTCAGGATATATAGCCCCCTAGCTATACTTCCAGAAGACTTTTCTGTGGGAAGCAGGTCTTTATTTTATCTCAAAAATATTGGGACACTGAGATCTGGAGTAAATAATACATAAATCCTAAAATTATTTACATTAATAAAATTCTCATGGGTTTTTATTTACCTTTTGAGCTCCTGCATGCCTACCTTTGAAAGTGGCCCATGTTACAGAAACCCTTTGCAACTTACTGCTTTCAGGAAGAGACAGCCTTTTCAGCCATCTCATCTTAATGATCTGAAATTAGTAGTTACTTACAAACCTTAAGGCCCATACTAGTGACTCTGTTTCTTAATCCTTCCTGTAGGCTGTTCCATTTGCAATATATTTTTGGGATCTGTTTGCATTATTGAATTTGCCTCTTCATTTGCTGAGTTATTCATCAAATATGTACTGCTAGAAAACACCAGAAATGTGACATGCTTTGACAAAAATCGAAGTTCTTTCTTTTATGTTCAGGGGGCGTGTGCTTGAGTTGGGGTTTTTTTTGTGTGTGTGGTTTTTTTTTTTTTCCCCCTCGTTTTTTTTTTTTAATTTTTGGTGTTTGTAGTCTTTTTTTCTTTTTCACATTATCACGTTTGGTTTCCCAATCACAGAAAGCCTAAAGAATTTGCACAAAAATTAAACCTCACCAGAGAACATCAGGTATTTTCCTTCCACTTCCTCAATGGAAAACCAGGGGAAATGCCCACTCCAGTGTATGCAGTTTCATATACTGTCTCAATGGGCAGTTTAGATTTCTTGTAAGACTCATAGCACACATACAACCTACTCCTAATTTCTGCCCAGGACATGAAATCGAACCTGACAGTTTTTAGTTACACATGGCCACTAAAAGAAACATTTCTGTAGGAAAACAAACATGAAACCCACTTAAAAACCAAAGTTGGCAGCAACTAGTAGTTACCTGTAAGTCCAGCTTTGCAATGATTAACTTGTGGAATAACTATTTACATGGTACTTTATATCACCCAGGTGCTTCAAAATGACAACTCAGACATTTTAGTGTTTTGCAGAAACTTAAGCAAATGGTGACATTACCTCCCAAGGCCATACTCAATAGTGGAGAGAGGGTTTGATCCTGGCATTCCCAGTACTTGACTCTGAGTTTTCCTTTGGCTCACCAAGTACACAGAGTTTTACAACAGGGGACTCCTTGCTTCCTCCAGGTCTTCACAGGCTCCTCAGGAAGAAATACAGGAAAAATGGCCAGCTGCACATTCACTTCACAGGCTTTGGCCAAGGAGACTTTGGCCAAGGTGAAAACCTGTGAGTTTCGTCTCTGTTTCCTGAATTTTATCAGGGAGCAAAGGTTTCCAGAAGTTCCAGACCTAGAGCACTTCTCTCATTCAGGCAGTTGGAGGTCTGTGCTTTCTAGAGATTAAAGAGTCTTTGACACCACACCATCACAGATGCAGTGAAATGGAGCTGGTGGGACACCTGGCTGTGGAGCCACTGTTCATCCCATCACTGTGCCCTTGGTAGTTTGGCAAATTCGAATTCAGTTTAAACTCAGTTAAGCTCAGTTTAAACTGAGGCACTGACAGTGTCAGGGTTTCCTTCCAGGCTCTCAAAAGTCAGCAGATGCTATTCTCCAGCTCTGAAAGTCTGCATTTGGACAGGCCTTCAAAGATGTTAGAATTTCCATATGAAGAAACATTAGAACCTTCTCTAAGTAGCTGGCAATATCCAAACAGTTGCTTATTCATGGTTTCCTCTTTTTCTCCCCACCATCTCCATTTCCCACAGATTTTTCTTTTTGGTGCGTGTTTCTGCTTCTCATCTGAAATGGAACATTTTAATTTTTCCCCTAAACTTCAAGATTTCCCCGGATTTTTTTGTGTCTTAGCCCATTGTAACTGTACCACTGGATTCTGACAAGCTGCTAACAGTTCTGCTCTTAATGTTATTTTACATACACCCATTTGGAGCAAGTCCCAGTGGGCAGACCAGGGGGAGAGGCTTCTGATGCTGATCACTGAAGACCAGGGCAAGCTTTCTTTGATGGGTTTCCACAAGAGTTTCTGTGTTGCTGTTAAGCACAGAAATAAGCCACCAGCATTCTTCCAGCCACAGATGGCTGCAAATCTGTGGTTTAACTCATGAGTGTCCTCTGCCTGTCTGCCACTAATCCTTTGCCAAAGACGGTCTCCAGCAAAGGCTGCCCATGGAAGGGTCTGACACTGCCTAGTTTGTGTCAGATTATTCAAAATAGTCCAAGTTTTGAAACAGATCTGCTGATGGTCCTGAATTAGAGGAAGAACCAACACGTTCTGCTGCAGCAGTGCAGCTGAGGGATGGTCATTTGCAGTCCTTGAGCACACAGGCAATCAGCAGAGCCAGATCCAGATGAAAAAAAACTATCATAGACCGTCCAGATCAAGCTGCACACAGCATATCTGGAGATGGCAAGGAGGTCACTGGGAGTCTTGGCTTCTTTGGATTTTTTTATCACTGCAGAGGAGTTAAGCCACAAGAGATCTCTTGAGCAGGGTGTGGACAAAAATCACAATTCACTGACTGCACAGTAAAAGTTAGATTAAAAATTATAATTCTGCATTGGCATCTATAGAATTCCACATGTGAATATAGAATGAGGCCACAAAAACACCCCAGACGTTTGTCATGGTGGCTGGGAATATGATAAGTATGACAAAAAACTCAGGTGATGCCTGTCTAATTTTGCCTGGCTGTTGAGAAAAGCTAGACAGCAAGGGTGAAGTTTTTCTGGTCCAAGATATGCTCTTGAACTTGTAAATAATCTTCTTCCTGATGCATTTGAGTGGACTGAAGCCCTGCCCATCAGCAGTTTACTGATCCTGCAGCAGAGCATCCCATGTCCAACTTTCCCTGCTCTCCACTCCAGCCCGTTGCAGGAGTGACCATGGGTGACTTTTCCTGAAGTGAAATAGTCAGAACTTCTGGACAGAAGCATATTTTTGGAAAAGCAATGACATTTCAACAGTATCTCATGGTGTTTCTGCTGCTTAGTGAGCCTCAGCTTAAAATGTTTTGTAATACCAGTTATACCACCAATATCACTCTCATTCACTGTGAAGCCAGCAGCAGCAAAAACACAATTACATCAACAACCCTCTGCTGCCTGATGAGTGGATTGGTCAGCACAATTCACAGCATTGCAGGTTAGTTTTAGCAGTGCAATTTTGCTCAGGAACATGGTGCTTTCACACATCTAATCGAATAGCTGTGCTTGATATCTGTGTCTCAGGACGGGCCCAAAGCATATGATGATTTGCAGTAAAAACGTAGCTTAAAATGGCTTTGTGAAAGAACTATTGCTTTCACCAAAAACCCCATTAGTCCCCAAACCTTCCTCATCATAGTAATGTGAGTAAAAGATGTGTAGTCTCATTTCTTACACTTGTGCATACTGAGAGTAGCACCTTTGGGGCTATTGACAAACGTGAGGTGGCTCTTACTTGCCAAGTGGTTATTTTTACAGAACAGACCAAAATATTTCCTGTATTACCCTTATCGAAACAAACGCTCTCAGCTTTGAGGGTTACACTTGCCCGTGCAGGGTGGGAGCTGCAAGGAGGGGAAGCAGGGGAGTGGTGGAGCTTGCTACTCGTGGATGCTAGAGACGTGTCAGGGGACAGGATGCCATCACACCATCACACCTTCCTGCAGCAGCCACCTCCATGTGCTCACTTTCCAACAAGAGCAGACTGAGCACCTGACAAAGCCATGGTGCTTGTGCAGCACGGCCAGCAGTCAGGGCATTTCATGCTCTGCAGATGTGGGCAGAGACTCCTTGGGGTGAAAAGAAGCTTATTACACTTCAAACTCTCATATTTGAAGTTTTGCTCAGTACTCGATGCTTATCAGATTTTCACTGCAGTGTGGGTTGTCAGCCACTTCTCTGGAGATACTTGAAAATAGTATCAACAGTATCTGATCTTCTCAGTCTCTCAAGATATCACCAAGATTGCTTTTGCTTTCACTGCAGGGTGAAGAACTAAAGAGTGTCAAGGGTCTCTTCACCTTATCAATCCGTTCTGCTCCCTCTTAAAATGTGTTTGTAAACTCTTTTTGTGAGCAGCCAGTTGCAGTGGGGGAATTCTGGTGCTGAGAATTTTTTGGTCTCTGCCTAGCCAAATGAGACAAATACCTAAACCTCTGACTTGCCCTAATTATCTGCCAGGGTAGGACTCACTAGATTTGATTTGTACTCTTACACAGTGCCCATGCCTGTGGTACTTGAACTTCCTCTCACTTCCTCCTCCTCTAAGATTCTCTTTGGGTTAGTTTTGAGAAGCAACTACAAGTATTAGGAATACTTGTATTCCTAATCAGATATAAAATGGAAGAAGACATGCTTATAGAACATATTTTTTATGTGTCCTGTGGATACTTCTGTATTGTAAATCTCAAATTATTGTGCAGTGGTTGATTATTGATTCTGCTCTTTGAAATTCAGACCTTCTCAGAAAGCCTGACAGAATTTGACATGATATGATTACTTAGCTATGGATTTTTTTTTTGTTCATCTAACCCGCTGAATTTAATAAAATATTGAGAAGTGATTTCACAAGAGGGTTCCAGAACCAGAAAATGGGGGGATGATTGTCCTTTAGCAGTTTGTACAAGATTTAGAGAATTTCTAGATTAGCCTGTTGAATTTGATTTAGGTCCTGATTCAGCAGAGCATTTTAGTACTGCTTACTTTGCTGAATGAATAGGGATGCATCTGAACACAGACTGAGAGATGATTACATATTAGTGGATGAAATTTTTAAAGTTATTTAAATGTTTAACTCATTAATTATCTTTTAAAATTGTCTTTAATATCTTGCTGATTTAGGGCCCTAATTCCCACTGAATTCTCTGAGGGCTGGATTCTCCAGTTTGCCAAGTTCATTTGCTCCCTTTAGACTTCCTCCTGACATTTCCCTTGATCAGCAAATGTGTGTTGAAATACGCCTTGTTCGGTCTATAGCTGGCATTTAAAACACATTCATTAAACACGTTGGCTAATGCGTTATTAACGAAACACCTTTTATCCTTCTCTAATCATATTCTTGGTACATCTCTCATGATGCAATAGGTGCTGGGTACATTTCAAAGGTGTGTAATTGTGTCTCAGAGCATTGTGATGTAAGAGGCTTCTCAGGTATCATCCTTCCATGCATGAGACAGGGCTGGGTTGGTTTATGGGATGAGAGCATATCTGATATGTTGGAGTTGGGTGGAGGAAGAGGTTGGTGGCAATGCTGCTGGGAGGTCATGCAGGGTTATGGTCCAGCGCTCTTCCCAGAGCTGCCACCACACTGCTGGGGACACGATGCAGAACAGGTTGGACAGATACTTGTGTCCCATGGGCTGCCCAGGCTATAAAAGGCTGAGTAACAGACCCAAGGCATGAGGGGAGCACAGGGAGGGCAGTGATGTCCCTGCACAGCGCCTGAAGCAGCAGCTGCACAGCACCAGGGCTCTGGTGACTCCGGTGTGGAGCAGAGGGAGGGGAGCTGTGCTGCCAGGCTGGGGTGACACAGAGCACAGCATCACCCTGCACTGATGGGATGTCACAGCCTGCCATTCCCCCCAGGAAACCTCTGCCTGTCCATCCCACCCCTCGGTGCCTGCGCCTTATTGCTGAGCTTTGTAAGGAATGTAAGTGCTTCATTGACCGCGGGGTTGAATTTCGCCCGGATTAAATCCCTTTGAAAACTTAAACTGGCTTGCTGATGAGCCACACAGAAACACTTCCTGTCTCCTGCATTACCATCTCTGAGTCTTGCCCTTTCTGAAACACAAAGCATCCATGGAGGGATTTCAGACCTCGTGGTAGACGGTAGTGAAAGAAACACTATCCTCCTGTAACACGGGGAGCTCTCAGTTGACTTAAATCAGGTTTGGCTGAAGGAATTTCCATCAGCTTTAGACTCATATACTAAAACCTGGCATAAACATGATTGAACGTTTTTGAAACTAGCTGGGAAAAAACAGACCTGTGAGAGAAATTGTCATTAGACTCGCAACAACACAAAATCTACCACCTCTCTGCACTTGTGCCATTTATCAGTGTTTAATACAAATAGATACACATTGGAGCAAAAGGGAAGACGAGAACCCCACAGGACATGACTTCCAATTAGCAGGGGGTCACATCCCCTGCTGTGATTTACTATTGGAAAAACATGCAAAAGATAATTGAACATTACACTCCCTTCTCCCCCTGCTGCTGGCAGCATTAGGAGGAGACCTGCTCTGGACCCCTTGGGGAGATGGGGAGAAGGGATCAGGCAATTACATGCAGCGCCACATAATAACAGTGATTCATAACCCCATGGCACTAAACTCACTGGGCCAGATCTTTAGCTAGTGCCCGCTGGTGTAGCTTCATTGACTTCAGGAGGGAGATGCTGATTTACGTCAGCTGCAGATCTGGCCCATTTACTTTTTCTCTTTGGGAAAGCAATAAAGTATACAGAGGGAGACCAGGGTGTGCAGTGCTGCACAAGGCAGCATGATGGGATTCTGCAGAGGAATGCTAAATACCTGAGAGATAGTGACCACTTCTGCTACATAAGATAAGGTTATATTGCCCTTGTGCCTCTGTGAGTTGGCTTAAACTGTGACATTTGCTATTTTGGACTTGAAATGCTCAAAGAAGCTGGAATGGTATTATTAGTTATAAACTCCACCAAACAATCAAGGAAAAATCACTTTCTGTACAGTTTTAGGAACAGGTTCTTGCTACCAGAATAATTGTCTGGAGATGCTGGTATTCCTAATATTAAAGAAAGTTTCCTTAGTCTGATCATTATCTTATCCTGGCTTGCCTTGGTCTGAGTTGGGCTAAGGGAAGGGAGCACAGTACAGCCTGGGGACTGCGGGCTTGTGTCTCAGTCCAGCTCCAGCCGTGACTTGCAGTGTGACCTTGAGCAAGTCCCTCGACAGTCCTGCATGTCTGACTTTCCTCCTTGGCTCTTAAGAAGATTTTCCTTCCTTTGTGTGATTGCCTGGGGATTTTACAGCTTTCTAGGAATAAAAGGCAACCCTTGTCTGATGAGGCCCAGGCCAGACACAGCTTTTCCTTCTTTTGGGCTGAGACTACACATGATTCAGCCCAGCCCTGGGTAGGACAGTGAGCAGGAGGACCTCAGCACTTGTGGGGTGCAGGAGTCTAGGACAGGCTGAGGTCTGTGCAGCTGTGCCAGGAATATGGCTGCTGTAGGATGAAGGAGGTTTGTGATGGGAGCACCAGGGCCCTGGGACCCGCAGGCTTTACCCATCCCATTTGGCACAGGCTGCAGCGAGGAATTTTTAATGACAAGGTTTGGAAATGTTAGCAGATTGTAGTAGCTCGTGCCTGCTTTCACTAGCTGAACCAGGCAGTGATTTAATTACATGTGTGGCTCAGAGCTAACTAATGCATGCCTGTGTGCTGCATTCCGAGCAGCCAGTGCGGGAAGCTGGGCTGGCTCGGGACGGGCTGCCGGGAAGCCGTGCCCGTCTGTGCCGACCTGCTGAGACTGCCAGGGCCTGGATTCAGCAGTGGGAATTGCATTCAAGGGCACAATAGTTTCCTCCCTAGTGACCAGGCTTGATGTGGTTGCAAGAACGCATAACCAACATGTCTGCTTAATTCTTTTTCTTTTTATGTGGCTTCCTGTTCTTGTCCCTCTGTATTGCAGTGTTGTCAGCTCCTCGAGGCAGGGACCGTGACTTTATATACCTTTGCTAAATGCTAATACACTCATCACACTGCTGCCTAGCGAGCGAGACAGCCGTGGTGTGAGCTGGCTTCAAAACAGCAGGAGCTCTGTCTCACTTTCTCAAAGACTGGGGTGGTGCTGGGGCTGTAATTTAGGTGCCTGTGCTGCTGAATTGGAGCGAATTGTGCTGATCTGATCTTTACTGCAATAGCACCTGAAGGGGAAGAAACAGGAAGAACTAACCTTGGTATTGTCAGCTCTGCACTTACAAATATTTTTTTTTCTTTTTAATCCTTAATTAAACCTCTATCAGCTTAGAAATCTTGATACTTTAAAATAATTTATGTTGGGCTGTTCCAGGTGGTCCCCTTTGGCATTCAATGCTTTTTGGCATTCATTTCTTTCACTTCCCACCCCCTTACACTCCAATTTCCTGACTATGAAACTTTAGGCTTTATTTTAATGGGGAGTGAGATTATGAAGAATCACATGAACCCAGGAGCTTAATGATGAAGGAAAAAGCATACACAACACCATAAAAAAATCCCATACTTGTCACTTCAGCATTTGCTACTGCTAGAGAAGTCCTAGGAAAGAATTCGACTAAGGCTAGCGATGGAACCTGGGAAATGTGTTTCCAAATTTTTTATTAGCATCATATACCAGATGCATAAAAAATAACTTTCTTAATGCCATTTTGCAGCATGCAAGTGCTATTATTTCTATTTCATAGCTGGGGAGCTTGGACACAGATGGAATTAACAACCTGCCCAAAGATGCTCAGGCAATCCACAAAAGAGGAGGAAAAAGACCAAAACAAAAGTGTTAGAATCCTTGGTCAAAATCCTCATCAGTGGGACATTCCTTCTTGCAGGTGAAATGAGCTGGAGAAGAAGGTTGGCAGCACCAGCTTAGCCACCCCAGGCTGAGTTAGGGTTCAGAGTAAGGAAGCAGGAAAATGTGTGGCTGTCTATCTGGAGGGTATTTGCACCAATAAAACTGCTGAGTCTGGAAAGTTGAGCATTTTCCCGTGTGATTGCTGCTGTTTCATTTTCTGGTCATGGTGGGAACAGCCTTTCTGGTTCTTAATGGAATTAGTAAAACATCCAAACATTTCATAACTTTAATGGCTGTAGAAGGGGGAGAAAGTCCAGCTGGTAGGAGTAGAGATGGCTCCTGGTTTTCTAAGTCAGCTTGCCCTTTCTTTAGTGAACTATTTTATTTTAGTCATGTCATGTCTTCTCACAGTTTAAGTCTGGTCAGAAGAAAAGGAGAGAACAGATATGTAGGGGTGTAAAGTTAACACATAAAGAAGCATCCCAGAAATTGGAAGAGATACATTAAATGTACCTATAAAAATTATGTATCCACTACATCTGTGACTGTGCACAGTCACAGATTGGATGAGTATCCAATCTGTTTAGAGCATAGAAAATTAACATTTTAAGATATTATTAAACTACATTTAATTTGTGCTTTTGTTGAAATCAGTAAGAAAATAAATATATAAATAAATAAATAGTGTATTAATTCCATGGGCTAGCAAAAAAAGTGAATTTGTAGTGACTATACACTGAGCAGGAATTTGGGAATACTGTGCTCTGCGTTAACTCCCACCATGAGTCATCTGTGTCCTCTTTGGTAAAGCACATGGAGCACTGGAAGAAGATGCTCCAACTCACCTGCAAATGTTTTCAACATTAGTATGCTCCCCAGTGCATCCACTCCCATCTGCATGGCTCCTCCACCGTCTGACTGCAAGCAGACAAAGCCTATATTTATGACTCACAAAATCCTATGTGGGGATACTTTGATCCTGCCAGAGGCAACCTTTGCAGGTACACAGTACAGGAGACCAGCAAGCCTGGTCTGAGGGACAGCTTTCAGTCGCCCTTTGGAGACCAGTGCAAACCATTTAGTTTTTCCATTAATTTAGAACAGGAGCAACACTTTTCTCTCAAAACCATCATGTCACTTCTTTGGTAAATATTCACTTCTCCTTAGTGTATCTTGCTCTGCAAACAGCTCCATGGATAATTTTTAGATGCAGAGAGGATTGCTGTACAGTATCACAGGGTGTGACAATGGGAGAGAAATACTCAAATATTTCTGAAATGTCCGAGTATTTGCACTGTGCCTTGGGAGCCTGTGATGAAAGGCGAGATGCAACTGCAAAGTATTATTATTCTAATGACGTCCAACTCTCACTGAGCTGTGCCTTGTGGAAGTGTGTGAACTTTGGAGCATGCCCTGATGAATGTGAACCATGACAGCTCTCTGGAGATGCAGGGGATGCTGGCAACAGCTTAATCAATTATGACAGCAATGGTAAGATCTGTCCAGATTAGAGCACTTCAAAAACTACAAAGCCTCAGGCTTCTCTGTCTAGGTTTTTGCAAGAGTGAGACAATGAAGGAAGTGGATTGATTTGGGTCCTTTGAAATGTAGTAATACTAGCATCTGCTGGCTTAAATGCAAGTACAGCCAGATAGTGTTTTACCATCTAAAGACACAGGACAGTATAGGAGGCAGTGCTGTGAATTTTAGAGTTGTGCTTGACTGTGAATGGGTTAGATATGATGTTTCCCTGGGAGAAGGGTGGGTTCTCTCGAATATGTTATTGTAAAATAAGACAGGAATGAAAGAAAACAAAAGGAAAACATCACACAGAAAAGACCTATTGGAGAATGGCTAACTGCAAAAACATCAGATCAAAGGAGGACGTTTTCTGTTAGGAATCAAATTATCCTCTTCCTTTCCAAGTCAAATGGACCTATTTGAGGAACAGATAGGCAAGATAAAGCCTCTCAGCCAGAGTGATTTTATCTCCCTCTCAAGTGTGTGTGCATGTGTGATTCTCAAATAAACACAGCAGAACACAAAGAGTTGTGTGAGCATGACCAATTACTTGACTAGGTGTGTGTTTTCACAAGAGAAATGAGAAAACGAAGCCAGATGAGGCTCGAAGTTTCTAAATCAGCAAATAGGAATAAATACATTATTGTTGTGACAATATTTCCTAAAATGTCCTCATAAGCAAGCCACAGACTAGATACTCAGCTGAGTGGAGTATTCAGCTATGTGAAT
Organism: Sturnus vulgaris; assembly: GCF_052056855.1. Classification (NCBI taxonomy): domain Eukaryota; kingdom Metazoa; phylum Chordata; class Aves; order Passeriformes; family Sturnidae; genus Sturnus; species Sturnus vulgaris. Next base: position 146,782,167 of record NC_142243.1, read on the forward strand.
AATTCAGGTTGTATGAAGCTGATCAGGTCACTTGAAAAGCACTGGTCCTTTTAAAGAGCTTCACAAGTAGCTGCTCAATGAGTTGCCCAGACATTGCAGAGCTGTCATTTCACACTGGCAGGAGTGGATGCATGCAGGGATGTCCTATGCAGAGGCTCTGCTGCACAAGAATGAGTCAAGCCACCACAGCCCCCTCATCCCCAGAGCCTACCCCTATTTTCTGTAACTGTTCCTGACAGCTACATCTCTTCCTGCTGCCAGAGCACGGCCTCGTCTGGATCTTAGCATTAGGAAATCTGAATCAAGTGTGCAGGAATGATCCTGAGACACACAGTGTGTTGTCACTATTTGCCTCCTGGCCTGGCTGTGCCACTTACGTCTTTAGTGATGCATGAAAGCTTTTTTTGCACCGCAGTGGCTCTGCTGGTGTCACCTGTGGCAGTGCCCCGTCGCTGCCTGACGTACCAGAGGTGGAGACAGGAGTCAAGCACACAGGTCTCATGTCTGGCATGTGAAGCCTGGCAGGTCTTACGCAGTCTGGTGACAGCAGTGAGAGCTGGAAGCAAACCGGCAGCTGTACAATTAAATGAGCAAACACGGCTGGGCTTGTCCAGGAAACAATGCACTCCAACTCCCGAGGGAAGAGTGGCTTTGCCAAACACCTTGGCTTTGGCAAGCACCTCCACCTGCTGCTTCCATTCCAGGGTTAATGCCTTGTCTGAGCCTAGAGCATCACAGCAGACCTGTGCTCTGACAGCCCTGCATACATGGCAGGAGTCATGCTGACTGCTACTGCTACTGCACTGAGCTGGGCTGGATGAAGCACAGGTTAGAGGTGCAGTCTTGGCTCCAAATGTTGCTTCAGAGGTTGGTAGCAGGCCAGTTTACAATTCTTCCTCCTGGTGTTAGGCAGGACTCTGGGGAGCAACCATTTGGGTTTGCCTCTCACTGCAAAATCTTGGTGACATTACAACGTTTCTGTTTTCTCCAGAAAAAGGGGATCAATAACATTCACTAACTTAAACAAAGCACCTTGAGGTCAGTCCATGTGGGGGAGTGAGGAGTGCCACACATTGCTGTGGGCTGGCAGTCCTCTGCTTATGCCATGAAACCTAAAAAGCCCAAGGAAGCATTGGCATCCTTCCTTTATATATTGTTTGAAATTACTTTCCATGCTTGGCCAAACTTAGATAAGGCTGATTTTATTACCAAGCAGGGCCCATAGTATGAATCCAAGCACCTAGAACAGTGTTGATGTTTGGTAGGAGATCAGAGTACACCACCACAGACCCTGATCCATGCACAATAAAGGGACATAAGTCAAAGTGTTAGGCAGATGGCTGACTGTGAGTGCCTGACTTTGATGTTGCAGCTCTTTCTCCAGCTCTTTATTGCACAGAAAGGCACAGTCTGGCAGTACTAAATGCTAGGCCATGAATCACCTACTTAATGACTGTAATAGGCAGCCAGAACACAATCCACAGCCTTTTGGGGTCTGTCCAGCGTCTATTTGCCTGTCTGTAAGCACACATTTAGAAATAATAATTGACCCCTAATTCATAGGGTCAGTACTTTTACATACCTATGTTTTTATGATGAAAAGGAAAAAGTGTTTTCTTCATGGGATTTAATTTACAAAGAGGAGAGGACTGGACAATTGTTGGACTGATACTGTGGGAATAAGAAGGCTGTAATTCAAAAAAATGAATAATCCTGAAAGGGTTTTGACCTTTCTTTAACTTTTAAAAAATTTTCTTTTACAACCTTGCTGTTTTAGAGCATAGTTACTTTAAGAAAGTGAGTTTGTTGCCAGTGTGAGAGAGGTTTTCATCATTATGCCAAGGCCAGCTGCCACCCAGCTGAATACTGTAACAGAGCAAATAGTTTTGTATTTCCACCGTGAATGGAGACCAGCCTGAGTACCCAAGTGCATCTTTTGCAAACTCTCCTCAGTAATTAATGAAGTGCAGAGACCACTACTGCATGTGGTTTATTATCATCCAGGATGGCTGGAGATTATCTCCACAGGCATGTCTCCACAGAAAACCCAGGATGTCTTTCCTCACTATGTGTTAAATCATGGCACCTTCTCTTTGTCCTAATATACCTGTTTACTTCCTAGGCTGAGATCTGGCATCATGACTTTCTCAAAGTAGCTTTTGCCATGATCATCTGAGCTGCACTCTGCGTTCTCTGCCTACAACATGAAAAATCAGTAGTCACCACATCTTGCTCCTTTCTGCCACCTTCCACAGCCACCAGAGATGTTACACAGGCTGATGCCTCTTCTTCATCTGAGTTCATGCACTCCTGGATGGGGCTAAAAATGAGTTAGAAGAATCTGTTTGCAACTCCCTTCTGGTTTTTGTGTCCAATTTGACTTCCATTGATACCATGGAGTGGGGAATAGGGGAGGGAGCTGTACAGCTTGGTTTGTTGTCTTCGCTCTTGCCTCGTGATGGCCACACTCACTGGATGAATGCTGAGCTGGGAGGGTGTTGTTGTGTCCTTTATGCATTCTGACTAATTTCATTCATTCATTACATGCTCTGTCTGTCACAGCCTTGATTACTGACTTTGTACATGGCCCTGGCATCTAGAAGGCTTTGGGAAGATAACTGAATTTCTCTGGGGAGGCATGTTGTTGTGGACTTGAGTTTATTAACTCTCACTGAAAAAAATGATTGAGCCAAACTGCTCTTTGTGCTCACAAATCTGGTTGTAAAGATGTTGTAGCCTCCAGAGAAAGTAAAGACTCCCCATTCTTACCCAGCAGCATTGCCACATTCTTTCTACCTAATTTTTTTTGTCTCTAAATTTCCACCACTTCCACAAAAAGCAATAATTTCACAAAGAACAAGAGGACCGCAGGGACGTCAGTAAGTTCCAATGGGCATTTTGAAGCCCATCTTGCCTGTGTCAGCTTAAAAAATATATCTAGATCAGCATGAAATGGTATCTATATCAGTTCAAAAGGATTTGAAACACCAGGTCTGATGTCCCAGAGCTGCATCTGCAATGAAAACGGTGAACTGAGGAAGAAGCCTTGGACTAGTTCTGGAAAGTCTGTGAGGTGAAAGATGGCCTTGATCCCTCCACAGACACAAGTAGCTGATTTTTTTTCCTGGTGGCTTCTTTAGAAGGTATTTTTTTTCCTTTTTTCATTAAAATGATTCATAGACTTTTAGATACTGAGCTTTCATGAACAAGAAAGTTGGTGGCTTTTTTTCAGACAGTAGTATGCTAAGTTTTTCCACAAGAAATAAGTGATAAAGAGAGATGAAAAACCTGAGAAATTTTTGCGGGGAAATTTTACTCTATAAGAAAAAGAAATCTCTCTTTGCTGAAAAAAGACCCATAAAAAGCAGAGAACAGCTAGGCTTCAGGTTCCTAGGAAACAAAAAATACCTTTATCCTGCCAACATCTTTTGGGGAATCTGGCCTTTTTCACCAGTCTGAGACTTATGAAGAGCATTAGAGTTAGTTACCAACAAAGAGCACGCAGAGGGACTAGCTTTAATGTACCTGCAGAGGCAAGGATTGAACTTTGCTTTTATGATTAATCTAAAAGACAGCACTTCTGGTGGTTCTGAGCCCTTCTGACACGATCTAGCCACATTTGTTTAGATCTGACTCAGATGTGTGACTATCTGCCACGAAATCACTGGCACCAGTTTTGCAGCACAAACTATGACCTACAGCTTCTATTTCTTGTTTGGTTTTTTTCTTTTAATTGGGCCAGATCCAGACTCAGAGCAGTCTGGCTTCCTGAAAACCAACAATGTTGGAGCTTACATCAATCTGGCTTGAAGGGAAGAAACCTGAGCAAATCTTCTCAAAGTCCAGTCTCTGAGGGAAAGAATCATGGATACACACTAGATTCACAGTTCTGCTTTAGTGCAAAGTAAGCTTAGAATGAGCACAGGTTCAAAAAAAGGATTGTTCTCAATGGTATAGAAATAATTCCATATATAGGCAAGTATTGAGTAAGCTGTTTCTCTTTCCTCAACAAGCCTGTTAATTACTGGTATTTTTCTGAGTCTGAGGTATGTTAATAGCATGAAGGAGAAATCTCTAATATGTGACAGATTGATCCTGTGATATTCTAGAGGGCGACTGAAGTTTTACTGTTTGAGAGTGGGATGTTCACTCATGGAGATCTGAGCAGAGCTGGTTAATTTTTTTTCACCCATTTAAGTTACTACTGCAAAGGTTTTGCTGTGACAGGAGGAGGTAACTCACTCTGATCTCATGTTAATATTTGACTACATCACAGTCTGAGTGACCTATTAATTGATCAGTTGCAAACTGCTGAAATGACAGGTTTGTATATGTGAGTGTAGAGAAAACAGGGAACCATATTCAGGTCAGGTCTTAAGGTTGTGCAAAGATCCACAGTGGTAGATTATCTGCAGACAATGTCTAGGGGAATTCTGCATGTTGCATGCTGTTATAATGATCAGTCTTAGAAAAATTCCAGTTAATATCTGAAATTCCTGGAGTCATGTAGTTTTCTACTGCAATGTACAAAACAATGTGTTCTATTGCAGCTGTGCAATTTGGCCCTGTTAAAAATGAATACACATTTCTAATGACCCTTATCTAGCTGGTTAAGTCTTAGTTCATAAGAAGACGAATTTGAATTGTGAGGGAGACAAACTAGGTGAGAAGTTTAACTGTGCTTATGCCGTAGAATGGAAATAATGTGTAGCATCTTACAAACAAGCAATACAACAAATCTTTTGCATATGGAAAAATCAAACGAAATTATTATTTAAGCTAAATTGGTTGAATAACAGCCAAGTGAAAGACATAGAAATAGACACTAAAAAGCTATGTTAAGGTGAAATATCCAAGATGTGAAAATGTGGTAAGAAACAATTAATTCACTTAGAAGTGAAAATAAATGAGAGCTCTTTAACAGTGTTGGGATCTGGCAGAAGCTAGATGCCAGATGAGAAGAGGTGAGATAGTAAGGGTCTGCCACCTTCAGGGTGACAGATGATGGGGTAAATCTGGGAAGAATTTTTCATCTAAGGATAATAATTTGTAGTTTAGTAGAGAAAACACAACCACATTTGGATATGGATTTGAACTTGTGCCCTCTCTGTATTTTCAGCCACATACAGAACAGCAATATTAGTGTACTGAGACGAGCAACAGTTTGACAGCTTGGCCCTCCTGAGAGCAGCTTCATCTGTGGTGGAGATGATGGATAAATAACATGTCACTAAGTCAAGGTTGTTTTTTGGAAGGTCTCTTCAAGGCTAGTGAGCAGGAAAGATTTTCCACGTAGATCATTGAGGAAAGTCTAGGAGGCACTTCCAGTGGATTGGTAGAAGACACCTAAGAAGAATGAGCTTGCTCTTTAGAGACTCACACTGACTATACAGGGATTTGCTCTTTCATCAAGCAGGGTCTCCTAAATCAGCAAATTAAAACTGATTGAACACACAGGAGGAGAGGAGCAAGAATTTGACTGAGGCATTTCAAAGGGAAAGGATGCCTATGCCTTGACAAGGTTGTCCTTCCTTCCCTTCACAGGGCTATTGGTACACACTTTTCTCTATTACTGTGATAAGTTGTTCCAGAATGAAAGTCTTTTCCATATAAGGTGTTAGCACAGCTGTGCAAACAAAAACTTCATTTAAGAAAGGTGTACGTGTGTGTATGTGTGTGTGAATGTGAGTGTGAATGTATGTGTGACTATGTTCCCATGATGAGAATGACTGGATAAGACAACCTGTGTATGGATAGAAAATATTTACCCAGGCCTAGTCCTGCTGCCACTGAGCTTGGTGGGAGTTTTGCTGGCTTGGGAGGACAGAATCAGGTTTTGTGATCGTTCTCTGGGGGTGGAACAGACAAAGCACAGTGGACTGAGTGGTGTTCTGATAATGTGTCACAATATTTTAATCAAGGGACTTAATTATTCTAGGAAAGGAGATACCTAGTGAAGGGTGAAGGGTGGGGTGCCTCAGATAAATAAGCAACTGAAAGTTGGGATGTTCATATCCACCCCTTATCTGAACTAGCCAGAACTCTTTGTTGTGCAAAATGAGGCTGAAAAGCTTTCAAGGATAAGCTTCCTTCTGACATTTGACATTCTCTGCTGCTTCAGAAAGCACGAAATCAGCTTCACAGCACTGTCCATTTCTCTGCTCTTTGGTTTAGCCGTTTTCTTCACCTCACTTTTTGCCATGTGCCCGCTGCTATGGGACACAGTCAGCAGCTACAGCTGCTGGTGGAACCAAATCCCTTCACATCCCAGCACCTTCCCTTATAATTCCTTGTAAGTGGGGTCAATAGCTTGTAAGTCAAAACCAGAAAATTTAAGCAATATTGCTTTTGTGGGTGCGAGGAATTGCATCTAAACAGAGAATTTTTAAGACGCTTAAGGAAATGAAGCAGGATGAGATCAGTTCTGTCCAGGAGCTGCTGCATCACTGTGACATAACATTTCTGTGTACTTCAGATTTCTAAAAGCATTTTCTTTCTACTAAACTTAGATGTGGCATTGTTAGTAAGCAAGATATGAAGTTTAGCATTAGCTAATACAAATTTTTTAGGCTAATCTGTTTCATTCTGTAGGTATCAGCCACAGAACTGATATTCTGGGACAGGTATTCTCTTAGTTTGTGTTTCCAGGATATTCAAGAAACAGGTCTGGATATGCAATCCTGTTCTGAAGTGTAAAACTTAAAGTTTTTACATGTATAGATGTCTGATTTATGGGATTAAACAGTTCTTAGAGGATTAAACGACATAACCTAAAGCAAGAAATGGAAGTCCAGTTAAGACAGAAAAGAAATATGGCCCTGGAAGATGTCTGGATGAAATTTATTTGAAGAATAAATTTCCAGCATTTGCAGACGGGTCAGTAGTGTCACTTTTTCACTGAAAAGTCAACCAAAATGTTTTAATCTTCAGCAGCAGAAAACTGAGCTTTTTTAGCAAGTGTACTGTTGACAAAATTCCTGTGTTAGGATGGAAACTTTTAGTCTGTTAGATTTTGCACTTTCTGATGAAGGGTCATGTTCTTCTGCAGAAGGCTGTTTCCTTTTATAAAAGTAGGCTGTTTACCTGAAAATATATTTTTGTTTTAAAAAGGTTTGATGCACCCAAGGTCAAGGTCTTCTATAAAATTTCATCCTTCCTCATGTTTGACTCTTTGCAGCAATGTGCTTCTGGGTTTCCAAAGGGAGCAAAAACTGCAGGACCACTTTTTATGGGTGTTTGGAGAGGGGTTTACTTAGCTCTCTACGCTATCAAATGACTCAAGGAATCGCCATATGTCAGATTAGATCAGCTCAAAAATAACAGCCAGGAAACTGCTGATAGCTTTTTTGGAGTTCCATGAAAGTTTACATAATTGTCATTGCATGTTATTTGGTTTAGCAGCTGCAGGAAGATCCTGCTCTCCAGTAAACAGAGATAATTGATTAATAAACTGTATCTGCAGCCACTACAGTTTATTCTGTGCACAGAGATCTGTGTACCTGCTCCTGAAGATACAAATTACACATTCATTTACTTTAAGGCCATATCTGGTCTGTAAAATTGTGGTAAATAATTTAAAGACCCAAAATTGATTAGGCCACATGTACATGCTCATAGGATTAACATTTCAGAGTGAGCCCAATTAAATCTGCGGCAAAATTCTGTTTGGTTTTTGTATGATGTAGGTTTAGATGGGATGGGAAGGTTGCTGAGTAGAGTCCCTCTGCTCAAGGCACGAATTTCCACAACTTACTAGAAAAAAATTCATAGCTTTTGTAATGTTGTCAAAAACTTGATGTGTAGGGAACTCCTATTCTCCCTGAAGGGTATTCACAGGTAGCTTGCTTCTTTTATTGAGCCAACAATCATCCAATTGCCTGAATAATTTTTCCATAGAGTTTATCAGTGTGGGATATTTAGATACAGCAAACACATTCTGGGTCAGCCTCTGTCCAGGGAAGCTAAACAAAACTTGTGCATCTTGTCTCCTCTCATTAAATGGGCCCTCTAGTCAGTTCAGTAGCTTCCTCTGCACCTATTTCCCTTGTGAATTCAGATTTCTTGCAAAGGGATGGCCAGAATCACATGGGAAGAGTTTTTCCAGGGCTGTGCACTTTCCCATTGCCCTCATCTGACAGACTCCTTTAAGCACAGGTTGCCAGAGCTGTTTCCAAGAGCTAATTTTGGGGGTGGATGTATCCCAGAGGCAGGCTCTGGATCTTCCTTCCCAGGCAGGGCCTGGGATACTTCAGTGGATGTCTTCATTTTATGACTTTTTAGAAGTGAGAGGCAGGATCTCGAAGGCCATGACCCTGGGGGAAAGGAGTGCCCTATCTCCTGCCCGTGACTGGCCCAGGGTGGTGGTGTTTGCAAAACCCAGTTTTTATGGGGCTTTTGTGACATGATGGAAGCCAGGCTGGGGGGTGGATGCTGCAGGTATGGTCCTGGGTTGTTGTGGTCTCTGTGTACCCAGTGAGGAGCAGGATCCTGAAATAAATCACCTGGGCTCCAGCAAAGTCAATGTGCTGGATGTTTATACCAGCCAATGATCTGGCCTCTGGGCTTAAGGCTATTCTGCAGAAAAAGTATATATATTCCTTTTTCTTCTGGAATTTTTTACTCGATTTTGTGTATAAAGAAGAATGATAGTGTAACTTCAAATAAATATTTCTAACATTTTTCCTCTTTTTTTTTCTCCTTCTTTCTCCTTTCCTCAGCTCTCTGTATTAGACAGAAAATTAGACAGGCTGTTTGGCTCCCTGCCTTGATTTGCTGTGTCCAGGCTGGCCCAGGGCTCCCACAGTAGGGCTGGTGGTTGCACAACCCACCAGTCCCAAATCTCCTTGCTGAAGCTGTTGTGTCCTTTGCAGTCCTCCACGCCCATATTTGGCTGACAATATGTGAAGGTCACAAAAATATGCTCCCAGTTCAGCCAGGCAATGTTACATGTTTAACATGTTCCAGCCTTTGAACAAAATCTTTTAGGTAGCAAAAGTAAAAAAAGAAATCTTCAAAACCAGCTGCTTACAACAGATTCAGTTTATTTAAGACATGCAGTAAAACATTCATGAGGTGCATGGTTTAGATATGTTCTATAAACCTATGGGAGTACATATTACATTGGTAATCAAAATACTGTTTTCTTTCAAATGCATTTTAAAGGAAACAAAGTGATTATTCAAAACCTCCTTAAAAATGCATCTGCAAGGATGTAAGTATGTATAATTAAAATTCATTTATATATATGTTCCTCACTGGAAGGATTCTGCACTGGCAGTGGAGGTGGTTGTTGCCATCTGTGCTCAGAAATCCCTTTTGATAAGATCCTGAATCGCTGCAGAGTTAGACAACACATCCAGTTATTTAGTGTGTTTGGATTGGGCCCATTCTTTTACTTCCATATTCTGCTAAGTTTTCCAGTTATGAAAGATGGTCATTAGTAAATGTCCATTAACAATTTTCCTATTCTTGTTTCCAATGGAAACAAGAGAAATTGGTCAGAATAAAACAGTCTAGCAAATTGAGTCAAATTTATGGAATCAAGCAGAAAGAATTTCCTTTAAATATTGCAACATTTTTTTCTAGGAGTTATCTGTTGCAAACATTTTGACTTTTCAGGTGAATGTGGTGTTTCTGTTTTGAAATTAACCCTGAAAAGAACTCTGAAACAGGAGAGATAATGCCAAAAAAATTTCACTTTAAATAAAGCTTTTTGTGATTAATGGAAACTTCTTTTCAGAGAGGTTTGGATGTCTTTCCTTTTGGGTTGATTAAATGGGAAATATTGTCACCACTTCTCTGGAAAAGGTAAAAAATGCCCAAGTTTAATGACTAATACTTCCTCGAGTAAAAATCTGGAAGATGAAGCTTCAAGATTTTCCTTAAGTTATTAGGCATAGTGTGCTCTCATGTTACTCTCAAAGCAGTTTAGCAGCTGTACAAAAATATTTGAGCAGTTCATGTGAAAAATTCAAATTATGAGTGCAATAAGGCATAGATGTTTTGTGTTTAACATGTACATTAGTCAGTACCTTCACATTATCCCTGGATATGTGTGTGATGGGGGACTATCTTGTGGATGTATTTTATGATATTTTTGCATGGAGGAAATTTGTTCCTTAGATTGGCTCATATTTTCCCCAAATATTTACAGATGGAGGGATAGTTTATATAATTCGGTTGTTTCACAATTGTTTCTGATTTTTTGTGTGCTCATGGAACAGTAGCCTTTCTTATTCCCTCAGGCTCCTCATTCAAAATTCCTATTTTGGGGTGCTATTCAAAATTCAGGTGGTTTTATCTTTCCTAGTTGTTTCTGCTGTCTGATGGCTTGATGAAATACACATAAAAACAAACTATTGCCCCAGTGTGAACATGCTACGGATAAGCACCAAAACCCAGCTATTCACATTTTATGTAGGGGGTAACAAAATAAGAGATGAGCCATAAAATTGCACTGGCTGCCCTGGAAGGAGCTGGGTGGCTTTGATGGCAGAGGGGCCCAGGTACCACCACCCTGACTGTTCTTGCAGGGGAACGTGCCTGCACCGAGGTGCTGGTAACAGAGCCTGGCCTGTGTCTGAGCACACAGAGAACACAGGACTCAAAGGTCATTTATTTGTGCATGCAAGGCCCCGCTGTTCTTTCCTTGTCCTGATGTGAACCTCTGATTACTGTGTCGCATGCTTTGAAGCTGATTAACTTGTACATGCAGGTATGTGTGTGGGAGCACTGTTCCTGCAGTCAGCCTGGCCCGTGGCTGGGGACAGGTTTGTGTGACAGCATCTCAGACTGGGATGGGAGATATTGTGGTGTCCCTGCTCACAGAACAGGTTGGAACTCGGTGGTCTTTAAGGTCCTTTTGACCCTGAACCATTGTGTGATTCTATGGTATTTAAAGCTCTATGGTATTTAAAGAGCTACTGTAAGAAAACATCTTAGTTGATGCAGGGAAAGGAAAGACCTTCTTATAAGTACCTGAATGTTCTTTCTTTGGGAGCTCTCTCATCTCCCAATTCCTCAGTGATGGGAGGAGAGGCAGGTCCTTCACCCAGGACAAGAGGAGAGGTTTCCTCCCTGCCCCACTCCAGGTGGCAGCCAGGGTGGGGACAGTCATGTCCCACACCCAGCCCCTTTCCCTGCCATTAATAACTCTATCCCATTGGGACTGCCCCAGTCTCCCCTGCAGATCTAAGAACAACTGGGCTTTAGCTTACAGCCCTGTGAGAATATTGTCTCACTGTGCGATCCCCAGGGCAAGACAAAGGCAGGCTGTGTCTCTCAGGAAAGCCTGGCTCCCTGCTGTGCTCCTGCTCTGCATGGGAAAGCTTTAGCCTGATGTTAGCTAATGCTGCCTGCAAACTGCACAGGCTGAGCTGTGCCAGCTGCTGCCCCTAAGGAGCAGCCCAACTCTTTCCACTCACCTTTCCTGTAAAGCTTTTGCTTTTGAGATCAGAAACTCAGTGACCTTGGCAGGGAAGGAAGTGGAAAATGGGTTTAGTTGGAAGATATTACTCAAAAACACTCTTGTGGGCTCAGATATCTTCCCCTGGGGATTACAGAGTGAGCAATGCTAAAATCAGTGTGTCAAGATGTCACCAAATATGCACTAGAAGAAACTTTACACGATGCGATGAGAGTGCTGCAGTCAGGGCTCCAAGTATAAAGAAATGTTCCGATTCAATCAATGTCCCTTCCGTTATCCTACTGCCTGCTCCCCCATTCAGCAGGAAGCCTATTTCATTCCTTTTACTGCTGCCATGCTCTTTACTGCTTCCCTCTCCATGAGCATCTCTCACAGAGCCATTCCCACCCTCTGGCTCCGATAGCTAACAGGCACCTGTCACCAGACAGGGCTCTGATGATGCTCCATCGATCATGCAGAAGGAAATGGTTATTGAGTGGGTGGCAAACAACCTTTTACCTCTCCCTGGAGCCAGAGCGCATAAGTGCTTCCCAGCACTAGGCAGAAGTCTCCTAGAAAGTATTTTTTGCACACACATTTCCTCATATGTAAGGCTGTGGTGCTGGTGCTGAGTGACAGGGCTCAAAGGACACTGCTGCAATTTCTTGCTGTTTCACTTTGAACTTAGTGCCAAAGGAAAAAAGAAAAAAGATGGTGCTGGTAGTCAGCATCTTCTGGCAGGTTCTGCTTTCCAAGTCAAGTCTGCTATTGAGATCAGGGGAAAAAGTCATGCTGATGCTCAAGGTTTCTCTCACCCCTCTCCACCTTTGCAAACACACATCTAAACTGAGGTAGACTGCAGAGACATGTTAGCCAGCATTACTGCCAGAGTTATTGGAAGGAAGAAGCTCAAATGCAGATGCTCAGTGGGAAAGAAATAATTAGGATTAAATATGAGTTGATAATATATATATATATAACCCCAGCGTTTGCAGGAAAAAAATTGAATTTTTAGCGTGGAAGAAGAGAAAGAGAGAGCATTTAGAGGAGACAAATCCTCTGGTTTTCTTACTGGAGTTAAGGAGAAAACTACAGCCTGTATGTTCTGATCCTTAGTGGCATTTGGGTAGCTATTTCCTTTAATGTTGGATCCCAGAAACCTGAGATTTTTGAGCTTTCTGTGTTGTCTAGCACTGAACCCCGAAGAGCACTGCTTTTGACCTGAGGCCTTGGAGATGGCTTCTAAATTTAAGTGATTAAGTTAAAATCACAGGTGTGTAGTAAAATAAAAGTCTGTGTTTTCACATAGTGATAGGTTTTAAATTTGAAGTTTTTATAGTATAGTAATAAGTATGAGACTATAGAAAATTTTGGGTAGTGTCTTTTTCAGCGTTCATCTTCCTTCTTCTTCCTTCTTCATGAGTTTCTGGTAGTAGTTTCTGGTTGGTCAGTCAGTGTCACATTAAAAGTCATGGGAATTTAGTTATTAAGTTAAAAGTATAAATAATATAGGTGTTAATTCTCTATTGGACTATTTAGCTTTAAGAGACCTTGTAGCAGCTAAATCTTCCTCCGTTTTTCTTGCTTCTAGCAAGTAGCTAGAAATTATGTCGAACACTCTGTACTTTTTGATAAGGTTTAATAAACAATCAATCCCAAACACGAGAAAAAACGTTTCCTTCGTGTATTTATTAATCCTAGCTCTAAGTGAAAGCAAAAGAAACTTAGACAAGCCACTATTTAAGTGGTACAAAACTCCTGTTAGTGTTAGCAGATAATTGCACTAGAAGAGGTAAACTTCAGCCAACAGGACTCAGAAGGTCTCAAGGGGCTGCAGGGCTGGCAAGCAGAAGGCATCTGATTCTGGACTGCACACACATAACACTTCACATCTGCCCACACATTCAGTTCTGGATGGTTTTGCAGACATTTTTTTTATGACCTTATGAGTTTTCTAATTGGTTTCTAATCAAGCCTTCATTTGATACTCTGTGGCATATGGGATGATGCACACCTCACTCTTCAAGGTCGCAGACCTGGATCCACCGAAGTTTTTCTGTATCAGAGCGCTGTGATTTCTATCTAGTGCTGGCAAACCAGATGACCAGTGAGGTCACAGTGCTCAGCAGCACCATCTCCTCATGACTGCTCTGCTGCATAGGGGAGGTCCTGACATGAAGTGTGACATCTCACTTCAAAATGCCACATTAGAAACTGGTGGTTACATGCTGATTGATAATCAGCTGCAATGTCCCAGCTGTCTGGGCAGTGAGAACAGCTGGCTGTGTCACCTCTGCTGCTGGACAGTGTGGAGCCATTCCCACTTGTCAGTTGGAGCTTGAGGTCCTGCAGCATAGCAGGACTTGACAGTCAACCTCATCCTATGGCCTGACTCTAGAGAAATCCTCAGCTTCTATGTCTATCACCTTTGCTGCGTGTGACAGTTTATTTTGTCTCAGTTGTGATTATTTGCACTTTTCCCACTGATTTGTGTTGTCTACTGGGCCGGCTGGGAAGTGTGTGGGTGTTGCTTTTGGATTTAGTACCGCTACCAGCAAGAGCATGGCAACAACTCAAAATGAGTGATTTGTTTGATGAAGCTCCCCGTTTTCTGTTCACAAATGGTTCATGAACATAGTGCAAAATTCCCTGATGTGGCCATTAGCAAATGTAATTTGCAAATTTCTTTTGGAAAGTAACTCTTGATCCGCAGGGGATCATTCAAATTATCATTCGTGTTAGCATTGCAGACGTGATTTGTGCAGTAACGTGTGTAACTTACCAAAATATGTAACTAACTTAATGACTCAAAGCATCTGAATTCCAACCAAGTACTATAGCTGATTCCAGAAAAAGCTTTTGGAGCAGTGTTGGTCATCTGAATGGTTGCTTGCTCTGAAGAAAGGAGCTGTGGCAGAGAAAAGAATCTTTAGGTAATCTGTAATTGCTGTCTCCATCTCCAAGCAAGCACCTGGTACCCTTGAACTGGTTCACCTCAGAGGGTGGGGGCTCAGTGGCATTTGCAGCAGCAAGCAGCAGCTTTGGTTTTGTACCACACATTGATGGAGATCAGCAGCAGAGTGGAAGGAAGCAGGGGCTGGTTAGATGCCTATGGTTCTTGTTGGAAGAAGAAATAATGTCCTGTTCCATATTTCTAGAAGAAAGACTCTAATAGGACACCCTAAACACAAAAAAACCCTAAACTAAACAAAGATTAAAAATCCTTACTGTGTTCTTCCAGGAATCAGGTGAACAAAAGAATTTTAGTCCCTCTGTAAGAGGAGGGGAATGTCTATATCAGCCAAACTGGTGTTTGTGGCCAGGGGCCATGACAGTTTACCTGACTTATCAGACTAAGTCCACATCACTTCTGAAAATGTTCTCCCCTCTCCCTGAGTTCCTGTGGGAACATTGCTGGAATTTGTGGAGTTTTTGCATTCACCCACACCTATAGATAAGCATGCTTTAAATTACTGCAAAATAGTTGTTACAAGTGATGGCAAAATATCAGGATTCACTATTTCCTCAATTTGTAAATTCTGGCAATTGGTTTTCCCTCTAACAAGGAATAAGTAGGATCACAAAGGTATTCTCTATCAAAAGGCTTTTCACTCTGCCTTGGCTTTTAGACAGCTTCCGATCCAGATCTACTGTAGATATCTCCTTTTGGCTACTATTGGATGCTCCCTGCAGCGTGCAATAAACATTCACTTCATATCACACATCTCGCCCTGACAAGCAAATCCCTTGCATATCAATGTGGCCCAGTGAAGAGATTTTGCTTTTTTACATTCCTTCCACTCCCAGCTGTTAATTTGCACTGACTAGATAGCAGGGGGTCCCACTCTGCCCCAGAGACATGCTTGCGACTTTCACCGACTTTAATAGGATTTGCATGAACATACACGGAGTCAGTTCCTCAGCAGAATTCAGACGAGCTGGCTAGAAATTTCAAAGTCATCAAGGATTTTAAACAGCCGGTTTTTCTTACCTTTAATGGGAACAAAGTGTTCAAAGCTCAGGTAATTGTTAAAAACCATGGAGTTCATAATAACGAATTAGATTTAGTCTTACTGTCTCGTGCAACCTCCTGCCTGCAATCACCCTGATCAAGAAAAAAAATTAAACGAGGGTAGAAATTGGTCTTTCATGTATAGAGGTTTTATTTGAAGTGAATTGCAAAATGTTCATAGGTTTGGTTATTGCAAGTGTGAATTACTTCTACAAATATTTTGACAGACCTGCAGAAGACTAAAAACACCTTTCCCTGCCACCACTGTTTGTAGAAAATGATTTATGTATGCTACTGATAACTCCTATTTCTGATTAAAACTGAACTACTTTAGATTAAAAGTGTAGGAGAATACTAAACTGTGCAGGAAAACATGCAAGGATATTATGTATATGTATGGCATTCTGTATCTGATTTCCTTTATCCACTTGAGGTATAATCAGCAGTTATTAAAGTTATTTTAACACACAGTGGAACAGACAAAGGCATCTAAAGAGTTGGATATTCAATTCCCACAACTTTCAGAGAATATATGTGCCAAGAATACACTCAAGGAATGAGCTGGGATTTGAGAGTATTTTAGGCCCCAATTCATTCCAGAAAGAGGAAAGCACTTACATGTTTTTTAAAAGTCCATTTTTCAAAGATAGCATTTGGTATCTCTGGTGCCTCAATTCTGGTTTATCTGTCCCTCTAGAACAGCGTGGTGCTTCTGATGGAGCTGATACAAGCAGTGCACAAGAACATGATTAACTGTTTGTTTTTTAAATATTAACCAAGTGTTCACTCTTCCAATTAAAATTTATCAAATTAAGCAAATTGCTTGGGGATTGGAAAGAAAAAAAAACCCTTTACTTAATTATTTAGCCAATATTTACTGGGTATGAGTATATTATTAACACAGCAAAGGAGGCTATTAATTATTATTCACAACATTTCTAATAAAAAAAGCTGGCATCTGCTATTTCTGTAAAAGAAATATTGTTACTAATAATCCATTCTAAATTGTAAATGTGATATAATAAACTGGATGTGTCATTTTTCTGTTCTGCACTGACATATGCTATATGAGAGAGCTGAGCTTTTTTGGGGGATACATCAAAAGGCTTTTTGTTGGTGACCTTTAATCAGCTAGTATCCAATTATGCAGAAGTCTAATGGCATATTTGTGTATCTGCAATATATTTTCCAGCAGACAACGGTGCTTTGGTACCACCTTCCTTTTACTCATATTATCATAAGAGAGGCAGCAAAACCAGAAATGAAAAAATCAGCTAGGATGCTATTTTCTTTGCTAAGTGAAAAAAATTTAATGTGCCATTTATTGCGTACTTTACATGTACAATCTATTTATTGAGGCAGAGGAAGTGACAGAAAAGATATTCTGAGGTAAAGACTGTTGAACTGGTGTTGTTAAGGTCAGCCTTCAATTTTCTGCTTGATTTTAGATGCCCCCTGTGAACTTTGGTTAATCATCTGTGACCTGTGTCCCTGAAATCCACAGTGTGTCATGAAAAGAAAAGATGGATAAAATGAACATTTTGAAACCTTTTAGGCTATCTGTCTATGCCGTGTTAGGATCACCTCCACCTAAATGGCTTCTGGCAAATGTCTGTCAAATTAATTTTTTAATGTTGGATTTCTTGCTACAATTAAAATCCATGTGTTTCGTCGTGGCCTCAGCACAGGCCAGCTCTAAGAAGAGTTTACTCCTTTTTTCTCTCAAGCACGTCATGAATGTGTTCACATCTCCTCTCAGACTTGCCCTATTCCAAGGGAATCCCATTTCTTTCCTCCTGGGTCACATTTTTCTCCACATTGCATTCTTGCTGCCCGGTCAGTCCTTCCTGAAGCTGATGCAGCCTTGCAGGGCTGAGTAGGGCAGAAGGATCTTTCAGACGACTTACAGGTGACATTTTTACTTGTACACACCAGTGTCATATTTGTCTTTTCAAAAACAATGTAACATTGTTGATTTATATTCAGTTTGGGATTCCCTAATCACTTTCCTTATCTCTACAGCAGTTCTTTGTCCTGTATTTGAACCAATTGTTGTTCTCACCTATGTGAATACATTTCATTTGCTCCTGTTGAATTTGGCCTCATTTTTCCTTGCCACCTCTTTAATTTGCCACAATTTTTCTGATCCCTGTTCTGTAATTCAGTGTGTTTACAGACTGTCTGCCTGAGCATGATTTTATCTGTAAATGCAATAAACACATTAATATCCCTTCTTCTTAATCATTCATAAAAATACTGAACTTCACCAGACATAGGACAGAACTCTGTGATTTCCACCTGGTACAATCCTACGGATTTGACACCAAATCATTGATAAATTACTCTTAAAATTTAGGTTTCCAGTTATCTTAGCACGCCTTTTCTCTGTAGTTTAATCTTGACCAGGTTTTCTTAGCTTACTTGTGAGATTATAATGTGAAACTGTGTCAAAAGCCTCACTTAAGTCAAGATGCATGACATTTTCTTTTCCTCCTCTACTCACAAGTCTTCTTACTCTGTTGTAGAGTGGAATCAGGTGGGTTTGACATTTCTTCTTGATAAATACATGTTGGCTGCTATTTCTCTCCTTGTTACTACCTAGGTACTTAGAAGTAGTTGGATTATTTGTTCCAGTACTTTTCCAGGAATCAAGTTAGACTGTCACTCTGGTAATTCCCTGCCTCCTCCTTTATTCCTTCATACAGATAGGTGATATGCTGGCTGTTCTTCACTTATCTGACCCTACAGATCTTGCATGAATTCTCTAAGAGATTTGCTAATACCTGTGAGATTTTTTCTGCCTGTTCTTTAAGTTCTTAAGTTCTTTAAGTATCTTGGCATAAATGTCCTAATGCCCCCCTGAACTGGCCAATTGGAATCCTAAATATTCTTTAATTTGATCTTCCCCTCTTGCAACCTGAGTTGTTGCCCCTTGGTTTTATCAAATGTCTAGTCATAGTTAACCTTTCCAGTGAGGGCTGAAATAGAAAAGGTGCCAAACATTTAACTTTTCTGGGACTCATCTGGCAGGAATTTGTTCTCTCCTTTGAGCAGTAAACCACTGTTTTCCCTCAGAGTTCTTTTCACTGCAAATGTGCTTACAGAAAGCTTTTTGCTTCCTTTGCAAATTTCCTCTCTTTTTGTACCTTTGCCTTTCTGAATTTTTCCCCACATATTTATGTCATTCATTCACATTTGTCTTTAGTATTTCAATGTAGTTTTCACTTCCTGTACATTTTATTTAGCTCCAGGTCATTGAAGAGCTCATGGTTTAGCCAAATTGTTTTCTGATTACACTTCCTATCCTTCGTTCATGTTGGCATGGCTTCTGATTGTGCTCTCACTGTCATTTCTTTAAAGAATTGCCAACTCTTCTGGACTCTTTTGTCACTTCAACTTGTTTCCGAGGAGATCTCACCCACCAATTTACAGTGTTTATTGAATTCTGCCCTCTTGAAATACATTGCTTTTAGTTTTCTCTTTTCCCTCCTTCCTTTGCTAAAGATAGTGAATTAGTTTCATGGTAATTATAACTCAAGTTTCCCGATCCATAAATTTGGATAACGTCTGTTTGTCTCTATAGATTATAAACCCTCTAGGGAGGAGAACTCTTTTTTTCTATTTTTTAAACATTTTTTTTCCCAAATGCAACACAATGCAGGAGTATTCCAGTACCAGCTGATTCCTTTAGCTTTATCTCTGAGAGATAGCATTGATAGTTCTCTACTCTGACATCCTGCTGTAGTATCTCAGCATCTCCTCTCTTGTCAGCTTCCTAATTGGCTGCTGTTAATCAGGCTGAAGAACACAGGCAGTTGTACTGGCAATTACATCCAAATAACAATATCAGTGCTGGTAGTGACAGAAGAAATAGCCATATTGAAATATTTTATATATATAGTGGGTCTGATGCCTGATTAGAACAAGACACAAGTGCACAGAGATGTATGTGTGTATTTCTCCTAAATTTGTACCTTGGATATGATATGAATGAATGTGGCTTTGCAGGTCAGAAAGCAGCTGTGCTAAAGTCCAGTCAGCTCCTCAATGGGAACATCCAGGGGAAAATGTGGAGCCTACACAAACTCCAGAGACCAGACACAGCGTCATATTCTGCTGATCAGGGAAGGGCTAACATTCTATACAGGAATGTAAAGAATTTCCAGATACAGATATCTGATTGAAAACCTTCAATTAACTTCAACTGGAAAGAGCAATAAATGCAGGTCACTTGGTCATCTGCTCTGCATTCATCTATGGATTGTCTGGCCGTGGAGAAGACTCAGGAATTATCCACAATGTCATTATTTTACAGTCTTCCTGGGCAATGCTCTTCCCTTGCACTACAGTATGCTGCATGGGCATGGAAAAAGTAGCAGGAGTGGTTAGCAGCCAACTCTGGTTATTTGCATCGTGCCTGAGGAGCTGTGCAGTGAGAAAATGGGCTTATGATGCTGGCCAGAGAAAATGGCCAGTCAGACCTGCAATCCTCTACTCATTTACTTGTTTGAGTGCTGTTGGCACCATATCATGAATGGCAGCTGCTGAATCTGGCCACGTGTGACACATTTACAGCTAACTAGAGTTTGCTCGATATTATCTGACAAATTAGGCTTCTACTGGGAAACGTCTTAATATCCATTTATTAGGGAAAGCCTCTCAGGCTCATGACAATATTTCAGAAGTTAAAGAAAGGCAGGGGGGAGATATGGGCTGAAGGGTGATCTTGTCCTGAAAAATCATTAGTCCAGTACATGTTCTTTAGGGGTGTAGGTGGCCAGGACTCAGATTTCAAATCCTAGCTACCCTGAATTTGGTCTTTCTGCCTTTTTACTTAAAATTGTTTCCCTCTGTGTAAACCTCCTTTTTATTAGATTAAGGATTTTAACTAAGGTTTTCCTTATTCATGGTTGTACTAGAGCCCCTGGATTATAGAGGCAATTCACTACTAAGACATATTATTTCCTTTTCTCCTCTCTGCCAGCTGTTTGTATCACCTCTGTGCTGGAGAATCCCACTGTCCATGAGAGGAGACCAACACAAAGCTAGAAACCTGATTTAATTATTGCAATTGTCTTATTGCAATTATTAATTAAATGAATTTTTACACTTTCAACAGAGACGATTGAACAAAACTCATCCAGAAGTGTTTTAGAATGAGTGAAAATGGTGTTAAAATTCTTGTTTCTGCTCATAGTCGTGTCTGAGGGTGGTTCCTTTGGGATTTATATACAATACCCTTAAAAGATCTTTATAGTATCTGTACTAAAAATTTGGAGAGAGAAAAAAATAAGGAATTAAAATTAGTCATATTTTAGCAGAAAACTTATTCCCTCCATGATCTACAACAAATATCTTGAGAAATTCACAATGAAATTTACACTTTTAAACAGACACAAATGAAAACAAACTGAGTTTTATCATCTGAGTGCAGTAGTGGCTCAGATGCCAGGATTAGGAGATTTCTATTTCAGAAACTGCAGGAACATTAGTCTGTGGATTATAGCTAAAATACTTTGTGGAATAGTGAGCCAGACACAATGTGTATGAATAGCTTTTCACTGCCGTGCTCCAAAGTCTTGAGTATTACAAAAGCCACAATGTGACTCCAATACAAATGTTTCTATTTAGCAACTGCTATTGAGGGATCATAAGAAAAAATTCTTCTGTGCTCCCGGCAGTGTCTGATTCAAGTTTATGTTGTCATTCATTTGTTAAATGCAATCTGAGGTATTTTGTGCAACCATTACATGTCAGAAAGTGATCGCTTCTCTTGGCAGCATCAAAAGTGCATTTCACCCCTGTAATTCCTATAAGCAATGGAGTGGCAACATAAAGAGAGGGATTTGGCAACAGTGATTCTCAGAATAAATCTTAAAAATGTAAATTTTACTCATATTTCACACCTATTCTAATTCTATCATTTGGATGGACTAAGTCATGTACATGCTGAAACCCCACAGCATTGAGGCTTCTGTTATTGTATAGAGGTATCCGTGATGATTTTCACTTTGTAGTGGATTTTTAAGTTTAAACACAGGCAAAGTAGTAGCAGTTGTCTTGCACAACAGTGAAGATGAAAGTGTATGCCATTACATTCTGCAAAGTGGAACAGATTCTGATATTTGAGTATTGGGAAATGAGATGAGAAAACAGCAGAAATATGTCTGAGGTGGTTGCCTTTTGTTCTGGAGAACAGAATAAAATCAACATTGTCTCCAGAGGTAACTCCTGTAAAAATTCCAACTGTATTGAGATGGGTTAAAAAAAAATTAATTTATGTAGGTTTTGGCTTATTAAAATGTATAATAGAAATTCTGACATTAAAAATATTATTCTCAAGTATCACAAAGCTTGTTTTATTAAAAAACTTTTTCCTGTTCTGCAAACTAAACATCAAAAGTTGATGAGATTTCCTGCAGTGTTTCACTGGTCCTGGAACTAAATTTTCTGACAAAGGTGAATTGGTGTAATGCCACAGGTATTCCTCTCACAGTCAGTATTTATCTGTGACTTGATCTCTGAAGTTGGTGCTGTATTTTTGTTTGTTTGTTTTAAAATAGTCTTAGAATGTAAGTTCTAGAATAAGTTTCTTAATATTTTGCATCCTAAAGTGCATCAGTAAGAAGACAGAATCATTTAAACTAGTGATTTTACCTTGGCCACTATATTTCTTTTCTATGCAATCCTCTTCAGTACCTGGAAGTTTATGTTGCTAGCATGTAGATGAAAACAAGCAGATATGTAGTAAACTATTTTTGTAAGGATGATTTAAAGCTTTTCTGAAATGTGCTCTTTTGCTGCTCCAGATCGCTTTCTACATTTGCAATGGAAATGCTGAAGGGACTTTCAAGCTTCCTATGACTCTTTTTATAACTTCAGTTTTTTTACCAAGTCTCTTCTGCCTTCTGTATAAAACTCTTAGTTTTATACAGCTGGTTATTTATTTATTTTCAAAGCAGGTACAAATATATTCTTATTGCTTTTTTACTACACAATTTTTATAACATATTTTTTCCACTGAAAACTCAAAATCCTCTGAAGAGGGCCCAGATTGCAGCAATATATACATAACATTCCCTCTTTTCCCTCCTGTGAAGCTGATATCACCTTAACCACTCTGAGGAGCTGAGGAAAACCTCTGCCTCATTTAACTACAGCTGTCCCAACATGCAGGTGCATTATATCATTATATTATTAGCTCCACACGAACCACTGAGAGGACGTAAATCTGCTGTATGAATATCAAATGGGCTTCAGCTGAAACTTATGCTTATGCAGAATAAATGACTTGTATTTACAGATGCGTCTCATGCAATTATGTGTGTCAGGCTGGTGAAATGTGGCCGATGTTGGAAGCCTTGGTGACGTAACCAAGATAAGGTCAGTAAAAATGCATGTGGTTTATATGCAACCAGAGGCCTCCTACACAAGTGCAAACAGGTGGGAGTTATTTTTATTATAGTTTTAAACAGCTTTGGAAGGAGTAAACATGCTTGATTTTAAATAACTCATGAATCTATGTGCTATGAGTTTGACTGTGACTATTGCTGATCATTTCAGTGGAACAGCTACCTAAATTAAATAAGTAAATACTCTTGGACAGGATTTGTTGATGTGGGTATGCATTTTGAGAACACAGGCATCTACAGCTGAACAGCTCACCTCAGTCTCCCTTTGTAGCTAGAGGACAGTCTGAGTCAGCCAGTGGAGTCCTGTGTTTGTTTTAGCCAAAGGTGTAATATCCATTCAGTGTGAAGTTTTCTCCCCAAGACCATTGGCTCTGCTGTTTGGGTCTCCACTGGCTACAGGAGGCACCCAGACAGCTGCCTCAGATACAGATGTTTACACTATGGGGACCTTGGGAGCAATATCCCAGGCCTTGGATGGCTGAATCTAATTTAAGGCCAATTTTATTTGTTGTGTAGGACTTAAGCCAGCTCACTGCGAGTTTAAATAGCTATGGATGAATTTGGCTACTCACTTTAACCTCACTAAGAGACTTAAGATTTGAAAACAAAAATATTTCAAGGGGTCAGAGTAAACCAGGGATACAACAGTGAATTGTATTCAACGAAGAGTGGTCATGGGGTCCATTTCATAGACACAGGCAGGGACAGTGTCTAGTTTTGGTGCTGATAGTAGGCTGGCATGTCAGATGGATGTGCATGTATGGCTTGATGACCCTCATTTTGCTGTTTTGAAGAAAGTGACCTTCAATTCAACAGCTACAGACAACCAGGAATGACTACTGATACTACCTGATCTCTTGCTACTGTTGATGTCCACAAGGGATATGTTTGGTCAAAAATGGCAATTATGATGGAAACTGCTTTTGTGGGTTTTGTGGGTTCTGAGATGCTGAATTATTTCGATAGATACTTAGCTGGCTGTTGTGCTGAGTTGAAACCGTGGCAGAGGGAGAGATTTCTATTTAAAGAGCAGAGTTGGCTCCAGATTCTCTTCTTTTTGTTGATTAATCAGTGCCAAACCACAGAGCAGAGCATGAGATTGAGAGCATTCCTTGCCTAACTCACTTCCTAACCTTGAGTGGAGGAAAAAAGCTGAATATATCCTTGGTGAGAAAGACGTAGAGGATTTTGGTGGTTTTCCTATGGATCTGTAATACAGGTGTGTTTTTGTGGTATATATTAGTGAGTTAAGCAACTCTTGTGAAAGGCCTAGGCTAAACAAAGAGAGAGGAACCTACTTATTAATCAGTGCTTATTGTGAAAGAAATGGCAGAGAGGTAAAGGAAAACTATGCATGAATAAATGTACTTTCAGCATTGGGTTCAGATTGGGTAATTTCAGCACCTGGGTTATGGAGGCAGACTCATATGAGATGACCAGGGAAAGTACTCTCGAATGTGATAGAACCAAGGCCTGACTGCTTGTCTTGGAGGCAGGTGAGATGCAAGGGCTGATGCCCATTATTTCTTACAAACTCTCCACCTGCCTCTGGTGCAGCATGGGTCAGCTACATTAAGCTTTAGTTCAGCACTGAGTTCTCCTCTTTTTCAGAGCATGAGTGTGTTTCCATCTGGCTTCACCCAGCTGCTTCTCTCTGTACTGAAATGCACAGACAATTCTAGAGGTGGTTCTGCCACCTCTACCTGCCCTGCAAGGTGGTTGGGTCAGCCTGCCTGAGAGTTACATTAGAGTGGGCTTATCCCATCAGAGTGCAGAGGGATTGATAAGGGTTGCATTTCTTCTCTCTGATCTGCTCCTGAGTAGATCTTATTGACATATTCTAGACTGACCCAAGATGAACTGTCAATGTTGCCATATTTATTACCATAAGGTGGATGCTACATTAGTGTGGGGAGACATCTGTGCACCACTTCAGACTAAGCTGATTTCTGTGCAGTTACCTGATCTGAGCTCCTTTCACTGAAAGAGATTTTCCCTAAGCACAGACGAAGCTGCAATTGAGTCTCCATGACCCTCTCTACAGGAGCTGCCCTGGGTTTGGGTATGAGCCTCAAGCTGTCTCAAACTGCTGCCTGGACTGTTTAACCCAAACAAGACACATCAGATGGGCACTGTGTTCAGCAACCTGGTGTGCATTTGAAACTGAAATCTGGGAGTGAAAGGCTTTGTCTCAGCAGCATCTAGTCCTTCATTGTTGTTCACACTCACACCAAGGATGGTTTATTCATCTGAGAAACAAGCCCTGTGCTTCTCTTCTCGATTTCCCCCCCTTGTTTTCATAGTTTCCATACTTGGAATAATGAACTAAGTTTCTCAGTGTATGGTTTATCTGGTTATTAATGATGTGGAGCAATTCAGGACCCTTAGGACTTCTGTGTTGTTGCTTTAATAAACATATTTCAAGATGATGAGGCCACTGGCACACTTTCTACGTTTTTATGGTACAATGGTCTTAAAGTAGCATGGAGCATTTTATTTATTAGCCAGCCCATTAATCACACAGGTATCAGTTGGCTTCAGGGAAATTTTTAATTAGAGATATTTAAGGTTGAGAGAAAGTGCTTCTGTGACAGACAATGAGAACAAGCAGAAGCAGGAGGCAGGGTATCTTTGTGAGTCTGTGATTAATACAGGATTTAAATAAAATATTCATGAACGGAAATTGAAGTTATAGCCAAATCCAAATGTTGAACCTCCTTTAAACCTCAAATATAAATTCCTCGGAGATTCATTCTTTGGATTCATTAGTGGAGAGTGAATCTGATGAACATGAGAGAAAAGGGAATTTGTTCCCTAATGTAATAATTTAGCAATATTTTAAAATGTTTTTACTAAATCTTCTTGAATCACAATTTAATGACATTTTTGAAATCTACATCCTTATTTGAAAAGGCCCACAAGTCACTGAAACAGGTACAAGGGATATACTAGGGGTGGAACTTGGGACATTCCTGACAGAACACTGATGTGTGTGAGACAGAAAGGAAAGGTTGTGTGGATGGCAACTACATCGTTCTGGCAGTGTTGGTTTTGTGGTTGCTAACGCTTAAAGCCTGCATTGTCACATGAAAAATGAATGGTACTGGCTGTGCAAACATCTCCCTTGTTAGATAATTAATCAGGTGTACTTTGTTTTGATATAGCACCTCTCTGGCTGCTCACAGCCATCTCTTGAAATCACCCTGTAAAATGGATTGTTAGAGAAGGGAAAAAAAGAAAAAAAGGCCAGACAAGCCCTGTAGGAAATACTGCATGTGTCTCTGTCTGCACAACTGGCAAAATGGAGCATTAAATTCTTCTACTTGCACAAAGCAAATTTTTCAGTCTTGGCTGCCCACATTTAGCAATTTAAATGTGTAGGGAAATTACATTTTCTAAGTTGTTGAGCTCCTTCAGCTCTGTTTTTCTATTTTCCTTACCCTTTTTCTATGCAGCATCTGTTCTCCCTAAACACAGAGCATAAGAAAGTCTTTTGGCCTTCAGGTACCACAAACTTCATAGGTCTTTGGTCTGGATCCCTGCTCTGGAAAGGAAAGCTGAAAATTGGTGCCTTATTAATTGAGCTTGGAAAGGAAGGAGCATGAGTAGTGCTGTCGATAACATGACTTATGCTGCTCCTGAATAGAGGCAGAAAGGTCAGGAGTGTCCAAGGCTGCCAAGGGCAGGTATGTGACAAGAGGAAGCAACAGCCAAGAAAGCACCATCAAGATCCTGCCTACAATGGTCCTGGGACCAAGAAAAGGAGTTGGCTCACATTCCTTTTCTGCTGGCTTGTAGGGGAACAGGAAAAACTACTGGTATTACACTGGTGGTCTTGGGAAACTGTGGTCCATACACTTGTCAGCTTTCTCAGCTTTGAGACAACCTGTATAAGATTTCTCTATGAGAAAAATATCTGGGATTTTTCTGTGTTCTCATCAGGAGATGTCTAGGCAGGTGGAGGGAGTTCGTAGAGGCTTATAAATCACTTAAACCCCTTCAAACACAGGCCAAATAGTTTGCACACACAGAATCACACTAAGGCAACTCAGGGCTCTGGGTAAGTCCACAGCTGGCCCCTTCTTGCTCAAGCCCAAATGTTCCTGATGAACTCTACTTTGCTTGTGTGAAAGTGGGTCTAATTATCTTCCTTTAGCCACTGAGACTTTTTTCCCCATTCTACTTTGTCTGCAAAGGAAAGGGCTTCCTTTAGTGATAAAAGATTTTAGCCTTTACCTGCCCTTTACCTTCCTATGTACGCACACACAGAAACACAAAGTGCTTTTGTATTATTGTTACTCACAAGACCAACAGGTTGCAGAATTAAAAGCAGATGTTCGCACCTCCCAGGAGTATAATTTTAGATGCCTCCTGATCTTTTCAGGCATAATTTTTTTCAATTACAGCTTCATTAATTTTCTTTGTGACTATAATGGCTACAAATAAATGATGGAGAGGTTTTCATTAGGCAAAAAAAAAAAAAAAAAAAAAAGGCGGAGATTCTGAATTATTTTTTGACACCAGGAGTCAGGTTTGTTCTCTGGCTGTAGTCCAATTCCAGTTGCCTTTGAATAGGATGAGCATGGGGTGCACTGTTGTCCAAGAGTACAGACCTTCTTTATGACCTAAAAAAATGCAGGTAATACTACATTTTCCCAAAGCCTTGTGGACTATTTCTAATTGTCTTAGTTCTCTTGGGGAAAAAAAGAGACTACCATGTGGATATCCTCTTTCAAATCTCTTACCTATACCATAGAATAGGCATGGATTGTTAAATTTGGTAAGAATCGCATCTGAAATGTCATGTCTATCACTTCAGAGTTCTAATTAACAGTAAGGCTTATTAACTTAAGTTGCCTTAGAATTTGAATACGGGCAAAACTTTTCATAGGGCTATATGCAACCTATGCCTTGAGTAGCTTTAAAATTTAGTTTTCCAGTCAAACCAGAAGAACCAGAAGAAAAATCCATCACTCTTCCATGTGCAACTCAAGCTTTATTCATTCTTGTTATTAAATTATTGTTACCAAGAACTTAAGTTAGGGATTTTTCATAATTCACGAAGTAGGCAGTTGGGAAGAAGATACAATGGGAAGAGTAGTAAGACCCAAGCCAGTATCCCAGGGATGAATGAGAGTGTTTGTAAATTCCTGATAGCTCTTTTGTCCCTTAAAGAACAGTCCCCTTTCTTCACACCCTCTGAAGTTCAGATTGTGTGTGAATGTGAAATTCAGAATTCACTTTCTCTTCCATTGTAACAAATGTGTCACATTGAAACATATTTCCCCTGCTCTAATTTTTCACAGACCATTTGGTAATCCATCTTTCCAGGCCATGCTGTGCAGGTGCAGAATTGTATTTGAAATTCCTGCACCCATTAATCACTGCTCTGTGACCTGCTTTACTCTGTACTTTCTAAGCTCCCTTCCTCAGCTCTGGTCTGCCAGTGCTCTGTAAACTGTTTACTTTTCTGGTGCAGAATTTGCTCAGCATTTTGGCAAGCTGCAACAAAATGTTCCCAATTGACTTTTGGCCAACAAAGGCAATAGACTTTTCTTGCATGGAATTTGATGAATTTGATGCCCACATATGTTTTCCCTTGTTCTCTGTTTCAGGCAGCTCTTTTGATGCTGTTATCACCTGGTCTCACCTTGCCTCTGTTGTGACTGAAGAATGGAAACAACTGTCACACAGGCCTGAACATGGTTTCCAGCTCCTGCCTCTTTGGGCTTTTTTTGTTTCCTATCACATCTTTTGGTTCTCAGGAGGCTCATTTAACTCTTCTACTGTTTTCAGCCAGACATAAGACAAGGTTGCTCTCATGGAACAATGGAAAAAAAAAAAAGGTGCAGATCAGAGATGCAAAAAACAGCAAAAAAAATGGAATTTCCACTACATTTTTTTTTTTTGAAACAATGAAATAGAACCCATGCTTTAAATATTTTCACTACAATAGGCACATAGCCTTGTGCAAGGTTGTGCTACAAATACACTGAATAGGAATATCTGGAAAAATCTAGATAGCTAGAAATGCCTAAAGACCAGCCCATCTGTCTGTTTCATGTTCTGATCTATATTTAGCTCACTGTTACCCTTTTGTGTTTGTGTGTTGTACAATTTTGGCTGTTCTGCTTTGAATCTTAGCCAAAATAAGCCTGGGGAAAAAAAAATCAAAAAACTTGAAACCCAAGCTGCATTGTGCAAATATTTTAGAATGTTAAACAAGGCTTATTCCTATTCAGGAGAAAAGGACTTAAAGAGTTTTATTATGGATAGTATGTTTATTATTGTTATTCTGTGCTGGTTGCTCATCTATCCTGCTGGAGCATTAAACACACTTTGCACTCTGTGCTGGTAGATATCTCAATGCTTCATCTTCGGGCAGAAGAATATATTTGGGTCACTTGAGGACAGAGTGTGGGTGGTGCTTGACAGTTTTTATAAACAAATCAAAATACCTCTGCTCTCCCCAGTGCCTAGTTAGCTGTATGCTTTCCAAGTTCTCAGTGCTGAAAGTGTGGAAAGTCAGATCCTCTCCCAGCAAAGAGAGGTGAGTGTAAGTTTGATGTATTTCATCTGACTTCCTAATGGTCTAGCTCTCAAAATTCCCTCACCTCTGCTCTATTACTGCACAGGGAAGTGCAAAATAAACTTCTATCTTAAGAAGACAGCAGGTAATTTGTGAGACCACAGATGACAGAGATGTTTCCAGCCTGCTTCTGCCTACACCCCTTTTTGAAGACTTGATATTTAAATTGCACCCATTTATGCTCCCTTGTGCAGTGATGGAGTAGGTGTCAGCAGGCCTACAGGAGATTGACTGGTGATACAAACATACAAGGCAGAAGAGGGGAATGTAATTTTCTCCACTTTCACACCAGTTGTGGATTTGGCACCTGACAAGTTTCTCAGATGTTCTTGCTATCTTATCCTATTGAAAGCCACATAAGGCATCACTCTTGGAGAGAATTTCTGTCCAGCTGTGTCTGAGTGGAAGTATTGCTGTCGACCACTGTGTCTTGGATATTTTCTATATCTCATGGACCTACCTGTCTAGCAGATGCCAGTATAATGGTCATTTACTTCTTTACTTCCTATCTTTCTACTGTTAGGCAGGCTTCTTCATATGTTCTAGTGATAGGTACATTTTACCATTGTGGTATCTTTTAGTGGTTGCAACTTCTTAACTCACTCAACTACTTCAGTAGTACTCTTGTGTTCATTGCAGTTATAAAATCACATGCCAGCAAATGCAGATATACGATAAAATTTTATAGCTGGTCACAGTGCTACTAACAAAGAACTTGCCTTATTTGATTGCCTAAGTATTTTAAGTACTTAGTTGAATAACATCTTGTTGCCAATAAAATTGGATTTAATGATAGAAAATTAAGGTCAGAAGAAGTATTTGGGGAAATTTTTTTGTGATTTTTTTTTTTGTGGTGATTTGTAAAGAATGATTTTAAAGGACAAGAAAACAAGAAGATTAACGCTTAAATCCATTTTCTGTATGAAAGAGCCATCACCATTTAAAACACTTGTTAGATGCAGCCTTGAGAGTAGTAGCAGGAGCTCCCATGATAATTCTTTTCCCAGAGGCACCATGAGCTTTAGAGTCCAATTTATTCACTGATGTAAGAAATGACCCATGATCACGAGTCAGTCAAGTGAGAGAGCTGTTAAAGCAGCACTAGCATTTCCTCCACTTCAGAAACAGCACAGCTGCTCTCAAACCTCCATTTCCCCCACAGAAGAGTCCTACTTCCTTAAGTAAAATGCGAATTTCTTCATATTTTCAGGCATTTTATTTCTTCCCTAACTACCCTTCCTGTCCTGAAACCATTTGTCCCACCAGTACAACCCAGTTCACCTTAGCAGGTTCACCAACCATCTATGGGCTCCTGAACCTTCAACTGCAAATGAGTGTGACTGCACCAATTAAACCAGACAGTTTCTAATCTCTCTGAAGACAAGGAGGGAAATATTACTTTTTATTCATGGCAGGAATAGTAAGCTATTAGAGAGAAAAAATGCAAATGTCTGATATCCCTCCTTCCTAGGATGGTTCTCATTGAGACTCTATAGTTGAAGTAACTCTTAATTCCCCTAAGATCTTCCTTTCAGAGAGGAAGGCTGTACTGCATTTGAGAAGTCCTGGGATCTCCCATTGTCTAGGCAGCTCTCCTGCCTTGAGGAGTTCCTAAGAGAAAATTTACCTTGTCCTTCAGAGATTCTCCCTCTCAGGAAGCTGATGGTGAGTACTATGAAAAGCTTTGAAAGCAGGGAAGGAAAAATATCGAGTCCAGTGTTACTGGGAGACAGTGGAGAAAGTTCAGTATTTTTATGTGTACATGGAGGTTGGAGATAGAACCAATCCCCTCAACATCTTTTCACGCTCTCTTCAGTGGCAATTTTTTGTTCAAGGCCTTCAGGGTTTGAACCTTGTTTAACACCTCTCTGTTGAGAAATTCTGCTGCTCAACAGTCAATGCCTAGTCAACAAATTGTGCCTGTGATTTTGCAGTAGGATAACATTGTAGATAAGACACACCTACTGGGCACTTTCAAGTTATAATATTGTGTTAGTCATTGCTTTTATGTATGTTTATACACAATATCTGCCCTAAGGTACACATTGATTTCCAACCATTGAGAACACATTTAAAATTGGCTGAGTGCTTAACCTTTGTTCACTGAAAGTATATTTTAATTTTTTTTGCTATTAAGAATTATTAGGTCAGAAGAGTTTGATATGGCTATCATCACCATCATCATTATTGACTTAAACTAAAATTCTCCTAGAGATTTTATTCCTTTTGTAAAGTTGAGTTATACTTGTAATTTGCCTTCTGTTTTTTAATAGGTATTCTATTCACACATATTGATTTAAGTGGATTCAACTGTATTTCAGGTAAAGATTTTCTGACAACTAAAACAAAAAATCTAATGTGGTATTACTTTACTTGTAACTAGTAATTTTTATATAAAAAAATAAACAAAAAGGAGGTTACAGACTGAGATTCATATTGCAGGATTAAATGCTTAAATCCATGAGAACAATTCTGACAGTGTTCTTTCCAGTAGGAGACAACCTCTGAAACTCCTAAAATCAATCAGTATTTCCGGTTTTTTTTACCTCTTGGTCCCCTAGCTGCCAAAACCTAAGTTCACTGGCAGCATCATGGGCTGAACAGTGAAGTTTCCTATTTCTTCCTGAACTCAGCTGTCAGTTCAGAGTGGTGAAGACTGAAAATCAGGTTCCTTCCCAGTCCCTGGAGATGAGTAACCCATCAGGGGCTCCTCTGGCAGCTGTCACCCACCTGCAGCCACAGTGTGAAGCCCAGCAGCTGTTATGCTCCTTTAAGAAGAACAGAGGGAATGGAGGGACAAGGATGCTGATGTCCTCTACCCTTTGCCTGTTTTCCTCAATGGAAATCCATCTGTGTTGTGGCAGGTGGTATGGGCATGGTCACCTTGCCAGGGCTCAAATTGGTTGTATTGCCAAGGGGATTGTTCCTCCCCTTGCCAGGGGAGTAACTGGAATAAGGCCATTTTGTATCCCTCCTGTTAGAGTGCTGCAAAAAAGGATGAGGCTACGGAAGGGGAACTGTTGGTGAAAGTAAGCTCTGAATCCCAATCCCTCATTTTCCCAAACTTATCAATTTGATAAGTGGCATTGGAATTATAGCCCAGGTCGTATTCCAGTGCCCAGTTGTAAGACTGCCTGTCTGACATATAGGGTCAATTCTTAAGTCCTT
Organism: Sturnus vulgaris; assembly: GCF_052056855.1. Lineage (NCBI taxonomy): Eukaryota > Metazoa > Chordata > Aves > Passeriformes > Sturnidae > Sturnus > Sturnus vulgaris. Next base: position 146,814,752 of record NC_142243.1, read on the forward strand.
CCTCTGCTCAGTTTGAACAATCTGAAGTTTCCTGCACATGTCTTAACCACCAGGATAAATGGACATTTCTCATTCAGCTTTGGAAGAGGAAGATTCATTCATTTTACATAAAACTGAGCAGATTCAGTGACTATGGTAATGAGAAAATAATCTCAATAAATGTGCAAGTATGAAAGGCAGCTTCAAATTTGTATCACTTGACCCAAAAGGACTGATGCCTAGGATTGGTGAAAGCCATACTTCATGATGTTATCACAGAATCCCAGAATGTGTGGGTTGGGAGAGATCTTAAAGATCATCCAGTTCCAACCCCTCTGCCATGGGCAGGAACACCTTCCAGTACTAGACCAGATTTCTCAGGACCCCATCCCACCTGGCCCTGAACACTGCCAGGGAGGGGACAGCCACAGCTTCTGTGGGCAACCTGTTATGGGACAGCACCAGCTCCTGGGAGTGATGCCTTAACTCTTGGCAGGGAACAAGTTTGTCTGTAAATCCAGGCCTTAGTCTCCAAGGTTTTTTGGTTCTTGGTCATTCAGAAATTACCTACCATTTATTAACAACTGTCTATCTGAAAACAGAGGCCAGAGGCTATTTCACTTGCAATGATCCCATGGAATTTAATTGGTTTAAAGCAAGGAATTTTACTCTTTTGGAAGAATGTTTTTGTTCAAATAATTCTTGAGATTTATTTAGTCAACAAAAACACCTTCCTTTAGACTCTTCAGACTACAAACTGCTTTCAGTGGTGCTGAGATCATTTTCACCTGAAAATCTCTGACGTGCAGGTGGAGAAGACTGTTTCTGTTCTCATTTCACTAGACCAAGCTTTCTTTGCAGTCAAGCATGAAGTCACTGATAATGTTAGGAGAACTTACCTGATTCCTGGTCATGAGATTTGTCCTTTTCCTCTTTATACTCATGTGCTCTAGGCCTTTATAACTCTCAAATGCAGATTGTATCAGTTTTCTTATGCCACCAGGTGAAAGAAACCTAGAGTGTAAAAAAGTTTACAAGTTTTAAAACCATGAGAGAACAAGGTAATCAATTATTCAAAACAACTCTGCCCATGTTGAGATATGGATTGTTGATGTATATCAGGGACTGTGTGGCAGCACGAAGGAATGCTGTGGTTCATGCCCCACGCCTGCACCCAGGATTGATTCAAATGGTCATTATCATGTTTCAGAATATGGTGGCAGTAAACACAAGGAAGATATGCTGTGTCTAAGAGCCTCCCATGTCAAAATACACAACAGATTTGATTGAGATGTACTGACTCATGGCCATACAGGAAACATGTGAGATTTGTCAACTAGGATTACAGCGGTAAAATTATTTACACTCCCAAAATGTTCAGAGTGCTAGAGTGTTTATGTGAAGTATCATGTTAATGGAACTACTAGAAAATCAATACCAGCATTTTGAGCGGATGTTATTTAATTTTTTTTTCTGGTTATACATCATAGTACATGTTTTTTATCCTGCATACTCACAAAAGCCCATTTTGTGTCAAGTTCATTGCAATAATTACAATGATACTGGTGACTACAGACAGCATCATGCATTCACTTCTATTCTTTGTAGGCATATACCCTCATCTCTGATAATTCTGCTAATTTAAAGCATATTTTAATGTACCAGATCAAATTTTGCTCATCTCCTTTTTATAGAAATCAGAATTGGGAAGTAGTTAAGGTGATGACTGAAGTGGGCTGAATTTCTTGTCCTATCTCAGAAACCTTGAATTTCATATCTCAACTGCTAAGCAGTCTTACACTCTTGTCTCTGGCAGCCCAAATCTGTGGGGTTGGGAGCTTTAAGATATTTATAAATAGTAAACCGACATCATAGGATTTGGTCCATGGTTTAAAAAAAAGCATGTCAACCACTTGTGCAAATACATTCCAGTATCATATCTTTTATGTCCATGGTAGGAGAATTTGCCCACTAACCTCTATACTCACCACGGCTGGAGTCCTTTTATTTGGCTGGCAAATCTGGTTGATTATTACGTTCTTACACAAAAGCAATAGTCCTCTATAAATCAGCCTGAATAATAATAACAATTATAGTGATGATTGATACATGAGCATTTATTTGTGTTCCACTCAGTCACATTAATGGGATTTTGATGCATACATTTTTTTCTCATTGTAACAAGATTACATGGTTCAGAATGCAAAAATGCTTTTTCATTTAATCTAAAGAAGAAAAAGTCTTCCTTACATAGAACTATGTAATGATATTGATCGTGTTATACTAGAGATCTTATGGAAATGCTCAGCATTGATCTGATAAAAAAATGCTATGGGGATTATAGATAAATACTATTACGCATACAAACATTCCCTTGGGAACTGCTGTGATACTGCCTACAAAACCAAGATCATGTGCTCATGCTCATGAAGAAGCTGCACAAGGTAAACAGTGTGGGTTTCTATTCTTCCCACAGAGCAAAACACAGCATATAATCAGGGAGAAAAGTTGGGAAAATTTTGCATGTTAATTTAAATGGCAGAAACTAGCAAATCAGCAATTTAACTATAGTCTGTCGTTACAGTCTTTGTCACAGATGACATATTTTTGGTTTGTGTCTGTAGGGCAATATGACATCTCAGATGGCCGGTGCCTTTGTTTCTACAGTAGTAGTGAAACATGGGTAAGGTGTAAACCATAGTAGTGAAGGTGCTGATCCAGCAAACAGTTAATTCCCATGGCTGTCTATGGGATTCAAAGATAGCAATCATGTAAGTATGTATGCAAACATGTTTGTGTTGGTAAGTTCTTGATTCAAGTGACTGCTGCTTAAGTTTTCACTGGAAGCCAGGAAAAACAAACACAGATCACTTGGGATTTAGTCCAGTGCTTCATGAACTCTCCAATCTCGGGTTGGATTTGTCAATCTACAATTGTATACCTAGGTCATTCATACGAGAGCCTTTTTCCTTCAGTTTCTAATAGTTCTGCATTTTGATGCTGCTTTCAAGCAGCTAAAAAATAAACAGAAGCATACAATTTAAATGAAAGCTGTATTTGTACTGAAGCACTCTGAATCCAGTAATATTTACTTGTACTATGAGATTATCATAAAACTTTTAAGAAAAAACTAGTGATGAGATATTAGACTGAGCAGATGAGCTTTGAAGCCCACATAAGTTTCAAGCTGCAAAAAGTTTGTTTGACCATAGGTATATACAGACTCTTTCCAGATGATGTACGTGGCTTTTGGAAGGAAAATATGAGGCTGCAATGGAGCGTTAACTTTCTATTCCACTCTTCACCCATTAGGACACTTAGTGCACAGTCTCTATTTGCCAAATTAACTCCTAACATATCTACATTCTACATCCTGCTAAACAGTTACTCAGAAAGCTGCTCATGCATGCCCACACACTCTTATTTGAGAAGTCTTAAACCACACTCTAAGGGCAATCTTCAAAGCAATTGCTCTTGAAATCCTGACTGTTCCCAAAGCTAGGTTAAAGACATTAGAAATTTAATCACCTTTTTAAATTTCCATTTCCATTTTCAATTAGTGACATGCTTTATGGTGTAAGGAACACAGACTAGAGAAAAAAAGGAGAGTTTTTCACTGTACTGTTTTTCCTGAAGAATGTGTCACTACTAGAAAAAAATCAACTAAACTATGAAACAGTCTTTTTCATATCCCTTATAAGTAAAAACATCCCTTACTCTAGTCCAAGCATTTTCTGTATTAAACAAATGGCCCCGTTGTGGGCAGAGATACATGGTACACAGTGAGCAGAGGTAAACTAGTTTTGCCTGTGTGCTAAATAGAGCAACCAAAAGCTGGATACACACGATTAGTTCAATGCTGGACCTGAGCTGATTTGTTCTCCTCAAAAGTGGAGTGCATTAAGTAAGGCCCAGAGCTGGGATGACAAGGTTTGAATGGCTTCTGGTTGGCTCAAAGTGTGGGCATATCTTTTGTATGTCTCTGGAGTAATACACTGTACAGACATATCCACATATGATATGCTGCATCATTTTTAATCAAGTACCATGAAGTACCATCCAGTACTATCATCAAGAGTCTATAAAAGTACTCCTAGGGAAGAAATGAAAATCAAATATTTCTTTCTGGACAATATTTTCAAGCTCTCTTTCACTGTGACCTGGTTGCACACTATGTTCCTCTCTTGTAGGTGGAGGTTGACTCAGAAGGTTAAGAAGGAAAACAGACAATAGAAACTGCTTAGAAAAATCTTCCTGGTTTCAAGTTTCCATGCTAAGGTAGACTGAAGTATTACCTTTGCCTCCCTGGATAAAAGCATTGCAGGAAATGTCTTTACTCATCTGTGCCCGTGTACAATGCACATATATGACACACATATGCCCTTAGTGAACTGGCCCTGATCACAGAAGACACGAGTGCAAATCTGGGCAGTCTGAGCATCTCGGCAGTCTCTTGCTTAAAAGACAGTCCTGTGTGCCTTTCCAGACTGCTCATTGCAAGAGGTATGAAAGAAGAATCCTGTCTGCACAAGATTTATGGCTGGGAGAAATCACACTCTGTCTCTTCCTGTCCACCCGTCTTTCGGGAAGCACCCACATAGAGTAAGTGGAGCACTTTTCCAGTCATCTGTTTAGATTGGAAGGCCTCATGGTTTTCTTGGAAAGCAATCACTTATGAAGGCCCCCTGCAGAATCTTGTTGAGACCTGTGCTGTGGAAATTATTGATATAATCATATTCAACCAATTTGTAAAGGCCTAGTGGGGGAAGCATAAAGAGCCTTAGTCTGACATTTATAATTAATGCCAGGAAAGACATATCTCCTCCAGAGATATATGAGAAGCCAATGTTACACACTTGCAGTCATAGTAAATGTGCAGGACCTGAACAGCTAAAAGAATTGTCTAATCAAAAACTCATTGAATGCTGTGGGAAACTTCCTACCAGCTTCAGAGTTGAAATATTGAATTTATTTCTCGTCTAAAACAATGGAATGAATTAATGACTAGAGACGGGTTTGTAGCCCCTGTACAGAAATGTAATGGAGTCTGCCTTCCCATGTCTTTTGATACTCAATTTATGCATTTTTATTTGGGATATCAATCTTCAGAGTACCTATGCAACTTACTTCTTCAAGGGAGTTAAAAAAATTGCATTTTTAAATAAATGTGCTACTTTATGATATTGGACTAATGACTACCATCTTCCATTCCAACCTGACTTCCCTTTCCTGTTCATTATTGAACACACACTGATAAACCAAGGAAGGCCCAGAGAATTCCTGAAGCTTGGCATGGTTTGGCCTCTGCCCATCTGCTTTATGTGGTCCATCCTGTGGTGTTTGGTAGCAGAATAAGAGCCTCAGGCTACTGTTAAATAAAGCAGGTCAAGTCGTGTTCTCTGGCCCCAAGGGCAAGCAGAACAGCATCCACATGGATAAACACCTCTTCCCACCATCCCCAGGGAATGTAACAACTACTAATCTGTATGAGCCACACTGTGCAGCATTGAAGTCCATGGTATGGATGTGCTTGGGTTTCTGCTGTAGTCAGAGCTGCAGATAAGTGAAGGAACACCAGGACTGCCATTTCCACTAGAAGTGGATTTGCAATGTGATCTTAGTCCATGAGCATGCCCACCACAGGGAACTGACAGCACTGTGACAGTGTGTTTGTTTAGAATTATCTTAATTGATGCTGAAGCTATACATTGCTTCCTGTTTATACTATCCCCAATAATGTTGAAAGATCAAATACAAAAAACTAGCCTGGCAATTTTCAAAAGCTGTCAGAGAATATAACAGAAATTACTTAGATGAATGTGCTTTCAACTTCCATGAAACATAAACGTATATGTAACACATCATTCCACCATCTATGGAAAGCTGTCCATGGATGTTTTTAGTTCTATGGAAATGTGACTTCCTCTTAAATTGTCATGAAGCCTGGGAACCTCAAACAATTATCAAAATATAAATCAAAAAATTTGTTTCTTTCTTTCTTTCTTGGATCTTTTATTTGGACTTTGAGTTTGGGATGTCTTCTCTTAATGTCTGTGGTGGGGGTCTGAAAATTAATTGACCCTTTTCAGTGTCATGAAAGGTGCTTAAGGTATGTCCCATAAAGTCTTATACAGTTAGTTAATAGTGAATTTAATAGGATTAGTATAAATTAACAGAGGTTTTCCCCAGGATTATATTAAAATTATTATGTGTTGATTTGTGTTTTGGTAATTCTTGGTGACTTAGTGCCTGTGTACTGGATCATGTGCATTGTGTGGTTTTTAATCTTGATAACTGGCCTTGTTTTACCACAGTGGATGAGTTCAGCCCATGGACTCAGCAAAAAACTTTTACATACCTTTATAGGTGCTGTGGTTTAGGAATGGTGTTCTCCAATTTAGTGCTCCCTCTGAAACTACTCCAAACCATGTGCTGCTTGCTCACTCCCTCCTCCCCCTCTCCTGGGATGGCATGGAGAACAGAATTGGAGGCACAAAAGTTAAAGATCACAGGTTATGATAAGAACAATGTACTGGAAACAGTAATGAGATAAGAAAGCAGTTTTCTGTTAGCAACAATATTAATCTGACAGCAACAATATTAATAACAAATGTGTGCAAGAGAGGTAAGGGATTCATATGGTCACCACTCTGCCAAAAGAAGCCAAATAATACCTGACTACCACCACACTATCCCAGCCTAACCTGGAAGGGACCCGTTCCCCCATTCCTGGAAAATGAGGTGAGATGGTAAGAATAACCTCCAGGTTATTCTACATGCCCTTCCTGGATATTGCAAAAATCAACACTATCCTGAAACAGGATAACATGCAAACATGAAGTGTGTTAATGCATGTTTGAAAGGGCAAGAAACTGCTGCGTCTACATGAGCTCTATAAACTTTCAAGACCAGAAAATCAATATTATTGTTTCAATTGCAAAAAATTACTACAACTTGTAACTGACTATTTTAACAACCATCCTTGGGAGAAAAGAGAAGAGTTTGGCCTTTCAATCAGTCATCAATGTTCCTGCTCTCTATGGGTGAGGTGGGGACTCCAATCTGCAAGTTCTATTCCTCCTACTTCATTGCAAAGTCTTGGAGTCGTGGAGCTTCTCTAGTTCATGAACAGTTGGTATCCATTCATCTTCTAGCAATCAAATTATTTGTGACACATTATAGTTTTGTTTGTGAACTGTCATAGTTTTCCAGCAAACCATAATTTCATTTCCAGGTTTGGTGTCGGAATATGAGTGATTATAATCAACATATTGTATCATGTTGTCTGGCTGTAGACTCTTTCCACACGGCTAAATGTTGCTGTACTGATGCTGAACTAAGATTCAAATGCCTCTGTTTCAGTGGTCCTGTCTTCTCCAGATAACTCTACTTTTCTCCTTTCATAATCCTGTGCTTTATGCTCTTTCCCTGGAAAATGATGATTATAAGGTTGTAACACATTCTGAGATTTAAATATTTAAAAAAGGACAGTTTAGCAGTGACTTCTGCTGAAGTTTAGATCTACTAGGAGTGATAGGTAGTTTTCTTACAGGCAAACAAAACATTAAAGCAGGGAGCATATATTGGGATTACTTACCTCTTCACATTGCAATTCACCATTTTGCCTTCCATTTAGATTCACTCTAAAATGGTCACGGTGCAGGATAAAGAAAAAGCTTCTCTGCCATCTGTGAGCATGATAAAAATTATCCTAAGAAAATGTTCAAGCACATTAAAGAGAAAAACGTTTTGATCTCTAGACTCAAATTTCTTTGATTTTCAGAGGGTCTTGCCTAAATCAAGTGAATGCAAAGAGAATCCCGAGAGGTGATCTTCACAGCCAGGCCAAGGTTCTGCAAAAATAAAAGTCAGTATGGCATCAATCTTACTGTTGGAAACGCTATGCAACTTTCTGTTTGCATATTGTAGATCTCTGACTTTTAGAAGAGATGATTATATTTAGATAACCCATGGATCATCAAATCAAACATTGGGTAGTCATGGGGGAGAGGTTAAAAGCTTTCAAGCGATTTTGTGCTCAGACATTGTAAAATAGATCTGTGCATGTGTATTTGTGATGATGTAGGTTATTTTCAGCTGCCTAATATATCCCCAGTCTTATGTCTTGGGAGAGACTGAAATTTTATTTTGATTTCTTTGTCCCCAGTCGACTGCAAACTGTAATGTTGCCATATATGTCTCAGATCTACCATTGCCAGACACTTCCATGAATGCTGATGTTTTTGGCTTAGAAAAAGGAAATAGGGAGCATCTTCAAGATGTAAAGGAATTAGAGCTTCATTCCAGAGGGGAGAAAGCCTGAAATATTTATTCACTGTGCAGCTAGCTAACAAGGGCTGGGGGGAGATGCTTGGTATTATCTTCCTCAGCATCTGAGGCTGAGTTATAATAATTTACCCCCTTTTCCTCTCAATTTACCCTTAAAAAAACCCCAAACCAAACACATAAAGGTAACACTTTTCATGTCATCTGAGTGAGGCAAGGTACAGTGTATCTTCTTAAAAGCCAGGGAAGAAAAGTAGCAGATGGACCAAACATAACCTGTTGTCATCCCTTTGCATTTAGTACTAGGCACTAAGACACCTTTGCAATATTACAATTTTGAAAATAAAATGGAAACTGACAAATTGCCCATGTTTCCCTCCCTCCTTTCTCACCTCCTCATGCAGTCAGTGCTGCTGCTTTTGACAGATGCCCAAGTTTCTAATTTTGTCCCTTCCTTTCTTCCCCTTACAGGATTTCCTCTGTGTTTTTCACATTCTTATGTTAACGCCAACAATTGCCATGCTCCACCTTTAACTCATGTCCCTGATCTCTTTTCCTAATGCTTCCCATTGATTCTGTTTCTCATTTGCCTCTTTTCTGACTTGGCCAAGCACTTTTAAAAGTCAGCTGCTTTTTCCACTTCCCAAAGCCTGAACATGGGAGATTGTCTTCAGCCAGCCTGACTGAAACCCTCAGTGGGCTCCAGGCACACACAGGTGCAGCCCCTTTCAAAATGAGCAGCAAGTTTGGAGTTGATGACACTCACTGGCTCTCCATTGTCTTGGGGGAGACCAACACCAATTTACAGCATCTGAAGGTCTGTTGTTACATCCTGCATTATTCATTGAGAAAAAATCACAGTAAAACCCTCAACATTTCAATGACTTAGAATACAGATTGACTCACTGAAGTGTCACCTTTGGAAATGCATGTGTTTTACTGCTGCCTTTTACTTTCCTTGTGTGCCCTTCTCTTGCAATCTAGACTTTGTTATTTTAACCTCTGGTCCAGATTTCTTTAATTTTTTCTTATCCTCTGAGTTATTTTGGCTACTATTGCTCTTTGGTTAGGTTTAGACCATTTGTAGTAGTGACACTGAGGAGGAAGGACCTTGAATACAGTTTTCAGATACCTCTGCAGTACCATGGCTTACTAAGATCTCCAGGAATGTATACCTTCAGTAAGAAGAAAAAAGAAGGAGCAGAAGTTCAGAGAAAGCCTGCACATTGCCATATCTTGTTGGATGCTGGTGCTACCCAGGAGGAAGGAGAATAATAGAGGGTGGAGAGAGTCAATGGCACATTCACCCTTCTTTTCTGAACTATGTGTATAAATGAAACAATTATCTGAGTTGCTGAAGAGTACGAGACTAAGTTACCTGGTTTTCATCCTCATATTCAACAACAACAACACTGCTTCACTTAACAGGGTGAAAATTGGCATCACATCAGGCTGGAACACTGGGTTTCCCTCATGTTGACTGTTTCCTCACTGAAGGCATTTCTGCCTGTTTACAAACCACCACTCTGTCTCTTGGTGTTAAATTCCTCCTGGGACAGGGATAAGTCCAGAGTGGCTGGATTTCAACTACTTGCTCTGGCTTATGTTTTGAGCCTTTCTGGACAGCCACAGCATGTTGTTCTCAATGATACTAATTACAAATGAGGTAATAAGTGCTTTCATACAAAACAGCTGCTTCCAGCTCCCTATCTGCAGAGCAAATAAGCCTTCACTTTTAAATTTTAAATTGTCATTTCTGATGTTAACCTATGTTTTGACCAGCTGTATCCCTTTACATTAATAAAAATAATGTTTCAATGGTTTGAAACTTCACAGGGTAAAAAAGTACAAAGGAACAGTTGAAGTTGTTATTTTGTAAGTATTAGTTCTGCAAGCAGGGTTTTCCCAAACTCCTAGAGGTCTTTCAGGCCTCTGTGGGACTGTTATGAGCTCAGCATATCTCTGCTTTCCTGTCCAAAAAAATGTTGTAGAGCTACACCTACACATGCATCTGGGCACAGGCATCTCTGAGAAACATGTTACTTTTAGGGAGAAGAGTCATCTTAGTCAAGTTTTGAAAGGAAAAATTTTAAGAATAGAAAGTAATGATAAAATAAAAATTTTTTAAAGTAAGAAATGTCTCTTTGAAATAAAAAATTAAAACATTTCATTCTGATTTTTTTCCAGAATCCTTTAACTATTTTCACTATTTTTCCATTTTCTTTTTGGGCTGAAAATAATTCAACCTAAATTTGCAATTTTTTTGCAGCAGCTCCATCTCTATTTTCTGGATGGAATGAGGCTCTTAACAACAAGATATTAAAATGGGTGTTCATAAGCTTGTTTGTATCTGGCTTTCAAAGACTATTTCTGCTTTGGCAGATGGAAGTTGTCAAGGTGCAGTAGGGGCTGAGCCCTCCTTGGGGTGTGGTACCTGCTGGGGACTGGCAGCCCAGGGGTCTCACAGCCAGGGCCCACCCCAATTCCCCTGGCCAGGGAGCAGGGCAGGCATTGGGCATGTCCAAGGCACTGGAGACAGGCTGAGCTCACACCAGAAAATCAGCCTGGTGCTGGGGTCAGAATCAGGCTCAGACACACCCCAGGGTGGCTGAGCAGGTCCATGGGGAGAAAATTAACAGGAGATCAAATAACAGTGAAAAAAGGTCACCAATACTCCCTCTCATGAAACAGGAATGCTGCTCTAGTCCTGGTTTAATGAATCATTGACATATTTAAATGTTCTTGGAAGACTCCGATCCAGTTGCTGACCTAAATGGGATTGTAGCACGATGCAGCAAGCTTTAATTTCAATATTGCCCATAGGCAGAAAAGAGTCCAGGAGGTTTAAACAAAGGCTGACCACAATTAGAGGTAGTGTTCAACAGAAGAATGTACAAGCACAACTGTGGTTCAGAGTTAAAACTCAGACAGATAAAATACTACATGACTCTGCTTCCAATTAGTATGAAAAAGATGTGTTCTTGGCAATTTCTTCTTTATGCCCATATGAGTAAGAAGAGTTAATTTAACTACAGTTAATTTCATGCCCTCTATAATGTACCCAATTATATCGTCCTAATTATTTCAAGCCCTCATATGCCTTGGTTGAGTGCCTTTTTTGGAAGAGGATATTAAATAACGATTATCCTCCTCATTAATACAATGCACGATAAAGAGAAAACAAACAAGACATGGATGAAAGGCATAAATATAATTTATATTTTTTTATTCACTTTCTCCCTGATCTTTCCACAACAGCAGTAACATTAGTCATGGAGATATGAGGAGGCTTGGAAATTTTTTGTCTTGCCTTGTCATTTGACTTTTTCTGGTTAATGTGTAAGGGTGGGGGTATTTTAGAAGCTTTAAGGGCTTTTCTGAGAGCTCAGCTATTATTAACCTATAGCACTAGGCTACAGCTGCAGAAGTTGAGACTTCAATTAGTTCTAATTCATCCTTGTTTTACTAATTAGACAATGATGCATAAAAAGGTGTAAGTCATAGTAAAGAATAAGGTAGGAGGGTAAGATCCATTTCTTCTGCATGAAGATTAAAATAAAATGAGGCAAAATTAGTGCTGCCTCATCCTTATGAAGGCAGACAGTACTTGGAGACAGTGTATGAGGCAGACTTCCCACACTTTTCACCCAGCTAAGATGTCAACCTTCAACTATCGTGATTAAGCAACATGCCAAGGTCTTCCTCATTCTGTGAGAGGTGGGAGTGAGGGTGATGAGCACCCTGATCAGGAGAGACACTTTAGTCTGGACTCTGTTGCACCAATGGTAGAACAGTCCCCGTGAGATCAGGTAAAGGATTAACATATAGGAAAACAATCATAGAAACTATGAATCAAAAAAAAGGTTTGTGTTGGAAGAGATCTTTAAAGATCATCTGGTTCTATTCTCTTGCCATGGACAGTGACACCTTCTGCTATACTAGGTTGCTCAAAGCCCCATCCAACCTTTCTGGCACAGGGCATCCACTGCTTCTTTGGGCAACATTTTCCAGTGTCTGACCACCCTCATTGTAAAAATTCCTTCCTTATATGAAACCTAAATCTACCCTCTCAGTTTAAAACTGTTGCCTGTTGTCCTATCACTACAGGACCCACTCAAAAGTCTGCCCCTGTCTTTCTTAGAAGCTACCTTTGGGTACTGAAAGGTGCTCTGAGGTCTCCCAGAGCCTTCGCTTCTCCAGACTGAACCCCAAACATCTCAGCCTGTCTTCATAAGAGAGGTGCTCCATCCAGCTCTTTGATCATTTTCCTGGTCCTCCTCTGGATTTGCTCCAGCAGGTCCATGTCCTTCTTGTCTTGGGAGTCCAGAGCTGGATGTGACACTGCAGGAGGAGTCTCACTGCAGCAGAGCAGAGGGGTAGAATCACCTCCCTCAGTCTGCTGCCCACACTGCTGAAGAAGCAGCCCAGGATAGGGTTGTCTTTCTGGGCTGCAGGTGCACATTGCTGGCTCATGTCCAAATTTTCATCCACCAGTATCCCTGAGTTCTTCTCTTCAGGGCTGAATTTATATAATGTAGAGGTCTAGATAGGATAAATTACACTGTCAGCTCATGTCATTTTCATTTATGCAAACTTCATGAAGTGCAGGAGTGTATATGCTGCACATGAAGCAATCACTGAGATAATTTCTTCGTTTTGTTGTATCAAGATAAGAAGAAATGTAAAAAAATTATCCACTGCCTATGTTTAAATCTCAAATCTCAAGCAGCTGGATAACAATGTTCTGTTTGGAATAGAAATGTGTAGCTGACCTTCAGTAGCCTCCTTCTTCCCACCTGTTCTGTATATTCTTTAACTGGGAAGATGAATAATGAGTCAGCTGTTTCATGCTCTTTCAGATTCTTACTCATCAGGGAGTGAAACTGCAAGTCTCATCAAGCATGGGGTTATAAAAATGTGCAGACAGAAATACCCTGAGTCTGTATAAGCTGAGGTTGCTTCTGCCATTAGGCTCATGTAAAGATTCTTCAAATCCTCTTACAGTAAAGGGCTGTAGGACTGATAAAAATGTGCCTGTCTGTGTTAGAACAAGCAGTAAAGAAACGTTGCTGAGTCACCTTCAGTGTGAGCTCACTATTTTTTCATGCCTGAGAGCAGGTGTCACATGCCTTTTCTGATGCAACTGCTGGTAACTGCTCTGCTGTCACCTATTGTGTCATTTGGCATCATGGGCACAGTCAGCTGATGATGTGAAGGAGAGAGGGTCATCATCTGATACTAAAGTGCAAACAAATTCAGATAAACATTATCTCATTGAGGAGAAAGAGGGGGGGATGGGCACAGCCCAAATATAAAGTGGAGAGGATGCAGAAAACAAAGGGAGAAAGGGAAATGTCTTCTGCAGGAGCATTACTTTACCCTGGTCAGAGTTTTCAGCAGGTTTTGCATCAGCCAAGCACATTCTGTACAGCTAAGCAGAGACAAAAATAGAGTACCCTACCAGCTGTATATTTGTACAAGCCCTTCTTGGATGAAATGCACCTGAAAAACATCCTGGAGCTGGGCTCAGACCCAAATTAGGCTATGATTCCATGTGCAGATATTCAGCACATAGACAGGCTCCAGCCACTTTTCAGCAGATCAATGCATTTCTCCTCTGCTGGCTCAAAATTCTGGCAATCAATATAATCTGGATAAGCCTGGTGGATCAGTACACACATAAATGCATCTATCCCAGCCTTTTCAGGTGCATGTTCATTCAAACCATTTGGAAAATACGTAGATTCTCCCCTGTCTTATTTTGTCTGTCCTTGGTTAAATGTAATCTACAGGTGCATGGAGAGCATGTTCTTTTCTAGTTCACTGGTTTCAGTGGGAGAATTGTCCTGGTAATGAACAGTAAATGACTGACAACACACCAAAAAATTTGGGCCAAAGTGAACATTACGTGATTTTATACGTTTCTTTTTTCTGTAAAATTATTCAGTCAGGGACCACATCTTTTATTAGGTCAGCATTTGCTGACCTAATAAAATTTCTTTTACCTAGAAGCATTTGATGAAGAAGAGTTCAAATAAAAAGGTTTTGTCTCATAAAAAATTGCATGTATGTGAACGTGTTGAGATCAGTGGTTCAAGCTCTGGACCTCTGTGGGACATAGCTCAATCTGCTCTGTCATCAGAGACCACTTTCAGTAGCCTGGTAAGGTCCAGTGGCTACCTTGTCTGGCCAGTGTTGTACCATAAAGCAAACACTGCAGCTCAGGACACGGCTTAGAGGGAGATTATGTGCCTACAGTGGGGTTCAAAGCAGGTTGTAGGATAAACAAGGAGCTACAGTGTGTAGCTGAGAGAGAACAAGGGGAGAGAGAGAACTGCAGGGCCTGGGTGGGCAGGGGCAAGATGCATGTCTCCAGGGTCCTCACTCCCATTCCAAAGCTAGGACACTACCCCAAAGGTAAATGCTTGCTTTCTTTCCTTTTAGACCCTAACAAGTCCTGCGTGTTTCCTCTGAAATGGTGGCCAATTTCTTATTGTCACTCCACAACCTTCTTTCGTCAGCCACACTTTGCACAGCAGTCAGTGGCTGAAACACTCATCCAGAATGTCAATGGTCCAGGTTCAAAGTCCCTCCTCTGACTGGGGAAATACTGTTAATTATCCCCAATTACCAAGCTGGATTTAGGCTATCCTCCAGAACTCCTACTGAAGCTGTGCAGCCATAGCATAGGACTCAAGAATTTCTGGGACAAAGGAGAACACCAGCAAGATTGACTATAGTCTCCTTGGAAGGGAGTGATTTGGTTATTTGTCACTGTCAGTTTAATAGCTTTTCCTTGACACAGTCACTGGATATAGCACACATAGTCTGCTGATGGGGCCAGATAGTAGCTTAGGTAGAGTCTGACTTCTTTGGCTGTCCTTGGAGAAAAAACAAAGCAGACAGTGAACACTTGCTAGACTACACACTTATTCATATGATTATTTGCGTTACATTTAAACCTTAATTTTCTGTTGTGAAAATTAGCTTGCTAAGTCTGAAGAGGAGAAAACTCTTCAACCTCTTCTACCGGCTGTCTCAAACCAGCAGTTCTTCACATAAATCTTTTCTACACATGTCTAATTTTCAATGTACTTCATAACCATTTCTTTCTTAGGTAAGAGATTTTGAAGACCAAAAGGGGTTATGGGATTCCTGTGCCTAACCTAGACAAATACATCCTCTATCTTCTCAAAAAGAATCAGGTGTTCCATCACTTCCAGACACTGGAATGTTTATGATCTACCAGTTCTATGCTTCCCTATCCATTTTTTGCTTCTTAAACTGGCCGTTGCCTTGAGGCCAGCACACCAAGTCAGGCCAGAACCATAAGGCAGTTCAGATTGCCATGTTATCTGCTCTCTGTCCTTCATACAGTTCAAGGGATGTTTATCTCCTTCCTCTGCCTGTGTTCATCTTTGCAGGGGTACAAACTCCATCAATCTGCTCCTGAAAGATAGTTTAAAATTCCAGCAGTTGTCAAAAACCGTGGGAATAATATAAACGCTTTGTGAAGATACGGCTGGTTTACTGTGCCTGGAGAGATTCTATGCCTGTATTGCTGTACTTTGAATTATTCTGAATATCACTGCAGAACTTCTCTTAGCAGCTCTCCTTTCCTGTTATTCTTGCTCACATCTGTTCACTGTAGTAATGGATATTTTTTGGCTGTAAGCAGTTATGCAGCATGACACTTGGGGAATGGATGTCTCTGTGTACAATAGCTACTGTTTTTTGAAGACTCATTTGGCTCTTGTCCCCTCTGGGTGAAACAAACATATAAATGTATTGCTATAAACCTCTCGCCAACCTTTCATTGCAACTGCTACCTTTTTGACTGACATTGCTCATGCTTGAGCTCTCCTCTGAACTGAACTCTTTTGGGGAAATCTAAAAGATTTCATTTTAAGCTTCAAATTTACTGTGTGTATGTTTGCTCAGTGACAAGTTGTGCTTCTGCTACCTAGTCAATGGCATATCTGTTCTTTGTAAGAAACATGCTGTTTATATGTGATATAATTATTTCCACTAACCGCTCAGAACCCAGCTGATCACTCTCACAGCCATAAATGAATCTGTTTGACAACCTGTTCTCTACACAGTAGGTAGTCTTCCACCCGCCAGCTAATTTATCATTGCATCTGCCTGGCTCTGCCAAGGGATATGTTCTAGTGCATTTATTCTTGTCTCTAAAAGCTTGTGACTGGCCATTATCTTGGGAGGAGACATTAGTAGAACAAAAATTTTATGGTGTTTATTTTTATCTTTGTGAAACTCTCGTTTGCAGTGACTCAAAGAGATCTCCTTTAGTTGTTTTCATTCTCTTTTCCAGCAGATACCTCCCAGTAATTGCAGAGACCCCCAGCAGCCTGGCTGGTTGGCCCAGGCTAGATGAGAATGTTTCTCAGTGCTGGTGAGAAGTGCTTAATTGATATTAACGTGGATGGAGATGATCTGCTCAGCCATAGGACAGACGTCATTTGGTACACTTTCCTTCCCTCTAATGCTATAGTGCTCATGCAACCTGAAAGGACCATCTGTAGATCTTTGAGATTAGTGCAGGCCTGTTTATTATTTGGCTTTTCTGTTCAAGCTATCTGGCCCTATCTGTCTGGATCTGCTGAGCTAATTGCCTTGATATATGAATGTCCAGGTTGCCTAGGAATCCCAGCAAACAGCAAATTTTTTTAGCACATATTTGTTCCTAATTCAAAGTAAGCCTAAGAACCTTCTGAACTGAGAAGCCACCCAAATGGGAAAACCTTCATCAAGCCTGATCAACCCTGAATCCAGCTCTTCTGCATACTGCTAAACGGCATTTTCATCATCTGAACTCTTCATTACAATTTGCAATTTTTTCTCAGGGTTCAGGTTCAACACCTTTCCTGACATGTCTATCTCTACCAGTTAAAGCCAAAGCTCTGCCTTTGAATTACAGAAAGGCAGTAAAGTTCACAGATACTGGAAAGAGGTCAAAATAGTAGGTGTGACCTACAAGTTGAGGCTATCTTTTTGATCCCCTGTAAAATATATGTCTTCATTCTTCAGTAGTAGAATCTCCTGTGTTTTAGCCTTGTCTTGTCACATGCAGACGAGGATTAACACAACCAGAAGGAAAATTGAAGATGTCACTCAGAGAATGGACAGGGCAGTAACTTATCAATAAGAGTATCATCCTTTCACCTAACTGACTCCAACACAGACATGTCTTGTTTCTATTAATATTTTATAGAACCAGCTGGTACTACTAGATCCAGCCAGTCCCAATGAACTTCATTTTAGCCTTTTTATTAGCTTATAAATTTGATAGGGTTGATGGATACCATTTAATGGAACGCTTTCCACCCTGCTCCTCCCTCCCTTCCCACCCTGAAAAATCTGACATTCATAAATGGAGGAGGTCAGTAATTTGCATCCAGCTGAGTGGCTGTCTGGCTTTAATGAGATGATTTGTAATCATAAGCACTGCACTGCAGTGGTGTCTGGTACAGGGGAAGAG
Source organism: Sturnus vulgaris (assembly GCF_052056855.1). NCBI lineage: Eukaryota > Metazoa > Chordata > Aves > Passeriformes > Sturnidae > Sturnus > Sturnus vulgaris. Next base: position 146,832,516 of record NC_142243.1, read on the forward strand.
GAACACGTATGCATACTCCAGCTGAGATGAGGGAGAGGTGATGGGAGGGAGGGAAAGCACATGGATCAGAAAAAGGAAGCAAGGCTGGAATGACATAAGGAGCTCCATTAAATGTAATACAATAATGCTGGCCTGGTTAGCATAAGAAGAGCCAGAGGCTGGCTGATGCAAGCCAGTGAAACTCCTGTTACTTAAGGCAGGCAGGCAGCTTGCAGGATTGCACTCATCCAGAGCTCTTTAGAGTAGCTGAAAATAACGGGTTTGTTTTTGCCAGCTGTAAGTCCTCAGTGCCCTTAATGCACAGCTCTGTCCTTCCTCTACCACTCCTTATATAACTAAAAAATCTTCCAGACCAGGAAGAAAATTCAGGGGCTAAAGAGGTAATATGTTGTGGAGATGGCATGTTCCACATCAGCTATATTTTCAGCTATTTTCCTAAACAAGTGGATCATGTTCTGTCTTTGTGTGTATTCTTCCTCAAGCTGATGCATTTTTAACCCACTTACTCTTTTTATTTCAGTCACACAGAGCAGTAGAAAATTCCTGCAAGTCTCAGGCAGGCAGGTAAAAGAGAGATGGAGACTATTAATCCATTCACTGAGGGAAAGACTCAGAAGAGAATCCTTCTGGGAGAGAGATTTTTAATTCCCTGGCTTTGATAAAAGCTTCTCTTGGCATCTGTTTCAGATCAGACAGCCACGAATCCACCACAGGCAAATCCATAGGAAGCCAGGCTGAGCTGGCTCTCCTGCACACACAACTAGTTTCTCTGGCTGACTGTGAGAATTTTACACCTCTCAAAGACTATCTTTCCCTTGTCTCCAGGGTTTCTCTCTTCTCTAGTAGCAATTCTCTGAGATTGTCACACGATACTTTTTCATTAGGCATTCCAGCTGTGGAGGACTAGGCTCCTTTAACCATGTCTCCAGCTGTCTTGAGTTATTCTGCAGCAGGCCAGCTGGACCAGTGTAGTTTTTCTTACAGCTGTAATGGAGTAGCTTGGATCAGCTTTAAGGTTGTTATTTTAAAATTTATTAACTACTTTATATTATTTTTTAAAAAGCCCCCCCCCCCCAAAAAAAAAAAAAAAAGCCCAACCAAACAAAACAAAACAAAACAAAACAAACCAACAACAAAAAAAGCAAATGTGCAAACAGATCAGTTTGGTTACAATCTGCATCCAAGGAGAAGACACTGACTTGAGGCAGGGGCTGGTTTGGTCTTGCTCACAGTGTCTCCCAGTGCAGGATAGTGTTGTTCAGCCCACAGCCCTTTCTGAGGGGTGGAATCTCCAGGATAGCCCTGCAGTAACACCATATCAGGAGACTTTCAGCCCTTATTCATCTCACCTTTTTCAGTCACAACCTTGCATCCCCGTCCTCATCTGCCCCTGGAGTATGAAGATCTGTCCTTCCAGGCAACAAAGAGCTTTTCTCTCCTCCTCTCCTGAGCTCCTTCTGGAAAACATACGTGATTCATGTGCTTTCTTCTCTGGAAGGAAGGATGCTTGTAACTCCACAACATAATCCTTCCCCCCTTTTCCCTGGGGAGACGTGTTACCCCTATGTTAAGTCTAGAGTTTAATTTACAAGGACGTGTGGGTGACCTTCAGATATCATGCCATTAAGATGCTTCGCAACCAGATTTTCAGTTCTGATAGAAAAAGAAGCAGCAACACAACTCTACCCAGCATGCATAAAACAATACTTGACCTTCCTTTGAGACAGAAGGTGTCTTCAGTGACCTCAGGGAAAAAACTTCCTCTAGGTAAGATGGACCCCTATAGATGATTGTTTTTGAGAAGACCCCTGTCCTGGAAGCAGGTCTCCCAACTTCTCTGCACTTTCCAGGCTGTCTGACTCCATCAGCAGGTCTATGAGCTGACAGTATCTCCCACAGCTTTTCCACAGGCACACCAAGGGCTTTGCCAGGTCCTTACAAAGTACCAATCTACTGTGCTGTGTAAGCAATGCATCATCTGTCAGAAGGGAGTTAGGTGTGTATAGTCTTAATGTTAAGAACATAAATAAACTGTAGATTGAAAAAAAGGGTAGTGAGGAGGGAAATTCATTTTTACTGTCCCTCTAATGTACCATGTCTCCTCTTTGTCTAGGGAGTATCCCACAGATGATCGCCTCTCAGCCAGCAGTGCACTTTACTGCCATTGTTCAAGCTAAGAAAAACCTTGAAACATTCACTGGGGCTGTTTTATTATTTTCCCAATCATGTTTCCTTGACTTGACTTGTCCTGTCCCTTTGATCAATAGCAGACGTCACCCAACATGAAACATGTTTTGGATTGATTTAGAGTGCTTGTTAGTACCAACTTCTAAATCACTTTGGTGAGCTTCCTCTCTTTGATGTTGTTGGCATTGGATAAGGTCTTAGGCTGGGATTTTTGAAGGACACAACAACTAAAGAGTCCAGAGCACTTAAAGCTCTCCATCCCTCGTTGAAAATCACAGGTAAGGAGTGCAAGAAATTTACTTGTTTTCAATTATAAGACTTTCAAGCACTTTAAGGTGCACATAGCTGCTTTATGGGGTTTTCAGAGGTGCCTTTCAGAAGTTGTATGCTTAGGCATATTTGGAAATCCTATTAGAAGCCATTCAGCATCTTTATATGCCTAAATTCCTTTAAAGCCTGACTCAGCATACTGTGATACTCTTCAGCGTGTGTGAGAGCAGCAGCACAAAGAGCAGGTTCTCAGTGAATGACTGATGCTGCATGAATGTGTGGAATACAAGCCAAATCCCAAATGCAAGGGCTCATATGTTACAGTCATATAAGCCAGACACTTGTTTCTTCAGCAGTTGTCACAGCAAAGCTGTCATTTCCTAGTTCAAGAGTGTTTATCACATCCTTATCCTTGATACACACTCCAGGAGGAGGAGGGATTTACGAAGCAAGTGGAAGTGTGATTCAGAAACTTCATCAAATTGAGCAATGAAAATGCTCCCAGCAGTGGCCTCTGTCTGTTTGGGTATGTGGAACAGATAGCTGGAGTTCCTCACATTATTTAGGTTGCATTACCATTTTTCAAAAAAAATCCACAGTCTGGATTCAGTTTGCATAAATAGGAACTTCAAAACCAAAGTCTAAAACATCTCATTCCATTCTTACCAACTTCCAGCTGAAGGATATTTCTGATCATGAATTGTAATGGTGGAAAGTATTGACTGATTCAATGGGAGCAAGAGTGAGAGACAGACAGACACATAGACCATTTCCGAGCAGATACATCCTGTTTCCTATGAGCTTTCTTATTAAAATTATCCCAGTACATACATTCTCTATTCAAGCATGAAGTGCTCATTACAAGTCTCTACATGAATAATGTACACTTAAAATGATTCCCTGTGCCATAAATATTGACCTTGGTTAATAATTGACTACGGGTTTCTCTCTCTGGTCCTCTGAACAGTACTGATTGAGGGACTCTTCCCATGTTGTTCCTTTCCTTTCACTCCTGTAATTTTCCAAGAAGATATCATACTGATAATATTGGTATAATGATGGCACAAGTTTGGACAGGAGTATGCAGCAACTCCTCTACCCATCCAATCCCATTCTTGCTTAGTGTCCCCAGTGATGTAATTGGAAAGTGTGGGAAAAAATAAATTATTCCCTTTCTAATTTAATCTGCGATTTCTCTGCTAGTGTTTGCTGCGGTCCTTGTCCATTTTTGCTTTAATGTGTATTAACATTATTACAGTAAAATACGTCTATCAGTCACTTTGTGAGACTGGTTTGTAGAAAGAGTTTCAAGAAGTATATGGACCAAATTTGCTGCTCAAACTGCAGTGGATCTAAGACATTCCTTGTATTTGAAGTTTCCCAGCCTCATGCTTGATAAATCCGTACTGCCTGTACTGAGCATTTGGAAGAATCTATAGATTCATGGAGGAAGAAAAGCTGAATGATCGTAAAACGTTGCCTGGCAGAGTGCAGGTTTATAATGTCAGCTTCAGCCAAGACTCCAGAGCTGTGCCTCTGCAGGCTCTCAGTCTGCAGCTTTTAGGCTGGGCCTGCAGGAAAAATTACTCTTACCTCATACACCAGCATACTTTATATGTCTATGTAGAATGAGTTTTCCATAGAGCTTTGCCTGGGCTTCATATATTAGATGAAAACTGCAAGCAAAGATAAAATGTGCTGAATATTCTGTCTGTGATATTCAGGTACCGGAGAAAGGTGAAGAAAGGCTTTGATAGCAATACTATGAAAAGATTTCATCAGAGTGTTTTATCCTCTAAGTTCTGACAGAACTTTCCTCTTTTGGACATTCTGCAAATATGTGTTACTAAAAATGCTGTGGTTGTTCCTATAGTTCCCAATTTTTCCCCTGGTGACAGAGTTATAGCCACTCCATGTGGGAGATGAGAAAACTGTGTCTCTTCTTTCATTCTCAGCCTTTGCAATTCTTAGCCCAATGGCTCCTTGCATTGAGAGAGAGAGTGATATGGAGGATGCTGTCCAACAAGCAATATCTATTTATGGAGACAGTGAATACACAATGAGTTAGGAGATGGTGACCAAAATGTGCAGCATTGTTTGTGGGTCCTTGAGGACCAATAAAAATAATAGAACTGCAACTGTAAATAGCTTATTACAAACATCCAATTTCTATGCTTGGAATTCAGGACTCTGTCCAGACCATAAAATTAATCCTCATTGCCTGCTGAACCTTGGAAGCAGGGTTCCTCTGCCAAAGGTCACTCAGTTCTCAGTGGTGGCATCAGTGCTGATTTGTTTCGGCTCTGTGCATAAACATTTGCTCTGCTTGGTTACAGGCTGGAATTGCATGAAGACCATTGGAAAACTGTGTGGAGTGTCACAGCCCCTTCATAGCTAAGGATTTCACCTTAAGGAAAGGCACATGAAAGGACCTAGGTACTAAAATTGACATATTCTGTGATGGATAGTATAAGGAGAATACCAAAAAGGTTTTGCCTTGGGCTAATACTTGAAATTATTGGTGAAGGAATGATGAGAATTTGTAATCACAGCTAAGGTTAGATGTGGTAAAATATGCTTTATGTTCAATGCTGGTTTTAATTTTTACTATGCCAAGAATTATAATGTCTGTAATACATTTTCAAGTATTTAAGATTCTCAATTATTATGTATTAATTGAGAATATTTAGAAATGCCTAAAGGGGCCAAGCTGAGTTGCGGGTTTTTTTTTGCATAGATTTGTGCTGATGTAACATGCACAGATAAAAACTCAGTTTACATCATCACTTTAATTTTGTTTTCAAGTGTGTTTTTTCCTCTGTAGAATGAATCATACAGCCTATAAACTGCTTTAATATCTCTGGTGGTGGTATCCTGAACCACAAGAGAAATGAACCAGTGACCCCCTCTTACCCCTCTCTTATAGGTCATCATGTAATTGCATAATCAAACTTTTAATTTAAAATTGTACTGGAAGCAGTGTTTAATGTAGTTTTGTGAACCTTTCCTGGATCTTTCACATTAGAATACAGCCTAGTTCCTAAGGGAATAAAAGGGATGTAGATACACTCTCCTGAACTGAAGTCCTGTGTCACTACCACTGCAATATATTGATAAGACATTTTGCTTCCCATCATGGTCTTGTCTAAGGGAAAACAAACAAACAAACAAAAAGACCACACAGAATCTCAGGGCTGAGCTACAATGTTTGCTGTTGCAGCAAAGATGATGATTCTTATCCTGTACCCACATCCCCTCTCTTAAAGCACAAAACCAGCCTAAGACTCACTCAAAATTCAGTGGTGGCCACGAGGTCTTCAGAGATGACACTGAAAGTATGGACATGGCTCCTGGCCAGTGAGTGGGATGCTCTAACACAAGTCCACTCACCAAATGGCACTTATCTCCAGGCTTCTGGGAGATTTCACCTCTGCATGTGTCCAAATGGGCTGGTATTGGTACAATTGTCACTTGTCAAAAAGGTAGAAATCCACACAGATCTGTTGTGAAGCCTGAGTGCTAGCAGCCTGCCTCAGGGCTGGTGATTACCAGTTAGAGTTTGGCAGTTGAACAGAACAGTGGCACAGAATGTATATGGAAGTTTTCATGTTCTGCTTAACCTACACCATCAGCAACACCAAATGGGATACAGGTGGAAAAATCAAAGATGTTCCCACTAGTTTATTATATGAACTGCAGCTTTATACCAGAAATCAGTGCTCCCCGTTGCTTGACAGACACTTGATAAATCATTTCCAGTTGTCTCTGTACAAGGAACCAGGTGCAGCCTGGTTGGAAAATCCCAGCCACACTGTAAGTGTGCACATCTGCTCGTGTGAGTGGACAGACCTCTTCTGACACCTCTAGGCTCCAAGCCAGCAAAGAGGGCTGCCCATTAAGGCCTCCTTTGGAACTGGAACCTAAAACACCCATCTGAGCTGCAGTTGGTGCTTGTGGGAAGCACTTCCCACTCTGCAGGGCTGTGAGTGAGAAGGCAGAGCTGGGCTCTGCTCCTGCCGAGATGGGCATGGAGACAAGTCCCTTTCCCTCATCCTCACCCTTCTCCCTCCTGCTCTTGTGGTCTGTGAGCAGAGGAAAGCCTGTCTCATCCTGCTTGTATGTGCAGTGCACTGCAAAATATGGTCTTGATCGTATCTGTGGTTTACAGGCTTTATTATAGGACATAGAAACAATAGGAGTTTTATTGCCCTGAATGTATCATTTCTGTCTGAATGTTCCCTCAGTGTGGTACTCTGACTCCAGGCTTGCTGAAAGAGGCTCACAAAGTAATTAAAAGATTGCTAATATTGCTAATGCTGTTCAGAGCATAATTCCACATCAAAACTGTGCTTGGCTTTTGGGGCCTTTTAAACATCCAAGTTTTATCCCACTTCAATTCAGCTTCTGAGCCTCCTCTCCACAGTGGATCAAACCAAGGGCCCGAATCCAACCATACTCTGAATGAAGCTCCAGATTGTATAGCTTCAAGTCATCTTCCTATGTATGAAATTGCGTGCTGTACTGCTTTGTAGAGCAGAAGTCCTTGGTCAAGTGCTTTTGTGCCCTACTATGTAGAAATGCAATAAAACCAACTTTTCCAGTTGGTTTATAATCTGTGTTTATTATAGCCCCAAAAATTCATACCCTGGAGATAAAGCTGGTAAGTCTCACTTCCCAATAGAAGTTTATCCCAAGTAGAGCTGAGAAAGACTTTCACACCATGACTCAAAATGTAGTTGTCACCAGAGACTTCCATCACAGTCTACAAATGAGGGTACCCCTTTGCTTTTTCCTTCTTTCAGAGACAGGAAGTACAGCCTGCAGGTCTCAAAGTCAAGTCAAAATCATTTTGCCCACCTCTTGCAGTTAAAAAAAAAGAAAAGCAGAAACAAAGTGCTAATTACCACAGTGAGGAACTGATTTTCATAAAAGTTCAGTTCTTATTTTGGCACAGAGCTAATTGGTTAGAAGTCCTAAGAACTATGTACACTGATTACTGGTCTCTTTCAAAATATGTCACAGTAGGAGCTGCTAGTTTGTGAACACTTGTGAAAATCTCCCCTCACTTTAGCAATATTAGCAAAAAGATTTTGCATCTGGTGCTTAACTTTGGTGAGGGTCTGAATATGGCCATTTAATGTCAAAATCAGAGGTTTCTTACTGGAAAACTGCAGTTGAACTCTATGGTTTGATTCAGGTATAGCACAGTCTTTGGAGGTTGTAGTGGGTTAACCCTGTCTAGATGCCAGGCACCCACCAAAGCCTCTCTATCACTCCCCTCTGCAACTGGACAGGGGAGAGAAAATAAAACAAAGAGTTCAGGGATTGAGATAAGGACCATGAGAGATCACTCACTAAATACCATCACAGGTAAACTACGCTCGAATTGGAGATATTAATTGAATTTATCACTGACAAAATTAAAGCAGGATAATGAGAAGTAACATAAAGCCTTTAAAACACCTTTCCCCCATCCCTCCCTCCTTCCCACCCTAACCTCCTGCCCCAGCAGCACAGGAAGATAAGAATGGGATTTACAGTCAGTTCATCACAGATTGGTCCTGCTGGTGCTTAGGGAGAAGAGTCCTTCCCCTGCTCCAGCATGGGGTTCTTTCCATGTGAGACAGTTCTCCACAAACGTCTGCAATGTGGGTCACTCTTCCACGAGATGCAGTCCTGCAGGAATAGGCTGCTCCACTGTGGGCCCCCACAAGGTCACAAGTCCTAGCAGGAAACCTGCACCAGCATGGGCTCCTCTCTCCATTTGTCTGCAGGTCCCTGCCATGGGCATCCCATGGGGTCACAGGCTCCTCTCAGGAATTCACCTGCTCTGGTGTGGGTCTCCTCCATGGGCTGCAGGTGGATCTCTGCATGCCCATGGATCTCCATGGACTGCAGGGGCACAGATGCCTCACCATGGGCTGCACCATGGGCTGCAGGAGAATCTCAGCTCTGGTGCCTGGAGCACGTCCTGCCTCTCCTTCTCCACTGACCTGGTGTCTGCAGGGATTTTCTTCTCAAATGTTCTCACCTCAGTCTTCTCTGGCTGCAATTACATGTGTGTTATGACAGAGGTGCATTCATCATTTCTAACTGGCCTGGCCTTGACCAGAGGCACATATGGGGGAAGCTTCTGGCAGCTCTTCACAAAAGCTGCCCCTGTAGCCCCCCACTACCAAAACCTGGCCACACAAGCCCAATACCCCATTTCACACCACTGCTTTAACAGTAGGATACTGTCTATTTCTTTCTTATCTGTTCTCAACCCATTTTCTTCTTAACACGGGGAAAAATTTTCTTGGCACTCTACCTAGTCTTGATCAGCCAGTAAGTGTTGACTGTGTTGCACTTTCACTGTATTAAATCTGTCAACCTAATATGAGAATAAATTCAAATTTGCTGGTAAACATACCTAGGGCACAAAGAAATCAGCTCCACCAAGCTACAGGCATGTAATTTCAAATGAGTCTTTTGACTATGCATACTCTGTGTCCTCTCCATCTCATAAACCAAGAATAAGAGCTGCCTTTTCCACAAGGAAACTGGCATTGCATTTGTGGGAGCAAGAGGTTGTTTTCAAAGAGTATTAGGAAAAGCAGTTTATCTGAGCTGTGGTCAATGTATCATCCTTCTCTCACTTTGTAGCCATTTTTTTGAGAATGATGAATTGTAGTCATCACTGCATTCAATTAATTTTTCCTCAGCTGGTTCTTCTAGTGTGTTTGTACTAAGTGTCCTCTAACAGCTGATAAATCATCCCTGAGTGGCTGCAGAGGCAGCAGCAGTGACATACGCTGGACTGACGACAGGAATGTGCCACACCATGTCTCTCGTCCCCTTTTCCCGGAAAGAATTTTGTGACCTTTGGTGGCATTTGCAAGAAGCCATTTTACACTGATGTTCCATGGCTCTATTGATCTCTGTGTAATTTTAATCTTAAACAAACAGGCCATATAATTTATGTAAACTCCATAGGTAATTAAATTCCTTCCAGCAAAGGTCAAGGCAGAATATTTAAGATTTCATTTGACTAGAAATTACAGTTAGAAATGAAAAGGGAAAAATAAGAAGAGGAAAAGGATGAAATTTGGAGCTTGTCATATCAATTATTACCATGTAACTAAGAGGAATCAAGTTACTTCTCAAGGGCTCATCTGTACACACAGTTTGGAAATGTTTGCCTAGAATGACTTATAAGTAAGTTTAAGAAATATTCAAATAGTTCTAATGGATAGTGAATGAAAACATTACCTTTTATGCAAAGAGAACTGAAACTCTCCTTAAATGAACAAAGCATGACTGACCATGACTGTAGTATCCATTCTTCCTTTACCACGATCTCAAGGTCATGGAGAGCATTATCTTTCTGTTTACCCTCCAATCTCAAAAATCTTTGAATTTTAGTGTTGAAGCTTTTCTTCAATATAATATGTGTTTATTGGGCTAGTCCAGACGCTCACACTGAATGCATAGCTTCTGAGAAAGTACATTGAACAAAAACTACTTCATGACAAAATTTCATGCTTTGAATATTATCTTTTTCTGCTTGATATGTCCCAAACTATCAGAATGTTATGCCATATTTGGGAAAGGCTTGCATAATTTCTACTACTTATGTGATGAAATAGTCTCTCTCTGGTTACAAGGCTGAGAGAGGATCCAGGCTGGGCATGGAGACATTCAGCTGGTGAAAACCTGGGAGCAATCCAATCTATGGAGAAGGTTTAAGCAAGTGTCACAGTCACTTTCTCCTCCAGCTGAGAAGAGTCTACATTCACAGAGAAGGCTGGGGAATAAAATACTCTCAGTTACAGAATAGCATAAGTGGTACAGGTAGGATTTTTCAGAGTAACTCGTTATTGTCTTTTTCACCCCACTGAATGGCCTGTAAATGCTGTTGTGAGGTGGGATATTGGCTGACCATCACTGAGAAATTTAATCCTCATCTCATCATGGTGCCATGCATTGCCACACCCCAATAATTTGCAGAAATTATTGTGCAAAAGTAAAATCTTGTCCCTATTCAGCAAGTGGTGACCACTAGGAATTCAGAAGCAAAGAGCACCTGCATCTACATTTTAAATGCTGCCTGCCCACTACTCTGAGGCAGCTGCAGCATCTGCTGCAGGCCTTGCTGCTGCAGGTCTCACTGCAGTCCTGCTGCCACCACAGTAGCATCTGTCTCACCAGCTTTGCAGCAGCATCTTCCATCTTGCAGCTGGCTGCCTTTGCTCGGTCAGAAGCCATCTGTGTCCACACTGCCTGTCTCTGTTACTGATATGATTGAAATCCCATCTGCTCCTCTGCTGACTGCTGCTGTCATTGTGGCTGCAATGTCATGCACTCTTGTGCTTTCTGCTGCTGTTACTGCCATAATGTGACAAGCATCTGACTCAGGTTTTGACACAGTTAAAACTTCTTGCTCTTGTGCTAACTTGAGGACACAAGTGTAGCTGGGCTGATGTGAACTAAAGATTCATCTAAACCCATTTCTCTAAAACTGGCCATCTCCACACACACAGGGAAGATGTAGACACTACAATTAGTAGATGTGGGGAGATTGATGCTGATCTTTCCTTGCCCCTGCAGTTGGTGCAGTAACTATAGAGTAAACTGGGATTTGGGAGAACTAGGTTCAGATTCTACTTCACAACCAATTTATTCTATTACTTTGGCGTAGATCTATTGTGGAGTTATACACTTCATGTCATCAGTGCCCATTTTCTAGTGATTGGTTTTCACTATGAAAAAACTTAAGTGTCTTTGTCTTAAAGTTCCTCATGAAATGGATGGAGAAAGTTACAAGAACCTCAGGAATTTTCTCAAAAGTTGCAGAACTGAGAAAAGACTTCCCCATAGGAAATGGAAATGACAGGGGCACCTTCTTTCATGTAGGTGAAGCTAACCCCTGGAGGGATGTGCCTGTTTCTTTTCAGAATGAAAGAGGACTCAGCCCTCCTTTCTCAAACAACAGCTGACATGCAAGTGCTCACTTCCCTCTGGATCCAATGGCAGCACTGAGAAAAAGTAGGAGAAGGATGAGATTTCAGTGAGATTTGGCTGTCAGTTTGAATTAATGCCTTTCCATCCCCCCTCCAACAGAAGATTGCCTCAAAATCAATAAAGAGGTGGGTGTATGTAGGGAAATTTCTCATCTACAAGCTCTTCATACAGTGCTTAAAAATTCAACAGGTGACAGGGGAAAGGGATGGACCACCCTCAGTCAGTGAAGAAGAAATCTAAGCTGGGATGTTTATCATCTGCTATGGCTCCCACTGGTTTAAGAAAAAAAAATAGAGAGGAAAAGAACTAACATTGTAGTTCCACTCTGAAGGACTATTGTTACAGGACAGGGAAGAGCATTAGCTGGTGAAGTCATATTCCTGGTTATTCAATGTGTTCACAGGTTTTCCCAGTATATCTCAGCCATGCAGTAAAACTCACCTGGTTACCCACAGAATTACAGAAACAAATTGAACTTTCTCATTTTCTTGTAAGTAATCATACTTCCAGGCCAAAAGCTTGTCTCCTCACACATGTCCCCATCAGGCCTGTCTTCACTGACATATGCTGGCACACCCAGTGTTCTTTATTGCAAGCTTCAGCCCAAAAGTCATATAGCCATGTTGGCATGCCCTGCTAGAGAAATAAGTTACCCTGGTTGAGCCAGTAAGTCCTGAGCTCCTCAGCTCAAGCACAGCCCTTGTAAATGTATTGATTTGTGTTCAAGCTCATGGGTTTATGGCTCCTAATGTGTCATTCAGTTTATACAAATCTATACAGGTCTCTCCTGGTGAATTTGTAAGACTTCTCTGACTCATTAGTAAAATACCTCAGCATATCATAGTATGTCTCCTCTCCTCTCCTCTCCTCTCCTCTCCTCTCCTCTCCTCTCCTCTCCTCTCCTCTCCTCTCCTCTCCTCTCCTCTCCTCTCCTCTCCTCTCCTCTCCTCTCCTCTCCTCTCCTCTCCTCTCCTCTCCTCTCCTCTCCTCTCCTCTCCTCTCCTCTCCTCTCCTCTCCTCTCCTCTCCTCTCCTCTCCTCTCCTCTCCTCTCCTCTCCTCTCCTCTCCTCTCCTCTCCTCTCCTCTCCTCTCCTCTCCTCTCCTCTCCTCTCCTCTCCTCTCCTCTCCTCTCCTCTCCTCTCCTCTCCTCTCCTCTCCTCTCCTCTCCTCTCCTCTTTATAGTTCTGGTCCCAGCTCCCCGTAGATGTTTTATCATGGGACATTTTTATTGCAGTGCACTCTGTCACACCCACTGCAGTGGATGCTGTGGACATTTGTGATGGTGCAGTCTGACAATGATGAGTCAGGCAGCCCCATGCTTGCTGAGCTCAAGACACTCCAGTATCCTGCTAGAAGGCAGCAGGCTCTGTCTGGGTGCTTACATTGCAATAATTGTGTAACATTTGCAGAATCAGGAGTCCAATCTGCCATCGAAATGATCCACACAAGCAGCTGGTCTCTTGCCTGTCTAGTCAAACTAGACCAAACCTCTCAACCTTTTGAGGTTTGCCCATCGCTAATAATTAATGTTTGACTTTGATAAAGCTGACATTTGGTTTATAAAGGCAGACTAATAAGCTCCAAGAAGGCTTAGAAATCCTAGGGAGTCATGTGTTGCATTGCAAATCTTAAAAATTGCTTTAAAAATTAACATAATCTACTGCTGGGCACGTTAGTATATGAATGTGATTGGAAGCATGACCTCTTTCTGCTAACTTTGCAAGTGACCCTGGTAAATCTGTGGCATTTCTATTTACGTTAGAGATAACTATTTTTCACAGACCTGTAAAAATATAGCATGAGGACACTGTAGATACAAAAATTACTGTACTTTCAGGGCTTTAAAAATTTCTGTTACAGGCTTTTCTCTTACATGAAAGTGTTTTGTATTTATTGAGTAGCCCAAAGTTTATGTGTTTTATGCAACTGGTTTTGTCTGGGCTTTTTTCTTTGGCTTTCCATTTCTGAGACAGATGTTATCTTTATGGTTAAAGAGGTTTGGACCTCCCTCTGTGATATTTAAAGGGACCCAAAGCTTACTCATTTTAATTTCAGTGGCTGCAGCTAGCAAGTAGTGGGAGTTACTGACCTTGAGATAACATGCATAGAAGGATAAAGTGTAATGGGGACTTTGTCACATCTCTCTGTATCTTTTTTGGGCAGTAGCTGCAATGTGCATCTATTTCCTTTAGATGTGTCATTTCCCTCCCCTGGCTTGTGGATGGGCATCATCTGGAGGTCATGGATGATGCAGTAGAGGATAACATACTCAGCTACTTACACAAGGGGAAGAAAACAAGGAAGAGGAAGGAAATAAGATGAAATGAAAAGTAGGAAGCAATGTGTTTTCTGATACCTTCGTGTTCCTTCACCCTGACCCAGGGTGAAAGGCTTGCTTGCAATTCTTAATTTGTTGGGAACCCAGAGCTAAAGGCAGATACAATATTCATGATAAACATTAGCACTCACAAATTGCCAAGGCTTTTTCCAGCTTTTGATGTTCCCTTTTTAATACAGTGTTGTTTCTTCCTGTTCCTTATCTGCTCCTTGCCTTCTGTGAGCATGGGAGCCCAACTTTCTTTGAATTATAGGTCTTCATCAGCATATGGTGATCGTTGCCCTCTTCACCAAATATCCTGGGTGTCTCATTATGTCTTAAACAGATCAAAGCAAACTTTCCTCATTCTCCATCTTCTGAAATGGCCGTTGAGTACTGTACAGTTTGTCCCAGCTCCTTCTGATCAGACAGCAATTAACATACCAAGAATCATGGTGCACAGACCTTACAGAATGTGTGAAATCTGAAAAATAATGGACTAAGGGGTAGAGCAAGTAGAGGGAGGAATGAGGCATGATAAATTTGCAATAGAATGGAGTTATTAAGCTTCTTGTGAATATAAACTGAATTCACTAGATGATTTTTGGTCCAAATAATTGGAGAGAATTTTTGAAATGTTGACCGTCTCATCACACCCACACACACCCCACCCCCCCACCCCCCCCCCCCCCACAGAAACGTTTTGGCAGGAGAAAGTCTTTTTAGCCTGAACTGCATTTTTCCCAATATACTTTTTCCCCAGATGAGCTATTGAAGAGGAAAAAAGATAAATTTCTTCCTGCAGGTCTAGGCTACTTGAGCTGTAGGGAGTTGAAGGTGTGCATCTCCTTTTTAACACCTTGGATATTCCCCAAAAGTGCTGGGCTGACTTAGTGGCCATCTGTCTGAATTGAGTGTGTTGTCCCTGGCTCAAATGACCACCCAGCCTGAGCTCTGCAAGGGGGGCTGCCTGGCTGCGGTTGGTTTCTTCCCCAAATAGCTCTAAAGTGTGGCTTGGTGTGTGCTTCAAGTAAAATTATGCTACTGTTCAGTTCTCAGCTTGATTAAAATGTATCTTTCAGCATTTAAGGGTGGGCAGTGACTTCCTGGGATTAGAAAGGGAAGTGAACTGGCTGGAAAGCAGCAAGGAAAGAAGTTGTTTACGAGTAGTGTGAGGGCAGAGTAGCATGTGTTGCTGAAATCTGGGGCTTGGCTGCATTACTCAACTCCAGTTACAGATCTGCTAAATGTGTTCAGAGTCCCGTTTTCTCTCTTAACAGTACACATAAGGACGCTTTTACCAGAAGAGTGATTCATCTGCTGTGGTATTCCAGATAAATTTCGGGAGAGCAGGCTCCCTTGGGCTGACAGTGTATCATTTGCCTCGGGACAAATGCCCTCACAGCCTGTCAAGTTGGCTGAACACAGGCTGCTGAAGAATTGGACTTTTTCAACATGTAAGATTTCACTCAGCATAACAATTTTTCTTCCCATGATAAACGTTTTGAACAGCTTTGGAAATCCTTTCACGGCTGTGGCAGGAGAGGCACCTCCATCCTCAGGAAGTACAAGCATTATAAACTCACAAGTACAGCCACTGCTTAGCAGGTCTGTGTGAAACATGAGTGAGCACACTGAGGTGCCCCCTCACTGATTTATACAAGTGGAAAACTTGGTGGTTCTGAAGGCACAAATGCTGCAGTGGCTATCAACTTAGTGAAAAAGAATTGTTTTCATCTCTGTTCCCGCTTCAAAAAGAAATAAATTGATTAAAGAAACCTATTGTAAGTCTTTTAATGACCAATTTTTAAAGCATTCAAAACATTGGCTTCCTGAGGAAGCCTATAGCTGATTTTAAAAGTTGGTTTTTTTGATTGTTTTGTTTTGTTTTAAATAAATATATGTGTATGCTTCAAATATGAAAAGAAAGTATTTTCAACCTCCAGAGTCATTGGAGTGGACTGTAACATTCTCTTACAAGTAGAGGCCAAGATTTTGGAGGTTTGGCCCAGGCTTTGATACACACTTGTTTTCTGCCAGTAGCAATTAATATCATTCTCTTTTCTCTGTCAGCTGAGTTAGATAACATTCTCAGATGCACTGGAATCGAATCAATTTTTCTAAAACATCTGAAGATCCTTGGATGGAAAACAGTATCTGATTCAGATACCGAATCTATAATTTCTAAAATTTTGTGTCTGTACACCTTTCTGGCTCAATATATTTGCATCTCAGCAGAAATAAAAGCAAGAATATCCTATCTGAAAAAAAAAAAAAAAGAAATTGAGTTTGAGCTCGAGTTTTCCTTCTGTCTTATTTGATCCTCACACTGTGCCACACCTTCTGGCTTTTTCCCTTTTTTTTCCCCTGAATATTAAGAAAATGACCAGCTTATTTTAATGGTCACAGAACGAGAAAATTAAATATTACTTTTATGATGTAAATTAGTTATGCTGAAGAAGCAGCTTTTTTTGATGGCCGTAGCTTCTGTTGTATTTATGTTCCTCCACTGATCTCATCAGGGTGCCAGATGAGCCATCCTTACAGGGCCTGAGCCAGCTGGGTCCAATATTAATGAGGAAAGGGACCTGTTAATTGTAGCAAGTGGTTCAGAGACCAGTGCTTCAAAGCCAGACTAGACTGAGTCTCCCTTTGCACTATTCTTCACATGATTTTTTATCATCTTTTGAACAAAAATTCTATATAGAGACACAGAATTTTCAATGAATAAGTTATTTTTGCCATTAGCAACAAGCACTGTGACCTGCCATCTTCTTCTTTTGAGCAGAAGACTGAATGATCAGCAAGGGTTATCCTATCAAATGATGGTTTATTTTATTTTACAACAATAATGTAAATTCACTCTAGACTAGAGCACGGAGGATTTTCAATCATTTACTGTGAGCCAGACTCCTTCAGCTTGGACGTGGTTTTTAACTAAGGAAAATACCTCTCTGCTAAAAGTCTATTTTGGTTTGAGTTGCAGAGCTTAAATTGACATTCTGGTGGATATTGCAGTGAACGTTTTGGTCTCTTAGGTTTGCTCTTCAATACTTCTTATTTGGCTTCTTTTATTCTGAGAATAATATGATGCTCATATGAACTTTTAAACTTTTGCTCAGGCACAGTGTAAAAACTCATGGTTCTCAGATGTGCCAGCCATTTCTCCTCTCTTATGGTCTCTGGTAGAGCACTCACTAGCTGCTGGTTTTGAGGGAAAGATCTTTGACACCAGTTAGGTCCTAGGAAAGAATTTTGGCACAAAGTCTTTTTGTTGTAAGCTAGCAAGTAATTCAAAAACTAGGAGCTGTTGTCAGCAGTGCTTGTTGAACCCACCAAAGTGAGGTTTCTGTGAAGAAGGTCTCTGTCATCCTGGGACTCCCCTTTAGCAGTTCCAGCTACAAACACCACAGGGTACTCATGGCTGCTAGGCACTGTGGGGATGTGAAAAAGGGAATATCCTCTGAGCAATTTCCAGTCTTTGTTCAAAAGTTAACCAAGGATTTTCTTCACAGACATTACTTCACAGAGAAGGAAGTAATGGATCCAATATTTCTAAGAGTAGGATGCAAGTACACTTAAAATCCTTTTGACTCTTTTTCAAACTAATAAATAATTTTGTTTACTCTCTGGGGTTTATCAACAATAAGATAGTAAAGAAAATAATAATTTCAAAAGGTGCTTATTTTGTGTGTTTTATTTAAGCATGTATGTAAATTTGGTTATCTTTTTCACAAATGAAAACATTATGTAAAGGATGTTGTGATCTCAGCATTAGCTGAGAAGAGTTTGTAAGATACCATTAGAAGTTATTTGGACAGTTACTTTTTTTGAGGTTTCTTAGAAACCACAACTATGATTATCCTCAGTAAGAGTCCTTTTCTTTCCATTTGTAGTAGTGTTCACTATAGTCTTTTTACAGCCTAGGTTTACTGACTGTGTCAATTCACTGGCAGTTTTCTTTGAGATTCCTGTATAACGCACACTAAATATTAGATAAGAATAAAAAACTTCTTTAATGATTTTATAGTTTTTGTTAGGAACTTATGCTTGTGAGCTAATAATATCCTAGTTCACAACCATCATTTCTACCTCTGTCATCACTTGCCCTCTGGAATTGGTATCTGTGTTTTATAAGCCGGTGTTCAGGATCATTATTTTTATGTAGCATTTTTGCCCTTTCTAGCCAGATAATTTGTATACAAATAAAGGTTGTTTCACATTACATACCCACTTCCACTCATCTTTGGACAGGAACACTTAGAACATTATCAATATTACATTTCACATTTAATCATCAGCTAGTTGAAACTGGCAGACGAAAATGTTTGCTTCCATTATGTCACCCCATTCTTGCTTCACTGGTCAACATGTCATTTATAGCTGTGGTAAAATTAGTTCAAAGCATGAAGAACTTCAACAACCCATGTTCAGTGGTTATCAAGTATTGATAAAGAAATCAAAATGGACAAACCTTTCAGCTGAAAATCTGTCACTGATATTTTCAACTTTGTGATTCCTGTTGTAGGCAGGAGCTGGGGCAAACCAAAGAATTTGTGGACAGAGCAACTGCATTGAAGATTCTGCAGTCTTTTCATGAGGGTGGCTTTTTATTTCACATCTATGATGAAATTTCCATGAAAGACATTGTGATAAATGACTAGAAATCTGAAAGAGATCCTGAATGACAACAAACACCAAAGTTTGGTTTAACTCAGATTCAGGTGACAAGGTGACATGAGAAAGAAGTAATTTGAATAAATGGAATCTTTTGTATGCAGTGGCTTCCTAGCTGTTCCACAGCTTTTGGAATCAACCACATTACACCTTGCATAGCAGATTTGCATCTGCAAAAGATCACTTTCTCTCAAGTAACTGTGCTCTTATATAAAGTGGCCATTTCAACCTTGTTCCTTTAGTTTGTCTGCTCTGTGATCAATATCACAGTCTAGACCTGGATGACTGCAGAATCTGATTGCAGTTTAATTTCCCACAAGAGTAGCTAGACCTGCTGAAACAGCTTGAATATTCAGCACTGAATAAGCAGACTGAGTGACAAATGTCCCCCCACCATATTGGGAAGCCCAATTTGCAGAGTGCATCTTGCTGTGTTATTTTTCTCCCTATTTCATTCTGGAAGGATTAAACTCTGAGACAGTTGTTGTTAAGTAAAGGAAAATAACACTGGCATCCATTGCTGGATAAATAATACCAAGGAAACTGTAAAAGTGCAGGTGTGTTTTTTTAAATTCTTCAGTTTGTATAAGTGTATATAAGGTTTGCCTTCAATACTTGAGGATAAACAGGCAGTATGTTAAACTCTTAACATCCACTAAGGACTTTTACCCAATTCTTTGTTAGGTTTAAGGGGCAGTGGAAAAAATTACCTTCCCTACCAATCCTATTCACAGCCACTGTCAGATGACACTGTCCTCACAGTGTGGTTGGAGGTGCACCTGATCTATGATGCTTAGAGCCTGCAGGCAAAAAGCACTGATGAGAACAGCAAGCTCGTTATTAGGTTTGACTGCATGCACTGGCTAATGAGGATGGGTAACTTCATTTCGGGTGGCATCTGCTTTTCCTAATGCCAGCAGCGTCCCTGTCTGCTTTGCCTGTGAACTCTCTCCTGCAAGGCTTCACTTTGAGACTCATCTTAGGTCAAGCCTCAATCAACACCAGTTGACATTAAAATTCTGGGCTACAATTTGCAGTGCTTTAAAGATGCTTCATTGTTATGTCTGTCCTTGCTGCACAAGTGCTGACTCTGGTAGAGAATCAGAAGGGAAAACTTGGGTTGCATCCAATGTCAAAACTTAAGCCACCGGTATATGTGAGTCAGAGAGAGAGCTCTTGGTCTGGTTTGCCAGATGAGGTGATTTTGTACCTCCAGAGAGGTTTTTTTGGATGAAGGGGAGGGTATCAGAAGCTTCTTTTCCCTGGACAGGCAGTCAGGAAGGGAAGACAAGGAGAGAAGTGTGCCAGGGGATAGACTCAAATGATTCACCTCTATTAATAATGTCTTAGCTCCCTTTAGCAGCAGATACAAGGCAAAGGAAGCTCAGGGTACGTTTACACAGAAGATTGGGCTTTATTAGTTTATTCCACTATGGGCACTCTTGGCTGAACTCATTTCTAGGACTCAGCTTTCAGTTCTTGTGCCAGCTACCACTGTTGAAGGCAACAAAGAACCTTCGTATTACTTTACTTTTTATGCTGAAACCTAACTAATTCAGCTGTAGAGGTGTCAGTGAAAAAAAGAGCAAATAAAGAAAATGGATGTGGGGAAGGAAGGGAAATATTGAAGACAAAGGGCTTAGGTACCTCCCAATTGGGGATCACTCATACAATGGGCCATTAAAATTTAGCTGAGTCGAGTATATTGTTTTTAATTTGTATTCCCATAACATACTCTGTTAAGGAGGGTGTATGCAGCAAATGCATATTAATGATGCTACACATTTGCATATTATAGATCCATAATACCAAGGGTGTAGTAAAAATCTTTATTAAAAGTGGTGACTATGCAGCAGTCAATTTTCTCTGTATCTCAGCCATTTTAATGCTCTTTTTTTGCACACATACACACACACACACACACCCTACAACTGATAGCTATAGTACATTAAGGGACTAATGACCTGCAAAATTCCATTTATAAAAGATGAAGAAATGTTAGATTTATATAGGGAATCATCAAATTATCTCTTCTTCTGGAAGATTTCCAGTTCTTTGTTCTTTTGTTCTAAAATTTTTAAACCAATAACCTGACAAATTCAATGCTGTTAAAACATATATATTTAATTCACTTCAGATTTAGTGCCAGGAGAAAATCATCCTGAATTTAGTTTTCTGGATAGTTTGTATGGCTGAGATAGATATTTCTGCAACTCAACATTTTAACATGAAAAGTAGACCCATTTTGGGCTAGCTGTGGATTTAATTAGCAGTCCTTAACTAAGGAAAGCTTTAGTGGTTACTTCAGCATGTCCAAACAGACGTATCCTTTTCTGGATTACGCTTTGAACAAAATATGACAAGTCTGCCTCCCATCACTGCTGTTCATGGATGTTGCTTCTGATTCAAAAGAACTTAGAAATGTGGCAAAAAAAGGGAGTATTCTGGCTGGTTATGTTACAATATGAGGAAAAGCCTTGATTGCCACATCTCAGTCTTGATGAGGAAAGGTTTTTTATGTAAGAGATGAAATTGTAGCCCAGATTAATAGAACTATAGAATAGCTTGGGTTGGGTGAGACCTTAAAGATTTAGTTCCAAACCCCTGCCATGGGCTGGCTGGGATACCTTCCAATAGACCAGGTTTCTCAGAGCTTCACTAAAAAACTTTGAAGTTCTCTGTAAAGGCTAAAGGCCAGGGAAAGGCAAGTATTTCCACTCCCTTTTGGATTGGTTTTTGTGCTCTGAGTTAATGTAGCTATTTCTCTCTAGAACAGAATCATAGCAAAACTGGGGAAAAGTGGACTCCAAGCTCATGGTGCAAGAGGTAGATTTTGGGAGGTCTGGCTGACTGCAAGAGGCTCCTTTCTCAGAGGGCCCAGAGAGTTTCCCATCAGCTGGTTTTTGTATGGACATGTGATGAGAATTACACGGTGTCTGGGACAATATTGGGCCTGAACATGAAATGTATAACTCACTCCATCCCATCTTTTTCCTAAAGAAGGTGCCACCTCTGTTAGACCAGAAGGAGCAGGAGATGTGTGGTTCCATGATGCCAGTTGATCCTTGTCTCACTGTAGCTCCCTGCCCTCACCTCCTCCACAGGTGCCTCACTGGTCCATCCACTGCCTCTGTGCTTTGCTGCACAGAGAGTAAAAGCTCACGCTGACTTCCACTGCTGTTCACAGATCTTACTGCTGACTACAATGTGTGCTGGACCATATCCTAATTTATAGAAACTAAATGATCTTTACAAACCTAAAAAGGCTAAAGTAATGTGCTGCTCATTAGCTTTATATACTCAGTGATACTTTTTTTGAGAACGACAAATCAGAAGTTTGAGAAAGCAATTTTTCATTATTCAGATACTGTCTGACTTTAGGAGTCAGACTTATATTTTCAGCTTATGCACAAATCATCATTCCTTGCTTATTAAAGGATAACAAAAGTGGAACACTATAGCTAAAAACAGGTAAGGGTCTAAATTTTAAGTAAATATATCTTCCCTACTTTGCATTTATTTTTTAAATATCTACAGAAGTGTTGCTGTAAATCTTTCAGATTTGATTTTAACCTGAAAAATGAAGAAAACAAAGAAAACCAAAGAAAACCAAAAATTATATTGTCCTTGGTGAGGAAGGATATATCCCTTGTGTCCTGTGTGCCTGCAGCAGTTGTCCATAACTTTCCATTCCTTCGGATACCTGCAGTTATATTCAATGTATTACAGAGATGTCAGAGCAGAATTGTGTCAGTGAATTATGTACAGCCATCTGCCCTGCATGAGGTTTATGTGAGGGTTAAGGTCTAAATGTCAGGGCAGTGACCAAAAAGTCATCCCAGATATATGTGGACTTATAGTTGCGTGATGTGAGGACTAAAATAGCAAAATCCACCTTGGTTTAAATTTTATTTTCACCCAAAATTTTTTTCCATTGCTGTAATCGATCTGATTTTTTGTGAGTGAAATTAATTGGGGCAGAATAGACTTAAATATTATGAGTGGCTAATAAAGAAATGGGGAAAATGAGTATAGTTTTTCAGGGAAATGAAGAGGATGCAGTATGTTATTAGCCTTCCTGACAACCTGGTTGAGGCACATACTTTACATCCTGACTTAGTTTTATTCAGTCCCATAGGGATTCTCCATGAACAAGAAGTGGAAGCAAAAAGAGAAGAGTCAAGACCTCACTATTTTTTCCTTAGTCACTTGAAGGACCAGTTGCCCCATCCTAGTCCCTTTAGACCTAAAGGGAGTTTTAGCAGTGACGTTAACGGGAACAGGATCTGGCCCAGTAGCTGGCTGTTTTGGAATTGCTTCTGTCGCCCTTACTGCATTGTTGCCAAGAGTACAGAACATCCTTGCCTTCTGTTTTTCACTCCTTACTATTTCCTTAGAATACTAGGCCGAGAGTGACTGTAAATGTTTAACCTTTGTCAATGGCAGACGTTCAACAGAGTTTGGCTGCCTCCCTCTATTTCCTGGTGGACACTGATTTAAGAGTCCATCCAAAACATTTGTTCAGAAGGATATGACTAACATGAGAATCTGTCACTGTGTAAACACGGTGACCAAAAACTATTTGGCAGTGTTTTGGATCTGCTGGCTAATAACTGGGTATTTACATTTGATTTAGCTGCACCAGTTGTGATGATCTAATGTCGCTTATTTTTTTTTGTGGATAGCTCATCAGATTTTTTTTTCATTTTACAATGATTCAGCATAATAATATGAGAGATAAAGAACATACAAAGAAAAGTACATATTTCAGTAAGTAATATAAAATTTCAGTTAGGACCACATTAGGAATGATGTGCTGAGCTCACACCAGAAGAGCAACGCCTGCATTTACTGGAAACATTGCAGAAAGAGTGAATGAAGTCATTGAAAACAAGTTGCCATTCCCTTCCTAAATAGGCTTGGGCTGGAAACTGGTCCTCTGGGTTGTGACCAGATTTAGCCTTAAGAGCCAGTTTCCCCTACAGAAACTGAGTAAATGCCCTTGGGAAACCAATCTGAAAAATATGGATGAGAATTTTTGAAAAGGGGAGTGATACATGAATATAACACAGTCAAAAATATATCAAAAGCCATAAACTATTTTCCATTGTTTGGGCAGTTTCAGAAGAGCCCACTAATCTATTAACTCTTTTATCACTGCATCAGGTATAATGTTACATTGATCCAACTGTGTCAAAAGTTATGTGAACAACACCTGTATCAGTCCCTAACTGAAACACACATTATTTGCTATCAGGAAAACTATGAAGACTGTGAAGCCTTAATGATACAGA
Organism: Sturnus vulgaris; assembly: GCF_052056855.1. Lineage (NCBI taxonomy): Eukaryota > Metazoa > Chordata > Aves > Passeriformes > Sturnidae > Sturnus > Sturnus vulgaris. The sequence goes on from NC_142243.1 coordinate 146,856,264, forward strand.
TCCAAGTACATATTGATAAGCTTGAAGGGCATATGATTTGTATTAACTTGTGTACCTTCCACTGACATTGTTTTCAGGGTGTTGTAAAAGAGTAGGAAAATGTTGTGCAATAGTTGGTATGAACAAATTTGCTTTTGATTCTCCTACTACTAAAAAAACCTCCTACTTCTAAAGAGGTTATGAATATGTTTGAGGACGAGATTTTTTTCCTGCTCACTCAAGCAGTATCCAATTTTTTTGTTTGCAAAAATCAGAAAAATTCTCATTTCCCCACCCACACGTGCCTCAGATCACCCCAATAGATCTGAGGAGATATGGAAAGTCAAATAATGTGGTCTGAGAACCACAGGAATGATAAACTTTTCCATGAGCTTTCCAAATCTAATAATGGCAAAGATAATTCTGTGGACAGAACCATCACCAGGGATAGTCCTCCTGGTGCTCAGTACCTTCAGTTTTCACATTTCACATTTTTAATCCTTTCTTTGGTTTTTTGATAGATGATGAAAAAATTCCTGTGAAATGTACTTTCAGCTTAGGTTAGATCTCACCCTGGCACTTTCACTTCTGTGCAGTACATTTCTTCATCTTTCATTGCACACTGACAAGCACTTTAGCTAGAAATCTGTGAGATGCTGATAGAATCATAGAAATTAGGAGTCGTCAAATCCACTCCTGTGCCTTAGGGGAGGAGAAAGCAAAGAGATGACAGAAGACCAGAAGATAGCAATACTATGCTATACAAATATTTATCTTTACCAGCCAAGTAACTGCAGCTGGGAGCAGTGTATATGTTTTGTTTGTTTGTTGGGTTTGTTTTTGTTTTACTTTTTTTCTTTTTGACAATAAGCTAAAAATTAACATTTGCTATATAATTTTTGTATGATTTATTTAAAACAGATTTCACTTCAGTCTATAATCTTTGCTTCCTGCATGGATCACCAAGAGCACAGCTATAGCTTCTGGGCTGAGTTGCCACTTAAAATACGTAGACCCTTCCATATCCAAGAAATAATGACTGGCCTCTGTGCTGGAGACTTCAATATTTCTAAAATTAACAGGAGTGGAGTTTGATATCTGTGGGGAAATTTTGTAGGGAGAAAGTGAAGAGAGAAATACAGCAGACTCATACTCTAGTGTGAAATATATTTTTCCTTGAAATCTCTCTGTCCCTGTCTTTCCTTGGTAGAGCTGGTCAAATCACTTAGTGACAATGAGTCTTCTTTGCCAATGTCACCTTTTCATTGTTTCTCCACTCACTGTGATGGCAATAAAAGACTGCTTCAGAAAGAAAAATATTCGCAAGATCTTGCCCTGCAGTGCTCTGGAGATGTGATTAACTTTCTGTAGACATAGACAGCTCCACACTCATTCAAAGCAAGGGCCCTGAGACTAGCTGGTAGATTTTGGATGTTTTCCAAGGCAAAAATGAAACAGAAGCATCTGGACATTCTGCATTGCACACTGCAGTGGCAGTGGGCTGTCATTCCCAGAGGCTGGACATTCCTTTCCTCCTGTCTCCAATAGCACTTCCCAAAGAGGTGACTTTATATCTCCCACCTCATTCCTCTTCCCAACCTGAGCAGTGAATGTTCTTACCCTCCTGTCTGGAGGCTCTGCCACTCCCTGGCGTTGCAGAAAAACAGGCACAGCACTTCCACCATGGCAGCTGACCTGGTTAGAGCAAGCTGGGGACTGACTGTGTGAGCTTCTCCACCAACAAATCAGATGAGTGGTAAAGATTTCCAGTTTGGATGCAGTGGTGAACAGCTGTGGGGAGTAAATGTCTCAGCTGGAACAGCTGGAGCTGAAAGAGGATGTGTGACTACGTCCTGAGACAGCCAGTCAGTCTCAGACAGCTACGTAACAGGAGCAACTGAGCTGTGCTTATACAATTTCCAGGCACTTAAACAAAAGTTTTACCCTAAAACCTGCCTCAGTCACCATTAAAATACTAGAACATCTTTCCATCTGTTCCCCAACCAGAAAACAAACACGTCTAATTAACATCTCTTTATTTTCTGGTCTCAGATACCCACAAAAAGACTAAAAGAAGTCTTAGAAGCTGATTGTAGAGAGGAGCTCTAAATACACAGTTGCAAATACAAAATTACTCCCTTAAAAATATATAAAGCTAAAAATTTCGCAAGACCTAGTCACAATGCCAAGAAGAACAGCTCTAGTAAATCCTAACGGGCAAAAATAAATCCAGATGAGTCTTTTCCAGAAAAACCCAAGAAACAAAACAATCAAGAACCCCATGAATGCAAAAATTACACCTGTCGAGGGTGCAGGATCCTTATACTCTGTTACCAATTTATCTCAAGCTTCGGATGAAAGTATCTTGAACAAGAATAACATCTGATAAACATTTACCTTGTTTATTTTATTAATATTTGTGGGGAAATGTTTGTTTTGTTTTGCTTTGTTTTTAATATTGCAGGCCATGTGTATTATTTTCAAAAAAAGCGATAGGTTACTATGCTTAGTTTGTTTTTGTTAAAGAAAAAAAAAAAAGAAAGAAAATGGTAGAGAAGTTGTTTCTTGAATTTCTAATGCTTCATGGTTCAGAGTAAGGTTTTGACTTTTAGAAACACTTAACACTTGTTCAGTGGCCAGGCTTTGGCAGTGTCCACAAGAGCAGCTCACATTTTCATTCAATGCACTTGTTTATGTGTCAGTCTGCTATAAAGAAAATCTCTGCAAAATCCTCTGAAAAAGCTTCTGGTTCTCCTTCAGAGTCTTCATAGAAAGGATGACAATCAGCTACCACTATCAGTTTCTGCTTTAAGCCCAGTGGCAGAGGCAGATCTCAACTTTCCCACCCCCCCAGTGATTTGTATGGGTTTCAGCATTGCCGTGTGCAACAGAAAGTCTACAAAGTCTATCCTTTTTCCTCATTTGATAATTAAAAAACGTGGAAAATTATATTCTTAAGAAATACACAAAGGAAATATAGATGCAATTTCAAGGCATGTAATAAAAATTCAGATTTAAGGCTGTCTTAGTGATCTTAATTCAATCCTGTTATGCATATTGATACAATAATTTAAAAAAATCTTTACACCTCAATTTTTTTCATGCCAAAGATTGTGTCATATTCATTATGTAAAATGTGTATGCTCAGGACTAGATAGCAAAAGAAGAATCTCTAGAAGAGATACAGGCCAAAGGACTGGGACATGGAATAAGGAGGAGATACAAATATAAACCACCTGATAGGGGTAGATGTTTCAAGAAATGGAAAGATATAAATAGAAGGGAAATAGGCATTGTGTGCTAAAGACACATACCACTGTGCACAGACATATCTCTTTGCTCCTCTTCTTGATTCTCTCTATATGAGAGGTGATTATACAGCAGATGTAATTGCTTTTTCCTGGTGACTCAGGCATTGGCTCTCCCACACCACATTTGCAGACACAAGCTCTTCAATTCAGCATTCACTTTCTGTTTCAGAAGGCACTTCAAATGAAGATTTACGTTCAGAAGCATGATGAAACAAATAGGGACAGTTTTCTTTAGCATTATTTGTGTAAAATATTGCCACAGGGATAGAAAAATTGCATTGATCATGAAATAATATCTGAGATGGATTATATCACACAGTTCTCTCCCTTTGGCAATGTTTTACTGATGCTCCCTTGAAAACCAGTCAGAATTTACATCCTCTATATGCATTCATATACACACATTATATTCAGTTGTCTGTCTTTAACACAAAATATATTTTTTAAATCTGTAAAATTATGGATATAATTTTGCATCTGCACTTAGCTGGTGTAATTTAGGTCCCTGGAACAGGTAGGAAGACTGCACCCTAAATTACTGAGATATAAGATACATTAGGTGAAAAAATACCTCATTGATGTCATAGCATGTATTTCATATATTATGGAAAGCACAGCTTACTCTCCTGTATCGTCTGACACCAAGAAGAAAGAAAAATATCATCCTTGGTAATAAAATTTCAGTGATGCTGCATTCTCTATGCCCCAGCCCTACAATGTCACAAAATTGGTACCTCTTGCCTCTTATGGCTCCTAATAAAAATTAAATCTCTTCATGACATAAAGCAGGAGCTTCCAAGAACCACACTGTGCTTTGTGTTCCCCTAATGGAAAGGAGATATCAGGAGCAAAAGAAAGTTAATTGAAGCACTCTGCTTTCTTGATCATTCTTGGGCACCAGAGTAGCCCTTTGTGTATGTGGATAACCAGGCAGAACATTCCTGAGGCTGCTGTAATTTATGCAAGGTATTGGACTGACATCTGGCAGTTCCAGACTCCAGGGGAAGATATAAGTGGCTTAAAGCCAGTTTTGCCTGTTTTAGTGATGAAAGCAGCTCAGAAAAATCAGAAAATCTGGCACTTAAGTATACAAATTATAATAATAATATTTTGGGGCAGAGGAATAAATAGATGCCAGGCTGAGCAAATGTGGCCCAGTAGTGATGCCCAAACAAAACCCCATCTGCTGGAGACTTTGCAACCCTTTAAGACTTACACTTTTGGGTTCATAGATTTTTAATAAAATACATAGATCATCAGGGTAAGATTAGGGACTGATAACTCAACTGTGACATGTATTTTGATTTCTTTTTAAAGCCTGGCACTTCGAAATACTAACAGTAAGGTTTCTGTTTTCCTTCACAAATCTGCTTTACTTTACTGTTTGGATTATAAAGCAGGGATGAAAAGGGACTGCTGGGATAGTCTTGTACTCCTACCTCCATCTTTCTGTGTGCTGACATTTCAGGATAAACTGTCTTTCCAGAAAACTCCAACAAGAAATGTTGCAGTTAGAATATGCTGATTTTTGATGTTCACTAAATGCACAGAAGGTATGTTGTATGGAATTCCTTCCATCTCAAAACCTCTCTTTTTTGGCCATTGACACATGCCACTAACATAACTTACACATATTTTGTGGTTTTGCTCTGTGAAGGAAGTATTAAGCTTTGAGACACTGTAATAAATTTGTTTGGTTTTGATAGAGATTGGCTGCCTGAATGCTACCATTTTTATCAGCTATAAATTGCTCCACAAGCTGTGGGACGAACAACCTTTCATAGTCAATTTTGACCTAAACTGCATAAATCACCTGCAATGATTCCTCCAAGAGATGTCAGCTCTTTCTCCTGTGTAAATTTGTCTGAAAATGCATTTTCTAATGAAGTGCATCATTCTCATTCTGGAAAATGTTCACAAATAATGCCCTGCAAATGCTTGAAATTTTAAGCAGACTTGTTACCAACTTACCCATGTGGTGGTTTTCTGGTCGCTATAGGATGGCCAGATGCAGCAGTACAAAGCAAGTCTGTGTTTGAAATGCAATATTAATATTACTGTCGGAGGTGTTGGAGCAGCCCCTGGATCCTGGTTATCCTGTGTTAACAAACCACTCATAAATAAATAGAGACAGCACAGTGACAACACTTTGTCACCTTGAGGCTCATCAACCCTTTTGGGGGACAGAGGGAACCACACTGGGCTTCTGCCTTGTGGGAAACTCTACAATCACTGAGAAAGCACTGAGAAAGCAATGTGAACCCTCTTTTTCTGAGAAGGACCCAAATTGCACAATGATCAAGTGGTCCAGACTACAACAAGGTCACGATAAAGGCTGGACTTAATCCTAAATTCTAATCCAGTACTGGAAAACCATGCTCTCCTTTAACTTAAATTAAGGTTATTGGAAATATCCTTTCTATTAATACTGGTGAGACTGAGCCAGATTTCCTGCCATTCTGTTTTATGTTTCCTAGTCTTTCTATTTTCTCCTTTCTGTAGTGTCTGTCATAGACTTTTCCTACCCTGGGGTGAAAATAATTGAGCAGTTAGCAGAAGTATCAATATCAGAGTTAACCTCTTTTCTGTGGTAAAATGGCACTGTGTTAATCTCCCTAAAAGAGAGTCACCTCCCTCAGAGTGTCTGAGGATGGTGTTTAGATATATTTCCAGAGACCCTCTGGGGACCTTTGAGACATACTGGCCATATCACTTAGAAGTGAAACAGATAAATGTTTTCAGACAGAAAAAAAGAGGGAATTTCTCTTACTTAATCTTCTTAATTGTTTCTGAAACTGAATGGAAACCAAAGCTATTCCCTGAAATTAAATTCTGAAAAAATGCCAAGTTCTAACCCAGACAACGCTAGTTACCAGGTACCTGAGAGATACCATCAGTGGGTAGTACTTGCCCTACTGACAGCTAACCCCAGAAAGCAGTTTTTCTCACTGTGGAAGAGGCACAAGTAAGTCTCTTAAGGTAGATAAAGTAGATAAAATACTTGAATCCGATTTTCCACTTCTCTATTGTGCTACTGGTAGGTTTAATCTCAATGTCCTGGCTCTTGGATCAGTACAGTTCACTTTTCTGTCTGCAGTGAAAGACCCTCCCTGATAGACTTGTCCTGGAAGTGTATTGTCCTCCCAATTTGTGGAGAGGATAAAGCCTGTTTTTGATAATTCTGCTCTGCCCTTCTACACCTTTAAGTGGCACAGATAGTTACTGATCCTGGCCTGCTTCCATGGAACTGAGGCTGTTGGGTGTGGGATGGGGCTTTTTGTATGACATTAGAAATGGAGCCCCTTGCATCACCTCTGCTGAGAGTGTAAAAACATCATCATCATTCTTAGAACAAACAGGCTTTTTTTCCCTGAGCCTGCTCGGATAACTTTGTGCCAAGTAGTTTACTACAGATTTTCATGTGGATGTCACTCTCACAAAAACAAGGGTCAAATAGGAAAACAATCATTTACACACCTATTTACATCAATCTCTCCCTATGAGAAGACAGGACTTTTCCTGCCCAGTATCCCAGACTGACATTTTGCCTGCCATTATTGAAGTGTTAACCTGACTATGAGTTTAGTCCTTTATGTCACACAGCACTGCTAAATATATCCGTTATTTGAGCTCATTAGATTTGCCAAATGTCTAGATGTTTCCCTGACTCCTAGCTCTATATGCCTTTGTCCAGATGACTCATTTATTCATGAAGTATTTTCAGCCACATCAGTGTTTTTCATTATTTACTGACCATCAGGCTTTTCTCTTTTCAAAATTTTGCTCCCTTCCTCCCCCAGCATCATTGTCCTAATGAAAAAATCCAGTTTTACCCAAAACCAAATTTACAAAGAGACAAATAAAATAACACAACAGTGGCTGGTTGCACAGTTTTTAAGAAGCAGGGTGCTTTACAGACCCACACAATGGCAGTGACATAAAGAAAAGCCAAGTGAGTTCCTTTGTGGGTGGTGGGATGACTTTTCTTCAGAATAAGAAAAACAGCTGTGAGGTTTTCCAAAGTCACTGTCAGAATTATGTTTTCACAAAGAGGAACGAGAGAGCAAAAGAGACTAACAGAGAAAACATGCAAAGACGCCACTTAAAGAACAGATGTTTCATGACAGGTCAGAACAGAGTAACCCAGCAGAAGAAGAACTATGACAAGGCATAACATCAGCATAGAAAGTGTTCAATATTTTTCCAATCACAACCATTGTTCAGCCTAACTGATGCTGGCAAACAACCCTGCAACCTTTTAGGTACAGAGGATCAATGAACAATTAATAGTGCCACTGGATACATTGTGATGCACAAAATAATTTTTATTATATTCCTAGAATGGCTGTAACTCCTGCTTCCCTTAGTGCTGGAATCAGGAGTTCTCTATTCTGCTTATCTCTGTAAAGTAGAATAAAAACTTGGATCAAATCTGGATGTCAGCTTTTGAGGTCATTGTGAACTGAAAGAACCAAGGGCACACCCTGTGTTTAAAGAAACATATTGATTTGGTCTCTGAATATTTCTTTTGTCCAGCATGATGCACATGCTAAACAAATCAGGAATGACTAATGGGGTTAAATGTGATCATCACCATATCAAATATCGGCTCAGAGTTGCCCTTTCTGCATTAATCAGATTTCACAGTATTAGGAGTAGAATTTGTTTTAATTTTGTCTTTATCCCTTGAGATACATACCTGAGTTAGACATGGCAGTTGGAGCCATGAGGTTGAATCCTGTGTCTCACAATCAAAATTTGGTGCTATAGCTACACAATAATATGAGGTAGCTGTAAGTACCAGCCAGTTAATGTCTATGAATCTATCATTATATCCAGAGAAATGAGAAGTTAAATACTTTCTAATTTCTTGTTGACAAGATTGATCAGTTAGAAAGTAACTACATGCACCGAGCAACATACAGCCAAGAGAGAAATGGACCTGAGCTCCTTACCACTTCACAGCTCTGGATTCTGGGCTGACCCAAGAGTAGAGCAAAAAAATTTAAGCAGACAACTATGCCATAATACTTGTCATCTTCCAGGCATGTGCTATTAGCAGCTCACAGTCAGCAACAGCCCAATGTCTCCCTGCTGGTCTGTACTTAACAGAGGTGTCCCCCACTGCCATCTCAGCCAGCACATATGAGGGGGACAGGATAAGGAAATAGGGGTCACCTTAGGAGGCAAGGGTCTGTGCAAGTATATTCCAGATCTCTAGAGAGGCAGGCCATGATGTGTACTAGCACACATTTTTATCTCTGCCTCCTACTGATTCAAACTGTGGATGCAGTTGTTCCTCAATGCCAAAAACTAGGATGCAAAAGGACAGCTCAAATTCACTGCAGTTTGATCATGCAGTTTTGGGCACACCTCAGCCCTAACAACCCTCTCCTCTCTGACAAAGAGAGGAGAATACTGTGCTGCTGCAAATTTGGGAGGGCAATAGTTAATCCTATGGTCACAATTTCTCTGAAATCAGTTGAATTCTGCTGTCTGAAATGCTATTTTAGTGCTTTAAACTTCAGGCGAACTTCCAGCACAGACACTCCTATATCCCAGAAGGCTGATTTAAGTGCATATATGTTTAAAGCCTGGAGAAATGGCATTTAGTTCACTGTGCCCTGGATCTATTGCATAAAGGATTAGGGATTTTATCCTCAAAACAGCTACTGCTCTTCACCCATAAGCAAACTTTTTGACATCGATGAGTTTATCTTGGTCTAACAAATTTATTACTTTCTGGAGAAATGACCAAACGGCACAATACTTAGCACAGACTATAGATGAATGGAGTACTACTCAGTCCATTCTCAGGATCTCATCCAATTAAAAAAATACCTAGAGTATCTTCAAAAAAGCCTAGGTGACCCTGAGACCTAAATTAAATTAACTCCCAACAGCCATTTAGGTTCATTGCTGGCTCAGACTTCCACTGTGATGTAAATTTTTAAATATTTTAATTACAACTGAGAAGCAGGATCCTAAGTTACTTAGTTTCTTCTGAAAAATTTTTCTGGGAACTGATGAACAACATCAGAGTTTAATCTTTATTTTCAGTCTGCACATACATCTTTAAGTGGGCAGTGTTTCACACTTAAACTTTTTTTCCATAAAAACGAAAATAACTGACAGATTGATTCAACAAGGGAAAAAAAACCAGCTGCATATCTTCTGGATGGTGAATAAAAAACTTGCACCAAGAATCCCTAAGGATTCCCAAATCTGCAGGCATGATACAGAAGGCTGGAGTAGCTGGTGTCACAGTCTCTGGAATCCAGCTGCCTTCTGGCAAGATTGGTTTAAAATTGCTATTGGAAATTTTTTCTCTGTGATCAATATCTCTTTGTTGCTCACTGGCAACCCTGCACTTTGAGCTTAGCTTGATAATACTCAAGGAACTTCTTGTCGTGCATGGGGGAATTTAGTGTTGTACCTTTATGAGAATGACACAGCACTTGGATGAATGAAGTTTCTCCCCACTGTCAGAATCATCAATCTCTGGGGAAAAGCAGCATGGGGCTGTCAGCTCTCCTGAAAAATATTTTTTCCCTGGCCAAATTTGATAGTAGAAACAAAAGTGCTTAATTCTTTTTAATCTTGATTAGAGTGAAACATGCATTTTATCTCTCTCTCTCTGTAGGACTTCTTTAGCATAAATCAGCATAAGACTGCTGAAGATAAAGGGATGCAGCTTCCCACTACTACATATTAACCTCACAGAATAACAAACTAACACATTGGCATCCTATGATGTTTTTAGAGATGGAATTCCTATCTCCATGAGCTTGGAAATGAGGTACCTTCTGACAGCTGGGATATAGGAGAAACTTCTGAATTTCCTGTTGTCTGAGCATGTCTGTGCTCTAGTTCTGGGTTGTAATTAACCACAAGCACTTATGTCATATTTAGAAGGGTTTATGTATCTGTTTCTCTAATGAACAACAAATATATTCACATTATATCCTGGTTTTAAATGTAAATAAATAGTGGAGCCACAAAAGGACAATATACAATTTATATTTTTAAAGAATCAGTGGTGTTTGACATATGGGTAATAAGAGATATTTTCTTATCCTGAAGAGCTATAGGGCCTAACTGGAAAGGAAAACATAATTTTCTACATGGTGAAGTGACATACAGAAAATGTGACTCTTCCAGTGTCACCAACCAAAAATCTAGGACAGAGACTGGCACAGCATCGACCTCCTTGTGTCCTTCTCCTTCTGAATTTCTTTTCTGTGTCGTTTCTCTCCAACCAGTTTTCAGGAGATGCATTTTGACTCTTTCACCTTCTCTTTCATTGTCCATTTCTGGCAAAACTCCCTCTTGCTGCCTATTTCTTTAACAAGAGCATAAGGATGGCCACCCTGGGACAAGGCTGAGGCCCATCCACAGGGAATGCTGGTAGAGGGTTGGCTCTTTAATAATATCAGATGTATTATGCTCTTTTATGAAATGTGATGGATTTCAATGAGGAATAGCTGTTCTGTGCATAGAACACTAACCCCAATCTGCAGAATTTTTTGGGGACTAGATGGAAGAAAGGTACTGCCTGGATGTTCTAATCAGAAATAAATGTCAGAATGGCTAAAAAGGGGAGGGAAGTGAGGAAAGAAAAGAAAAAAGTTTGCATTTTTGAAAGCAGCTATTTTGGGAACTGTTTTGGCATATTTCCCAGTTTCTTGTCCTGGGTCCGTGGCAGTCAGTTTAATTAGTTTTTTCTCTGTACAACTTCTGAAACAATGCAACTGTGATTTGTGCCTGGAAGGTCATTAATTTTCTTCCTGCCCATTTTAATGCACAGCCTCCTCAGAGCTGGCAAAAACAAGCTCTGGCACATGATTCATATTGATTGATGGTCGTCTTTCATGTAACAGGTGAGAAAAAAAGGACATGGACACAAGAAATGCTATAGGAGTTTCCGAGTGAAAGACAATTACAATGACAGTGAAAAGATCATCCTACAGAACTGTATTAACCATCAGCAAAGCTTCATTTTGGCAGATGTTCTACACTACCATATTTTGTCTCAAAAAGAGCTTAACTTCCATCATCATCAGAATTTGGATGCCATTTTCCACTAAAATCAATTTTCAAAAATCACATCAGTAGGTGTGATGTGTACTGATGATTCAGAATTTGGGTCATACAGTCTAAAAGATCAAGGCAGGCAAAGGGCTGGGTGGGCAGCCCTGAGAAGTGGACTGGTTTGTTCCTCATAGAGGTAACTCATGGGCTAGAGCAAACAGCTTTTAAAGTCCTGCTACAGAATTACCTTTTTTTTAAATTTTTCCTTTGGAGAGAGGGAAATAGCCTTATCTTTACTGGGCTCTCAGGCCATCCCTGGGGTGAGTAAAATTACCTCTCTACTGCTCACAGGTGATCTGCCTGGGACTTTACACCAAGACTTAAGGCTCGTGCACTGCATGTGACACAACACCAGCGTTATCAGAGGGGACCTCACAAATTCATGAGACATATTTTTTTTCTAAATATCTCGGAAATGAGACATCAGTGGTGAAGTTTAAACTCCGAGTCAAGGTATTAGCTACCATTTCCTACTCAGATGAATCCATCTCTTTTCCCAGTTCATCTTTCCTTGGATTTGTGCAGCTGGGGGTTCTATTGCAGGCTATTATTGCCAATACAATGTGTGTTGATTCTCAGCTGGCCCTTATTTTCCCTTCTTTTAGTTCAGTCCTGTGAGATCTTGCTTATCTAGAGTCATTTACTGCAGGCAGCTATGAGCCATCCAAGTCCTGCTAATGGCAGGCAAGAAGTTGCATTCCTTGGTCATATAAAACCAATGAAAAATGTAAAATAATTAAATTTATCCCTAGACACCAACATATTTATCCTTCTAGCTGAGGCCTGCTTTATCAGAACAGCATGGAAACAAATTCTCATTATGCTGATGGAAGGCAGATTCTGTTTCCCATGTAAGCCATGTGGAGCAGCCCCTTGCTTTTGATGCCATATGTTTTCATGATCACAGTGATTTGCTTTGGTTTGCTTTCATTTACCTCCTAGAAATATGAGAGTCAGGGGAAATGGTAGGTACTGTATTTGCTTCTGCTTTGTTGATAGCCCTGTATATTATTCAAATCCATGTATTTATTCCCAGAGGAGAAATATCATTAAGGTATTGTTAATGTTGATAATATATCATTCTTTAGAGTTAGCTGATTTATTTATTTATTTATTTTTATATAAGAAGCCAGTCCTTTGGAATATTATATGCTTGGGAAACTCTCAGTTACATGTTTAAAATGAAAATTTTCAGTAGATTGATATAGTTGTGTACTTTTTATCTCTGAAACACTCACAGACTCCTTTAGCTTTTCCATACAGTTGTCTGCTGAGGGTATGGATTCCACAAGGATATTCAGTCTTATTGGAGTGGTGAAGAGGAGAAAATCTGACTGTTTTCAAGGACCCAAGAATAAAACTTAGCTGGATGGACCATAATTTCTTCCAGGTGTAAACTGATATATATCACTTCCACAAACAGAGTTCTTTGTGACTTATTTTAAAGAAAATTATAATTATATACCAATGGGACATATATACTTAATAACCTAAGTCTGGGCAACAAAAATGTCTCAAGTCCATCTCAGTTCATTACTTTAGTGTCTGAGCAAAGGGCATTTTGACACCATTACAACACCCTTGGAGAAAGGAAAGGGCTCATTGCTCTTATTATAGATGAAAAAACTGAGGCAGAAAAAGCTACTGGGATCATGTTCATAGTCACCAACAGCAAAAGGTTCAGCAGAACCCAGAGTGGAAGCCAAATCCTAGTGCCATAGCAAGGGTGCTGTTTTACCCATCTGAGCAGCCAACCTCTGAGTTACCCTTCAGATTAGGAGTTGCCCGTGCTCAGCTGCTCTTTCCATGCAGGTCGATGCTCTGGGTTTCAAACCAATCTGCAGAACTAAAATTTCTTTGTATCCAGGTTTTTATTTGAGTTTGCCCATTCCCTGTCCAAACCCTGTCAGTTTCAAGAGAAACCTCTCTGCCTAAACTATTCTCTCCTTGACTTTAAATGAACACTTTGCCTGCCAGACATTGATCTTTGATCAGTATTTCCTTGCCAGCCCTTCAAAACCGTTGCTGTCACTGTGGCATCTTATTTCCATATTGTGTCTGAGAGCGACAGCAATTATTTCCCACTGGAACTGACTTCAATGTCACTACACTGATTAATCAGCAAAGGTTACTATAAGGGAAAGTATTGGCCTTCCTTTTCCATTGGAGCAGGGAAATGCCAGATCTTAGCAGCACAGCGCCTTGGGGATGGCTGCATTAGTTTTCCAATGAAAGGCTCTGCGCAAGTCAAACCTCCCATCCCCCATGGCTCCATGGCTCTTTCCCACTCCTCTCTTCCTAAAACACACACTGAGGTTTAGTATAAAGTTAATTCTATAACCCAGGGTGCTTTTTTTTTTTTTTTTTCTGCTACTGACCTTCCATTTCCTTGTCAGTCGACACCAAGCAATTCCCCAGATGGAGAGAAAGATTTCCACTTTGAATATCCCTGAAACACATTTAGAGCCAAAGGCTTTATCATAGGAATAAAAGCACTGAGGTTCTCACAGCTGGGAAGATTTATACAGCTGAGCCTTACCAGCTTAAATGCCTACAGACAGAAACAGCTGAGCTATGTATTATTTCTTTTCCTCCAACTTGCAAGGGAGATGAAAAGCGCAGAGGCAGCCGGCAGATAGCTGTGACTGACAAGGGAGGGGCAGAGCTGTCTGCCCATAGCTGCTGCAGTGGCATTTTTATCAAATAATTTCAGCTCCAGAGGTGAGGGGGCTGGGGCTGACATGACTGCCCCAGCCAAGGGGAGCTGCCCTTTCAGTTAGAGCACTCCAGACCGTGCCAGGGAGTCTTAAGCATCAGGGAGGCAGGGAGCTGACACCTGCCAATGAGCCCCAGGGGAAAGGTGTTCAGAGGAAGATGCACTGAGCTGATGTTCTGCACAACAGAATTGCTGTTTGCAGTCTGTGTAAAAACAGAAGCCAAGCTGTCTCTGCTCTTCTTGCCATAACAGCAGCAGTATATTGTTCTTCAAAAAGTGAGGGCAGACCTTAAAGAGTTTAGTCTGACTCCTACGAAACTGTCATTCAATGGTCATGCTTCCCCTGGAGAAAAACAGGAAGGGAGATTCCCAGAGGCTCAGCTTGCTGTCCATCCACACATGGTTACCTGACTGAAGTGACCTGCAGGCTCCTCTGGCCAAAGGTGAGCAGAGCAGCCCTGAGCTCAGCAGCCATGACAACATGAGCAGGTCTGTGCCCTTGAGCATCCCTCCCCTGCCTCTAACATGATCCTGTTGCCCTGCATCTGCACTGCCTCTGCTGTCAGTTGTCCTTCATGTCACCTAAACCCTGGAGATGTGTGCTCCACTCTGTGGCGTGCATGGCTCCCTCACATCTCTCACAGCCCTCAGCCATGACTCTAATTCAACCACACTCAGGTGCCTTCCTGCCAGAGAGGGGGAAGAGGTGTAAGAACAGGTAGAGCTCAATCTGTATGAGATCCTGTGTATACTCCACAGGGAAGATAAAAGACCTTCCACGTCCATGTACCCATGCTGTGCTCCTTGTCCCTCCTGACTTCCCACCTGGACAGCCTGGGGTCCAGCAGTGCATGATGTCTCTCCGAGTTCCCAGGCAGGCTTGACATCCAGCTTCCCTTCAAGAAAATGTTAACTCTGAGCCTGGGGCCATTCCTTATTATAAAATGGAAACTAAGTTACTTAGATTTTAGGAATGCCAGCAAGCTGCTTTCAGAATGGTGAGAATGGTTCCTATATTCTACATCATTGGGAGAGCTGCATTTTCTAAATGCTGCCAGTAAATCAGCATGGGAGGGAGAAGAGAATTCAACAAACCTGGATATTGATTAGAAATGTCTTTTAGCAATAGGGAAGAAAACGGAATGTCCTAAAATTAAGGGGTCTGTAAAACAATTTAAAAGATTGTATTGCCAGTAATAATGTATCTAGAGAGTGAAGTGCTCAGAAATAATCTGTGTTTGTGCTTGTCCAGCCTGAGGGACCTGATAGGAGGTCTAATTTACAATACCAGTGAAAAATCTATCCTTTGAACACCAGGTTACTGTGAATACGCAAAAATCACTCATTCTGCAAAACTTATGTCATCATGCCTGCCTGTCAATATCCAATTGTTGTCTTATTCTTAAGTGTAATTTTTCTTGGGATATGGACTTCGAACAAATGTCTAACAGCTGTTAGTCATGTTACTTAACACAAGAGCCACCCCTCAGGGTCAAAACAAAAGTCCATTTACCTTAATAACCCATTGCTCACAATGACTGTAAATAAGAAAAGAATGGGGTCATCGAGACTAGACACTAGATTTAAAGGCTTTTCATCAAATCATATCTTGTGAATTTATATAGAGCATAGAGATGCTTTATGTTTGCCTGTACCCTTCTGCTAGCTCTCTGCTTAAATTTTGACTGCCCTTGAGCACTGGAGGGATGTTTTATTGGGCATTGCACTCAGCATTTCCCAGATCTTTACCATGTCTGAGTAAAGCTAAAGTACAATCCTTAGCCATGCAGATATGATTTCTATCTATAATGTTTGGCATATGTACTGGATCTGCCATTTTCCCCCTCTCATTCAGTCTTATGAGACTTTCTTATAACTTCCCAGTTGTTTCTAGATTTCATTACAGTATTTCATTTGCAGTCTTTGCCACACAGCTCTTCACCCTCATTTTCAACTGCTTTTTATATGCTTTAAGAGCATGGATCTCTGTGGATTTCCACTGTGAGATCCCTTCAGTTGTATAAATTTAACATTTATCCTTAAGTTTTCCTTTCCATCTTTTTAGTCGATTCAAGATTCAAGTTATGATGGTGATTTATTCCTTTGTCCTGTGAAAATGTACTTTCTTTCTAAGACTGAACTGAAGGGCCTCATGAAAAGCTCTTCTAAAATAAACTTCACTTTTAGCTGAAGCATCTTTTCCCCTATGAGCTTGGTGGCTCTGTCCTACCCACATCTACCAATTCAACTCTTCTTGTTGTTTCTACTGATTTGACCATGAATCATGACAAAATTTATCCCTGAATCCTTTTTAAAGGTGACTGTAACATTTCCCATCTTTCCTTACTTTGACAACAAAGCTTATTTATGCAAAATGAAACATACTGCAGCTCAGCAATTTCACAATTGAATTCCTGAAAACTCATGAATGAATGAATGAGTGAATGAATGCTGTCAAGACCCAGGGTCTCATCTCTTCTATTTTATTCAATTGTCCTAAAAATTCTTCCAGCAAAGCTTCAATATCAGACTGTCCCTCAGCTTTACATTCAGCAAAATGTCTCATATACGAGAGAACATTTTCTACACAGGACAGCAGCACAATGGACATAGCTTCAAGTGCTCACTCTGTGAGTTATGGGTAGCATACAGATGGTTTGGAGGACAACTTGGATTAATCCAGATTAATTTTTTGTTATATGTGTGTCATGGCTTAGAGAAGAGTCTAGTTCCTTTCTTTTTCCCTCAGTCATGACATCTGACTAAAGTTTTCATCCATAAACTCTTCCCAGGGTCCTCAGGTTCCAGGGACCTCCATCTTCACTGCAAGGACAAGCCCTGTCCTTGACCTTTCCTGTAGTCACCAGGAGGCAGATTTTACACCACGGAGGCACAGCCAGAGTGCAGATAACAGCTGATTATCCAGCAATCCCAATTTTGGAAATTGGCACATTCCAAATTGTGATAGCCATGAAAATGAGAGCAGCTGTCCTCTTCCTCTAATGATTTATATGTTCCAATAGATTCAAGGTATGTCTGAAGGTGACCATAAGAGAGACTGTTTAGGGATGGGGAAGAAGCACAGCCCTCTTTCAGTGCAGCAACCTGGGCAGGGCAAAGTGATGACTCACTTTAGGGCTTGGGAGTGGAAAAAGCCAACAGTGCAGTGAAAGGAGGGAGGGGAGGGAAGGGAAAAGGAAAGCTACAGACTTACAATCCCTTCTTTAGGCTAAAAATTGGAAAACTCAACTCTGCTGTATGTTATTCTGCATGTTTTTATGTCTTGTGAATGACTGAACCTCCCCGTGTAACACAGCCTCACTCCTGAAAGCATTTCCCTCTGTCTTCAGAAATTCCAGCCCCAGACAGACAAGATCTATTGCCCTGAAGAATACCATCATGTAGGTGCCAGGTGTATTTTCGTAGTTTCTTTGGAGAGTTTTGCTTCCTTGCAAACTCCAGCTGCATATCCTTGGTTAGTCAAGCTTTGCTGACTTGCATCAGCCCAGAGTCTAGCCTGAGACTCAAAATGCTCAAAATGCTCTGGTGCTAATCCTCTGTGACTTCCAGTGGTCTCTTTGGCTTTGTGGATACCTTTCCCTGCCTCTGCAGACATTAAATAAGGAGGCAAAAATTGGAAAGACTAAACTAAGAAGTATGACTGAAAAGCCTAAGCTTGTAAAAAAATAAAAATCAGAAACTTGCTGTCTCAGCTGTAGACTTCAAAGGGTACTCACAATTTTAGTGATCATAAAACATGTGATTTCTATTAAGTATTCGGAAAGTTGTAAAGACTATTGAATTAAGTTCTGAAAGCATTGAAAATTATAAGGCATCTTAGTTAATATTCACAGGATTTGGGAAATATAGTTTTGTTTATGAATCATGAAAAATATCTATCATTATATAGTGTTCCTAAACGATGCAGATGCAAGGAAAAACTTTGAGGTTCTGAGTCGTTGGCCCCTGAATAAAATTAACTTAACTTAAAAGATCATTAACTGCTTATAGTTGAGAATTTGCTCAGGAAAAATACTCAACTCTGGAACACTCTGGCACTCTGTGTCTATGGATGCAGCAGTAACTATATATATATATATATATATATATATATATATATATATATATATATATATATATATATAGACACTCTGTTGTTGTGTCTGTGTGATACCTCATCTATGGGTTTCCTTTAATTGTAGCTATAATAGAGATCCTCACTCAGGCTTTCTGCTTGCCTCCTATTTCTCAAAGAGGAAATCCTCTCCAGAATTAAATGACATTTTATCTTACACCTCTCTTTAGGGAGTTGGGGATGGGTGGGTGGAAGAAGGAATTACTTCAGGTTACCTGCAATTCCAAGAGGGTTACTCCTTCACTTTATAGTAAGGATTCAGCAATCAAAAAGTCTTAGGGCCTTTCAATACCTTCATAAACCTTCAGCAGGGTCAGAAGCCAAACTTTGGCTCCGCTAGCAGAGTCCACGGCTGGATGGAGGACCAGCAGGGCGAGAATGGAGGTCAGCACTAGCAACTGCTAATTTGGGAGGGCACTGCAGTGTGACCACTCAGCTCCCAAGCTGGGTGCCCTGGCTCTGCTCTGTAAGGGTACATGTAATGTAAAGGTACATTATGTACCATGTTCTGCCTGTTCTGACTATGGGCAGGCCTCATGGACATCCAGAGATCAGCTGAGATTTATCAGATGTATTGCCTGTGCTGGTGATGTTAATGTGAGACCCTCAAGCATCACTCTTTAACACCATGGAGCTAATGAGGATCACCCTGTGGTAGTCGGGAGCTGAAAATTTCAGCAGTAGTAAGATTTCAGATAGAAAAAGGAGTGGGAAAACAAGCAGAAATGTTTTTTCAGACTGGGAATATAGGAAATAAGTGCTTGTGAATTTTTTTTATATGGAATTGTTGGCAGCTGCACATTTTGATTTTACTTAGTGCTGCAAAGGGATTCTGTCTGAATCCCTTATAGGTCTGAAGCTTAATGTTAAAGTATCTTGACTCCAGGACGTAAGACAAAGAATGCCATTGTTTATTCTTTGATGTTCTAAAGCATCTTATTCTTCAGGGATCTCAACATACTGTACACACATTAATTAAAGTCCATAGTACTCCTAAATCAGTTGCTATTATTCCCAGTTGATTGATGGAGAAGCTGAGATGAAGAGAGATTATACAGTGCATTTTCTAATGTGGGAGTATGTGAAATTAGACCCATGAAATTCATGGTTCAGCAACTGAAAGGAAGCAATATGATATTTTTCACATATACTGAAAAACCTCTACGTTCCACTGAAACAGCACTAAAAATTTGGTTTTTTAGATCTTGGTGTCAAAACACTTAGAAAACTGCAAGGTCTTTTGGAGGTGCAGGAAAGCTAGTCTGTGTGGTCATCTTCAGCAGGTGCACCTATGGCATCAAGTTCAGCTCTAAATCCAAATATGCCTGTGATCCATAGTTATTTGGATTTATTTTTTTCAGTTGAAGATATTTAAAAAGAAAAGCAAAATCCAAAGCAATACAGGCAAAGCTGAACCCGTGAAGCCAGCAGGTACTATCATGCAAAGAATGAACCCAAATCAGCTACTACGAGAAGAATAAAAAATTGTACTGGTGAGCACGGTAAACTGAGTCACATACCTTCTTATTTTATAGTGGAAGAAATTTATGGAATAGGTTTTGGTCTCACTCTCTCTGTAATACCTAAGAAGTATTTTTAAAAGCTTCAGTGAAGATTGATGACTAGTTTTTGTCTGTTTATTTTAACATAGCGTAAATTTTCTTAAATGAGTAAGACACAACCTTCCCAAAGGCAGATTTAACCCTGTTCTCTGAAGAACATCTTCCTCTCCATCAGATGTATGCACAGATGCAACTTCTTCCTTTTTCTCTGGTTCCCTTCTCAAGTGAGAGAGTTACCTGGCTGATGGATCACAGTGTAACTCAGACCATCTGAGATCAAAGTAAAGTTTGAAATAAACTATATTTGATCTAATTGCTATTTTTTATTTTGCTTTCTCATTGGACTCCAGCATTCCTGCCTTGCAGCATCCCAGACTTTGCCCCTTCAGAATGCTCCTGGAGCCCTTGCTCAATCTGGGGCTTTGCAAGGGAGTTGGATCAACACAGAGTGGAGTTGCTCCAGCTCTCAGCCCAAAGTTTCACAGGTTTTGCTCAATTAGTTTGGGAAGAGATGCAATGGCCCCACCTCCCCAAACAAGCTGTATGCTACAGACCATGGAGCCAGTGGATCTTTACATGCAACCAGGGTATTTTGATGGCTCAGAGGCAGCAGAATGGGACTTCTTACTGCCTGCTTTCTGATTGTAAAAACATAGTTCCCAGTATAAATGGGAATATTTAGAATAAGCTGATAATTTAGAATAAACTGGCATAGAGAAACGTTCAGGATCTGAAAAGAAACCTGACTCATATTTACAATTACTTTAGCAGTCAGCTGAATAAATAAAAAAAAAATCTGTTTAAGCTTAATAAACAGGATATAACTTGTTAAGCCTTAAAAAAATACCTAAGCAAGCCAGTCTTTTGAATTCTATTTCTGTCTTAGCTACTGTCTTGCTCTGTGACCTTGACATGCAATTTCCCTCCCTTGTCTCTCTGTTCTGCCTCCCACCACTTTTCTGTCTTGCCTATTTATGTTTTCTTTTGCTCTCAGTATTCAAGTTTATTTGTTCTGTCAATTGAATCCATTCTATTATTCAGGGAAGAGTGTACTCTAAAGCATTTTGTCATCCAAAACATTCCCTAGAATATCAAAATTGAAAGTAATGGAAAGTAAATAAACATTCACAAGCCATTATTTCCACATGGAGCTAGAACCTTATTATACCTGGCTGCCTGACAAGTCTGTCAGTCACTAACACTTATTTCTCCTCACAGTTGGCTGTGCCACAATGCTCCTCTGAGTTCATTTTTCCAAACCCTAAACGGATGTATATCCTCTGTAGTGCCTCATATTCTCATTAAAGTTTCAGTTTTAAAGTGACCAGAAGGTCCTCAGATGGTCCCAGCCTGCTTCCTGCATGCAGCAGCCTCAGATATTTGTGTTTGTGAAGGCAGGAATCCCAGCACAGGGCAGGGGGGCACCTAAATGAAATATTCCTATAGGATGTGTTTGAGAAGAGAGTCTGAAATGTTACCTCTGCAGCTCAGACTTTCCACCTCTAATATTTTGTGATTCACAGTCCAGAGCTGTTTCCTAAACATGTAGTATTAAATGATCAGGCTGAGTACCAAGGAAATGAATCACTTTCCCCGTTTGAAAAGCAGCTGCCCTGTGGGGGGAAGAAGAGGTCATGGCTGTCTTCTGCATTGTTCAGTGCTCAGACACAGACAGATCTGCATTCAGCTCACTGCAGCCTGACATATTTAGGGTCAGGTCCTGAGCACCAGGATATTCCTACTCACCATCCTTGTGAAAGTAGCGGTGTGCAGGAAAAAAGGGCAAGATTCAAAGGACCAGAATATCCCTGTGACTTAGAGCTGAGTGCTTTTTGTTGGACAAAAATGGTGTATTCTGGTCTATGTTGCTAAAACATCTCAAGTGCTGTGTTGGAAGAGATATTAGACACAATTCAAAAACAGATCTGAATTATCTCCCCTACCTTAAGAGTCTTTTTATCTGCTAAAGCCTAAAATATACTCTTTAGTATTTTTTACTGTTATTTCTAGTTTTCTAGTTTTGTTTGGTTTTTGGGGGGGGCTGTTTGTTTTGGTGGGGTTTTTTTTTGTCGGTTTTTTTTTTTTTTTTTTTTTCCTTTTTTTTTTTTTTGTTTGTTTTGTTTTTTAACAGGTAGTTCTAAAATCAAAGCTCGTATTTGGGTATTTGGTCTCAATATCAGGTTCTCAATATGTCTGAGCAGCCCTGCCTCATCAGTGACCCCTTTAGCTCTCAGTTCCTGAATACAAGCCAAGCTTACACTTGCAATAGAGCACCCAGCCAGAGCAAGACAGAAGAATCCGAGGGTATCTTAAGTGTTCTACTGACAAAAACATATGTTTCCATGATGCCTCAGGCAAAGAAGTGATCAGCCAGGGTTTTATGGTGTCAGCACCATAATTCTATTTACAATGTATTTCAGGTTCCTTATTCTTTTTTCAATGTCTGATGATCTAGCACATTCAGCTACTGCTTCTGCAAGTGGCTGTGGCAGATCAGGATCTATCAAGACATGGAATACAGTCAGTCAGGCATATGAGATGAAAAGCTGTAGATAGGCCCAAAATTTCTCATTCCTGTGTGAGATCTTTAGAATTTAAGGATTTTAGATGCCTGATGGTGTATGGTCAATATGAGAGAACCCAGAGGTTTTCAAGTTTTTGTGGACTAGACCTCTAAGATAGGAAGAATATCCACAAGTATCTATCAATGAAAATTTTGTCCATCACAAACTAATATAATTATTTAGTTACTCTAGTTTTGTCCATAGCTCCATCAGAAGATTTGGTAATCAAGCTCACTACCCTTGTCTGGTACCATAGAGGGACAGTAGAAATCCATCCATCTAGTGTAAGCTGCTACTCTACTATCTTAGCTTATTTTTTCAAATATTTTCCCACCCCAAGGGGATGAAGTCTGAAATATTTTATACAATGGAGTAGTTCTTTACAAGAATGATTTGACAGATAGGACACCTTTAGCTCTCAGCTCAGTGACATGATCTGCATTAGTCCATTATGACACAGATGTAAATCTTCAGAGTTACAATGCTAACAGTGGGGACTAAATCCTCTGCAACAAAACTGGAGAGAAGTAGAGAATCAATATCAAGAACAGAGTCTGAAAAAAAGGTTCAGGGGAGACCTTATTGTTTTCTACAACCACCTGAAGGAGATAGCCAAGAGATAGCCAGGTAGGGGTTCGTTTTTTTCCCCCCAAGGAATGAGTGATAGGACAAAAGGAAATGGAAACTTCCAGGAAACTCCCCTGGAAGTTGCACCAGTGGAGGTTTATATCAGGGAAAATTTCGTCATAAAAAGGGTTTTCAAGAATTGGAACAGGCAGCCAGGGATTTGGTAGAGACACCATCAGATGTTTAAAAGATGTGAGATGTGGCACTTGGGGACATGGTTTAGTGCTGGTTTAATGGTTTGACTTAATGACATTAAAGGTCTTTCCCAGCCTAAATTCTGTGGTTCTGTGGTTCTGTGATTTTAGCCATATCAAATTACACTAGTTTTGGATGCATCTCTGTATTACTTTCTTGTACTTTGTAACCTGCATTCCTGAAAATGCTTTGCCCATGCACTGGTTAGGCTGGTGGGAAGGATGTGGCTGATAGCTGTTAGTTCCTGCCAAATGGATCACAACTGAAGGTTCTACAACTTGCTAATGACCTGTCTTAACAACAGTCTGCCTGAAAAAATTAAGAAATGGAATCTCCCTGTATTTGCTGTGCTAAGCTTCGTGTTGGCAAACACTTGCTAACATATGTCACCAGCTTTGAAAAGGCATGGTTTATATGTTAATTACTGCAGCACTTTGGGGAAAATATTTGTTGATACAAGAGCTGTGTATATAGTCAAGTGTTGAGAGGCATTGCCATTCAAAATCTAACAATTTGTAGCCAATAAGAATCAAGAAAAGTCTACAGAATTAAGGACCTCTTCTTGTTTATGGCTCAGTCCAGTCAACAGAGATCTCCACTGATTTCACAGAGGCATAGAATTAATTGATAGGGTTGGAAGGGACCTTGGGGGATGTCCTAGTGCAACCCCTCTGCCCAGGCAGGGTCACCTAGAGCAGATAACACAGGAATGCATCCAGATGGAATTTGAATATATCCAGAGAGGGAGAATTCATGACCTCTGTGAGCAGCCTGTTCCAGGGCTCTGCAACCCTATATGCAAAGAAGCTTTTTCTCATATTGGGATTGATTTCTCGTGTTTTAGTTTATGATTATTGCTCCTCATCCTGTCTTTAGTGGGCACCACTAAAAAAAGTGCCACCACATTCTTGGCACGTGTCTTTGAGATATTTATATGCATTAATGAGATCTCCTCTGTCTTCTTAGTAAACAGTCCTAGCTCCTGCATTCTCTTCTTGTAAGAGAAAAGCTCCAGTTCCTCATCTTTGTGGCCTCCACTGGACCCTCTCCAGTAGCTCCTTGTCTTTCTTGTACTGAGGGCCCCACAGCTGGATACAGCACTCCAGATGTGCCCTATTAGGGCCGAGTAGAGGGGCAGGATCATCTCCCTTGACCTGCTGGTCACACTGTCCCTGATGCACTCCAGGACACCTGGTTTGTCACCCACCAAGGCTCCCACGTCCTTCTTTGCAGAGCTGCTCTCTAGTGAGTCAGCCCCCAGCCTGCACTGATACTTGGGGTTATTCCTCCCTGGGTGCAGGACTCAGGATGGATCTCTGGGAAATGCCACTGGCCACCAAATGGATCCTACTCTTCTGATCATGACTCTCTGAGTCTGCCCTTCAGCCAGGGCTTCATCCACCTCACTGCCCATTCATCTAACCTACATTTCCTGAGCTTATCTACAGGGATGTTATGGGAGACAGTGTCAAAAGCCTGGCCAAAAAGAGGTAGACAACACTCTTGACAACATTTCAGGACAATTTCTGTGAGTTGTGAGTCAGCTTTTAACTGTTTCTCATGCAAACTTTCATAAAATCACACACTCAGTTCCCTGAATTGTTTCCCTGCTTCAAGACACTGCACTACATTTGAACTCAGCAGACAGAGGTCACTTCTGGGTGACAGCAGGGAGCAGAGGGTGTGCAAGTGTTGCTGGAAGCAATGTCAGTAGTAAAGCAAATCTCACCCTTTCTCAGATCCAGGCCTCATCTGGACATGGAGAGGGGCTGGTTTGAAGGTGTCACGCCTTCTGTGAAACAGGAGCCTGAGGCTTTCACAGCTATGATCATTAATAGTACCTAACACTGTTTGCAAGAAAAGTCTGCCTTTTCTGCTGTCTGAAATGGTGTCTGAGCAACTTGTGAAATTTGCTGTTCTGAAGTCTCTTTATCAGCTGTCGATAGAAACTTTTCCCTTCAGACCAGCCACATCCCACACTCCTTGTAGAAACTTGGGTAATGACATATCAGACTCTCCACAGCCAAATTTCTAGGTCATAAAGTACTTCACAGGGAAAATTGTTCTGTCAATGTATTGAATTTTCATAGCATTGCCATTAGCAACACTATTTACCTTGAGGGCAAACAACAAAAGAAACAATTCTCTGAGATCCACTTGGCTATAACAAACACTAGGTTGTTTGTAAAGTAGTTTACAAACTCCTGGTTTTGTGTGTGAATAGTATTACAGGGTTGTGATGATCAAAAATGACAAATGCATTTTTTCTGCATGGCCCAGAAGCTGCTGTGCACCACACCCCTTCTGTGGGCAGAAAGTTGCTTCTTATGCAATCAATGTTGTTATCCAGTTCTTCAAAACTACAAGATATTGAGATCTGAGAGTCTCAGAGATTCCCAGCTACCAAAAATACATATTTTTCTATGTGTCCTATTCACTCTAGGGATTAGAGTAAAACGTAGGCAAAATAAGAAATAACAATACAATCTTTAGTAGCTATGTCCTATATATATCTGTGCATGTGAAGAAATGGAAATGATTAGCCAACATGAATGGGAAAAATATCACATGATACCGTTTCATAAATGTTTCAGGTATCAGTTATGTTCATTCTATCTTCTAGAGAATATATGAAAGGAGGTGGGTGGCATGAAGGGCCAAAGGATGAATTTTTCACTGCCCTTTTAGCCACTTGTATCTCTGTTCTCAATAAAAAGAGTATAAAGGTTGTTATTAAGTATTCCTTTCAGGTCAGAGACACAATGGCTCAGATGTTCTAGAAGGGATGTCGTTGCTTTGCTGAGCTCGAATTGAGGGCAGAAAAATAGACAGCTCAAGGCTGATATGTTTGGCTTCATTCCCTGCTGTAGAGTATCAAAAGCTCAGGGGCTTATGTTTTTATGGCAGTGATTGCTGCACAACAATCAAATAATTTTGAACCAAAACCACTAGTAAACTAAAATAATAAACTTTGTCATTCGGAGGCTGCTCCTTCTTAGTAACAGAATATAAAGATCATCATGGATTTTAATTTACATTACTATTACAATCTTGTTAGAGATTTTGTGGT
Source organism: Sturnus vulgaris (assembly GCF_052056855.1). Classification (NCBI taxonomy): domain Eukaryota; kingdom Metazoa; phylum Chordata; class Aves; order Passeriformes; family Sturnidae; genus Sturnus; species Sturnus vulgaris. The sequence continues at coordinate 146,882,514 of NC_142243.1, forward strand.
GCCTGAATTGTGGGGAGGAGGAGGAAGATTATGTTTAATACACAATCCACAGTGAAAAAATAGGAAACTAAAGTTTTGAAATCTTAACTGAGAAAGAAAAGGAGGCTGGATTTGGAAATATATCCAACCTTCAGATCAGCACAACTGTCAAGAAAAATAAGCTACTCTGTGCTGGAAACAGCAGTCAGAGGAAGGACTGTGCCTTGAAGTGGTTTACCCCCGATCATTATCTGTGCAGTTTAAACAGGGGACAACCCTATGTTCATAAACAAAACTATCCTATGACCTGTACACTCTTCTCAGAAGGCACAGAAAAGCACAGTCTTCAGGAAACCACACAGGTTTAATAGAAAAGATGCTTAGGTGTCAATATTCTTAGCTCCACCCAAAAAACAAGCCTTTTATGATGATGTTTGCAGCTTACCCTACATCCTGTTTTAAGACAGAACACCTGTGCAAAATAGGTGGTTTTATTTTTAACCAGCTAGCTCTGATTAACCTATTACTGCTATTATTTCTGCCACCTGTTGTGCCTTGGTTGTTCCCTAAAAAAGCATCTAGAACTGAGCAAAGCCTCAAGTGTCTGTGTGTCAGGTGCTTCAAATGTGTTGGGTTTCTGGGTTTGGTACTGCCCTTGGTGTTGCACGTACAGCTGTTGCATGACGTGCTCCTGTTTTCAGGAGCAGCCCTTTCTGTATCCCCTGTTCAGCAATGGACATCCAAAGGCAGCACATCTCAGCACAGTGACTGTTTTTCCTTCTAGGAAAGTAGAGGAAAATAAAAGTTTAGTATCTCTAGGTACAACTTCATAACATGCCATCTCCTTTATAGTGGCTGTTGACAGTTGAAAGCTGAGGAGACACTGTAGAAGATGAAAGCTACAACTGCTGGATACATTTTCCATACACATTCCATTGCCACAAGAAAACAATGACTAGTGACAAAGCTGTAAAGAGTTCCACAATCAAACAGTGCCCAGAAGTTTCCCTTGGACAATTTAATTCAAATTTTCAACAGATTAAATGGCTGGGCTCTACAGGGTCCCAAATTCATTTGTCAAGAGATGGCTCATTCCACATGAGTGATTTCTCATCTTTTATTTACATTAGCAAGCAAGTAATGTCTTCCTCCTGCTCTTGAGTTGTGACTGACAGAGCAAAGCTTCACAGCAGCACTACATTATGATATTATCTCTTTCTTTTACCTGCTGATATTGTTTCCAAAAATCCTTGAGAAGAAATAGCTGGGAAAAAAAGTGGTACTTCATCCTTCCTAATATTCCAGACAGACTCTGGTGAATCATCACCATCATAGGCTCCATCAAGATTTGTGTATTTGGAACTGATCTTCTTTTGACAGATTCAAAGCAAAAGGGTTGATGTCTACAAGTTGAGAAGTATTTGAAGAAAGGTCAGCATAGCATCTGTGGGAGTGCTGTTGCCTCCTGTGCAGTGGTGCTCTGGGAACAAGGACAGAGGACTCTGCAGCCTTTTATTTTCTTATGCACTGCAATAACACCTCTTCCTGGCTTGCTTTACAAGGCCCTTTTGTCCCTCAAAATTCCCAGAGAGCATGTACTTCATGTTTGTCCATGTTTGAGGAGTAATGGAAAGGCAACCTGTGCGGGCACAGTCGGCACTTGTGCAGAAACAGCTTTTTTGCAGCAGTTGCTTCACAAGGAAGGTGACCTTGGTCATCAAATGAGCCACTTTGAACAGCACTGAAGTGATACTGCTGGTCAATTATGAAAATGCAACAGAGAGTGAGAGAAGAGCAATGGGATGTGAAAAGCTGCACTTCCCTTATGGTAAAGTTGAGGTTTTTCAGCTGATTGGGATGTTAAACCAAGTTACTTCCTTAGTAAAAATGAAGACACACCCAGGCTTCGAACAAAACAAACTTGTTTTCATTGCTCTCTTCCTTTCACTTTTCAGATACTCCAGCCTGCCTCCATTGTCCCAGTTAGGGTTGTGTCCTTGCCTGGAGAGACAGGACTTTTTTTTGGCAGTTGTTTCTACTATCTGGCTGGCTTCATAAGGAGCAAAGATGCTATCAGGGAACTGCAATAAGTTCTCTGCATCAGTTGCCTCACATTATAAGGTGGCAGCGTACAGGGCTCTTCTCAGTTTTCATTTTTTAATTGGCAGAGTTATTACTTATATGAAACCAATTTTTTTTTTAAGCTTGCTCAATGAAAGGCACAGGAACAAACACGAGACGATGCCCTATGATAACCTTTCAAGTTGCTATTATATAACTACGTCCTGAAAATATTTATCTGGCAAATATTCTTTTCTTCAGATAATTTGGAAGCAGATTGTGCCCCGGCTTACACATAGTGTTGGAGAAAATATTTTTCAAGTAGCTTTTCCTCCTTTTTGCCCTTGGGCACAGTCTGGAATAATCTCACACCTGAAGACAGGTGATTTACTTAGAAAATCTGAATTCTCAACTCCAACTCATGTGTTAGATACTTTTGAAAACGTCACCAGAATCTGTACTGCATGAGCCATCGTGCACATGGTGCCCTGCAGACATTGCAGAGCATACCTGGGAGGAAATCATTGGACCATTTTAAAGTCCAATGACACCATAGAGCAGGGATGAATGAGTGAATGCCTCCCTCTGTGTCTGAGCCTTACAAATATTTCTGTGTATTATTCTGGAAGATTTTGGAACATTTGGGAGATTTATTATGTCTATATTCTATCTATATTAAAAATTCTACCTATATATAGAAATATATTAACAAGGGATAATACTTTAAAATATCCAACTCAACTTCTAGAATTGACTGGATCAGCATTCTGTATGAAGTCTGAAGGCCCTCCAGATAGATGCCATCCACTCTGACATTCAGAAGCTGGCAAAGCTTGGCAAAACTTCAACTATCATCTTCTAGAACATGGAAGATTGATTCTCTGCTTTACATTCAGATTATGTTTTGGCATTGAAGAAAAATTAAGAGGTAGCTTGGTTTATTTAAACAAAGTATATCAGTTATGCTGTGGGCCTAATTGGGTTTTTCCCTTGACTTGAATCATTCTCCCCACTGTGTGGACTATGTGGGAACATAAGATTTATGCAGAACCTGTGATTTGTGTACACATTCTTTTGCCTTGAGTTTTCTGTTACTGCTTCTCCTTAATCTCTTAACACAATAATTTTTAAAGAGTTTCATTGTAGGAGTAGAATTGAAACCAGTATAGAAGGATGAACTAAACCAAGCACAGTTCTCTGTGGCACATTGAAGAACTATTCCCTAATGGAAAGCAGATGTTTTTTTTTCCCCAACAATAAAAAAATTCCCACTTTTCTCCCTGTGGGACACAAGCTACTGGCTTTTAATATCATTACTCATCTGTCTACTGTAAGTGCTTGAAGAACAAGATGCTTATAGGATTACACTCCCATTCAATTCTTACAGCTCTCTTAAATTGTCTTTTCTCTTGTCAACTTTGCATGTACACAGGACATGAGGCTTTGCATTGGTGCAGGTTTACTTGACACCTGTGTGGTTTTTACCAGCACGTACAAATGGCAAAATCCCGAGGGACCTCTCATGCCTTGCTCTTGCATTCAGCACTTGTGAATTCTGAGCTTAATCCAAATTGAAAATTGTATAGGCTGGATTCCTGGCTCTATAATATTGATATGTCTTTATTGACTCCTGCAGAGAAATGCTGATTTCCATCAGTTGAGGATATGTGGGGGTTGGAGGGTGCCCAGCTGTTCAGCAGCCAGCACGGGCTGTTCTCATCAGCGATCCCTGCCTACAATGTTTGAATTCTGACCCATCCATCAGTGTCCCCAGGGTGATAAGTCTGATAGAGGATAGATTCAGTGGCTGCAGACTGTTTGTTTTAATATAGTTTTGTTTTCTTTGCTTGGCTCTTTTTGAGACAATTAGAGTTTAAATTACCTCTCATCTTCCAGGTCAGTCATGAGCAATAGAAGTATTCCAGTAAAGTAAAGAGGAGAAGATTACATGCTGGCTTCCTTCTCCAGGCATGTAGGGGGAAGAAATTTAAGGTTTTAATTTTCAGACCTGCTTGCAGGATGCTCATAATTTTTACAAACCACAAGTTTTGACTATCTTTCTAGTTTCCCCTTCTACTCAGAAAAAAAAAGATGAACATTAAAGCAAAGCTGAAGAATGTAATCAAAATGAGATTTATGTCCCGAGATATCTTTAAACGTCCTTATAGTATTTAAATAAAGTTGAAATTATCTTCATTATTTGTGCCAAGCTGTATAATTTCTTTGGCATATCCTGTCCCTTGAAATGGGAAGTGGTTTTGCAGACTTTCTTATACAGGGCCTCTGTTTAAAATAGTTTGGGGTATTTTTTTCTTTTTTAACTATGATAAGAGAATCTAGACTCTGTTTACATTCTTCAGCTCTCTGCCTTTTTATCTTCAAGTGAAGCTCTGTTTTTCTTTGAAAGGTAAAAAATGTCATCCTTAGATGAGAATAGCATTGTGCTAAGACATCTGATCAGACAATATTTTACTGCCAGTAAATCAAATGAAAGTATGAGCTCTGCACATGGCAAAAAGGATTCCTAGCTCATGAAGAAAAACTTACCGTGTCTCAGTTGCCAGTAGGATCAATTAAAACACAAACAAAGATTCTGGCAGAAAATCAGGATGCTGCAAAATAAGCAGTGGATCCGATATCTCAGGACTAAATATAAAGGAAGAATATCAAAGCAGGAGAGGTGTGAAGAAGTGGGGTAAAGACCTTCAGGGAAGGAGAAGTAGGACATGGTATTTCCTTGTGTGCAGTATAAAGCATTTTTATTAGCATAGCTTAATTTTTTCAGATTTGGGAAATGAACAGGGATAGAATAATTATAAGGGGAGATTCTCGCCTGGAGTTGCTTCTTTAGGAGGCAAAGCTTCCAATCGATTGAGACCCACATGGAGAATCTCCTCATTGGAGGAGAGCTCTGAAATTATGTAAAGCTAGCAGAGCTCTGACATCAACAGCAAATTCACTGCCTAGCTAACCTGCTTCCAGCCCCCAGCAGGAACAACTTCTTTACTGCAAGTAGATTATAGCAGCTGCCTGAGCCACATCTGGAGCTTTGGATTCTATAAGCAAAGCCCCAGTTGACTCTCCTGTATCTCAGGGATGAGCTTGGCCTGAAGTTCTCAGGAGGCAAAGTGAACAGTGGCTCATCCAGCTACAAGAATGGGACAACTCCTAATTATCTTACTAACAAATATGCAGGGTGAAATGAAAGCACCTCATTCCTATCACACAGTTACCTTCAGAGAATGTCTGAGATGAGGAGAAAGAAACAGAATAGTAACTATGAAGAAAAATTTGCAGAGACAAAGATTAGTGGAAATAATGCAGAGGACAGGCTATGGAGAAGTATGAAGAAGTGTTTGGGTATGGATGAGAGGCAGCACTGAGAGCAAGTATGTATGTGTATGTGGTAATTAACTGAAACGAGTATCAATTTTCTGCACGAGGATCCCCGCAGAAGGGATTGACAAGAGAAGAATATAAGGGAAATAAGAATGGCAGAGTATTCAGGGAGAAAAACCAAAAGGCCTAAGCCCACATAGCAACGGGAATTGGAAATGTAGAAAAAATGGAAGAAGTGACTCAGAGAAAGAAAAGATAATCACTAAATAAATAAGACAGAGGTGTGTGACCAACAGATTATGGCTCTGTTCATGCACACTATTTCTCACCACGTGCTTCCTTGCTGTCAGCTGTCCCATATTACAGAGAATTTTAGATCACCAGGATGGGGAAAATATATGGAAGATGATGACACAAAGGTAGATTTGAGTCAAACTGCCCAAGTCACTGTTGCCACGTCACAAAAGAACTAAAAAACCCTAAACATGTAGAGAAGGTAACCAAGTCAGTGACACTTGAAATACTTGTGAAATTCAGCATGGCATCATATTTTTCAAGTTTGCATGTCACAGACTCAACATAATTCTGATATTAGGATTAGTCAAGCCCCAAAGCAGTGAACAATAGAATGGAAAAGTGTGTAGGAAAAAGAGTGGAAGATATGTTATGTTACTTTCAGGATTAATATTTCTATGTTCTTTGGGCATGAAGGAGAAAAGAAAACTGCAACAGGCTCACAGTGAAGGAAAGGGAAGGTTTTACTCTTTTTCTATTCTTTCAGAAGAATAATGACTTAAAAAATCACAAGATGAGTTGTTCCCCTCAAGAATGAGAGGGAAGATAAAGGCAATTTCTCTTTTTCTTCCATTTCCCCATTCCTTTTGGACTCAGCTGAAGGAATTTCATATCTGGAAACATGGAGAGCCATGAAGTCTCTGGTGCTGAGACAGACTTTGCCTTATACTCAGCACTTTTGCTGCATAACAACATAATTTTACTCTGATTTCAAGACTGAGACATCAAAAAAAGAGCCTCATCAGTCATCCTGTGATCAAGGTGCAGGGAACAATTCAGGTACTATGATATAATTTGGACCCCCTGCATCTTGAACTAAAAGCATCAGTTTGGTTCCTCTGTGACTACCTTATCCCATTAAAAGGAGATAATATAAAAAAATCAAAATTTCAAAATATAGAAAATTTCCTCTGTATTTAATAGCAAATATAAGGTTGCAATTATTTATTTGCACTTCTATGATGCAGTAGATTTTTGAGAAAGAGTTCCAGCCTGCTTGATTTCCTTCCCAGTTCAACCCTGACGCAGCAGATTGTCACCTTTTTCATGCAGATGTGCAGATGTCCTGAGGAAGGTTATGAGTATATAAAAAGCAGGATATTTATTAGCTTCTGATTCATAAACAAACAAGGCTTACTCTGAAACTGTAAAAGTGTAAATATGGAAGTGGTAGTGGATTATTTTTTTAAAAAACAGATGAATGTGAAAAAAGAGGCAGGTTTTTTTCCCTTTAGAGAGGTCCTGCTCTCTACACAAAATAGTTTGTAGGAGTTGATGACTTCAGATGGATCCTGTGGGAAAAAGTCACAGTCATGAAGTGATGTGGATTGGTCTCCTACTGCAGGCATTTTCACTGTGGAAGTGAAATCCAACCTTTACCTGCTTTTAGGGCAGCAAAACACAAGGGTGGAACACTTTTATTATTCCCATGTAACATAGGAGATGTGTCTGCTGAAATGCTAACTAAAAATTGCAAGCTCAGGTATTTCCATGGTTTAATGACATATATTAAAATAAGGATTTTCTTTTCCTCCTTGATGGAATCAAGTTCAATTGTAGATAAATTAAACTCTAAGTTCAGCAATTTTTTTTCATTGGCCTCATATCTATGTCAAAACAATCTCTCTTCTGCTTTACTGTCAGGCATATGTTGAATACCAGCTTGCAGGCATTTTTGACCTGTATAACTGTGTAGTTCTATGTTATAACCAGTCCTCATCAGGCAACATACAAAAATCTCAACAGAAACAAAACCAGAAAATATTTCAGGAGCAGAGGAAGAGCCAGGCTCTGAACTGAAACACAGCATTTCAAAATCATCTTCACGAACTGCAAGAGAAACACCAGATAAGGCAGCAGCAAAACTGCTGAAGCACACTAGACTGGCTTTAACTAGCTCAGTGTCGTGACTCTTTTGTTGACCAGTGGAGAAAAATTTAGGAAAGGATGTAAGGAATTTGGTTACTAGGTGAGGTGACCCTTCCCTAACAATCAGCATCTTGGGATCTGTCTCCCAGTAATCATCTTTAATGACCCACACTGGGACTCCCTTTTATGTATCTGCCAAATCCCTTTTCAACCCATTCAGTGCATTGTCACATTTGCTGCCTGATCAATTTAAGAGGTGCCATCTAGGTATGAAGAGGTATTTTTCCCATTAAAAAAAAATCCAATGACAGTGCTCCATTTCAGCTATATAAAAAGCTCCAATGCAGGCTGGCATGGTTTCAGAGGTGTATATTACTTGGTAGTTCACTGATGTAAATACCAAAGGCCTAGATTCACTATAAAGTATTACCCATTTGCTTCTTACACTCATCAGTTGTTTCCTTTTCCTAGTTATAATCCCTGAAAGAAGCTGCCAGACCATAGACTCTAAAAATACAAACCATTTTGAGTTGTATGTGATGGACTTTTTTCTTACTTTGTTTTTCCTCCTAGAGTTAAAATATAGTAACTTTATCTATTCTTCTTCTAGATATATTTATTTTATCTCTAATAGAAGGTTAGGCAAAATTTGGTTTGTCAAGACTACGACTGCTTTGAAGACTCAGTGGCAGCAGAACAGAAAATCCTTATCTTGTTTGCCTTTGCCAGTAAAGAGTTTGTTTAGTCATGCTAGCTAGTGCTTTTATGCAAGTCTTGGGACCCTTTACAGAGCAGTCAGAAAACATTTCTTTCCAAACAGTTTCTCAATGTGGTGACGTATCCTAGCCATTATTTGTGTTCCTTTTAGGATTCTTTTAGGTTAGACCAGATACTACACTCGCTTTAAGTAATCCAGTGTTGATGATCACAGCAATAATCCCCGAACCTTTTCTAGCTTGTATCCTGTTTGTCTTCCTGTTGCCCTTTCTGTAAAGTCATCTTCAGGCATACTTGAGACTAATTGTACCTGCATTATCAGTGCCAGGCTTAATACATCCTGGCACCTGACTTCATCTATTTACAAATACATACCTCTTACTATCTGCCCATCAAAAGACCATCACCAAAAGATGGAGTTTCATGACTCAAACAAGGATGCACATATGTTATTTGGTTCATTAGAGTTGGTCTCTAAAATACAGCATACAGAATCGCAGAAAGGCTGGAGCTGGAAGGGATCTCTGGAGATCATCTGATCTACCTCCCCTTCTAAAATAGGTTCACCTGACAAAGTTCAGCAGGATCTCATTCATATGTTTTGAATATCCCTGGAGAAGGAAACTTTATAACCTCTCTGGGCAGTGTATTCCAGTGCTCTGTCACCTTCATAGTAAAGCTTTTCCTTATAGTCAGATGGAGTTTCCTGTGTTTCAGTTGAACCTGTCGCTCCTTTTTCTGCCAATGGGCATCACTGAGGAGAGTCTGGCCCCATCCTCCTGACACCCAGCCCTATATATTTGTATGGAGATATTTGTGTGCATGGATGAGGTTCTCTCTCAGTCGTCCCTCTACCAGCTAAACAGGCCCAGGCTAAAAGCTCTCTCAGCCTTTCTTTTTGGTAGGAGAGATGCTCCACTCCACTAATGGTGCTGCAGTCCTCTAATTGTCTTTATAGCCCTCCACTGGACCTTTTTCAGTAGTTTCTTGTCTTTCTTGAACTGTGGAGTCCAGAATTGGACACAGCAGTTGACGCCTCACTGGCAGAGCAGAGAGGCAGGATCACCTCTCTGTCCTGCTGGAAATGCTCCTCCAGGATCCCATCGAGTGCCACAGGGGCACTGCTGGCTCATGGACAGCTTCTTGTCCACCAGGACTCCCAGGTCCTTCAAAGGGCTGCTTCTGGTGCCTGAGGTTATTCCTCTCCAGGTGCAGGACCCTGCACGTGTCTTTGTTGACCTGCCTTATGTTGCTCTCTGCCCAGCTCTCCAGTCTGTCCAGACCTCACTCCAGACCACCCCTCCCATTCTTCCATGGTCAGCAAAGCAGATTTGCTGACAGTCCACTTGTCCCTTTGTCCAGCCACTGATGAATGGGATGAATGAGATTGGACCCAGTTCTGGCCCTGGAGACATTTCCAGCTAGAAGCCTCCAACTGGACTCTGCACCACTGCCCACAACCCTGAGCTCTGCCATTCTGCCAGCTCTCAGTCAAGCTCTCTGTCCACTTACCCAAGACACACTTCCCAAGCTTACCTAAGACATCTTCTTTGAAAGTAAGCAAAATAACTTACTACCCTTCATCACTATACAGTAGCCTGATGTATATAATTGCTTTCATCTGTAAGGAAAAACTGGACCTAAGAGTTTGTTTTAAAGTCTGTAAATCAGCGAAAACAATCCCATCAGTATAAGCAGGCTACAGACTTGGAAAGGAATTTAGACTATACAGAGAGGCAACTGCCATTTAAGCAGTTTCTATTCCTGCAAACACAAAACATAACAATCGTGTTAGCCATGAAATAAAACAAAGCCCACTATTAACCTGGCTGTGAGATGGTCTGATAGTCGGTGTTTTTCAAAGTGTGAAAGCAAAAAGCTTTCTTTGAACTAGAAATCAATGGAGATAACATTTATGTTTTCCCCTGCTACAGCCTGGACCTCTGATCCCAGAACTGGAGCCTGGGTCGTGGTAGTGGAAAGTCCTTGACTGGTGGCAGCAAAGAGAAAATCATCACCTGTTCAGCCACAAAGAACACACTGGAGCACTGTTTGTTAAACAAGATCAGTTAATAGTTGCACAGCGGAGCTTCAAAGCTTCACAGCACTGGTAATGAAGGGTTTGTAGATGCTGTGTACCCACCCAAGCTTTGGATTTTGGGTTTGGTATTTAATGCAAGAAACCCAGTACTGCTTGGACTTACCCAGTTTTCATAAAAAAAGAACAGAATTGCTAGGGAATGAGCACAAATTTAAACCTCCAGATCTGATTCCAACTTTGTTTACACCATTTAAAATTGCTTCAATCTAAAACAAAAGGTAGGTTTAGATTAGAGTTTAGGAAGAAATTCTTTATTGTGAGAGTGGTGAGACCCTGAACAGCCTGCCCAGAATTGTGGATGTCCTACCACTGGCAGTGTTCAAGGCCTGGTCTAGTGGAACGTGTCCCTGCCTATGGCAGGGGGGCTGGAACTTCAAGGCTGGATCTTCAAGGTCCCTTCCAACCCAAACCATTCTGTGATTCTATTACCCTACAGCTTCATTCATCAGTAGAGCAGATATCCTGGTTTCCAGGTACAAGAGCAAACTTGGGTTGGAGACAAGGCTGTGACTAAGTTTGATTTTTGAATGGAATTAGGTCTTTGTGTTGGAATTATATGAGTTCCTCAGCCCTAAATTTGTTGTTTCCTCCAGAACCAGGTTGATACCTAACCCATCCACATGCTAGGCTGTATTGAAGGGAAGGTTTGTTCTAAAAAACATTTCCAACAACTCTTCTCAGAGAATGCAGCACAGTAAGTTTAAAAAAACCCCTCTTTTTTTCAGTAACATTGCAAACCTTTTAGCTCACAGATTAAAATATGTAAGATTAGAGGGAAAATTTTGTGTATTTCAGTGAAGTGGTTCTAGATCAGAAGCTGTTTCCCAGAAGTAAAAAAAAATAAAACCACCAAAACCCCACAAATCCTTTTAAAGCTTAGTTCATACTATTAAACTTTTCTTTGGTAGCATTTTCTTAACAATATAGACTTAATTTTTCTGCACAGACATATGTATGTAGGTATGACTATATATGAGCATAGAAGATCTAATTTCCTTCTGTTTCTGTCTTTCATTTTTGTAACAGTGAGCTGAAATAGCTTTCTGTAATTCCAGTTTAATCAAATGGTGCTGACACTATGAGACTTATGAATGGCATTGGCTTATGAATGCCCCCCTCAACAATCTTCATCTAGCCCCTGTCTTCTTTTTGCTGGGCATGGGGTCCCACTGCCAGCAATGACTTATGCATTGTGTACCCAAAAAGGGTACGTCCATGACACATCAATGCAAGGCAGATACTTACATTTCCTCTGGACTGGGTATCAGAAGGCAGCTGTGATAGCCAGACAAGTGAGGATGTGAGCACTGCTGAACCTGCTTTTGAGAATTCATCACTCCCCTGTTCTGTGATGAAGGGGGTTTGTTCAGGGCCATCAGCTATGAATGACAGCAGCTGAGCTGTAGGCACCTTGCTGCCTTCCAGTTCTCCTCAGCCTTCAGCAGAGGGGTAATGAGCAGCTGAGCAGGGAGTAACACTTTAGGATGCTGCAGCCATTTCTTTGTTTGCAGGACTCAGGGATACCCAGGCTCTCTTGCCTTTTCAAAGCCAGCTTGAATCCTGACCAGCGTTGCATCTTGTGTCTTGAAGCAACATTGGTGACATTTAGTAGAGAATACTATTCACATGTGTTCTCATCAAGTCCATTTAATTTAAGCCTGTACCCTTTTACATCTGTTGAAACCCAGAACCATCATTTCTCTTCAGGATACTGGAATTTCTTGTACCAGAAGGTTATCTGATGATGTCCTTCAGAAAGGCTCTTCAAAATTGCAACCTTTATCCTGAGTCCTCCTGCAATGCCAGAATTTTTTCAGCATAGTAAAAATATTTCATTCATCAGGAGCTTAGTCATCTGATTCTTGGTGCTGATGCTGCCTTTTGGAACAATGGCTGGCTGCCACTCTGTCTGCTGCTGTAGCAGAGCTGCGCTCAGTAATCTTTGTATTTCTTTCTCTTTTTAATATCCTTGGCTTTATCATGGGAATTGATTTTTTTTTTAATGTCCACCTGGTATATTTTCTCTTCATTAGAAATGGATATGAGGTGTTAATTTGTGCCAATGTCACTGTGTTCAGATGATAATGAGTTCAGAAAGGATGGGAAATCAAAGTGTATTCCACCATGCCTAGAGGAGCAAACTGTGTGGGGAAAATATATATCTGGGCAAAGCAGCTGGAGGACACACTACCCCTTCCTAACTGTGCCTTTATGTATCTGCCTTTATCGTCTCTTGGAATGATTGTATGACCAAAGGACTCTGGGGAAAAAATGGAGAGAACGAGGAGAGTCCCACAAAGCTGCATCATGTATTAGCTGTGACTAAAACAAAGTCAAGGGGGACAGCTCTGATCGGCTTTACTCCATCCTCTCTGTCCCTTTGGGTAAGCCTCAGAGCACACGTGTCAGCTACCAGGGACACAGAGAGAGGTAAGGTGAGCTGCCTGTGCATGTGGACAGTGATGTAGACACAAATGTAGGGTACACTGATCAAATCCTTACATGATGGGAATATATGGTGTGAAGCATCCCTGGGTCTGAATTTTTCTCAGCTCCCTGCTCCAGTGATATCATACTCATTCCACTTTCATGTGCATAGGAAAAACATAGCCCAAAGAGCTTTTGCATGACTTTATTTCTCCCTGGATTTTCTTACGATTGGAAGGGAAAACAGAAATATCATGATCATGAGAATAATAGAAATGTTGAGTAGGAAAGGATTTCATGAAGTCTTCTTGATCAGGATATTAACAGCAGCATTGTTGCTGCACCACAGAATCACAGAATCATTTAGATTTGAAAAGATCATTGAGGTCAATCTTTGACCAATCACTGCCTTGTCAACTGGACCATGGCGCTAAATTGTTCCTCTAGGGATGGTGACTCCACCACCACCCTGGGCAGCCCATTCCATTGCCTGACAACTCCTTCCATGAAGAAATTCCTCCTGCTGCCCAGCCTCAAACTCCCCTGGTGTAGATCGAGTCTTTGTCCTCTTGTTTTCGGACCAGAGCAGCACAGATTGCATTTATTGCCCTCAGTCTTGCACAGATTGCATTTATTGGAAACGACAGGAAATTTGTAATTTCTTTTTTTTTCCTCCTAGAAGGTGAGCCTTAGAAACACTTGTGCACCTTGGGTACAAGGCAGCATGGCACACAGATAACATGGCAAACTTTCAGCAAATGATCATCAAAGCTATTAAATGCCAATCAACTAAGCTGGAATTATACTGGGTCAGCTTAGTGGCCTGTTGACAATGTCTCTCATTACTGAACTGATACTGCAATCGTTTCTGGGCAAAATGCACTGTTATTGGTTTTTCCCTTTTTTTTTTTTTTTTTCTCTGTTAAAATTAAGGAAGGCCAGAACTTGAAGAACTGAAACCCAAACATGGGCTCTCATGTCTGTAGTTTGGTTCCCCAGATTGGCCTGATTTTCAAAGATATTGAAACATCTTTGTTCAGCAAAGAGCAACAAATCCCACTGAAGCTGATTAATATTTTGAATATTTTGTCTAGATTTTCAGGGTTAAATGATTAACAGAGATATGCAAATCACTGGTGATCCAAGATAACTTCTTTATTTCTGCTGACACTTCTGACAAGAGATGTCACTGTGGAAAGGAAATGAGTCACATGTATCAAAAAGGCCAGGAGAAATGAATTTCTGAACAGTGTGAGTACATTCCTGGCAAGACCATTCCAGGAAAATTAAACAGAGCAGCAGATCAAACATGCAGGCAGATGAACTGCAGTAGCAAAACCTATCGCACAAAGAGGGTTTTTCCCTCTGATGTGATGACCTGTGTGGCTCTCACAAAAACCTTTACAACAGAGTGGATAGCTTCCTGAGGCTTGCTTAGAGCAAAGCAAGGGGAATAATACTGAGATTTCCTCCTCGTGTGGTGTTTGTATTCACTCACTCTTAATACAGAAACTGATTTGTGACACTTCCCTTGTGCGACAGAAAAAATCTACATGAAAGTGGTAAAACTATTACTCCTCCAAATTCCATCAGGTTGTTATTTACTTATGCAACCTTAAGGAAGAACTTTAGAAACTTTTAGATACTGTCATTACTAGGTTGGATGACATAATGAAAAATTAAGTTTGTGACAATCTGTGACCTTCAAGGATAGGACAGAAGGCTTGCATGCCCTGAACTCTGTGGGAAATCTGGCACTGAAATTGGAGACACTAATAATTCAACAGTGATTTTCCCTTCAGAAATGTTTTCTACAGGTTACCTTGCCCAATATTTCTCTGTGTATCTTCTGTACATATTTAAATCACTGTGGCCACTGTTTTCCGTGCAGGGATCATGTCCGAGTGATTCTTGCCTATTTACTCATTTAGATGTCCCGTACATTAAATCATCTTCCAGCTTTTGTTCCCAGAACTTTATGTTTTTCAATTTTTAAATATTTTATAGAAAAATGCTCTTTATATTGACTTTTGATTTAATACCTTCAGCAGCCCACACATTAGAGGGGAGTATGTGCCACTGGTATGAAGAAAAAATTCTCAAGAAAGGATTATTATTTGAAGAAATATCAGCAACCTGATCAAGTTTCTCCAGCTAGGATGCTTTTCAAATGATGACATGGCTATGCATCAAATTTGAATTCAGTGGTCCTAGAGTCCATCTGAAAAGAGGGAAGAGTGTTTGGTCTACGCCCTGAGTTACTGATACAAGTCCCCAAAGTCAGTGAAGTTCAAGGAACAGAGCTAAATATCCCCCTCTGGTTTAGTGACATTACCTTGGATTTCTGCCAGTAGACCTGTGAGCAGACACTCATTTAGGTGAATATTGCCAAGAGGAAAGATCATAGTCAGCTGCTAATATTCGTTGCAGGAAACAATCCAGGAATGATAAAGAAGCCATATTTTTACAAAGCTTTTTACATCCTCTAGGCACACTATGTGGATCAAGGTACTAGGAAATAATGAAAGTCAAATGGGTCCTAGGCCTTTCTAATCCTGTCTGATCCAATGGTCCTCCGGTTTTGGTCATTTCACTTGAGTTTTTTAATCAATTTCAGGACAGCAATGAAGGCAGGTATAAGAACACCTTAAAATCCAGCTAGGCTCCATCTTAAAAAAAAAAATAATTTTTTCTGCTTTTTACAAATGATTGTCAGAATTTCACACAGCAACTCAACTGTTAACAACTCAGTCTGGGAAGGTGCTGAATGCAGGAGGTGAAAGCCATTGGCTGCCAAAGTACAGTAACACGATGGCTCCATGTGTAAAACTGTCCCACGGTCTGTTCTGAGAGACACTTAGAGTTCTGTCATAAGCTGGTTTGACTAAGGAAACAGCTTGTGGGCTGAGAAATCAGCACAGAAAGGAAGTCAGGTTTCTTGCTCTCAGAACACATACAGGCTTATGCAATTTTATAACCAATGCACTTTTTTTGGCAGCTTGGAATTTAAGACTAATCCATCACCAAAACTGTTTCCTGGTTTCCTTTCACTCTCAGGGATAGATCTTCCCTCTAGTGCAGACAATCAGAAAATACTATGAACCTTCATAAGAACTTGGAAATAGCTGATGGTGCTCTCATATGATGGCTCACTCTCAGTCTAAACAAAATATCTTCTGGGTAAAGAAGGTATGTAAGAATGGGCGTATACATGTATTTATATATATATATATATATATATATGTGCTTATGAATGTGAATTTTCTTTCCTGTCCAGTGAAGGAGGAATATCTAACTAATTTTTTTGGCATATTAAGATTTGGTAAACTATAAGCAAATTCTGTTACTGTTTGGTTAACTTAATGTAGCAAGGTTCAGGGGAATTACCCAACTTTTTTCAGGTTATGGATCGATAGATATTTTTAATTTCATGGCTATTTATGTTTTTGCCAGTAATAGTGGGTGAGAATCATTTCAGACTGACCATGAGAGTGGTTTGAGGAATCCGTACAGCTGACTGTTTAGCAGTCACAAACCCACAGTTCATATTCCAAGGAAAACACTGCAGTAACACTGTTCATTCTGCATGCTCACCTCTTTGAGAAATCAGTGAAATTTAGATGCCTAATCTGATAAACAATACCAAAGTAAAGGCCTTAAATTCCTATTCCAGAAACTAGTTCAAGTTAATTACTAACAAATATTCCCCTTGTGGTCTGTGGTTATGAATTTGCCAGATGAAGCCTCAGACATTGACCCCTTTGTCAAGGTGAACCTAATCAACCCAGATAATTTTTTGTTTATCTGATAGAATGCAGGAATGGAGCTCTAATGACGATCTTCTCTAATTCCAACTGCTGTGTAAATATCATAAAAACATACATTAAAAATATGGCCTGGTTCCAGGCATGAAAATATTGCCCTTTGTGATTAATCAAATGAAGAGGAGGGAATTATTATAGTGCCAATGCCAAGAAAAAAAAGAAATCAACCAGCAACAGGAGGTTATAGTAATGTTTATTTTCAATAGTGCCTATGCTGCTTTAGCTGGGTTAACATACTCTGGAAGCCTTTAGGATCTTGCAGACTGGTCTCTATCTATGACTTGGATCACTGTGCTTTTCATCACATATCTTAGAAATATTCCCCTGACATAAGATTTACCTCTTAGAACACAGCCTTGTCAAGGAAGGAATGGTAAAATAGAAAACAATCCAAATAAGCAAATAAATTCACCAGCAGATAATAATTAAGATATTTGTTTCTTATCTTAATATTTCTTTTGCTTTGACTCATTTCTTCATCTTTTTTTACCATTTTTTTCCCAAGCAGATTCTGACAGTACACATGAAATCCCCTGGTGGAAATTACCTTATCTATCTTTTGATATGCACACTATAACTTTGTGTCTGAGATAGTTATCCTATTGTAGTCAAATCCAATAGAGACAATAAAGTTGAGAGTGTGATTGATCTGGTCAAAAGCTTCTGCCTTCTCTATGATAAGGGGTGCTATACCTAAAGTCTTCTTCGTTTACAGGCTATTCCTCTTTTGATTATGAAGAAAGCTCATGGCCAGAAGTTTAGATATAGAAGTCCACACTCCAGTGAGATGTATCTCCTCCTTCCTGACTTTAATGAATGTCAATCAGTCCCTTAATATTCCCATATACTGGGGTTCCTCGTCTTCCATTCCTGTTTTTAAGACAATGAACAAGAATTTAGGATGCTCTGGTAACATAATTGTTGTTCTGTATCCACAGATGGACCACAGTGAGTCACTAACCTTGCATCATCATTCCAACAACAAACAACACTGGACATGACTTAGCATTTTCATGTGTATCTGTCGTGAATGTGAAAAAAATCACTCATATGAGCTTTTTGAGTCTCTCTTTTTTAGTTTATCTGTCTGAGGAGACAAATTGATCAGTTCACCTTTAGCATGATACAGATGCCTCACCTAAGAAAACAAGAATCTTATGTTCACTTATCTTCTCTTGATAATGTCTGCAGCTAGCTTAAAGCTTTCCCTGGTTGCTTTTAATCTCTTTTTTGGACTGATTTTAAAGATATTCCAATATCTTGCTGGACAGCTCCTTTCCCAAAGAGTAGCAGTAGCAGAGGCAACAGGAAACCAAAGAACATCCTGCTTGGTCTGATGAATCTTTTGTTGAAAGGGCAGCTGGGTTTTAGTGGAGTCTATCATGATTTGAAGAAGACCAGAGAAGTACACTGTGTCAACCATCTACTGGTTAGTGCTACCTTTTCCCTCCACTTTCTGTGCTCTTTTGTCTTCATGGGTTTAACCTAGTTACTTTGGGAGAAGATTGTCAGCACTTTTACCAGACTGAGATTAATATCTGTTTCTTGAGACTGAATTCAGTTATTATTTATATGAAGTCCTACTCATTTGTGAATGCCTATGAGATAACTTTAACCTCAGCACTGAGGTTTGACTTTATATATATACATAACAATATTTTACTAGTTGGAACGGGACAAGCTGTGTAGATAATGATGCCTCTGTTATGGGGAAAATATTGTCAGACTAGATGTGAGATAATATTTGAACTTTGAGGAATGGGACATAATGTAGACAAGTATTCTCAGCTGTGGTATAGCTTTGTTACATGTTTTCAATATGAAACATGACCACAGGTTGTAAATGCAAATGAGGCTGGGGAAAGCCAAAATCGCCTCCTTCTGAGAACTACAGAATGACATTTTGGGAAAAGATGGTTCTGTTCCACTGTGAAGTGGGTTCTGGATATTTGATATCCAGATATTGGATATTCGATATCCAATGTAAAAAAAGAAAATCCAAAATCAATAGCTTTATACTGTAAATGCTCTTAACTGAACTAGTTATATGTATTTTTAATAATACATAAAGCAGGTACAAAACTGCCTCTGACTTGAGTACACCACCCACAGTAGGCCAATTATGGTGGAAAGACCTGGAGGCCAAATCAGAATGTGTCTCTAGTTGTTATTTTTTATGCACCCACTCTGTGAGTGTTGCTGCTATTTACTTTCTCAGTTCAGCTATTCCCCCTCATCTCACAGAAACATCGTGTCTGTATGCTCTGATGGACCAAGGCAATGGCTCGAGCAGCAGGTGGCTTGTGGCCACTCAAACAGGCTCTGAGAAATCATGGAGATAAAATAGAAGAACTGCATTCAACAATATATGTGGGAGATATTAAGTATCTAAGGTGTGGAAAAAAAGATTACTTGGGTAGATCTGCTGATGTAAGTGTGGCGTGACTGAAGAGGAATGTTCCTTCTGTGTCTCTAGGATAGCCTATCAGTGCAATACAAGAGCCATATTGACTAATAAGTTATGATCCTGGTTAAAGATTATTGAAATGGTTAATCTTTTTGTTACCTCCCTTATCTACAACATTTTTCCAAAGTGATTTGATAATATCCTTGTTGCCTATTTAGGGAAGCCTTGCACAAATAATTCCTTGAGGAAGTTGATAGACTGTTAGTAAGAATGCTAAACAAATTAATTTAAAAAATTTGTGAATATATTTTTTCTGTGAGAAGATGTTGAATATATATACATTTTATGTCACTACTTAAAATGCTGCCTAGAAAACAAAAAGTAATTTCAAAAAATGACCAGCTGATCATTATGATTCGATTTCTTATTTTTAGCAATGTTTCAGCTCATTGCATCTATTTTCTAACCAGTCACTAAGAGAGCTTCACTGTGATAACAAAACCATTTTAAAACTTTAGTTAAATTAAGTTTTACAGACAATTAAATAGTAGAAAGATAGGGAAAAATAATACAAAATATGATTCTGAAATGAAATCCACAAAAACTTTAAGAACGCAGTACTTGATGATTTTTTGATGTGAAATATCTCTCAACCTTATTTTTATGTGCTGCTCAGGTGACTGAGTTAGTAAAAAGTTAATCAGACTCATACACTGTTTCTATCTATATTATTGTGGTTTTGAAAGACAAAGAGACACCTCTTACTAAGATATGACGACCATAAAAATCTAAATCTGTCCTCCTTTCCTAAGTTTTTCTTTACAGCAACATTTCAGCTGTTAGCAATGCCTGCTGATGGATACATTTAATCCAGAAAATTCGATTGCCTACTCCTGTTGCTGCTGTTATGGTTACAGATAGTGACATAACTTCTTGTTCAGGTAGAGACAATGATAAGGGTTGTTGTTATGGGTCAAAGCAAAAACTTGCAAAGTTAGAAAGACTTCTGAATGCCAGGCTCTGCAGTGGTTGAGTAGCAATTGAAGCAAAATCCTGTATCTTTTCTCTAGGAGTTGAAAGAGTAAGGTTTTCTTTTTCCCACTCTCAGACAGTTTTAAAATTGCATGCATGTGTCATGTTAAAATCTGGTGATATATATGTTTTTCTAATTATTATTCCAGAATCAAGAACACAACAATTTTAGGAGGCACGGGTGAAATCAGGTTTAGAGGATGGTTAGATCCAGTCCCACCCAAAGGCTTCCAGCAGACTAAAACCCAAAGATTTCCGTTTTTCTCAAAGCTGTGTTTGTTAAATCCATCTCCTTTGCCTGTGTTCATTGCAGCTCATTGACTCCCTGGGAATTCCTCTGTCACCCCACAAAAGCCCATACTTTCAATGCGGTCAGATGATTTTACCTATATGCAAGTTTGGCATGGTCCTGTCACTTATATTTTAGTAGTTCGTTTGGGGTTTTTCAGGAAGCTCTCTTGCAAATCTCCACCACAGTAATGTTCCTGTCTAACCCTTTCTGTTGATAGATGATGCAGGGGAAAAGTTCAGGGAAAATGTTTTTTGTAGGTCTACTTCTTTTGTGGTATAACCTGTAATTCTCAGAGTGTTTCTGTCCCTTGCAGAGCCTGAAGGATACAGCCTGGGCATAGTGTTCCTCAAGCCTTCATTTCCAACAGCTATCTTGTAATTTTGCCAAGCCACATGGAGCAAAAAGCCCTGGGCCAGAATCTTCTCTTATTTACACTGGCATGCATTTGGAGATCAAGCCAGCAGAGTCAATACAGTTTCACAACAGTGAAAGTGATATGAGATCAGAGTTTGATGAGGGGCTTTTGGTTGTCTTTCAAGGAATTCAGAAGTATTCAAATACATTTCAGCCTAGGCATTTGCTTAGTATTTCTGCATATTCATGTTAATCATGTGGATTTTCTCATCCTGCTCTTTGACCACTGAGACCTGGCCACCTCTGCTCAGCTGCTTCATTGCATAGGCTGCATTAGTGCCAAAACATGAGCTTTTAATGAGATAAGGGAAAGCTGTGGAATTAGTAGTTAAATTCAACACTGCTAAGTGCATCTGCTATTATTGTTGTAATATTCTCACAATATTTTGTGATGCTTTTCCATTCAAATTGTGAGGAATGTTTTAACTGGTTCCTGGAGTCAAGTAAAGTTCTCTTTTCATGGCATACTGCTGAGGGCATGTATTTTATGCCCTGGGGTGCTTCATAAGAGCAGGAATGAACATGCAGAGTTTTCTGGGACAACTTGGAGGACAGCACACTTGTTCAATGCCATTCCAGCAGAGTCCCTCCCACAAACTGTCTGGACCCACAGGCACACCCAGGCTTTGTTCTGAAGGGAACTAATTTCTTCACAGCAAAAGAAATCCCAAGAATAAATAACAGTTATGAAATTTATGAAAAAATCAGGGATAGTGTGAGAACCAAGGCACACAACTGATACTCGGGTTATCTCAGACCATGAGCATATCTGGATTAGGTTTCACCAATTCTATTAGCTAGTGCATTGTACTGAAAGAGGATCTGGACAACTTGCAGAGGGTTAGAGTCAACAATAGGAGCCTGCATGGGGTCGCATAGCTGGCTTTGCTCCCCATTTGGTTCCATGGACCAGCATTTGGTTAAAACTAAGGCTTCTTTTTTCCATTGTCCTGCATGGTGCTGACAATGAATAGGCTCCTGGGGTTGTGGCTTAAAGGGATTATTAGGCAAAAGAAAAACATGCCTCATACAAAAATCCAGCACTAAAATTTATGAAAGTTTCAAAGAATGACGCAGAAGGTGTTGAGCTTTAATTATGGGCTTTCTCAATGTACAAGGCCAAGCAGACCAAATTCAGGTGGAAGTTTCAGCTCTCAACGTAAACAAACATAGCAGGGTCAGACCAATGCTGGTTTTAATTGCTTGAACCAGAAGGAAAAGAAGACAACAAGGAAGAGCCCCTATATTGGAGCACATTATGTCCTGTTCCTGGTTTTTCTCAAATCTACATGTTGCCGTGGCTATGGTAAAAATGGTGTTTGAGTGGCTGGTATGATTTAATTGCATACACAACTTTACCAAAGTTGCCAAATATGCTCATTTTTACATAGACTCTTCCTGCCCAATATAGAGTCCATTATTTGCACGATCTTGTGGCATCAGAAACAGAAAGATCTGGGTTTTCATGACATTATTCACTTCTCCATGGGAGCATATGACTGTAAAGTCTGCAAATAATCTTGCCTGGGGACAAAGGTTTTTCTATTAAGATTTTCTATGATGCTCCACAACTTTCTGCATTGCTGAGATTTCTGTTGTGTGTTGATTCATACAGAGAAGTCAGGATGAGATTATTTGATTTCTCCAATGTTAATTATTCCTCTCTTTTTCAGACCACTGCTCTGCTAGGTCATGGATGACAGTATGTGTTTCAACATCTTTTGGGAGAATGAAGGGGAAGAGTTCTAAATGTAGCTTGCTGCATATGCAATCTTATATGTGCAACTCGTGACCCTACCAAATAAAAATTGAAATGTAGACAATCACTGATAGATTACTCTTTATTTCTCCCTCTCTTTTCCAGTAAAAAACATTCTGTCTATGATGTTGACTGAACATCTAAAATGGCCTGCTTTCTTCCTGTCTTTATAATTAGTTTCCTATTTAATGTGTATGTACTTTAATATTTCTTTTGATGTTTGTATATATTTGTTATTGCAAGAGTGATAAAAATTTGCAATAGATGTTAAGATCCTATTAGCACTTTGCTTGAGTGACAAATAATTGAGACACTTAAACATAATTTCTAGAAATATTTACTCAGTTATCCACTTTTGGGGTGCAGCTGTTTATTTCATAACAGTAGCCTGAAAAGGGACCACAGATAAACTGTTAACTTTGACTGTGTTTCAATTGGAAACTTCAGCTTTTCAAGTGGAACTCACTGAGTGTGAACTGCTGCATCTGCAAATAAAGATAATATTCATATTAATTTCTTGGAAAGTAAACTGTTTGATATTGTGTTGTATATTTTCTAGCTTCTGTGTTGGAGAACAAGATTTTACCCTTTCTGCATTTGTGTGTTTAGTCCAGGCCATTTACTAAAAGGTTTGTTTCTAACTCATAATATCAATACCTTCACTCTTCTTCAGCTTTTGGAAACATTGCTGCTGTGGTGGGTAGACCCAGGCTGGACACCAAGAGCCCACCAAAGCTGGACAGGGAAGAAAAAAATATTAAAGAAAGCTCAAGGGTTGAACAGGAAAAGCACATTTATCAGTTTCTACCATGGGCAAAAGAGACACAAATTTATTACCAATCGAGTCAGAGTAGGATAATAAGTAATTAAAGCTTAAAACACCTTCCCTCCATCCCTCCCATCTTCCAGGGCTCAACTTGACCCCTCATTTTCTCTCATTCCTCATTCCTCTAGTGATGCAGAGGGATGGGTTATGGGGACTGTGGCCAGTTCATCACACGTGTTCTCTGCCACTCCTCGGGGTAGGGCTCCTCACACCAGCTCCAGCAGGGCATCCTCCCTGTATGAGACAGTCCATCTCAGACTTCTCCAGTGTGGGTCTCCTTCCCATGGGCTACAGTTATGCATGAACTGCTCCAGCCAGGGTCTCCCACAGGCTAACAGGTCCTGCCAGCAAACCTGCTCCAGCGTGGGCTCCTCCTTCCATGGGGCCACAGGTCCTGCAAGGAGCCTGCTCCAGCATGGGCTTCCCCTGGGGTCACACGAGTCTCCTTTGGGCCCCCACCTGCTCAGCACTGGCTCTGTGAAATGTAGGAGAAGCTTCTGCCAGGTCCTCAAAGAAGCCACCTCTGCAGCCACTCTCTACCACAACCATACCAGACAAAATCCATGGCAAAGCTGCTAATCTAGCAGAAGAGATTTATTCAGGAACCATACAAATTTCTTAATATTATCCCAACTTTCCCGAGCAACTATCCAGGAAACTGGTGGGGAACAGAGATGACATACTCTATTAGTAGATTTTGTACATTTATAGGGAAAAAAATATCCAAGGAAGTTTTTGAAAATTAATTAATTTCTGCATGCCATATGTGTATGCTTATGAGTGCTTCAAAGTAATAGCACAGGAACTGTGATTTGTTTTGTGCTCAATGTGACCAATTTTGTGCCAACAAATGATTGCACTTGTAACTGCCCATTTGGTGTGTGCAATAATGTGTTTGCACTTCTGCATGTGTATATGGGAGAATACAAACCAGGACCTCACAGTTCACAACAGAACAAATGAAGCATGGCAGCAAGTCACAAAGAAGACTGGCTTTGCATATAAATTCCTTGAATCAGTAGAAGTGCTGGTTTCTAGGACAAAAACATCTTGTTTCTCCAATTAATTCTTTATAAATTATTTTAAATCTTGTTTATTAGCTGTAATTTGTTTTTTGTAAGCTGGGTAAACAGGTATTTTTAGCCCTTAAGACCCTTAAGACCTACAGAGTAGCAAGTTTTCTTTTTATTTACATTTTTAAGTGCTCAGTTGTCACAGCCAGTCATTATGCAGAACAGATTCCAGTGACTAATTTGACTTGACATTTTGATGCCTGTTTCTTTCAGAGTTCCATGTTATTTGGTTGATCTTGACCTATGCCATGTCATTCAGCAACACATACCTCCATTTTTTAACTACTACTCTGCTAAGAATTATATTCAACCTGTCTGTCTATTTTTTCTGTATGTATCTACCCATAGCTCTCCTGGCTTTTTCCTTATGTCAGCAAGGTCAAACTCATTCCTCTTCTAATTATGCACAGTACCTATTCAAATTTTTGCTATTTGAGCATGTCACCTGTTGAAGTAATTACATTAGTGCGAATGTCAAAGAAAACGATAAGAAAAGGAGGAAATACAAATAATTTAAAGCTTTAAGAAGAAAATAAATTTATTCTTACCATCACTCAATGTACTAAATCCACTCAGACAATAAAGTTTCAGGTGCTAAACAGCCTGGGCACTCAGCTTGAGTTTAGGTGTGAAATGCTCATATTCTTCACTATTCTTTCTTATGAACGTTTAGATGGAAGTCATAAGCTTTCAACGAAATTCGTTACTTTCAGGGGAAGATCTCGATGTCTGAAGAAGAAGAAGAAGAAATATTTGGCCTTGCTAACTGAAGTTATTGTCTTTAAGATTGCTTAGAACTGCCCAGAAAAGAAATAGTGTACTAACTTCTATGAAGTGAATTGTTGCCAGACCCTGCTGATGAAAACATAGTGGAATGCAATAAATTTTCCATTTGTATTGTATCTCTTCTTTCTGGAAAAAAATATTGAGAATTTTATTATGATTCCCAGTTCAGATTAAAATCTCTACATGCTCTTTGCTTTTTGAGTAAAGACCCTATGTTCTATACTTTATGGTACAGGTCTTTACTGGTAGAAATCCTCTCATCTAGCAGTGGAAAAAGCTTAGACATCCTGATTCTCTTAGGTGTACATGGTTTAGAATTCTTTTCTTCTGGTGTGTGTAGTTCCATCCTCTTCCTTAGCAAGGCTCACGGAGGGAAGGCTTGTGCACACAGGGAGCATTTTATTTTAGTAGTGTTTCGACTGATATCTTTTCACATATCTTCTGACTTGGACTGACTTTGGGTACAGACAGTCAATGTAGTATTTGGCACTTAAAAGATTGCACAATTAATCTTGCAGATGTTAGTCTGCAAAGAGCCCTGAGCCAACTTTCCCAGTGAAGACCACTTTCTGCTTCTATCCTACACAAGAGCCCCAGTGGCTGTTTAATTTCTACAGGGAGACCTGGAGACCAACTGAGCTTTCTCACCTGATTTTGATCACCTCAGGAGTAGACGAAAAGACCTGTATTTTTCTGGTTGATTTCACCCGAAGCAGAGATAAAATGTTCAGTGTGTATTTAATCAATTTTGGCAGTGGTGTATTGTGCAGTTGTCGTGATATGTGCGGGCCACAGCGAGAGACCACCACTGTTAAACATCATGTTTTAGTGCTTTGATTTTTGCAGTCAGTTACACTTCACAGAAATTGAGTAACAGTGGAGCATCATCTTTGCTACAGGTCAGTGAAACAAAAAATCTATGTTTCAACAGTCCTATGATGAGAAGTTTCTTTCTCCAGTTGAAATAGAATGGATTGGATTACTGGGTTCTACTAATTCTGTAATATTACATCTGAATCTCTTCTGCATCATGAAGTGAAGGTAAGATATATGATCATATCGATAATTATGTTACACTTAAGTTTTTTTAAACTGGTTAATTTACTCCTGTTCAGTTTCAAAGCCATCGAGTACCAGGTTGAAAATTTTCAGTTATATATTTATTTGGGGAGGAATACCAACAGGTACAAGACTTGCAAATTGCTTCTGAACTCATCACTTTCAATAGAAAAAAAAAAAAAAAAAGCAAAAAGCTAAATAAAACTTTCTCACTTTTAAGACTAAACTGAATTTTATTGTAAAACTCTTCATTATATAATTGACCTGTTTTAACAACAAAACCCTCATAGGCTGTATATTTCATGTTTAAAAATATGTTTCTCTTTTTAAACTTAAAATTATTTAGGAATGAGATTATTTTGTCTGGGCAAAAACACCCCAAAACAGTATTTCTTCTGTTCATTCCAAACTTTTTCTTCAAAGCAGTTTTTTTTCAGTGCTTTTTTTTCCCCCCAAGTTTCTGCAGCTTCTCATGAAAAAAACTTACATTTCATTTTTAGGTTAATCAGTCTGAGTTGAAAATTGTATTAACTTCTGTGAAAATTTTCCCTTCATTATGAAACCAGATGAAACAAAGTGATGCAGCCTGAGGTTTTATTCGCATGGACTGGAATGAGAAGGGAAAAAACAGAGGTGAACTGAACTGGAAGAAAAGTCACAGTGGACATATGCATAAAACTCGTGTTGAATTAAAAGAAACAAGGCCCTGAAAAAGATTTAAGACAAATCTTGTCGAATTTGACTGATCTTTATAATAAACACACTCAGCCTAGTGATCTAATAACTTATTTCATGTTTGGGGAAGTTTGGAATTGATATTTTGCAACAGGTTCCAATGTCATGTTTGGGTAATTTTTTGATTTGTTGCAATTTGGAGAACTGTGAACTAGACAGGGCTGCTGAGCCCAGCATAAACAGCTTCAGAGCTATCAAATGTGGAAATTCCCTTTCAACAGAAACCATCCAAACTTCAGGAACATCACCATTGCATTCAAATTGGGTCAGTTCATCATGAGAGAGCTCTGAGAGTGATTATATAATTTCCTGACATTAAAAACACACGTTTGAGTTCTTTCGTGATAGCAGAGTTGATCGGTTTCACAGTGTTTCAGCATTTTGGCATGCCTATAACGTGAGGATATATCATCAACACTGTCATAAAAGAACCAGGCTTGATGAAATTTGACCTAGAAACTCCAACTGAGAAGCAAAGCAGTCACATCTTAGTACTTGCCTTTTTATCTAGCAAGAGGATTTTAGAGTCTGGATTGGTTGTTCATACCAGGAAAATAATTCCTCTTCTTCCTCTTCTTCTTCTTCTTCTTCTTCTTCTTCTTCTTCTTCTTCTTCTTCTTCTTCTTCTTCTTCTTCTTCTTCTTCTTCTTCATGTGAAAAAAAAAAAATCAGGTTTGCAAGTGAAGGCTTGACTTTTGTGTTGTAATGTTCTGTCTGCAGAGAGGATACATTGCAATCCTTGAAATTTAAAAACAAAAATTCCAAACACAGGGTTACAGATGTAAGACTTAAAAAAAGTCCATAACATCTGAAGGTTGAATCTTTCTGATTTGTTTTGGATACATGTCTGCAATTTTTATTGGTGCCTATAGGTACAAGTCTTTTAATACTCAAAATAAAGCAAAATAATAGCTACTATATTAGAATGCAGCAATTTTTACCTGTAATTTTAAGCGAAGATGTTTGGGTGCATGATATACAGCCTGCCTTCAATTTTCAATTGGTTTATTAATCTAAAGTGTTCTAATTCTCAAACGTATTAATTTCACAATAATTCACAACATGAATTCAAATCAATTAGATAAACTAGTCTAAACAGATTCAATTGCATAAATGAAAAGATATGTCCATACTTTTGCTTGGTTTTTTTTATATGATGTGTCTTAATCAAAGCTTCACATCTGCAGGCACATAGTTATAAAATTCCGTATTCTAGATATCTATGTCTATTAATGTTTATGCAAAACATGTACCCTTTCTCATACAAATGATCTCTAATTGTACCATGAATTTTTAGTATGCAAATTTTTTTTCCCAAACAATTGATCCCAATGGGATAAAAAAATCTTAACCTTAATTTATTTCCTTATGTCTGACATATTTCACTATATAATCAGATTGTTTTTCTTTAAATTAATGTTGTCTCCATACTGGTTTTCCCCGTTTGAAGGTATTAATGAATAAATTTAAACTCTGAATCACAGGTGTTTGAATTGGCTGAGGGAATAAATGTATAACTACATTCATAAATACATATCAAAGCAGTCAAAGGCTTAGCTATATATTATGCCCTGATGTGTGTGCAAAATTTCCATTACTGTTATTGGGAGATAATATGGATGTTGTGAAGGCAGAATATATTCCAGGCAGTATCCTGTGACATGTTTTTTTTTCCTACTCATCCCATTTTCCCTTTGTATGCTGTTTGGTACAGTAACATAGCATTTGAATCAGAATTTTAGGAACTTTGATGAAAGTGTTAGCAGAATTTATATGTTTATCACAACAAAAAGATTTTGCAAGTTTCAGGTTTATACTGAAAAGCCAAAGACGCAGACTAAAGTATGCTTAGCCAGATGTTGATACCTAAATTTCCAATAGCCATGTCTAAGCAGATGATGCCCTCCTGAATTTCTGTTTTATGATCAGGACCATATATAATGATTACAGTAAAAAAAAAAAAAAAAGGACATGGTTACTAATAGTGGTAGTGGTAGCACAGCAACATTGGCACCATGAAGGTGGAGCAGGAAGATTTTCATGTGGCAGAGAAATGCAGTTGTCCTGTAGGCAGGCTGCAAACCTGAGAGTTGAAAGCAAAAAGTAGAGCATGTTGGAAATGTTTTCTCAGGACTTTTAACACTCTAGTATGAAAAGTTAAGTAAAAGTTCCTCTATGTTGCTGAGCTATTCACAATTTTTGTTACCACTGTAAAAGTCCCCATTTTTTCTGCCTACATTCCAAATGACACTTCTCTGGGTTTTTGTCCCAGCTAGTGCCAGGAGTCATTGAAGCATTTGCAGGTTCAGAACCTTTATCTGCATAAGAACCAGAGCCAAGGCAAATCCTTTATTTTGTTAGTATTAAATGCTTTCCATACTTGTAGTGTCATTTGGTTGTGCCTTCAGTTCTCTTGAGAGTAAAAGAGTGAGAAAGCATAAAACTGAGAAAAATGTTCCCCTCTCAGTGAAAAAGTCAATGCAGAACATCCCACAGCCCAGTTTCCAGAGGCGAGTTGTGTTCCTATTCCTGCTGGGATGTGTGTATAGCAGGGTGACTACTGAAGTGCTAAGTAGCTTTGCTTAGCCAAGGAAAAGGGCATTAATATTCTTTCCTGTGAAATGGGTTAGAGGAAAATTATTTAGAAGAAACATGCTAATAAAACAAAGCAAAGCAAAGCAAAACAAAACACACACACACAAAACAAAAAAGCAAAAACAAAATCAAACAAAATAACAAAACAAAAACCAAACAAAAACAGAACAACAGCAAAACAAACAAAAAAGAGAAAGGAAAATAAAATCTAACTACCTCACAAGCCAGCAAGAACTTCTCTAATATTAGGTGTGTATCACTGGTGGGTATACTCACTGTTCACTTAATGTGTGTCCCAGTTATTAGTAGCAGACAAGAGGATATACACTTGGAGAGGGTGGATCTAGGTGCCAGGCAGCCATCATCTGCAGACTGTAAAATTTTGGGTAACTTAAATGCATATTTTATCCCTTGATTTTTAATCAGCTTCAGAAGATGCACACATCTATTTAAGTATTTTTCAAGGTGAAAAATTTTCCTATCAACTGATGATTAATAGTCTCTAATTGGAAAAGGAAGAAAATGTAAGTGGAGTTAAACACACCCTTTAACACCAGAAAGGATGTCTGGTTTTGAAATACTGAGGCACTTGATCTGCATACTGCATAAAGCAAAATGCAAATACACGAACTAAAATCACATTGGTTCTAATGAAGCTTAAGGCTGTGGTTAAAAACATGCTGTTATGAGATAATATCAGTAGTTGCCTTTGTTAAAAGCACAATACAAGTATTACTGGCCGTATTTAGGACTGATCTTTACAGATCTATTAGATGCAATAAACAAAGAGTTAGAAGTACAGAGGGAAAAAAAACGGTAATGGTAGAAATATTTCAGCA
Organism: Sturnus vulgaris; assembly: GCF_052056855.1. NCBI lineage: Eukaryota > Metazoa > Chordata > Aves > Passeriformes > Sturnidae > Sturnus > Sturnus vulgaris. The sequence continues at coordinate 146,912,942 of NC_142243.1, forward strand.
TTGTTTTGCATGCTGTAACAAACTGCAATGTGTGCAGGCAATAGTGTGGTAGGTCCTGGTACCACAGGATTCCAAATAATTTATTTGTAAAATCTGCCAAAGGAAGGTGGTGTTCTCATAGAAAAGTGTAGATTTGGAGGAACCAATTAGAGTTTTAAACCATAAGAAAAAAACCCAAACATACAATTTCTTGTATCTATGTCTTGCTTTGGTCATTTTGTTGTGCTCCTGGGGAATTAGAGTGTATTTTGCTTATAATAGATAGACCTTCTGGGGGTTTTTTAGCTATGTTTTCTTATGAGATCTTGATCTACTAACTGTGGCATCATTCTCTAGGGCAACATATGCAAATAAATTACAGTAGTCTCTTGTCTACAGTACTGTAATATTTCATTTTGAAAACCACATGAAAATATTTCTTATAGAAAAACAGTCTTTGCATTTCCTTATTTGTGAATTGCAAGCCAGCATGTTCCCATTAGACATCAAGTGAAGAACATGTCCAAGAGATAATGTATTTATTTATACCCAATATCTCAACATTGTTCAGCTTGAAGTACCACAAATTCTTAGTAAGTTCTCAGCTGGAGACAGATGTAATGCACAGTTCATTGTGTAGACTTGGACCAGATCACCTTCAACATGCTGAAAGGATTATTCAAGGATTTTATTTATGCAAATAACAATTTTTTGCTGTGTCCACTCTCCAAAGCATAGGGGAATAGATAACTTGAGTAGAGGATGTGATGCCTTTGATTGGATTATGGTGTGTAGTGTCTGGAAAAATATTGTTTTTATGAAAATAAATTATTTCAAAGTCTTCAAGTCTGCATCAACCAACACTGATTCCATTGAGGCAACATTTTCTTCCCCTCCTTTAGAAAGGCTATTTCTTGTATGGGCCCCAGCAAGACCCCTAGGACAATTTTCTCAGCAAGAGCTAATTTCCAAGGATTTATTTGCAATGTAGGAGATGATCCAACCCCCACACCTACTTCTTTGAGTTGGTTCATCTCAATGACTTGTGTCATAGTTTAAATAGTGTTTATTTGTCAGAGTCAAAACCCCTGATAATCCATCCCATGGTCCTAAAGAAGAGAAATAGTTACTGAAGCACTGTTATTCATTCAGCAGAGGTTCCAGTAAAGTATGATACAATAGTTAGAAGAAAATTTATTAAGACTATGATAATGACTAAAATACATTTCATATTGACTGGTGTGGATTTTCTTGGCTGAGCTATGGGGAAAAAGACCATCAAAATAAATAAAGTCAACAGTGTTGTTGCTGGGTGAAATTGGTACTGTACAACAACAAAAAATCTCCACTGCTATGTGCTATGTGTGATTCTGTCAGATGCTTTTAGCCAAACAATGGCAAAATATGCTTATCTTCCCTTTCAAATTTGGCCAAAGTTTGGACTCACTTTACAAGAAAGTAGGATTTTCAATGTAAGCATGTCTACAAGATTGAAGAAAATAGTTTTGCCAAACTTTAGTGTTGAGCGGGACATGGAAAAGGACAAGCCTGAAACCATTCAAAATAAACTTAAGAGGGACTTAGTTAAGAGTCTAACTTGTCCATGTGTATGTGCAACATATTTATTTTGAAGCAAGGTAGTTGAATTTTTGCATTAAAACCCGTGTTTTATGATATGCACTTAACTGCATTGCATTTCTCACTTGCTATTTTCTAAGTTTTGAGTACATGACTTTGAAATGTCAGAGTTCTTTCAAAAGGGTGTCTGTGCATGAAAGAGAAAGAGGCTAATTTCCTAAAGTTCTAATAAAGGAAAAAGAAGAAAAAAAACCATAAATTCCATCATGGAGCAACTGAGTGGTATGCACAATTACCCCTTCAGGCACAGCTACCTTTGCATCCACTGCACAAACCTCTTGTCTCTTGTGTTACTTTTGTGACTCCTGGGTGATGTTCTCATACTTTCTGCTGAGCATCACTAACAGATACTAAAATGCACATTTTCTCAGTGGAGTTGCACAAAATGTTTGCTGGGGGCGTTAAGAACTGTGATGCTTCAGATACATCTGTTCCATTTTCTCTAAGTTCTACCTGTCCTACAATACGATGACACACAACTTCCAAACTCTTGTAGAGCTGAATTTTCTCCATTATACATTGGGCTGTATCCTCCTTCAGAGAACCTGGGCTTAGCAATCAGCAGGGGAAACACTGAGTTCTCACAAAGAGTGAGAAAGAAAGAGACACTTCCTGGCCTTGAGAGCTGGCAGCAGGCAGGAAAACACAACCAGCGTGGAAGGAATTTCTAAGCATGCAGCTGCCAACTGCCTCAGCTCGTCTGAGCATGGACAAACTCAGGGGCCTTTTAAAAGCCTACAACTAAGAGACAGAAATGGCATCCAATGTATCCTTAATCCAGATTCCACTTTCCACTTATTACATTTTGAGTCTCTAACACCCAAAATAACATATTCAGTGTTACTCCAAAAAAACAGTTGTTTTATTTTTATTTGTCTGAAATGGATGATCACTGAGTGTTACTTGAGTGTCTTTCTGAGAAATAGGCAAAGTGTTTCGATCAACAGTGTCTTTAAAGACACTCTTGGTCAAAAGTCTAAGTCTAAGACAGATAAAAAAATCTGAAAAATTTTAGCCTGTGGTTACAGTTTGACAGAATGTTAAGCCACTGAAAATAAAAGTTTATTAGGAGTATTGGGAAACTTCAAAATTAGGCGGCGTTGCCACCTCTATTAGCAATATATGTGAAAATTCAACAGCTAGCTACAGAAAATGAGACTCATGTATTAGAGTGTTGGTCTATTAATATGCATATGGAGAAAGAGAGAAAATAAAATGCTTCTTTCCCTATTTTTTTAATGAGACAGAATCATATGTTAGAAAGAAAAACAGGCATACTTAAGAAATTAAATTGAACAGAAATAGGAACAACTCTGAGTTTATACATTCCCTTGACAAATCTCTCAAGTTTTTATGACTGTATAATCCAGCTCCTGTCACAGTTTTCTGCCATGGCATCTTTCAGATGATTAGTTTTGTGCATAGTTATTAGTCTGATGCTGCTAATCTCTCATTTCTGAAGGAATAAACTCAAGTGCTTCTCGCTGAATACTTATACTTTCTTTTAAAAAGAATGTAATTCAGGTGGTTTAATGGGAAAGTGGACGATCCGGATTCAAAGACAATGTTTGATCTTTTGAACATGCCAGGTGCTCTAGAAACTGGGCCATATATGGGCAGTATTTTACAGTTGTTTCTGGAAGATGTAGTTAATTAAGAAAAACAATGGGTGGGATTTCCTTCACCTGCAGGGTTAAAAGTAATGCACGTACACCAACCCAGTTTTCCCATCTGTAGAGGGGGTGTCTCGTCCCCACAGGGGACAGGTTTGTATCACAGAAGGATTAACCCCCCCTGTGGAGCTGCTTATTTTTTCCTCTTAATGTATCGAGAGACTGATCTAAATGATTTGTCCACACCAGGCACACAAGATGGCTACACCTAATGGAGATGAGACTCACTTGGGTTTTAACAATTGTCCCCCTTCCTGCAGTGATGAAGCTTACATAGGCATGAAAATTTTGATGTCTTCTCAGTGATCTCATCAACTATTAACAGCTCAGGTTTATTTTATCCTGACTTAAGACCAAATTCTGAACAGATGCAAAAATAGTAAACTTGGTCTCCAGCTATGCAGGATACAGGTGAACTCTGGTTCTGAGCCTTCTATTTAGCATTTTGTGCTTTTTATCACAAGGCATTCCTCTCTTACCTACTAACATTAGTATAGCTCTACAAAATTTTCAAATCTTGCTTGTAGACTTAATCTGAGGCTTCAGCCAGAAAAAGAAAGTTATGTGAAGAAGACACTTGAGTAAAAAGTGTGCCTTTTAGAGTAAAATGCTATTTTTGAGTGTGTTCTTAACATTTATCTGGAGCAACCAAAATATAATAACTATGTGAGTATTCCTACTCATTCTCATCTATGACCTTTATTTTTGCTTGTTTCCAGACTTTAGAAACTAATTCTACACATTAATTCCTGTCAACACTAAAGAATCTTAAGTATTTTTCCTTTCACCACACAAGAAACTCTACAGCCTGTCTTCTTTTCAAACTCCTTCTGTAACCCATTCTGGTTTTGGATATTAAAAGACTAAACATCTGTTTCTCTGTTGATAGCAACCCTATACCCCAGGAGTCACTTTTCTCTTCTTCCATTGTCACTTTTAGATTTTCTCCCAATATTGAATAGGAGAAGACCTTCTACCACAAGAAAGCCATGACCCCTATCTGGGACCTCTGGGTTTAGCTCTAGTTTGAAGGATTCTGGTACTTTTAGACAGAAAGTGGCACTAGCTCTAGAGAGAGTCTTGGTGATTCAACCTCCAAATTTCCTGCAGCCTATGTCCTGTCTCTCATTCTCCAGAGCATGAGAGGCTTGTGACTGCCTTCCTTAAATCTCAATTAAGCAAACTCTAAGTCCAGAGGCTGATGAACAGATGTTGTCTCTTCTCACCTCTTACCATGTGACCTCTGAAACCCACCCTGAGAAACATCTCTTCGTTCCTCAGGAGAAAGGCATTCTCCCTGCTTGTCCTGCACTGTTCAAAATATGCCAGCAAAGAGGGAAGGGTTTCTTCTTCCTTTTTTCCTTGGAGTTATGCAAAGACCAGAAACATTTATGGCCATAGTTTCCCAATGACCCTTCCCACCTTACTTTCCCCAGAGATCTCTTTGTCCACTACTTGTCTTGTCACATGTAAAATGAGAAAGAAGGGCTGTCTGAGCCTGATTCATTCTTTGAAGTATCTGCCACAGCAGTGTAATAAATAACCATAAACTCTGTGTCCTTAAGATGAGAAATCAATCCGCAGAAGCAACTTTTAGATATTTCTAGAATAAGAATCCAAGAAGGGGGAAGATTAAGTAGAGAAGTGAAGAACTTGGCTGTCACCTTGCCTCACGTTTGTTAATTGAACACAACTGTAAGAAGAGACAGCATTCAGCTTCAGGGTTCTTTCTGTGTGGAAAGCCAAGGTGAATTCCCTGATTCACTACAAAAGCTCTCTTCTTGCAGTTGGATTATTGATTTCTTTGACATATTTTAAGCATCTCTTTCTAGCTTCTGCTTTTTTCCTTTTCAGACTCTGCCTGCCCTCCTCTGGTCTTTCCATACCTCCACAGGCAAAGAATTGAAACACTGAAATATCTGAAAACCAGAAAATATTATAAGAAGAAAGAAAGAAGGTGTGAATAAAATGAAACTGGTTATGATAGTTACACTGAATATGATGCCTTCCTTTATCTTAGTATAAATAATGTGAGAAGTTTCTACCATATTCAGTGTCGCTGGCCTATAGTCCAGGCAGACTTTTTTCTCACACCTTGTTCAGGCACCTCAAAGATCTCACGACGAATTATTGTGTCTATGTGGGCAAAACGTTTCAGGAAAGAATAGTGAACTGACCCACACTTCTTGGGTCACAGTAAAGTACCTCTAAAGTATGTATCATCCTGTCTTTTTAGATTACCTTTTTCAGTTTTAAGATGGATGTGAAAATTTAAGATTCAGAAGTTTGTAGAAAAATAAACAAGATTGTTAGCATGAAATCATGAGAGAGACTTGTTCTTTAGTTGTGATGTTTTCTCCTTCTTCCCCAAGTTACAGATAATTTCAAAAGTTCTGCTAGCAGTACACAGGGATAATATCTTCTCAAGTTTGTCGACACATTTCTTAATTTTTTGTTCCTGCTCTTTCTGACCATGTAATGTAGCTGGGCAAGGATAGAGCAAGAGGGAAAGAATGAAGATATCCACAACAATGGGGCAGTGCTGGAAAGTTCCTATCTGACTTGTGATTTGTCATCTGACAAATGATGTTTCAAAGTAATCAGTGCCTGGAATGGACTGTTGCATACAAGAAAAAGATAATATATCTTAGTGATTTCTGTTTCTCTTAAATTTTAAAAACATTTTCTTAACTTATTCTTTGTATGCTATTCTAAAATATTCACAAAGATCAGTGATGTTCAGGGAGTTCATACTGAACAGCTGGAAATCTTTTGTGGCTGATCTGATCTGATCTGACTCGCCGTGTCCTCCTCATAAGTGCAATGTTTGTCATTCCCCTGATACCCCCTTTTACAGGGAAAAATGTAAAAGCAGCACTTTGGAAACATTATGCAGGAAGACTTAGCAATGCAGTTAAGTACAGTGCAATGTGGCTGAAAACACAGCCCCTTTGATGCAGAAACCTGTCACAGAGCTGTAGAGTGATTTGTGTTGGAAGGGACCGTAAAGATCAGCTAGTTCCAACCATGAGTGGGAGCACCTTCCACTAAACCAAAGCCCCACCCAACCTGGCCATAAACTCTTCCAGGGATGGTGCATCCACCACTTCTCTGGGCAACCTATTCTATTGCCTTGCCACTCTCACAGTAAAGAATTTCTTTAACTTTCTCATCTAACTTTACTCTCCATGCTAATTCAATTTAAAACTCTTACCCCTAATTCTACTACCATACTCCCTGATAAAAATTCCCTTCCCACCTTTCCTGTAGGCCTCTTTCTAGTACTGGATGGCCACTATATGGTCTCTGGAACCTTCACTTCTCTAGTCTGAATGACCCCATCTCTCTCAGCCTGTGCTCAAGCAGAGGTGCTCCAGCCCTCTCATCACCTTTGGGGTCCTCCTCTGGACTCACTCAAGCAGGTTCATGATCTCCTTGAGACATCACAGCATCCCAAAGTGGCACCTGGAAGTCTGACTTGATACTTGACTAGGAAACTGTGAAGAAATTAAATAAAATCCTAAGTCTTCAGTAGCTGTAATGCATTTTATTCCTAGCTGGCATGCAGACACCTCAATGTGAGGTATTTTCTCTGTCTGAGTCCTTTTCTGAAGGGCAAGTTTAATAAAATTAAATCATGTTGCAGTAAAAGTTCCAGCTTTTCCAGTATTTGAAGTTAATGATTTCTTAAAATGTACTTTAGAAAATTTCCAGACCAAAATAATTTGTCTTAGATCCTTCAACATATTACTCAAAGAGTTTCTCTCATTTAAAGTACTGTGAACTTCCTAACAAAGGCAATTTCTTTGCTTTTTGCTTTCACATTTATAATTTCATAGTGATGTGGTCATAAATTAAACATCTACAAGTATTTCTAATATTTTCTGATTAAACTTTGTTATTTTTAGCTGCATATAAAGGTCTGCAACCAACTTAAGCCCTCTTTTAGATGCCGTAAAAACTACAATGAATGCCAGTCTCTAACTAGATAGTTTTTAATTTGAGGCATATTCTGTTGGTGATGAGCATGAGTAAATTTCCCATTAGTTTGTATGAATCACTAATCTATACTGTAACATCTTAATTTCGCATCAATTAATTGTGATTATTGGTTTAAGATATTCATGTGGCAAAAGGTTTTGAGAAAGATGAGTAATCAAACTGTTTTGAAAAGCAGCTGTTTTTTCACAGTTGACAGGAAGTTCTGCTTTTTGTGTGAAAGGGATTACAAAAATTTCTGTAGTCATATAGGAAGAAAAAAATCCCCAGTATTTTTAAATTATGTCTATTGAACTGAGTGCTATCTCAGTGAGATTTTGCAGACTGTCTTCTCAGTTCATTCACTAAAAATAATTAAAAAAAAAAGAAAATAAATAGGAATTGAGGGGGAGGGGAAACTACAGAGGAAATTAAAAATAGTGGGTTTTCCTGTGGCAGTTAGTTATCAAAGGCCTCCATTGTGAAATAAATGGCTACTTTTCAATTGTATCTTTTCTCTGTCAGCAAATAAGTGAGAAGGAGCTGATCAAACAGGGAACGATTATATAGATGAAAACATACCTAAAACTTATTTCTAAGGTAATTGAGACTTACTCCCTGTGTGCTCGTGCCAGGTACTGAAGACACTGAGAATCACTATTGCATGAGACCATGAGAACTAGGCTATAGAATCATGGAATGGTTTGGGTTGGAACAGACTTTAAATATTGTCTTGTTCCAAACCCCTGTCATGGGCAGGGACGTTTCCACTAGAAAATCATGAAATGTTTCTTACTGCAATGGACATGGACATCCACATCAGTTTAGAGTGAGTTTTCAAACTGCATTCATTAGCTCATGTTTAACAGTCATTTTGTACTTACCTCTCTAAGTATTCCCCTCTATGAGACTAGAAACTGCTCTAAGAATGAAACTGGCCCCTTTTTTATGTCTCAAGTGCCCAGCTAGAGCAGACAGGGAACATCTGGATCATCTGCTTTACTAGTTGTGTGTACTCCACTTTCACCGTATTTTCCTTCTACCTAAAATTCACCCTGTCTTTTCATTTGATCTTCCTACTTATTTCCTCCCTGAAGGCTCAGATTTGCATCCAGTGAAGCCAGTATGAATGTTATATGAGAAAGTTTAAGCCTTTAGACTGTGATTTAACAAGGTACTTAAGCACATGCCTGGCTTAGCACACAAGAACCTTCTCATTGAAAGCAGCAGAAAGATTGCTACTGCCCTAATTGGGAACAAGAGAGATCTATGAACCATTAAGCAGCTGCTGAATTCCACTGCAGCAGTGGCTATATTTCAATGATAGGCTGGGTGTGAGCTTTGTGAACAGTTTATGATGTGCTTGGGATCCTTAAGAATGAAAGCACCTCTATGCCAACTGCACCCAGCCATGGAATTTACTGGTCTAGACAATGTATCTGTGGTCCACAGCCACCAAGAAGCTTGTAAAAACTAAAGAGGTATTTTTGCAGAGCAAATTGAAAACTATATCTGCCCAAACTTGAGGGTAATCAGTGAAAAATATTTCTCAAGACTCTCCAGAACAAATGGAAATTATTTTATATGTCTCTCTATCATATGCCAGAATAGGATTTTAAAGCACTTCCTGGTACACATATATCCAGGCATGCACACACGTTTACATACAGGATATTATATATACATCTCTTTAGCAGGGAAAGACTAGGAATAATATTTCTGAGTTTGGTCCGATCTCTGTTTTCTGATGTTCCAGAAAGGAAACAGTCACCAGCAGTTAACTATAAATCCTCGGAAAAATGCAAATTATTTGTTTTATAAATGCCAGAATATTGGCAAAGACTGATGAATTTGTCCCCAGATACTAACCTATCTTGTTACTCCAATGTAATATTTGATACTCCTGTAGGAGGTGTTTGATATGTAGGTGGGTGTAATATAGTCATAGACACATTCTGCAGTCTGTAGGGAAATGGCTATGACTTATGTGAGAGACAATAAGTGTGATGATAAATAGGAAAAGATAATGCTTGTTTTTGTAGGTTGGTGTGATCTTCTCACTGCCCTTTTTACTTAGGTCATAATTGACTTAGGTCAAAGCTGTGAGATCCACACCCCTCCATTTCCTTGATCTCCTAACTCATGAGGTGCCAGGGAGCCTGTCTTGGTTTGAAAGACAGGTGTTCGTTAAGAAAGGCAGGAGCCTTTATTGAAATGGATAATATAAACCCCCTCCCTCCAAGTTATTATAATTTTTAAATTAAGAGGCTCTCAGGCAAAGATATGGGAATAGGAATAACAGTCCTTTACTAGGGAAAATTAAACTAGAAATATAGTATTACAGAAAACACCAAACCCAAAACACTGACAGAGTCAGAATACAACCTGACACCCCATCAGGCAGAGTGTTGATAGCAGTCCCATTAATGGTGGCTGCATCCTCCTGGAGTGACAGATGTGGTTCTGTTGAAGCAGTGGTAGAAGGGTGCAGTTTTCCTCTGAAGGTTCAGTGATGATGTAGAAGGGTCCAGTTTTCCATCTGGAATGCAGTGGAGAAAGGCTGCCTTGGTGTTCCAAATCTCAGATTTTATCTAGGTAGGAAATGCTTGGCTCCTCCCCCTGGCTGGAGCATCTCCCAGTGGGATGATGTAATTTGATCAGTCATGCAATGGGACTCAGTGGTCCATTAACAGAAGATATCTTCCTGGAGGAAGGATGGGCTGTGGAAAAGATAAAGAACACTGCCCCATCTGTTTCAACAGATGGTGATAGAAGACATACTTTTGGTTAGATTGTGCTTTGCAAGACAAGACAGAGCCCTAGCTCATAACTCTGTTGTGATTGCATTGCATTGTACCTACAGGAAACAGTGAATCTGTTGCAGTGCCAGTGGAGCATCCTGGTCGTCTTCCAGCTCAGGCTGTTCCAAGAGACAGTATGAGACTCATGTCTTATTTCCCAAGCCAATGTCAGTCTTATACTAGCTGTACATATCCCATGCTCAGAGTACTCAATAGGAGGATATTTTTTGAGATCCATTTAAAATGGCTTTGGTGTAAATGCAGTATGGACTAGCAGCCATTTAAATTCCACTGTGCCTTCCCCTGCACTAGGCTCTGGGTTAAGAGATTCAGAAATGCTGTTGTAGTGTTATTGCTGCTGCTTACCCATAAACCCCTAAAAAGTTATAACCTAAACCAGTCATTCAACAGCCTTTGCCTTACTCATTGAAGACTGTTCATGCAATCAAAAAAATGGTGTTAAAACTCTGAGAAAGATAGGCTGCCATGGGATTAGGGGATCACACAGGACAGTGTGTCCATAAATAGGCAATTTTTCTTAGAAATTTAGTGCTGTGGTTTTTTATCTAAGATCTGTGCACCATGTCTGAAAAGCAAAGCTGCTTCTTTAAGTTGTATTTGAGGTCTGCATGTCATATATTTTAAATCAACACAGGAAAACATCTAAAAGAATTTCTAATTTAGGCTTTTCACTCTAAGCTTTTAAAATAATACTTTCAGCCCTGCTTGACTACATAATTTGGCACATGTGAACACCTCTTCCCACAATCTCTTTAAGATACCTTCCTGTTTGTGCCTATGGTTACAATAATTCCCACAACTGTGTAAATAGCCTGAAGAGTTACTTTTCTTGAAGGGTTTCATATGACATGAGACTTCCAACAGTGCTAAAAGGTGTGCAAAACCAGCAATTCACAAGCATCACACAAGAACTCAGGCAGACTCATTAAAAAGATCTGAGTTATCTTGAAATGTAATTAAACTCTCCTTTTAAGGGTTACACTTTGACACCAATAGACACAAACTACTCATTTTCCCAGAGTTTTTAGGTGGAAATTACTAAAATGCTGCTTCCAGTTTGCAAGTGAGAGCTGGAGAAGAGCAGAAAGATCACTGCCCCTAAAGGAGAGTATCACTTCTGCAGAATGGTTAGACCAAGGAAAGCCATCTACAACCGAGTGTTTTGCTGTCGGGAACTTCAGCATCATGTGAGGGAGGCTGTGGCCTCAGCTCTAAAGCAGAACACTGTCTGATATGGTCGTTGACTTAAAACTGCACATAAAATATCACGTGCTTTGGAGTTTAGGAAGTGTTCAAGGATGTTTGCCAAAAATATGGACAGAAAGACATTGTCTTACTGCTTGTTTACTTTAAAGGGCACACCTGATATTTGCCTACTGGGTAAAGAAAAGGCTAACATTTAAAGGTTTATTGACTTTATAACTTTATAATTTAGAAGGGATAGGTGTTAAAGAAACTATATTTGCATGTGGGGATAGGAAGGCAAGGGACTGTAAACTCAGAACAATTCCAGGTATCTGGGCAGAGCACAAGCAAAATCTTAGAGCGATGCTGATGAAAATAGCTAAGCAGTTGAGTTCCTCTGCTGCTTCAGGAACACCAGGAGAAATAATAGATTATCCTCCTGCATCCTCCCAGTCACCTAAACAGCTTTGAAAATGCATTTGCTTATTTCCCCATTTTCCCAATGTACCACCTAGTTAATTCACCCTATGGACTCTTCAGCCAGCCTTGTGCATTTCCAAAGGGTCCCAGCTGAGAGTAGTTGATTAAATGGAATTGTCACTCCTGAAAATGTGTTGTTTCTTTGGCTTGCCCTAAAATTCTCAAGCTGCCCCTGATTACTGTTGTTCAAGATTTTAGGCAGAATATTTTACTTCTGCAGCATGTCATGTGCTCTTATTTTTAGCTTGTTTGGGCAACTCTTAAAGTGTTTGTTTCTAGTTTAACTAATTTCTTAATAGTTGCATCTGTTGGGTTGGGGCGCAGTTCAGGAAAAACAATGACTGTATTTTATTGTTCATGAATTCCCTAAGAGCATGGCTCTGCAGAGATAACTAGACAGAAAGTCACAATTTCAAAATACTATTGCTAGATGACTTAGGCTCTATTCCAAAAATAATTAGGCATTTAAAAAGCTGATTTTCTATGAAAATCAAGAATATGCAGGAGACCTTTGACTGGAGATCTCAGGCTTGGAAAATGAACGTATGAATATTTGGAATTTTACTCCTGACTGTGATTCAGTAAAGGGCATCTTGTAACCTACTCATTACAAGTAGTCCCATTAAACTCTGTTTACCTCACCACGAGTGAACTGGGTTATGACCTCAGTGAGGACACCAGCAGTGAGTAATTGAAACAGATGGACAGGATGTTAAAAGAGGCAATATTATAATTGTACATGACTATTATCTCAGGGTCTGCTTTTGTTCCTGTACCATCAGCCTGGTAAATATTACTGTTTCAAGTAACTAGTATAAGATAAGTTGGCTTGCTGTGCTTAGCTACATTTCTCACTTGCTTATCACTTTGCTAAAGTGTAGTTTCTTGGATTAAAATTGTTTAGTCTGTTTCAGTTTCTTTGGGATAATTTTGTTTCTTCTTTCCTTTTGGATTCTTTGAAAACGTGATGTGGAGAAGGTTTGTGGGGTATGAGGATGGGGACAATGTTTTTTCTTCACCCTAGAAGGTTTTTGTTGGGAAGCCATTTTGAAGAGAGGATTTAGCCCTTATGGCTTTAAAGCAGGGAATAGAAATTTAGCAAAGGATGGGCTTGCTATCAGAGTCTTTTGCTGTCTGTGCAAAAATATGGCCAAATCATGTGTGTCTGAAAAGAATCGCTTTCCACAAGCTGAGATCTTGTTTAAGATTAGAGGAATCAGTTCCCTGTCTTTACAGACCAGGCGCCATCCCAACAGTGAACAAGGACAGCAATTACCAGAGCTGCAAGGAGGGGCAAGACTTCTTTAGAACTTGTCTTCCTTGTGTCTTCTTCCTTGGGACCATGGTGGCAGTAGTCACTGAAAATTATAAAAGATTTACTGTGTGCTGTCAGAGTTCCTCTGCTGATGCCACCACTGGGACTGCGTCCAGCTGAGCCAAGGGTATGAGCAGAGGTGAGAACAAACTGTCCAGCACCTCTGTCAGGGGGAATAGATGAATCTCACTAGGAAGTCTTAAATGTGAAAATATTGCACCTGCATTGGAGATTCATCCAGAAATCAATCTACTTGCCAAAATCAGTGTTCACTTTGGAGCAAAATCCCCAAATTAATTTTTGTCATCATATTTAATTTTCTATGCTACTCTCTTAAGAGTGAAAGAAGAAAATGGATATTTCACTCTTCAGAACTTCAGGGAAAACCTGGTCTGCAGCATTTTCTCCTCTTAGCTGGAGTTTTGCCAGCTCATCAAAGCTAATAGCCCTCCTTCTGCAAATAAATGCCAAGGGATCTTTAATTAGCTAAAATGACCAGCAGTCAGGACCTTGATTTCTCACTTAATCTGAAAATAGCACAGTGTCCCTTAGCACACTGCTAGAACATTGGCACTGTACCAACAGAGAGAATATAGTGCCATTTACTTAATCATACACTTCCTGCAGTTTCTCCTACATTTCTAGTTGAGTTCATCTCAACAGCTGGAGAAGGGCATTGTAGTTTCTACCACTTGTGGTAAGGGAATTCTTTCTTTGGTAATTTTTTAGGGCTGTTTCAGATCTTTTGGATTTGTTCACTAGAATGTTAATACAGCAAACTCTAGTGGTCAGTATGGTGCAGTGGAAAGGAGTGAAAAAGGCAGCCTCAACCTATCTTCTGCTATGATTTATCCACAGGTGAAACTTGGACTCCACCCCTTGTACTTGTTCTACACCACAGACTGCTGTTCTTAGCACAACTCTTTAACACCTGCACCAACAGAGAATAAAGGCTGAGCAAGATGTTTGCAGGAGTCTCAGTGAGGTGTTCCAAAATCTCTGCAAGTAGTCATAGGACCACTGCAATAGCAACCTGTATGAGTGTGCCTGCAGCAATTCTCCATTCCCACAGCTCTCAAGAATAGATGGGAAAACTCTAATATTGTGGATTGGCTCATCCTTGCTTTACGTGCTAAGTCAAAATTAACAGAATTTAACAACTTCAAAGTATGCTTTGATATATCTCTCATCTTCAGGTACTCATCAGTGGATCACAATAACGTAGCAAATGCTGGGGTGAGCACTTCTTAAAACAGCTAATTGCTGTGTCCTGCAGGAAAGACATCCCAGTGCCAGTGAAGGCAGTAGAGTGGGTACAGCAGGGAAGAGAATGTTGTGGTGGAATTGGACACAATGGGAACATGCTGCCAAGGGCCAACTTCCTGGTTTTGCACAAAAACTTGTGACCCATTTTAGCAGAGATCTGTTTGGTTTTGATTTTAACTAGCAGTGCTAAAGTGAAAAAAAAAAAAAAAAAAAAAAAGAAAGAAAAAGGAAAAATGAAACAAAAAAAAACCAACCAAAAACAGAAAAGATGGCTATAATGAAACCCAAATATTCTGGTATAAATAAGTATAATCCTGTCTAAATCAACAGAGGCCAGCCTAATTCAGATTTAGACATCTCCACAGATATCAAGCTGTTCTCTCCTTACCTATAACTCATTTCTTGGAAGAAACAACAATAGGCTATCATGTCACTGTTAACCAGAGTCTGAATGTGATGACTCGACAGCTGCCTTTTAGTTCCTTATATTTCTGGGCTGGACAGTGCAAGACAAGTTCACTCCTTGCAGGGCAGGGTATGGGGAGGGGTTGTAGAGTTTCCTCCTATTTTGCTGCTTCAGAGCTTGTCCCTGCAATGCAGGGCCTGTTTTCCATGGCTTCTGACTTGCAGCACAGGTGTGACCAACCACACATTTAAATTTCTTAATGCTTTTGCTTCACACTTGAAAAATTTCTTCCCATGGAATCCTACTAGTAACAGTGAAGTTTTTCTAAGGATAGAAACCTCAAAGCACCACTGTGAGTGGAAAAGGAAAATATTTTTATACCCAGTTTACAGACAGGGAAGTAGAAGTTCTTAAATTACTTCCTCAGCATCATTGTAAAACTAGGCTTACATGAAGAATGAGTAGGAATGAGAGCACAGAGGTTTGCTCTTACAGCCCTGTATTTATTTCCATGTTTCTCTTTCTTTCAAGAGACTCTACATTATAATTAAATTAACAAGATATATGATTAAAGTAAGTTGTTCAGGGCTTTCTGGAACATTTTATATAGAGATTGCTTTCAGGCAAGAGTGGACTTTTTCTTTCTCTCTCTCTCTTTTTTTTTTTTTTTCTGCAGTAAGCCTCCGTTTCCTGCTTTCTTTGAAAAATTGTACTACGAATTATCAAGAGGTTACATATTCTAGCATTCAGCAGGAGCTGCCGAACCTGCAGTAAATATTCTCTTTAAAGTAACATCTTGCGTGTTTCACTTCACACATGGCCCCTGGAGCTTATAGGTCATGCACAAATACAATGGTGGTCTTTCATGACCACAAGAGTTTCTAAATTGCTGTGTTTTGCATCCTCTCCATCTGTGTGACTTATTCTGGTCTCATAACTTTGCAAAGAATAACCCTGGCATATTCAGAATTTTGCAATTCACACCCCTCTCCCCTCAAATGTGAAATTAATTGGTCTTCACAGCTCTTTGCAGGATTGTATGCAATTCAGTTTAGGGTGTTACTAGTGCTCTTAGAGATCTTTTACAAGCTAAATTATTCTATGATTCTGCATCTACTCTAGGTCATACCAAATGCCCATCTAGCTCATTGATCCCCTGCTAGCAACGTCCATGCAAGGAACTATTGAGAAAAGTAAGAAAAGGGCAAATACACCAAGTCTCTTCAACCTCCCAGCTTCTAGGGAGAATGAGTAATTGTATAATTTTCTTATGTGAGCTGCACTGCACCCAGAACCATAGGTGTGGCAAAATAAGGTTATTAAGAAAGGATTGGAGGCAATTTTGATGAGTATAAACAGCAGGTTTTCAGTTCCTACTGGACATGGAAATGATTGGTTGGACAAGAGTAAAAAATTGAATTAATGAAAGCTCAGGCCCTTCCTTTCCATGAGGTTTTGTGGCTACAGGAATTGGAAGACCAGAATTAAAAGAATAAAGATCTGTGCAGATGAAGAACTACAGATTTTCTACCCAATATTGATATATGCTTAACTCTTAATGTATTTGTTCCCTCAGAAAGACTAAATGAAGAATTATACTTTTTTTTAACTTCAAGTCATTAATGTCAACAATGCACTTAAATGATCATTAAGTAACTGTGAACTCCTTGTTGTCCAGAGATTTCTAGCACCCATTATTCAGAGTGCTTATAAATACATCTACATGCCACCTGAGCATTGAAAGGTGCCATTGAAAGGCCAGTGTTGATCCTGTAGCTGTTTGCAGGATTTTTAAAGAAATGACTGGTGACATTTACAAATGAGAAAGCACATGGATGCCTCAGATTAGAACCCTGCTCTCTTGTTTTGAGGTTTGGTATCAAAAGAACTGAAAACTTTTTAAAAATGCAAGTGAAACCAAGTCTTACTTGGAACCTCAAAGCATCAAAGTTAGATCTATTTTTATGCCTTTCTTCAATATTTAGTGCTTCATACACAGGAAAAATTTGCCTGGTGTTACCAAAAATTCATTCCCAGTTATCAGATCAAACTGTACATCTACTATGCAAGTGTGATAATGACAAGATCATGAAAATGCCATTTAGGGCTTTTCAAACCATGTTTTTGGTTTCCCATGTAGTACTCTATATATCCACAGTGAGCTTTTCTTGCATTCACTCTAGCAAAGAAATTGTCCATAGCACAAGATTATTACAAGGCCTCAAGTGAGATCAAGTAGTATACTTTCTGGAGAAAAAGTTTATAAAAGCTATATATTAAAGAAATTCATGGCTGGTGAAACTCTAGGTATCTAGTTTTAAACCAAATAACGCAAAAAATATGTTCCCCATGCAATGTTATCAAACTGGCCACTGGCTTCTTACAAGTCTATCAGGAGATAAGACTATTAATCTAGTAATCTGATTTCTTTGTATTATTCGGTTTCCTTTACATCTCTCTACATAAAAGCAAGTATTTCAGAAGGGAAGTCCTTTATTTGAAAACTTTAAGTTGAAAAGAAATCATTGTTTTGTGGTTAAGGTATACGTTTATTCAGCACCAGTACTGTTCAAATGAGTCACTATTTTTCTTCTGAATTTGTTCAATATCAGTTTCTTTTAAAGTGACTCTACAAAGTCTTCTTTGGACCCAAGTTTTCTCTCTTCAAGAAATTCCTGGTTGGAATTTCGTTCTTTGTGTAAATAGTTTCTCTATGTTCTTACTCCAACCAGTCTGTCACCACTCTTTCATCACAACACAAATTGCTTCTGTAGCATCATATCTACATCTGTTTCTGTAGGAAGCCAAAAGATAATGACAAAAGCTAATCAACATCCCTTAAAGACAAGAGGAATTCTCCTTGTATCTTCCCTATCTTTCTAACACAAGTGGTCTTCTGAGTTGCTAGAGCTCCCCATAATTGCTAAGCAGGTCATATTTACCATAACCCATAACTGAAAAATTATACTTAGTGGCTTGAGTTTTCAGATCCAATCTTCTTTCCATGGACAATTGGAATAAGTAGCATGGACTGCAATTTTCTTCTCTTTATTTTGGAGGGAACGTGCTCACCTTTAAATCTTCAGTTCATGCTTATTCAAAATGGGTGTGTAGCAACCCTTAAATACAGAATACCAAAATAAACAGGTTGCTGGAGTCATCACAGTGGCCAACATTGCAGCTGTATACCCAAAGACCTACTAATGGTTTAATTCCTACTAAATAAGGAAAAGAGAATTTTGGAAGCCTAAACTTACAACTCACTTTCAAAGCAACAGGATAATAGTCTCTTTGAGAGCCAAAATTGTAGGAAACTTTTAAAGTTTAGATTTATTTTGTATGGTAGTTTAGTAGCTAGATCAGATATTTCAATCCTTTTTAAAAAATATTCCACCTTTCTCCTCTCATGTACAGGCCAAACAAAGCCTTATGAAACAATTCTGAGTCCACAAACTGATCAAAGAAGCTGATATTGATTTTTTTTGTAAAAATAGTTTGCCTGTACGATGCCAAACTGGCTATAATTTCAGTGTAGCTTGAATAGTTTTTCTTGTTTAGGGAATAGAAGTTGAGTTTTATGTTTGACCTTCAATGAATTCCAGGTGAATATTTTACAGTTTTGATGAATATTGAACATTTTTGCTAGCAGTAGTGCCTGAAAGGTATTCATTTATAACTCCATACCATGCTGGCTCTGTACAGCATATCAGTTCTATGAATGCCAGAATAGACTCAGTGTGATCTTTAACATCTCTGAGGTATGATGTGGAATAATGGCATGATGCTGAGTGATCTGATTGACAACCTGAGACAGTCAATCAGGTACCTATATCTGTCTGTATTTCTTTTTTTAACATCATCTTGGATTCAATCTGCCTCAATTTGTTGTGAGGGAGTTCTACATTGCAGCTTAAATAAAGCTTGATTAAAATCAAATTTTGTCTTTAGAAATGGAGGACTAGATTGTTAACAGAGGGAAAATGTGCATGGATTTTAGGGAACTCTTTTGCTTCAAACTCCGCAATAAAACCTGTGTATTGAAAATATATTATTTGATTTTCAGAATTATGGTGTTTTAAACAAAATTTTGATAATAATAAACTTCGTAGCATCAAGCAGTTTCAAACTGCAGTGAAAACAAAATCTTCTGCATTGAGTTCATTTAACATGAACTGAATTTGTTTCACAAAGTTAATATTTGTAATTTTTTTTCACGGTGATTCAAACCAAAATTGTCAGAAATTTTCAACAAATTAAATAAACCCTGAAGTATTCCCTCAGTTGTAACATTGAAAAAAATTACCATGAACCAAACAGCACAGAGGTTTACGTCAGTTTTCTGCAAGAGAAATAGATTTCATGTACAATGCATAGTCGTGTGTGGATATCTGTGAGCAATAAAACAATTAAGTCACCAAGTGCCACTGCTTAATGAGGCTTTTTTAAAAGCCCATTGTCACAATATTTATGACATGAGCTGATTTTGTTTACAGATTATCTAAGAATACTTTTCAGTATGTTTACAATTATTCACTGATGTATTTTTGCTTTGAAGAATAATAAGATTCCTTGTGCTACAGATTCCAAAAGACAGGGATTAGATCTATGAAATGGACTAGTGTGGAGTATTTTAATATTGAATATGGACCTTCTCTTTTATTAAACATCTTTTGTATACAGGATTCTATGTTGCAACACTCGTAACAATGTTTCTTCTTCCTCTCGTTTTGAAGTCAAGAACAGCAGCACCTAAAACAGATGATTAATCCCAGCACAGTCATCCAGAGCTCCTCAGCCAGTTGCTTATGCTCATTAGACAATTAATGGAGAGAAAGGATTGTCTCTACAAGGCAGGGCTGAATGTCTGGAGGTGTAGACAGAGCTGCTCAGTCACCCCCAGCAAATGGCCAGGGCTGTGTCCCCTCTGCGTTTCCCTGTGACTCACAACTCACCCCTCAGCCCCTGCAGCCCTTCAGCCCCTGCACCTTCTTCTGAGGCCCAATAACCTTCACAGCAACATCCCACTGTGTAAAAGGGGATGTGACACCAGTGTCCACTTCTTTTCTGGTAGCTGAACAACTACTAAAAGTAGGAGACTTTTAGTGTGCAGGCATGTTGATGTGTAACTCCAGCACCCTGGGCTGGCCTTCACCACCAGGCTGTTGAATATTTGGGAGAATCAGAAGAAGCAGAATTACCTTCCACATCTGTTGATATGGATTACTCAAATATTCATGGACAAGATTTGAAGCAAATGAGAATTTGGCAGGGGCAGGGGAGGGAATAGTAGTTAGGGAACAGCTGAGCAAAGGCAAACGTGGCATCCTGGTACCTGGAAGATTATACATCCAACACCTATTTGATAAAAGACATACTGTGGGAGGGAAAGGATATTCTTGTGTCTGGGACTGTTGACTGAAAATCTTGGTCCTATGGAGTAAGGTTAACTCCTTGCAGTGGTAAGAGAGATATAAGATGGAAGGATTCAAAACTAAAATGAGGCTAGAGAATGGAAATTAAAGAATAGACTAGGCTAGAATAATTCAAGCTGGAAGGAAAATACAATGACCATCTAGTCCAACTACCTGGCCACTTCAAGTATGACTAGGAGTTCAAGCATATTATTAACTACATTATCCAAGTGCCTCTTCAACACGGGTGGGCTCAGAGCATAAATCACGTCTCTAGGAACCCTGTTTCAGTGTTCGATCACCCTCTCAGTGAAGATGTCTTGACCACAGGGAGAAGAACTCAGCACTTCCCTCTCCCCTTGCCCTCCTCAGGAAGCTCTTAGAGAGCACAGGGTCACCCCTCAGCCTCCTCTTCTCCAAACCAGGCAAGCCCAGAGCCCACAGCTGCTCCTCACAGGACATGACTTCCAGCCCTCTCCCTGGCTTTGTTTCCCCCTCCTTGGGATGCATTCAAGGACCTGCACATCCTTCAGTGGTGAGTCCCAGCCTTGCACCCAAGGATGAGAAAAATGGGATAATCTCTTTCTCCTGGCTGGTCATGCTGTGTTTGGTGCACCCTAGGATGGGGTTAAGAGTCACTGCTGGCTCTTGGAGAGCTGTTGCCCCACCAGCACCCCCAGATCCCTGTCTGCAGGGCTCATCTCCAGCCACTGCTCTCCCAATTCATACTTGTGCCCACTGTTGCTGCATTCCAGATGCAGAATATGGCGTTTGATCTTGTTAAATTTGATCCCATTAATCATTGCTCAATGCTCAAACCTCCCTATCACCCTCTGTAAGGGGGACCACCTTCAAGTTTAGTGTCATCAGCCAACTTGCTAGCGGTGCATTCAATTGCCCCTTTGGGTTTTCTATGCCCTCTTCTTGCACTGAAGAATGCATCACTTTATTATGCCTTAGCCTGTTGTGATCAGTGGAGTAATACTGATTTATATGCAGGAGAGGAATTGTTAACATTAACCATGTAATTGTTCATGTAATATCTGGGACAATTTATGAATCATTTACCAAAAGAGAGTACAGCTAGATTAGACTGGAACATGTCTGTACCCTCCTACTTCAGGTAAATAAGTTTTGGGTTCTAGTTTCCTGGACCTGTTACATCTTGGAGAAACACCAGTGTGTCAATTTTAGCTCAACAGTGCCTTCCATTTGAAAGAATTCTAAAGTTCCTTTGCCCTGAATACAAATAATTTCTCTTTCTTCTTTCTGTACATTTGGTGAGCATTTAAGACAGGAATTTTTTCCCTTCATTGAAGTTTTTTCCATAGCTACTTTGCACATAATAGTGTTTTGATCTGAGAAAACAAAGATTTAAGAGACATGAGAGGAACATGACAGTGCGTGTTTTGCACTAGGAAAGAGTTTCTTGTTCTCAAGATTTTCAAAACAAACAGAAAGTCAATCCATTGAGAAAGGTGACATAGTAACATCTAGATCTCTCCCTTGCTTTCCCCAATATAAATGATATTATTTTCTACAGAAAAACAATACAGATCTTAATATGGGCAAAAAGGGCCCCCCAAACAGGAAATGCATGTTTCACTTGCTCTGTTCAAGCACTTTAAGAGACAAAGATGCTCAGAGTCTGAACTGATGAGTTTCTTTGGCAGTGATTATCCCACAACAGTATTTCATTAAGCAGTATGGGGGATTTCCTCTTTACTTCCGCTCCAGGCTTACTCACAGATACCACAGATGCAGATCTCTCAAATGACAGCCTTTTTTTTCCCTTCCTAAACCTCCAAGAATTTAAAGATTCCTTTTAGAATAATAAATTTCCCTTTTATTGTGACTCAGACTTATTCAGTTGAATCCAGCCTGTGCAAACACACATGCAGCTTTAAATTAGCATTTGTGAACAAGCTGGGTTTCTTTGGCTGTTTGCTGAGACTTGGCAGTTCAGTTCTTTGAGGAAAAAAGAAAAAGAGATTCACGTCTATTTATGGCTTGATTTTCAGACATGCTGAGTACCTCCTGTGGACTTTGAGAGCTGTTCCTCTGGAAATCAGGTCACTGATGTGATGCTGGAAGGAGAAGGCACAAGGAAAAAGAAGGGCTCTGATTTTCAAACACAAATGTTTATATGGTTTAGGGAAGAGAATAAAATGAATAAATAAACCTGTTTTAAAATGTCTTGTTTGGAACTATGAGTGAGCTCCATATTTCAGACTGAGTTCACAACTAAAAAATGCCTCTGTGCACAAAAGCACTGACAGGCATCTATTTTGTAGCATAAGCAGAATATGTCTCACTTCTCTCCCCAGCCAACTTGCTGGTAAATCACTAAAAGCTTTCCCAGTGCAAGTCCGGCACTGGCTGGAGAGGTTCTCGTTCTCCTACCTATCTCAGGTGACTGTCACTGCCTCCAGCCAGAGGTTCCTGTCCTCTCAGCACAGTATGGATCAGTTGCTTAATGGAAGCAATCACTGTTATTCAGTCTGAGCAGACCACCTAATACATTTTCAAAAGTAGGTCCTTCACTAAAATGCAGTAGGCAGTGCATATGTGACCTGCTCAGCTGTGGCATCTGACCAGGGTGGTGTTCTTCACCAGAGGTAATAGTTCTCTGTTTTTTTAAAAGCCTCTTTTTAATCCAGATAATTTTTTCTCTGTGGCACCCAACATTAAATCACAGTAGCACAGAGAGTAGTTGTTATAAATTCAAACTACTAGAGAATTTTAAAAAATAATGTTTTCCGAAACTTATGATAGTCAGTTTATAAAGCAACCTAAAATTTAGGTCCCATGTATATGACATATAATTGCATTGCAACAATACACTGGTCCATTTCTTATTAAGCATTTTAAAAATTGTATATACATTGCAGACTTTTATTCCTTCACCATCTGTTAAGGCAGTGTTAAAGGTGGGATTTCCAAGGGTACCTAAGTTCCTAAATTGAGACTTTCTGATTTTCGAGGACATTATAGTTTTAGGTAAGTTGTTCTACTTAAAAGACTTCAATTAAAAAATCAATGAACAAATGTAAACTAACCTATATTTTTTGGGATATATAGCATTTTTAAGCTTTTTTATATTTGGAAGGTATTAATAAAACTGTGGTGGTATTATAAATTTTCAATGCAATTTACTGTAGACACATTCCTGCAAAATAAGCCCAGTGATTTCTGTTCTTTATTAACTCTCAAATATCCCTCAGTGTCAATGAGAATCAAGTATTCAGACCCCTCTAACACCTCTAAATTTCAGATTAAATATTTAAATTCTATGACTGCTTTTGTAGGTCAAGTTCCCTTAATTGGAATTGGAACAATTGCTGTCAAGGAAAAATATTGGGGAAAAAAAAGAGAGTGAGTAACTTTGTTGGTTTGGGTCTCCCTGCAGGACAGAACAAGCCTAGTAATTTCATTGCCAATAGATGTCAATAGCATAAAATACCTTGTGAATTGTTTTCTATTGATTAAAAGAACAACATGCTAACAAAGAAACAAAAAAAACCAAAGAGTGTTGGGGTTTTTTTATTGTTGTTGTTTGTTTTGTTTTTGTTTTTGTTTTTGTGTTTTTGTGTTTGCTGTTATTGTTGTTGTAGTTGTTGTTGTTTTCTTTTTTCTTTCTTTCTTTTTTTGTTTTCGTTTTTTGCCAATTGTCTACAAATATGCAAAATTTAGGATTTGGAATAAAAGCCCCATTAAGGAAAACTGCTTCTGAGTGTCCGACTTGTATCCTAGTCCTGCCAGGTGGATTTGAAACTAATTCCATTAAATAAGGGATGAGTGGAAGAATAACCCTTACATTTCTATCACCTACCATATAGCATATTCCATAGCCTTTTTTATCTAGGATAATAAAAACAGTGCAGAGATGTCTTGTGGAAGTTGCTTGCAAAGCTCTTTAAACAACATTATGAGAACGAGAAAATATATTCATGACAAAAGGAGGGTGAGATAAAATGAACATTGTCACACTGAAAAGCGATTTATATTGCAAGATTAAATAATACACCTGAAATGTTCAAAAGCAACAAATTTCAAAGTAGAAATTCCAGTAATTTCAATCTGAACTGGATCTACAACTTTAAAAATACAGTTTCTATGTATACAGGAAACTTAAAAGATTGTTGTTCAAACCTGCTCTATTTCTTTTGTGCAAGAGCATCAGTAGTTTGGACTGGTCCCTGCCCCAAAATCTCTCTCACAGTACACAGCTGTGCAGAGATCAGAGAAGGGCAACAGCAACAGGGATTTACTAGGCATGATATCTTACAGATGTAGGAGTCCAAACAAGAAGTCAAATAAAAGTAATTGGGGGAAAATGAGTATTGTTTATGTTTGAAAAGACACCACTACCTTGATCTTCAGGCAATAAATCAGATCTTTAGCTACTGATACATTTTAAACCATAAGTTACTCACATCTGTTTATTGGCTAAAATGGTTTTGAGCCAAACCCTGCATTTCTTCTGGCTTCTGTCATTATTTCTTTCCAGGAAGACTTTTGGCTGACTGGGTGACTGATTGGTAAGAATGAAAATGCAAGATGCATATAACGACAGGGTTAGGAGGGCTGGGTTTTCCTCCTGGTTTTACTCTGAGAGTATATGGGATTTTGGACAACTCAGTGCAGCTTCCAGCGCTTTGTTTCTCTTGAAGATGAAATTCCAGATGTTTTTCTTGAAATAATTCCAGGCATACAACACCTGAAAATACTGAACTTCCAAGCAAATTCCACTTTCTTATTCAGTTTCAGACAAAACTCCAGACAAGGCCAAAAATCTCTCTCAGGCCAATCCATATTGTATAACTAGAAAACTGTTTGATTCCACTTTATTTCTCAATATTAAGCAAATCATAATTCCTAGAAATGTTGTTTTCATATTGTATTTAGAAATAAAGAACATGTTTCAAGCATGAAGACCGAAAGATGGCCTGAGAATATTTAAAACAACATAATGTCTCAATGTTTGAAAGTCCCTGTCCAGACCTAAAACAGACTGCTAAAATTATCATCTCTTTCCAAAACATCAAACAGTTTGTCACACTTATCTTTTCTGCTTGTGAAATCATTTGTTGTTGAGGATGTTATTTTATTATAAATGTTGAAGGCCTCAAGCAAGAACTCAGGTTCAAGAGGCTGGATGTTATCACACAGAAGGGAGGATTCTCCTTTTTATGGTATGTATTTTTAATATTTCCCCACCTCTCAGGACCTGTTTCTGGCCTACTTGAACTTGTTTCTTCAGCAGAGATGGTGTCCTGAATTTTAATACTTATGACTGTCTTATTATCCCTGCTGTGCTCATACTAAGTCTCAAACATCTTTATATATCTGCTCTTAAAAATTCAGATCTACCAAAACATCTGCAAGAAATCAATCAGTCCAAACATTATATTATACTTGCATTCTTTAGGTGAGATCTGATTTTGTGCTGTTTCTTTTTCTTGTCCCTGCCCATTGTAGAGGAGTTGGATTAAGTGACCTTTAAAGGTCCCTTCCAACCCAAATTATCCTATGATTCTATAACTCTTGGGGAGTTAAAAATGGTATGGTAATTTTCCAGGCATAATATCTGTAGTTTGTAGAGAAGCTTTAAGCAAGCCAGTCTGCCTCACCCCGAGCAGTGAAACATGGTGTTGAGCACCACGGTTTGGGCAGGTGCTCAAGGTGTGATTAAAGAGTTCTTCTGGAATCCTTCCAGGGTGGTGCTCCCAAGTCAGCTCTGGAAAACCCCATCATTTCACTGGATGGCCTCAGGGCCCAAACAAACTTGGCAGAGCACAGTTACCAGCCGTGGCCAGCAGTGCCCATCATTACAGATGTTCATGCTTTTTCTCCACACATCTTGACCATGGGTGAAATAGTTTACTTGAGATCACCGGAGTTCACTTATGGCTCACTGAAAAACAAGGAGATAATTCCAATTTATGTCATTCTCTGAATACTCAGGCAGACTTTTTTGTACTGATTGCAATCTCCTCAGCCAGAAGTTTATTCTAAAAGACGCTGGGACATAACAGTATTACTGACAGAGAAAAGCTAAGTAATTTGCGCAGGTCTTGACATAGGAATGAAAATTGTGATTGAAAACAAAACAAAACAAATAACAAATCCCAAAACTTTTAAATGCAGCAAAATCTTCAAATACGAGTGAGAGAAAAAAAGAAATCAACGAAACCTAAAATTAGAGCAGGAAGTTTTGAGGATTTTTTTTTTTTTTGGGTAATTATAGATCCAAAAAATATGATTTGCGTTACTTTTCTGCTAGAAGGTAACATACAGAGCCATATACACACTCATTTGGTCTGGGTTTGTCATGTTTCTTCCTATTTTTTTTCAGTGCAGACTCTTCCCCTCAATGGCTCCCATGGTTTGAATTAATTATCTGAAGGTGGTAAAATATTTGCTGCTGTGAGATGCAGAATAAAATTGCCCACTCTCTCCACCCACGGGGCTTCTGGTTCTGAACCACATGGTTCTGTGAGTTCTGAAAACCAGTCAGCCAACAATACAGGTTTGTTTGTATGTCTCCAGCCTCCTCACCCCCACAGCACTCTGCAAAAAAAGGAAGGGTAGACTGACCTTCTTTAAGTGAGCAGTGATGTCATGGTGCTTGTTAATAGAGTCTCAGGGGTATCACGGTTGCAGGACTTTCCATTAGAGTTCCTTTTCTGGGTCTTCTCCAAGAAGCAAATCCAAATGTAATCACCTCATGTGCTGCAATGGAAACAGCCCCAGAGTATCACTCCAGTGTTTCAAATCAGGCAAGCCTAGAAAATTAGCAAAATTATGCTGTGTGTTTTAACAGTGATTTCCTGCAATACTTTTTTACATCTTGCAAGAGTTCCTGATGTTTTTAAGAAAATACTGAGTTGTTGGAGGGGACAAAGGAAAAAATGCATATAAAATTTTTGCAAAATAAAGGGAGAGAAATGCTAGAAATAACAGATTTTATGAGGTTCCACTGCACTGTTCCAGTTTCCTGTTACTGCAGGCAGTAAGAACTCATACAATCCCCTTCACAAACTGAAAGAACTCCACCCTCAATCTCCTTCGATTACTTTGTATTTATTTTGGAAAACTGTTCAACAACCTCACTCCTGTGAATAGTGGGGACCTTACTGACCTGTCATTGTTCAAGACCAGGTGAATCTTTGCCTCTGTCATTTTAAACTGATTTTCCATATTTTACTAAAACAGTTCATTGTCTTCATGTAATCTCCCATTTGTTTGGGTTTTTTTTTTAATTTTGATTTTTCACCTTTTAAGTGTTCTTATTCATGCTGTTTCCAGACGTCATGTAATTGGCAAATTTTATTAGTCTCTTACTATTATATTTTTGCCATGGTTTCTGATAAAAATACGTAGTAAAAGGTACTTCAAAACTATTTCTAGAGGAACTCCCAATTTGACACAGTTCATGAGTTTAAAGTTTTCAGCTAGCTCCTTACTGGTTTTAGGATTAATTTACTAACTTACATGTTTTCCAGTTTAACTTATGGCTCTCCATGTGACAATTTATAATCTTGAAAGCCAAATAACTTTAATCTACCAGAATTTCTTAATCTAGACATCATTCCCTCATTAAAAGATATGGAGCTATTCTGGCTCAATCTGTCTTTGGTAAATTCAAGGGACATCTCTTGCATAATTTTAAATATTTATTCTACAACATAAATAAATAAATAAATATTCTACAACACTATATAGTAAGATCAAACTATCTTTAAAAATATTGTCTTACTCATTTGATATTTTCTCTCAAAATTGCTCTCAGGAGAAGAATTTTAAAGAAGAAAAGTAGTGTTTGTTAGTGATGTTTAACAGCTGGTAATAGAATGGATAGAGAGCCTCATTCACAGTATGTGCAAGTCAGCTGGAATCTGTCCACTGTCTTAACAATCTGTAGGTCAGTCTTACAGTAGCCTAGAAAATCACCACTTCTTTTTAAATTTTATTATCAGCAAAAGCATTGTGGCCCAGCTCCTGGGACAGATAAGGAATACACACAGAATTATAAGGCAGATTTTTTTTTGCTGGCTATTTAGTAACTTATTTTCCCATCATTAATTCTAAAGTTTTCAATATTATTAAGGAATACATTACACTCATGTGTTGATAAACTCTCCAGTCTGAAAAAATTTCCATCTTTAAATTTCAAGACTGTAATTTCAGAAAATATTGCTTATGGACCATATAAATCAAGAACAAAACAAGGGATTATGACCAAATTCTTATGGAGCAGTCACAGCAATACCAACACTTGTTACCAAAAGATGGTTATATATTATTAAAGAAACATTCGGTAGCTAATGCAATTATTTGGGCTCAGAAACAGTGTTATATCATTGACTCATAAAAACACTGTAATTTGGTCCTATTTAGGGCATTTAGGTATGCCCACAAATAGTGTTTAGAACAGACATGTTTCCTTCAAGGTTGATGTTAGGAATTTTGTGTTGCTCCCTTAGGTAGTTAACACATGGCATTACAACAGTCCATAGTCAGAAATTCCCTAAATCCTCAGCACAGTGAATGAGTGCACGTTTAAATCATGTCAAATTCATCACATCATTCTAGTGACAGAATCAAGTTATAATATAGATGTTAGCCTTCTGTGCTGAGAGGAGGTGAGTGGAAATCAGGAACCAGTTCTTTAGAGAAATACAAGCTCGTACTCTCTGGTCTGCTCATTACCTCTGTGTTCATTTCACCAGGGATAAAACTTGTGTATTTCCAGCGCCTCAGACTCTTTAAACAGCAATACAGGACCTTTTTCCCAGCTACTGGCAAGTTCACACTCTTGGAGAAGTACCCTGACATTAGTAAAATAGGTGAGACACATCTGAGCTTGGACAGCAGCAAGCCCCGGGAGGAAAGTGCAATCCCTCTGCATTATAAATTGGCAAGTGCAGGAGCTGCTGGGTTTAACCCTCCTGTCTCTATTTTTTGTACCTTGGCATGGTTTCCAGCAGGATTGCTGCTGGTCCATCTGCTAGCTCCCAGAACTCAACAACGAGGTCATTTAGGTCCTCCTCTTTCACAGTCTGCCAAGACCTCAGTGTCTAAGTTTACCTGGGATAAACTTTGCCTTCAGGCTACAACTATTTTTTAGAGGTTTAAATATTTCAGTGACCGCTTTTAAGAAGTGCTGAATAGAAGAAGGAAGATTTTTGTAGAATGAAGAGGCAAATGAAATGCAGATAATAGTTCTGAAGTCCTAGATGTTTCCATCCTTCCTCAGATTTGGCTATGAAGCAACAAGTGAAGAGCCAGCTTGTTAATTTTCATTACGCTGACCCCCTTTTTAAAAAATTTTTAACCGGGGGGAAAGGGTAAAAAAAAGAGTTAAAGAACAAAGTCATCCATTTAGGGATGATATAATCATGTGTTGTAATGCTTTTGACAGACATTTCAGTAATTATGGGAATCAACACGGATTTGCACTCCATATCCTGTAAAAATGGGAAGAAGAGTAAATCCAGAGTAACAGGAGATGGTGGTGTCATGATTCAGCCAGGGGAAATATTCTGGTTTGAACTAAACAACATTCAACACAAAAATACATTTTTCTGTTGGGTTGTCAATACCCTCTAAAATCCATTTTCTGTGTAACAACACTCTTCCATACTGATTTATATATTGCTAGGTTATTTTCATCCAAAACACATTGAAAAAGTCCTCTGGAAAATATCAGGAAAGGGGTGATGGAAGAAAGGTTTTCCTTTTGTACTTTGAGACAGCTTTTGTAAACTGCAAGGCCTCAAGCTTGGTTACAGAAATACAGCCTTTGGTCAAATAAAAATAAATACTGTGTATAGGAACAAATTTAGGAAAAGTTTAATGCATAGATCACAAGTCTGAAATCACATTTTACATTTTTTTTCAGCAGACGATACTTCGTGTTTGCTTTTTAATGTTTGATCTCCATGTAAGTATTGCTTTCATTTTTTTTTAATAAATTTGCATCTGTAGCAGCTCATGAGATAAAAAGATGGAAATCATACAACCCTGTTTTCAAATTTACCTGTAAGACTGGATAGAAAGGATTATTAAAAAAAAAAAAAAAAGAAAAAAAAAGGAAAGTGAGCTGGTATTACAGTGTCAGATTCTCAGTGCAAATCAGTCAAACCTTTACAGTCTGACCCCTTGAGCTCAGCTTGTTGCTTATTGGAGTAATCTCTTTGATTGATTTACTTCACAAGCTGAAAAGCTGTATGGATGCAATGTTGTGGTTCCCAGTAAAAGAAGAGAATTCCACTGTGGAAGAATCTGACACCCTCAAAGCTGTGTCTAAACCCATCTGTGTGGTACTACTCTTTATGGTTTGGATGTGAACCCCACCACACCCAAATCCCTGCTTACCTCCCAGTCTATGTGACTTCAGGATCTTGACGGCATTCATCTGTCACAGACATCCTTTGGCACCCAGTCCCATTCCCAAGCAGATCAAGCACCACTATGAGCACAAAAAGTCTTTTTTTCAGTCCCACTATTCCCATTGTTCCGGGAAACTCCCTCCCCTGGCAATAAGAATCTTGCAGCCAATTTCCAGACTTGAGTCATGCATGGGAGGTTTTCACTCATTCAGCCTTAAGCTGACATGTTTCTAAAGCTTTAATAATCAATTCTCTTCGTGGAATATACCCTGATGCATAAAGAGTCAGAAAATACATCCCTTCCCAGCATTAATTTTGACATAGTAAGCAAGCCAATACTTCCAGACTCCTATTACAAGTGAAACTCTGTCTTCTTCTCAATAATGGTTTCCATGAACATGCCCTATATTTCTGTAAAAAAAGCCTCTCTGGATTTATACATGAGTCCAGGATTTCTGTCTCACTTAAATCCACTGTGTATTAACTCCAATCAGACTAGGTCCAAAAATATGAAGTCTTTCAGCAGGACAGGCTGAGCTCAGTTTTATATCTACTTGGTACAACAATTCCCAGAAGTTTTACCCCTGAATACTGTGGTTCTAGAGATATCAGACTTACTGCTCAGATATTAAATATGTGATGCGCATGTGTGCAGCAAGCCTGAAGAGATGCAAAACATTAAATTTAATGCATACATATTTTTTCATTGGACTTGGACCTGTCTGGGAAATTTGGAGAGGAACAGAGCAGTTCTTTCTACCTTAGTAGCACCTTTATTTGTTTCCAATGGGAATAAGCAGAGGTGATAGTGACTGAACACATTAACCAAATGCACTGTACTTGCAACATCTCACCTAACTACAATTTTGATCTACCTTTTACCTGGTCGAATCTCAGTGTTGCCTCAGAGTTCTTTGTCTTGCCAACATAGATAAATATGGCTCCTGAACTGATTTTGAATTTATGTTTTAAATTGCCATTTTGTTCCAATGGGAAATTCTCAGAAGATGAAAATTTGAGCTAATACCATACCACATTAATAAAAAATATGGCATGTATTTTTCACGATGTGGATGAAAAAGAGGCAAGGGACACTAGCTTATCAAAAGTCTTATTTGTAAGATCTCTGTTGGCTGGATGATTTTACAGAAGTAAATTTTACCAGATAAATAGAAAGAGAGTTTTTTGTACAGACAGTGACTGCTTTGTCTTTCAAAAACACTTTGCAGTGGTCAACTCATCTTCCTCTGGAAACAAACTGAAGTAAGAAAAAAACCTGTTGGGTGTTGAATTTGAGATTCAGTAGATGAGAAAGGGTAGAAAAGGTGGGTCACACAGGATACGACTCACACCCAGAAGCTCTTGCTCAAGAACTTGTGTACCTTTTGGTGAGTCAACTACAAAAGTTTTGGTTTTAAAGGTTACTTCTACTGATTTACTGCAATTTAAAGGTTACTGCATTATTGGTAGTAGGCAGAGAGCACAATTTTAGTAATGCCTCACTCCATCCAGCTAAATTGGCTTAAGTCACTGCAGCCTTAAGCACTCTTGAATCATTTCAGTAAACATAGTTTTAATAAATTAATATTTAATATATTAATATAAAGATTGGATGACAGCAAATCAATGCCAAAGCTGGTAAACAACCCAGGACTGCTGGCCCTCAAATCTATGCTCTAAATAATACAAACATTTCCTCTCTTATCCAGCAGTCAGGATTGCAAGTGATACAAAAATCAAGCGAAGAGTTTGTGTGATATTTTACTAACCTGCATCTTGTAAACATTAGCTACAATTAGGCTTTTAGTACAAATTCCAGATTTTAGTATAAATTCCAGAACACCGTTCTCAGTCAGATACTTTTCTGATTCGTTGGTGGGGTTTTTCTTGGTTTTCCTGGCTTTGTATTAAGGGAATTACATCTCGCTGAGTTGCATAACAAGGATTGAGCGCTGTTCCTTGGCTAAAGCAATGCTCACACAAAGGTGCTCAGTGCCAGTAAAGCTGCCTCAAGTCTGCCAACTAACCAACAGCACTTTTCTTCCGCCTTTTTTTTCCCCTCTTGGCTGTGAGTGGTCCTTTATTGGCTCCAATTCAGTCCTGCTGACAGGAAAGGTTTTCTTGAGGATAACAGAACATAGCCAGGATGTCCGAACCTCTGTTGGGCTTTTCCTTAACAGTCTAAATCAGTGTTTCCAAACTGTTTTCATTTTGTAACTCCCTATCTTCAAGGGCAGGTAGGAGCCTCTGAGTAATAAATTTAAGCCTCCCAAGAAGATGCCCACCACGGTCTAGTTGACAAGGTCTTCAGAAGACCTCTGGGGTTGCAAGCTGAGATTAGCTGGCCAGATTCAAGATCTTATATTTGAACTTACATCCATCTAGAGCATTTTCAGTCCAAGGTTTGAGATGAGAGAAATATTTCCAGTGATAATTTTTTATTTAAAACCCTGTCCTCCATTAATGGTGTTTATGGTACATTAAACCACCTGCTTTGTCAGCTTATTTACTAACACAATGCTGAGTTCAGAAATTTCCTATTATATAAACCCTTTCATTTCTAAAAACACTCGTCACCTTCTGAGCTGTTGAATTTGTGGGAAGAAGAGTGGAAAGAAATGAGATACAGTTCAAATTATAGCAAGCGGAAAAGCCTTTCCTCTCTTAGATTATGCACCTGTGTGAGAATTATTGAGGGAATTTTCCTGTTTTCTGGGTATGATCAGCTGTCACACAACCAGGGCAGCATCAGTTACTCACCACAAGCAAACCTTTCACTTCTGCACCCAGGTGGAAGTGTGAAATGGTATTTCTCTGTACGCACACACACAGTTCTTCCTTTTTGTGGCTGAGCCAATAGCCCCGGTGTTTTTCTAACGTTTTCTCCCACCAAAAGAACAGATGAGTAACAGGTGATTTCTGTCATGGGGAAATAGGGTGGTGAGGACATCACTGTCTCAGAGAAGTCACAAGTTATGAAAGGAGAGGACTTTATAGCCAGGAGTAAGAAGGGAAGAGTTGCAAACTCTTCAGGCTGAAGATTTTCCGGGATCTCAATCACAAGTTATGTGATAAGATAATTCAGAAAAGTTTCTGGTGTTCCTGAAAACTAGATAAAAGTCCTACAAAACAGGACTTTAAAGCTGGATAGTTGTACAGACTGAGTTATTTTTACAATGATCACTGATTATTTCTGTTCCTATGTGTACAGATCCAAAAACCTAATATAAGTCACTGCTTTTTTAATATGATAACCTAGAATATTAATAATTGTCTTTTTGAAAAATAACTGTCCGTTGCACTGCCATGTCAGGATACTAGTACAAGATTAATTATGTCTTCAGGAGCTGAGAAAATCAGATTTGTCTCAGCTGACACAGTTTCCCTTTCTTTTCTCATGAAGTCAGATGTTTGAATTCCTTTCTGTAGAAAGTGACCCAAAAAGAAGTGGAAAGTTGTTTTCTACTTTAGACATATGACTTCCCAAACAAAGGAATCCATCTAACACTGCATTACACATACACATTATAGACAGAGCTCATTCTGACTTGCAGGGGATGTACCAGTCTGAAATCACTCAGTAACTAGTGAAAAAGATCAAAATGATTGATACTTCCAACAAAAGACAGATACCAAAACTCTCAAATAGTCACCATAAAGCAGTCAGGGAAATAATTTCAGTTTTTCCATCTTTACATCTACAGTTTAATGAGGTTTTGAGATATCCATTACATGACTGGTTAAAGCTCCTGAGTGTGACAGGGTGCAATTTATTTGATTCTGGACCAGCTAGAGCAAGAATCTGCTTTGTCTGATACACATACATTCTTCTACTGGCTGCCAGTTAGCTTTCAACCACATGGTCATCCAACCCTTATAAAACATTTATGGATTTTAGGGAAATTGAAACAATCTTTGTTTTTGCAGCCTCACCTTGCCTCTTTTATTCCTTGCACAGAACTTGATCACACCGGGATCAATAGACACAGCTCTTTGCAATGTCACATTTGCAAAGCAAATCTCCACAGTGAACCCATACAGACCCTAAGAGACTCAGCCACAAGCTTTCAGAGATGCCTTCAGAAAAATGAGGGCAAAAACATCCAGGGATCCACCTCCACAGGGAAATCCTGAAGAAAACAGGTATTTCTTATAATGACTGAGAGGTTGCTCACCAAAACAATGGGTATGATATAAAAGCCTGAGTAAGAAAGGTCTGCACAGGTGCTGTCTGTATATGCAGATATCCTCCTTCAAGTCCTGTGCACATCCATGCTTTTACACATTTTCAGAGCCATTCTCTGAATCAATTTCACTGAAAAAAGGGTGAAATTATTGCCATGTACAGTGCTGACACAGTCTTCAGTTGTGCATGTGTAACTTGGCAAAAGTTACCAGGATTTTTACAGTGTAAGAACAAAGTTGCAGAAATAAACCAAATCTTGCTTGATTGTTGGGAGCTGAGGGCAGAATTAGGTGATGTCAGGATGCCTTTATGCTGCCCACTGATATTTATCTAGTTGAATGCTGCTTATGCAGAAATCAAAACCTTCTGGAATTGCTAATGTGATAAGGACTGATGAACAGAAAAGCTATTCAAGGAAAGGTCCTTGTTATGTGGAAGGAGGCATAAAAGGAGTGGAGGATGCTGTGATGGTCAGCAGAGGAAGTGAAGTGTAATGTGCCCTCTCTGAGGGTCATTGTAAGTCTTAGAACTGGAATAGGGATTCTGTGAGTGAAGAGAGGAGGAAGAAGAGATAATTAAACTGTTCATGTACAGAAAGAACATTTTTGCTGACATGAAGACTGAAAAGCCTGGTAACCAAAAAGTAGAAACTCCTTTTCTTCTTTCTTTTTTTCTTTTTTTTTTCTTTTTTTTTTTTTCCTTTTATCTCTGCTCCATATCTCTGTGAAAAACTTGTGAGGCAGAGATGTTTTAAGTCATTTTTTGTGGGAGGGAGCAGGAAGGAAATTGAGAGGGATTTATGTACAGTCCTTTGTTGCTTTCAGAAGCAACAGGATGTTTGTTTATTTAAGTGCTGTTGGCCAAAGAAGAAAACTGAAACCCTAATCTCAGAAGAAGATAAATCATTACCTATTTCAACACTATACCTTTTTTAGATTTTCCTGGGGTCCAGTTATTTTTTGTTTCATTGGGCAAGGATTACTGACTAACTCAGTGTCACAGAAAGTGGATTTCCATCTCTCAGAGGAAACATAAGCAAAGATCATACCCTGGCAGAATGGCAAGTCTGTGCTAAGGCTGCTTGTCTCCAGAAGACCATCTTGCTTTAAGCAGAGGATATGTTCCTTGCTACTGACTGGAGAATTAAAGGGAAATATAAGTATTATAAATTACCTGAGATGATGAAGTATTAGAATTACTCACTCATCCAGCCAAACCTGTCCTCCTCTAAACACTAAATTCCAAATAAGGACTCCATTGTAAAACATTAATTTAGTGTCCCACAAAAATAGTCTTATATTTGGTCTTCTCTGGGTGCTCCGAGCTCCCCAATAGACAGATGTCAGCAGCAGTGGTAAAAAATGCTCTTCCATGTCATGCAGATTGTTATAGGAAATCAGTCCAGGTCGTTGTAAGCTTCTTTCAGCCCAGACCTGTTTCTAACCTCACAAAAAATAGCTTATTCTTACAGCATACCATGAAGTGGTAGATTTGGTTATCCTTTGGTCAGTTACACACTGAATTAAAACAGATTATGGCATGGAGATGGTAAAATTTCATGTATAATTTGCTACTGAAGACTTCTAGCAAATGCTCAGACACTTTGGCACATCCATTCCCCTTTTCTCACCCTTTTCTCAATGTAATATTTTTCCTTGAAAGACACTTCTCCCCGCCAGTGAATCCTAAAGCTTCTGCTTTCATCATACAAGCAGTTGTTTCTCACAAAAGACCTTTTCTTCATCCTAAAATTATCAAGGCTTGTAAGGGGCAGGGAGAAAACTTATTTGTAAGAAATAATTTGTTTTTATTCTATGAATGATGATGAAGTGTTGAGGTTTGGGGTGGGAATTTTCAATATGTTTTTTCCCAGCACTAGTTCCATTGTCAACAGCACCCAGTGCTGAAGCTGATTATAGAAGGGGATGGAATTTCTGATGCATTTTCAACCTACTCCATCAATGAAACTTCAGCCAATTCTTTCCCCTAACTTTCCAGCCACCTATAACAGCTTCACAGCTTCTGTAAATTTGTGTTTTAACCATACTGGGTGGAGAAAGCAACTGCTCTAGGTTTTCCTGTTCTAAGCAGGTTTGCAACCGGTTAGTTTTCAAAGCAAAGAAACCACAATTGTAAAACCAAAACCATGTTCAATTGGAGAACAAGCACTGCTTTCGGGTCAATTCCAAGAATGTTTTCACTTTGTGTTACCTGACTGTTGTGTAACATTGGGTCAGTTATACTTAGGTTTCCAGAGAATAAGAGTTGTCTGCTTTCCATTTATAACCGATAATAAATTTCAAATGAAAGAAAAAACAAATAATAGATCAAAATTTAAATACAATATGTCCGTAGTAGCTGAGTATTCATTGATAAAATTTAGTGACTATCAGAATATTTTTTGTTCGATATTATCTGTTTTACTTATTCTGGTTGATTAAAATTGTATTTACAAAAGGATGTCCATTTCAAAGCAGTTTCCATAAAAGGTCCCTTACTGCAATAATGAGTTTTAACACAGCTCTGAAGCTCAACATGCAAAATGTTGATATTGGAGCTCAAAATCAGGAAGTGCTTCTCTGATTTCTGTGTCGTGAGCAACTTACCTGATTCAGAAAAAAACTTATTAATGATTTTTCACCACAACAACTTGCAGTGGAATAACCTGTATTCAAATACATTTCAAAGAGATCATGTTCAGATCTGAAATCCAAGAGAATGGTATCACAGGCAGCTGATCTTAAAAACATTCTTCTGCCATTAATTTCTGATTCTTATGTGTCATCAGCAACAGTTTGTCACCCATTCCATTTTGTCTTCTGATACATGTTGAGAAGCAAATGAAAACAGAACTGTTAAGATACTGAGCAATCTTGAGTGGTAGCCACCACAGGAAGTAAAAAAGATCGGGGTTTTATTTTTTAAATAGACTCTTTATCTTCTCTGAATTATCTGAATTCATATTAATTCACAGGAAGATGAAGAAATGCTACCATATTATGATAATGACAAATTTTTTTGCATTTCTGGTAATGTGGTTTATCTGCTCTTAGTTTTTTCACATGCACAAATTGTCATATCAACCAGGAGTTGCAGGCTCATTTGAGAAGATCTTTTTTGTGTGAATAAAATCTATGGTGTGATTCAGGCTGGTAGGAATAAGGGGGTTGAAAGTTTTCTGTGACAGACTGAAAGTAAAAGTGAAGACACTATGAGATCTATATATGGCACCATGATACAATCTATAAACGTGGTGCAACTGCTGCTAATGGATTAATACTTCCTTTCTACAGATACCACGGTCACACTAACACACAGAGGGAAGTGCTAATGTGTCTAAATATATTATTTTAATTAACTACTCACAAAGACTGCACAGGCCTCTGACTGGCTCCCAATATCTGCAGTGCATGCATGACCTTTTTTAGCAATAGTGATCTGAGGGACAAATTGTAGTAAGCCCAGGTTAAATCTGCCTTATAAACCTGGAAAACCCAGGATGCATTCCATGTGTAAATATGCTGATGGGAAAGGACACCCTTGTACATGCAACAAGTAGGAATATACAAGACATTGACGAAGCCTTAAATTTGGTTTCTAACCATTATGTATGTGACTGGAGACTGACCCAAGAACTTAGCAACTGCAGAGAAATTATTCAGTCTTGGGGCATGCATTCAACAGACAGTAAAATTTGTAACTTACTCCTTGATTGTTGCTGCTCATACATCCACAGCAAGCCCATGCTCTGAAGTGTTGTAAAGAGTGTATGAAAGTCTCCTGTGCTATTATAGCCCCAAAGGAGCAGAAAATGGCCTAATAATTTCTTCATCACCCATGTGAGCAATAGCAACACAGGTCATGAGTTACCTCAACATGATGTCGCACATTAACTTCTTTGTATCCTATGTAAATTATTTTTTTTCCTAGCGCAGAAGCCCTGGCTCTTATATTTACTCCTGATATCGGGTTGTGTTTGACTGTTGCCCTGGAGTTTTTTGCATTCTGATGTTGATACATTCATGTTACACTTTCTCACATACTCATTCTGATAAACAGTGGATTGTTTGCATTCCCCTTTGGAGGAAGAGAAATTGACATTGTAACAAGCCAATTGGAGTCAGAGGTTCTTTCAGCATTGTTCAATCCACGATCATTGTTAGATTTCTATAAATAGTCTTATCATGTAAATAAAGCTCTCTTTTTCTGTCCATCTAACTTGGAGTCAGGTGTGTGTCAGTTCTCTGTGTGTGTGTGTGCATCACAACAGACCACACTGACCTTTACAGAATGACTTGGGTTGGAAGGGTCTTAAGATTATCTAGTTCCACCTCCCCTGCCATAGGTGGGGACAACTTCCACTAGATCTGATTTCTCAAAGCCCCATTCAACCTGGCCTTGAACATCTCCAGTGATGGGGCATCCAAAGTTTCTCTGGACAACCTGTTCCTGTATCAGCCTCACACAGAAGTATTTCTTTGTAATATGTAAATGAAACCTAGTCTCTTTCAGTTTGAAGCCATTCCCCCTTGTCCCATCACCACAAGTCCTTGTGAAAAGTCTCTCTCCTTTCCTGGAGGCTTCCTTCAGGTACTGGAAGGCCAAAATTGGGTCACCCCAAAGCCTTCTCTTCTCTAGGTTGAGCAATCCCATTTCTTTCAGTCTTTCTCCATAGCAGGCATGCTCCATCCCTCTGATCATCTTGAAAAGACAGATCCATCTACCCTGTGGTTTGTAGACAAAATATGTCATTTTTATTCCCTAGGCTGTGATTTTTCATGAGTGATTTGTATTCTTCTAAGTACTAAAAATTTTTGGGGACTGAGACTTTTTTCACTTTTTTTTCCTTCAGTGATTGATCCCTGGATAGTCAGAAAGTTTAAGGACTAAAATTAATTCTAGCAAAGAGAAGAAAAGAGAGCAGGGACTTTCCCCCTAGATTAGGGAAGGTGGTTATTCTATCACAGTGCTAGTGGAAGCTCTTTGAAGTGTTATATTCCTGTTATTATGGCATAAGACTTGAAAAAAAAATTCTCCTTACACAGAAAGCCGGTAAAATATTTGTATTTCTTACTGTAGCATATAAAAGGCTTCAATAAGCACAATAAACTTCCATGCTTTCTCTTCAGGTAGTTTTTCTCAGTGGGCTCATGGCATCACCCAAACCCACTAAGCAGAGGTACAGAATGGTATGGAAATGAAAAAACTCACATGCATGCATGCAGGTATTTGGCGAGTTTCAGGTCAGTTGGAGAGACAGCAAGCACAAGGTTCCACCAGTGACTAGGAGGCCCTTGAAAACAGCACACCATGGTGGGATGTATTTTCCAACCTCAGCTCAGTCCTTGACTTGTTGGTCTCCATGCTAGCTAACAAGCACAAGAGAGGAGGTGGTGGTGCTGCTGTGCAAATGCATTAATTCCTAATTCTGGTGGGAACAGAAAGTAAGAGTCAGTCCCTCTGAGGCTTGACAACTATTGCAGGCAGCCTGAGGCAGGAAAGGACAGAGGCAGTGACTTGGCAGGACAAATGAACTGATCAGAAGAAGCATTGATTTCCCTCTGCAGCTTTTACAGATAGTGCTTCAGATTTTGTGCAAAAGCTCCCACAGCAGGCAGAGCATCCCTCTCTGTACACACACACACACCAGACACAGACACACACATATACAGTGCAGGGGCCTGTATAGGAAACACAGACTGAGACACCCTCTATGTCTGTGAAAGGAAGTGTTAGAATTGGAAGAAGATTCTTCCAAGGAGAAAACATCAGGGACACATTTATACATAGAAGTAGAAATTTC
Organism: Sturnus vulgaris; assembly: GCF_052056855.1. Lineage (NCBI taxonomy): Eukaryota > Metazoa > Chordata > Aves > Passeriformes > Sturnidae > Sturnus > Sturnus vulgaris. Next base: position 146,953,481 of record NC_142243.1, read on the forward strand.
TCTCTGAATTTCATATAGGAAGGAGTCTGAAAGGCAGATTTTATAAACAGACCCCTTTGGATCTCTGAAGAGAGGATTTGAAAAGTCAAACACATCCAAGACATGCCTATAAAAGTAAAAATTACACTGCCCAGAGCCTTTTAAGCAACAGACTTATTTCAAACAACAGAATACTATAGCTCTTAGTCTTTCTCTCTCTCTCTCTCTTTGTCTGTGTAGACATACATTGGCAAAACTAACCCCTGAGTAAAGATGCTGTTAGTTTAGTGATTTTATCCATTACAGCTGTAAGACTCATGGCTGAAACTTGTTGATCCTTTCTGCTGAGCAATAAGACAGGCAAGTCAGATGCCCAGAGACAAAAAACCTTCCCTTTGTTTAGCAAAAGGAATGAACTAGTTGGGCCAGGAGTCATTTGCCTGTAATTTAAGAAGCATTTTGGGTAACTATTCTTTTATTATCAGAATAAGTTGAATTAATTCACTTGAAAGTGAAAAGATTTATATCCAGAATGCTTGAATAGACAGTTGTAGTCTGCATTGGATAGACACTATAAAAGACAAAGGATGTTAGAAGAGTCTGCCTAAGAGGAGAGCAGGAAACCTTAGGACCCATGAGTTATTCCCAGTCACTTTCAGAGAGATTTCTTTTCACAGTGCCTTCAACACAAACTGCTTTGCCCTCCTAGCACAGTGGGAACTAGAGATGTCTGCAGGCAAACACAGCCAGCATTGGAAATGTTTCTCCCTGCAACTGCTGAATCAGATCCCTTTAACTAGTCAGCCTTGAAACTTTTAGTGCACATTACATTTTTATTCTGCAAGGCACCTGGAGAGTCTATCCATGAGTGGTGTGCTGCTGTGTCCTTACAGCTTCAGCAGTTCAAAGGGGCAGACGGGAGCCACCAAACAAGATGTTTGCAGTTCTTCAGAAGGAACAAAACCACTTTACTTTTTCTTCCTTACTACCAGTCTTTCAAAGAAAAGCAAAATTTACAAGTGTTCCAACAGCTTCATTAACTGCTGCCTCTCCTCCATAGACAGCAAGGGTTAAGGATGCATGGCCCTGGCCACTTGTCAGATTTGGCATGCTGGAGCCAACAGCTGGTGGAGGCAGTTAATTAGTCCTTTGCCCTGCCCAAAGTTCAGCCTTGATTGGCAGGGAAAAGCAGGCTGCACCAGCCTGCTTCCCTCTTTCAATTAACAAAGGCCTGTGCCATCAGATTACCTTGGCAACATGCCATGGCATCCGTGTCATTTGGCTGCCTGAGCTTTGCCATGGCAACAGGAAAGCTAACCTTGCCAAGGCAGCATCTGGTCTATGGGTGGCAGATTACCTGCCAAACAGATTTACTAGTGCAAAGTGCTGCCCGAGAAAAGAGAGGAAGCAGGAAAATCTTGTGACAAAAAGGTGATTATCCATTTTTAATTTTTCTTTCCAAGCAAAGGTTTACAGAGGTCCGATTGCTGATGTGTGGGTTGGGCATGTCTTTATTCTTTCCGGGCATGAAAACCATTAAATAAATGAGGCTTTTTCTTAGCCACAAGGTCTTCTGGGCATTACAGAAGCAAAACTCTTTGTTGAGGACTAATTAATATAATGCAGTAACCAGGCTGGTTTTAACAGAGCACTGCTAGTTTTTCATTTCATTTTATCGCATCCATTTTGTTGTGTTGACACCAGAGATATCACATAATCATGGATCCAACTGCTCATAAACTGCATGGAAAATCATCTCTGAATGTCAGAATCACATCAGTTTCCACTGGCCTGTAAAACTTGAGGCCAGGTGGCACTAGATTTGTAAGTGGAGACTTTTCCAGTGGACTATCTGAACTCAGTGGGGTCTGCAGCTTCTGGATTTATAGAGAGCAGGGAAACAGACTGGATCCATCTCTACCAAACGACTCCTGAAAGTAAGTCATGCTACAAAGGAAAGCCAGAAAACCAGTGGGCAAATCCCGGTGCTTCCTCCGTTTTGGGAGACCATTCCTTTGTGACTCTAACCCAGTCAGTCCATTAACAGCAAGCTACTGTGACAAAGGCATGCTAATTAGACTCTCAAGTGGTATTTGAATGGAAATACAATAGGACAGCCCCAATGCAGCAAGGAGTGAAAGAACAAAGTTTTTTTTCCAGTCCCTCCTGGGTCGTTGGCACACATCTGACATTTCTGTGAAGCAACAAATGTGATTGAGGAAAATAATTTCCATCTTATTTCATTCTCTTCTTACAAACCTAAGCATCTTCTCATAAAGTACTTACTTCAGGATGTCCCTATCCCAGTTACTGGACCCTGGGATTAGTTTCGTTGGGTAGAGCATGGTGCTAATCATGCCAAGATTGTGGCTTGTGGGTTCAACCCCCATCTGGGCCGTTCACTGAAGTGTGAATGGACTCCATTATCCTTCAGTGTCCTTCCAGCTCAGAATATCCTGTGAAGGAAGTAGTGCAAAGAGTGATGGCAGCTCCAAGTAGAGCAAGCAGAGTGAATTTGCTGCAGTGGGGGGAAAGTTTGCTTCAGGTTGGAAAGGAAGGTTGGTCACCAATGCTTCACACACTCACCAAAAAGCACCATAACATTCTTTTCATTGCTAGTGGTCTAGATTCTTCTCTTCCCTTAGGTCTGAGCTTCTTATAAGACATAAGGGGTACATTTGGGGGAGCGTGCATGCACGTCTGTCAGCATCACACAGAACTATGTGTGCTGAGAAAGCAAAATCAATACTTAAATGTGGACAAAATCAATTGGACAGCTAGGACATACTTGAAAGGTTCTTGGCAGAAGGACAGCCTCAGAGATCAGAATACAAATAACTTGAAAGTTCATAATTTGGTATCTTTGTCTGAAAGTAATAGACAGCACCACTGTGAATTTGGGTCATCCTTATTCATAGAGAGGTGAAGATATTGAGAACTCTATCACCTCCTCATATTCACAGAAGTTTCACCAGAGTGGGTGCTCTCTTTCAGCTCTCTAGGCCATGCTCTCTTTCTGCTCTGCTCTACTATTAATTTTACTCTCTTCCATCCACTCTGGTTCTCCTGTTCATAATGCAAACATTATTTCAGTAGAGATCAGAGACAAGCCAAATCCTGCAGCTGCTCTGTAGATGACACAAGGAGACAGTCCATATTGACTTGCTGCTGCACCATCAGCAATTGCTGATGCTGAGATCATGTGAGAGATCAGGCCAGGGTTGGGGAGGATGAGCAAAGGGGAGCAGAGGGACTTCAATCTCCCTGGGAGGGATCAGCAGCTCCAGAACCTGAGCTGTGTCCATCAAGGATAGAAAAATACAGCCCCCAAGGAGAGCTGGGCTTCCTAGGGTGGAGGTCTGGGGCTTCCACGAGTCTTTCTCACTGCTGGGGACATGCTGAGGGATGTGGCCTCCTCGAGGACCCCAGTCCCCAAGGAGCCTGAGACATGGCCAGCCAAGCCACTGACACTGTGACTGTCTCTGAGCGAACATTCTCCCCTCAGTCAGGGACATTTTTCACCTGTAATTGAATCAGCTGCTCTCAAATAGTAGTGAACTGACTGTGGTTTGTGCATGACTACCTGCCCCATGAAGTGACAAGCTTGGCAGAGGTTTCGTCCTTCACTTCACCGCACTGATGTATCCCTCAACCAGACATTTTGAGATTTCCCTGCCCTGCCAAGATGAAGAAAGTAAAGAGTTCTTCCAAAGAAAGACTCCTGTCATTTTATATCAAATGTTGTCAAAAGTCAGGGAACAGCCACACTGATGAAAAACCTTCTGTCTCCAGCCTCTGGTATGTTCCTGACTCCTTTCCAAATCCCAGAGTTTTACCATGTCACTATTTCTGTAGGCAAAATGCATCTGAGCATATTTTTTTTCCTCTCTTCAGTAGTGGTCAAAATGAAATTCAGTAAAGGAAAAAAAAAGCAATAGTTTCCCCCTGTCTTTTAGGTAGTAGGTGTTACACTACAAACTGCTGGTTGGAAAGTTACTAAAGTACCTTGAGAGAGCTGAGCAGACCCACTGAGATTTTTTGACCTTTGCTCAAAGTGTTATTTACCCCAAAAGTTGTGGGTGCCCCATGCAAGGTGGGATGCCTGGGAAGCAAGGTGGGAAGTGCCAACACCCAAACACAACACACTGGTCCTTATTTTGGAAAGAAGGCAATAATGGTAGTGGCTAAATCAGAACTCAGTACTTTCTGGATCACTCGGATTCAGACACTCAGGATCAGTGGCTAATCCATAACCTGTTGTAGTCTTTAAGAGTAGAAATCTATTCCTTTCTGTAGCCCTGGGCTTGTGCCCTGAGAGTCAACTTCCACCACATGCACGAGTTCTGTAAAACACTAATCAATAGGTGACCATTTGAACTCTTAGTTCAGTGTCAGGGTGTAAAAATTAACAGATAGCTTTGTGTCTTCCAGATACGTGTGTTGTTTTCCTGAATGACGAGAGCTGTTTGCTTTAGCCCTCACATGATAGCTTTACTGTGCAGGAGTAAAAGAGAAAGGAACTAGAACTGCATATCTATATTTTGTTTACTTCTCTGTGTCTTACCTGTACCCATAGCAATTTTCAGACAAAATGAGAGAAGGAGGCACACAGACTTCTGATGCTGTCATCTCTCTGTGATCAGAAGTGTGTGCATTGAATATGTGCTTCAGAGGAGTGGAACTGATCTGAAACCCTGTCACCTCATATATACTGCTGGGCCACCCTAAGATATTCCAATAAATCCTTCTGGCTTAATTTCTAAGCTCTCTGGGGCATGGAGATATGGACAAAAGCAGCATGCTAAATGGCCTTCAGTATGTCAGGAAGCCTAAGAAACTGAAATCAAGTGTTCATTATCACAGAAACATTTTTATTGGAGGCTTGAATGTGCTGTACTTTGTAAGAAAGGCTTTCCTGCTATATAGGAATTGTTTCATTATTTACGGGGTTGAAGATTCACCACACTGGAGTCAGCAGGAAGTCACAAGAGAAATTTTTCAATAGCATAATAAGTGTTTTCATATGTGGAATTGAACCTTTCTCACAGCCTGAGAAGTCTATTTTACTTCAAATGGTGATACTGCCTCTTATGTGTTTGAAGGAATTTTGATGATCAAGCCATTTCCCCATGCTGAAAACTGACTCAGCAACCCAATGTATTGTCTCATGTTGGGATCGCAGATTAAGTAATTCTCTTTTATAATGCAGGTATTTTTTTGCAAGAGGACACCATCCTCACTGCTGTCAAAGTTTAATCCAGAAGTAGGTCAAATCCAGATGGTGAGTCAGGAAATGCTAATGTGTTTTAATTATTAGGCTATTTTTAGAAGGTTCAGCATCTTGTATAGCCAGAAAGAGAAGTGGAGCAGAAAGTAAAATCCGAGTTAGATGATTTTCTCTTCTTGAGATAGGGAGATGAGTTATGCATCATTGACACCATTAATGAAAAATAAATTGTGACAGTTCTAGGTCTAAAAGCTGAGTTTCAATGCAGAGCATCTACCCCAGAAAGCAGCACTTCTTGTTTACTTATGTCATGTTTCCTGAATCCCAACAAGTAACAAAAGTTTTCAGTCTGTCCTTCAGTTATCAGTTCTATGTCCTCCTTCCTCCCATTATTAGGACACTGAAAATACCAGTTATTTTAACCTTCAGGAAGTTCTTGGAAGTATTTTCTTTGTGACTGAGACTGTATGAGTAGAAAAACTTGAATTTTTCAGGCATTTGCTCATTTCTGGTAATAGGTAAAATGATGTAAATACACATCAGGTATGCTTAGCTCAGACTTCTCCTGTGTATTACAAGCTTTAAACAGAATCATCCCGAGGTTGAGATTAATCTAATGATTGGTGCTGAGATATTTTACACAAAAACATGGAGATGCATTTGAAAGTCTGGAGCAACAGACCTAGATTTACTGGATATCAACTGCAACTCCTGATCATGGTTCATTTCTGTCTAGTGTACCTATTTCCTGAGCGTGATCTTGAGCAAATCATCTGCATTCTCTGCCCATCATGTGCAGCATAAAGAAAACAACACCCTATACCTCATAGCTCTCTCTTATTATTCTTATAAACACATATAATGTTTATATGTGTAGCATCTGGCAATACAATTCTACTCCTGTTTGATACTCCTCAGCACTACTATAAAAATAAGAATATTTATTTTCAGAAAATAAAATAAAGTAAAATAAAAGGATTCCTTACCCTTTTCTCATCATGCTACTTGTGAAACCAAGCAAAGTACAACCATTACTGATTTTTCCACGTAAATGGAAATCTCCATTCAAATTAAATCTTTATGCAGTTATCAAGTAAGGAGAATAACATTAACAAAGTATAATGCAAACAGTAGAACAGGTGCAATGAATAATCCAGCCATTCCAGATTTCCTGTCTTCTGCCTCCATCCTATCCCTGGAATAATTACAGCGTTTTTCTTAGGCTGAAAAAAATGCTCATCTTGCAGTTGCAAGCATATCATGTGGGATTTCAGTTTTATTTTTAGTCAAGTGGATTTGCTGCCTCTTGTCAGTTTATTGTGTCGTGTTAGCAGGGACATTTAAACAGAACAGAGTTTTGCTGGAGCTCCAGTGGTCTCTTGCATATAAAATCAAAGTTCTCTTGCTTGCTTCATGTTCTCATTCATTCAGTGTCTCAGAGCCTGCCAGCTCTGTGGGCAGGCAGCCAGTTTTGCATTTACTGCAGGTTTTTGTGTTGGCTGCCAGTCACAAAGGGTGGTGATAAATGGATTCAGCAGCACCTATTAGGATTAACTGAAGGCTTAAATTCATTTTGAACCCTCTTACTGCCAAAATTAATTATACTAAAATTAATTATGCTATGTTATCCACTGAAGAACAGGCCAAGGTGAGGAAAATACCCACCTTCATGTTTACTGCAGCCTGGAGCTGAAGTAACCAATGGAATCTATAGAACTGAATCCATCAGGCTCACTAGACTCTTAAAGATTTTGTACAGCCTGCTTTCACCTGTCTTCAGGTTTTTTTCTCAGAGACCTTGTTCCACACGCTGGCTACAGTGATTCAGATCTATCAGAACAGCACCTGTATGGTGATCTGCAAAACTATTTGGGCAGTAGGAGTATCCTCAAATTTTAGCAAAATCATCGGCTCAGTTGGAATCCCAGTTACTGCATGGTACCTATTTCATGATATGGCATTTGGAAGAAATATGTTAATTAGAAATCCGTGACTTGATTGTTTTGCAAACCAATGAGGTTCTGTCCAACTGACCTCTTGTTTGCAGTAATTTAGTCTGGAATTGTTTTGAAGAGAAGCTGCTGAAAAGCAGTGTGATACCAAATGGAAGCCCTGAAACTCTCTACTGTCAAAGCAGCAGGCACAGTAGGACCCACCAGGGAGACACAGAGATGGTGAATTAAGTTCTGCAGTGTCTATATAATGTCATAGCTTGCACTTAAGAACACCACCATTGGACTAGAGCTCCCTTTTGAAACTGGGTGTTGGTGTGAGTTATATTGGCAGAATCTGTTCTAGCTACACAACAGGAGGCAGGTTCAACACTGATAAAATGACAAGAAAATCACAATGTCTCACTATATGACTTCTTACATTTTGTGTCTTCTTCTGTAATCTGATAGGGTGTGAGGCCCACCTACAAAATAAAAGCAATCAAATTCCCCTGATCAGAAAGCCTCTCACTGAAGGGAGGAGTATTGTTTAAAAGATGGAGGAAAGAAAGGACAAAATGTAAAAAAAAGTTATATTATAGAAATATCGATTAAAAAGTAATGAAATATCACTCTTTCCTGCTGTCCCACAGACTAATCCGGAGAAGGAATTTGTGTATCTTGACTATTTCAGGGAAGGGTCTGATTGATTTATCCTTGCCACAGGTTCACCTATAATGCCTACTATAACAAAAAAATAATCTCTTCAAAACTCTACTCAGTAATTTGCATTCAAGGCTATCCTACTTCAGTCATCTCAAATCAAATACTGCTCTGCTCATTTTGGTACAATTCTATACTTCTCTTTCTACTGTCTGCCTACTCTTAACTTGCAGAGAAAAATCTTGCTTGTCTCTCCTGTGGAAAAATGTGGTTATTGGTAGATATTTAGACTTACTTGCCCTTTGAAAATCAAATTATACTGCTTTGCCAACTAGTTGTGTATATCTTAGAATGTTGCCAAAGAGCATGTTTTCACTGAGGATTTTTTTAATTTTTTTTTTTGTATAAAGGTAGATGTAGAAATACCAATAGAATCAAAGCTAGGTTGATTTGGTTTTTTTCCTTCTTTTGAGAAATTATGTGTTTTACTGACAGAGAAAACATTCCAGATGGGCAAAATATGGGTAAACCAGATTCAGGCCAGGAGCTTGAAACATGTATCAGAAACATTAAGGTCAAAACTGAATTAACTATGGGTTCCCTCTCTCTTCAACAAGGAAACACACATGCTTTTGGAGTTATTCAGTCCAATTATGATTTGAATCTTTATAGGGAATGTAGGAAGGACTAAATTCTTAGTTTCTGGCACCTCTTTACCAGAATTCTCCAGAGTAACTCATTAATAGCTTCATAATGCTCAAGAGTCTTGGAAAAAAATTCTTATAATCAGTAGACTTACATTGGACATTAATATCATAAGACTCTTCCATATTCTCCTTTGTCTTCTCCTTTGTCTTTTTCTCAGTCTTTTTCATTACACTAATGACCATTTTTTCATGCCCTTCTTGAGAGTTTGCATATTCATTTATTTGTTCAGAACATGGAAACAGAATACTGATCTGGGTGCACCATTAGGTCTGACTCACAAGCACATTTTGAAGTTCTTGTGACATTTGACTTCTTCCATCCATCTGCAAGTTTTCTGAAGTTCATTTACATATTTCAGTTAGAGACTAGAATGTCTTGACAAAGTAGTTTGAATGTGAAATATACAGTACCTTGATAGCTTGGGTAGTTTAATTCCAGATGAGAAGGTGATGATGGCAGCTTCTGAAAAAAAACCAGGAATCAGTCACCTGCTACGCCAAAGATTCCAGGGAAGATGACCACCCAAAACTGTGCAGCATTGGGTATAGGAGTGGGTTACATGGCCCAAAGGAAGACACTAAATATCAACACGAATGGTGATATTTCTTGCTGCAAGGAGTGCAATTCTTCGAAGTGTCATTGCTGCAAAACCTCAACATTTAAACAAGGCTGCAGGGTCAACACATAAACATCCTGGAATCCGACCCGGTTCAGAACAAAGGAACACTCTGTAATATTAGCAGGATCTAATTGAACCTCTTGGCTGTTAAGCAAAGCAATTAACGATGTAACAAGCAATCATCCCTGATGTTCAGTTAGCAAAATAAACATGATAAAATATGTCCACAACATTTTGAGACAAAACCTCAGAGAGAGTTACCATGTGCTCTTACATCTTCCTCTGTGCAAGTAGTGCATCGTTAGCAAAGTATTATCCATGTGTTTTACACCACTGTCTAATTGAACAGAAGGCAGTTAAGAAGATCAAAGAGCTCTATTAACAACAGATAACCACAGAACAAATATGATTAAAGTAATTACAGAAGGAAGTAATCTGCTAATTCTTAATGATTCCTAGGACTCAGAGAGGAGTTCTCAAAGTGATTCTCCTCACTGGAAATCAGGGTGTTACTGCAATGGACTGATGTGATATTTTGGGTTTCAAAGTGTGAGCAATTTTCCTATATGTGCTGTCTCTTATGCCTTCCCTTAAACTTCATACTCAGTTATAACATGATTCAAAGTGGAAACATCCTTACCAGAACAAATACCAATCTTTCTTTTCTTCATCTCCCTTCCCCTGTCTTTTGGTGCCTGGCAAAATTTTCCAGACCTCTTTGATTTTTAGCCAGGACTTAGCTTTACCTTCTAGATAGCCTCTGGGAACAAATGCATGCAACTTTCCTCACACTTCCTTTCCCTACACATCCTTTCCATCTTATCAACTAAGACCTGAGATGATTTTACATTCCTTCCACTCTTCCATCTCTCATTCTACCTTAAAATCTCCTCCCTTTCTTACCTCACCATTTCACCTCAGACATCCTACCAGCATTGACACTAATAAGCATTTCCTTTTTGTTCTTCTTCAGTAGACAACTGCATAGTTAGTTTAGAATTAAAGGGAGATACATATACGTTTATCTATATTGTGAGGGGATTTGGAAGTCTTCCTGAGAAAAGAACCTTTGAAATGTGCATCTTCTGTGTTTCCCCTCTTTTCTCCCTTTCCCAGACATTGTTTCTCTTTTGCTCTTTCCTGTCTTCACTGGCACCAAAATATGCTTGGCCTTGGTGTCTTCAAGCACTGAATTGCAAGCACCTCTACACATCATTGTCTGATATTACACAGCTTCTAATAGTGTCTGAATCTTCTCTGTATTACTTTGCTGTTGACATTAAGGATCACAACTAGAACCAATGGAAAAGCTCCTTTAACCTTTCATGGTCTGAAACTATCACATTTTGTTCAGCTATAATCAATGCACTTATTCAAAACCCATGTTGTACCTTCAGAGATGCACCATGCACATACAGAAACTATATTTTCTCTAATCCTTGCTCTTTTGCTTTTTTATTCTCTCCTCTTCAGATGCTGCTTAAAAATTTCAATTCCTGGTATCTTGAATCACCAAAGTATTTGTTCTCCAGGCCTGAGATCTTGCCTCTGCACCATTTGTTTTTTTCTGTAAGATCCCCCTGGCAGTAATTCAGTGTCTTTTGGAAATCAAATATTTAAATTTGATAAAGATAATAGTGTTCTGTCTCTGTTCTTAATTTCTGAGGTGTCCAGCTTTGTCACATTATCTGATCTTTGTAGTTAGAGCTTTCTCCCTCTCATAGTAACACAGACATCACATTGTCTTCTCCACTTACAGGTGGGTAAAATACAGCAAGGTAAAATATACAATTCTCATAGTCACAAATAAACACAACATATTCCTGAGACAATACTATCTCCTGATTTTCACCCCACTTGACTGGTAACTACACTGTCCTTGCTGCCTTTTAGATGAACTGTTGTCATCACAGCACCTGCTTGAAGACCCTGGACTGCAGGAGTCAATTTCTAAAGGGATGTGGGGGATAATAGTTTCCAGGTAAGGACAGTTGCCAGGATCATCCTTAATTGATTAGCTGACGTGTAATTTTGTCATATTCACACTGTGCTTTCAGGGTTTTTGATCTGCGGGGTGCTCTGGGAGAAAGTTTCTCATTAGAGTCACTTCAATAGGAAGTTTTGCTTTGTGTAGGCTGGGCTGTGCAGGATGAGGTGTTTTACAGTAGCAGGCAACGTTCTTTATTGAGAGCTAATGAACTTGTACAAACAAAACTCTCTGTGCAGCTGGGAGAGGAAAGCCTGCCCATTGTTCATGGGGGTATATTTACCAGGCTATTTCAGGCTCTGAACCAGGCCATTAACTTGATTGTGCCTCAGAGTACCTGAAGTCGAAGCCTATGTCCTCCAAAACCCAAATGGAAAGAGGGAAATGCTTCCAGAGGGCAATTCAAAGCATTTTGATTACCTGTAAGCTGTCGGTATAAGCAGGGTGAACCTTTCTCCTCCATCCATATGGATTTTGCAAAGCTTAGTGAAAGTCTCTGTAGATTCCAACAAAGATGGCAGGAAGAGGCTCAGCCATCTGGTAGGAGGTAAGACGACACCTGCCTGACCAATTTTCTTAGAGAGGAGTGTTCTCCTCCATGTGGTATGTGTGGAACATGAATGGATCCTGCTACCAGGGGACACGAGGATTACTGTGCTTACAGAAGCACAGAGGTCCCGAGGTGGGAAGAGATCCATTTAGATCATTGATCCAATGAGATCAGATCCCTGCAGGGCTGCCTCATATTCACTTCCATTTTCTGTTTGAGAGCTAAGTCAGTACTACTGTCCCTTGACTAAATCTAAGGGCACTAAACAGACAATTTGTACTTTTGCCAGGTAAGGTTCTTAAAATCTGTGTGCAGTGTCTTAGGCAGTTTGTGGGCTTTTTTAGGAAAGAGGATGAACTTGAGTGGATGGGAGAGAGAGGATAGGAAAGGGAAAATGGGAAGTCTTGACTATACATTTCACTCCTATTTTTTAATAAAACTAACAAAGAATGAAATTTTATTTTAGGAATGAAATTACTAGAGATATTCTCTTACTGCATAACTCCCTACTTACAGCTTTCTACTGAAAGGCTGACATTTCTTTCCAAGATGCTTTTAAGGTAGGAGCTTAATTAAATTTAGAAAAGACAGATTGCTACAGCTGTGCTGGTTAGTCTGTGGCTTTCTTCCCTACTTTTTCTCCACAAAGGTGATTATTGTTGACTTAGACTATAATTTTAATTTTATTTTTTTTCAGAATGCAAGTTCTCACATTCCCCATGCCATATAGCTTGAGTAGGAAAATGGCACTCTCCATTTCCATTCCTTCATGTGTTGTGCTTCAGCTGTATTTCTAAGCAACACTGTGAAGTGTAGGTGGTGAGAGACAGGAGATGTTTTAACTGAGATTTTTAATATTTACTTTTTATAAGAGCTTTTATTCTTGCTAAATTTGAACTAAGTGGAAGCTAATAGATCAACCAAGCCTAAAAATCCCATTGCCAAATAAAATATACAAAGCATGAAGTTAATAGCTATTTTTATAAAACATGTTGCTACTAAAAGAAATAGTGGATCCTTTCAGCTAATTCTCTAACCTTTATTTTAGGCATGTGAATAAAATTCCTCGTTTTAAAACAATGTTTAGTCTTCAACAAATTTCCTTCATGCCACCGGGATCTGATAATGCTTAGCATGTAGAATGAGCAGGTGATTTATTCAGGTGCTTGAAACCATAATCCTGCAAAGATTTATTGTTTAAAAATCAAGTTTAAGACTTCATTGTGCATTCTGAAACCTAGTTTCTAAGTTCTTGTTTTCAGTGTGTTGGCGTTTTGATTAACCGATGTGTTTAACATACCTTTACTATGAGTTTGCAACATTTAATGCATATAATATATTCCCTAATAAATAACTGCATTTTTATTAGCTGAATAGTTAGAAGGACATGACTGATAAGTAAGATGTCAAATAAATCAGTACCAAAAATGACCAACTTTGGAGGCCAAACATAGAAAAACCTTAAATCTTTGCATCTTCTATAGATTTATTTATAAATCAATACACAAATCACAGCTGGGAAGTTAGATTAAAGAGTAATTAGCTTTAGATCAAACTGTCTTGATACACTGTAAAACAGCCAGAACTTTGGGAAAATAATTAACTTGCCAATTGTTTTGTATTCCACCACAGCTTGGACTAGTTTGAAGACAGGTTTCTTCACGCAAAAATTGTCACTTATATTGCAGTGGTGAAGTAACACAATAATTGAGGGTAACTGCATAATGAACATAGAAATGTGACCACGTCTCTAAATAGTTATATAGTAATAATAGTTATACAGCAATATTATCTATTTTTCTACTAGAAATTTTTCTTTCATGTGTTTTTCTGAATGTCACTAACAAAGCAGAAATTCTTGGTACTGAGATCATCTTTTCCGTGGCTGTTCTTTTCCTTGCTGTTGATCTCTTTCCTTCACGACCCCCACTTTAAAAATGGTACATCTATCTGAAAGCATACATATATCTATATATTTAATATTATTTTTCTTTTTTAAGTGGCATATGTGGGGGAAATGGAAGTTTTTTACATGCCAGAATTCAGCTGCCTTAGTGGGAAAGTGAAACAGGTTAAATCAAATTAAACCTAGTCTGATTATTATCTTTAAAAAGGAGGAAAATATTCTTGTCAGCTAGTGGAGAAATACTGAGATAAAGCAAACACAAAGCAAATTTTCTAGGTATTGTGAATACCCAGAATTTCAAGAGTAGTAAATATGTAGATGAATATCTCAAAGTGAACCCATTTTTGCCTTTCCTATCATCACACACAAAACCTTGGGCAAAAGAAGATATGTTGAAAGTTATGCCTACATTTTACATTCTGGAATTATCTTTTCCTGCAGTTATAAAATGATATTACTAGAATTGGAGATGAAATCTTAATTTCACTTTCTACTGGTTGTACTTCAGAATTTACTTTGAGCTTTTTGTGCTTAGCAACACTTCATGACAACTAAAATGCTTCCTTCTAGTTATATAATCCTATTTTCTTAAGGAAAAAACCCAACCAACCAACAACAACAATAACAAAAACCCCAAACAAACTAAACCCTAAACCTCCAAATTCCAGCAGAAGTTAACTTCAAGATTTTAAGCATTTTAAGTATGTTTTCTATCATGAAGGTCTTAGCTTGTTTGGTAAGGAAATGCACAAAGGGCAGTTGTGTGCTTGCAGTACTCACAAGAACAAGCCAAGCTACTGTGAGTATCCCTCAGCTCTTTCTGGAATTCATGGAAAATATGCTAAATTTATATTCTCTGTGATTTACTATTACCATTTCCTTCATGCAGTTCATGAAGCATTCTCACAAAAAAAAGGCCTTGCACTGACACTGTAAGAGCACTCAGAGCTCATCTCAAAATAACAGAATATTAATGAGTGAATCCCTGTAGGAGAACTTCGCTCACTGCTGTTTCCTGTAAGAGATGTCTGATACATTTTCTGTCTGTTCCTGAGCTAAAAGGGAAAAGCAGTTCAGGGTCTGCATGAATTGTAACTCAACTGGTGTAGAAACTCCAAGGTAGGGGCCAATAATTACTGCAGAGAGAGAAATCCAGTATCTTTAATTGCTATTTCTACCAAGTTCTGGGGAATTATCTCTCTACCTATGGAAATGATTTAAACTGGAACACAAGGAAGAAAATATGCTTTTCCAATAATCATAGAGTTTCTTTTCTAAAGAACAGAGGTTTTGTTCTGAGTCATGTTTAATGAAATTTAACAATTGGGGCCATTTCCCCAAAGGTGAACATTTATTCACAAATCACGACTTGATGTTCAGTGAGGTCTGTCATAATACACTTGTGGATCTGGGACAGGCATCCTGGATGGAAAATTTGTAGTTTAGCTTATCATTCATTAATTTTTGTTCTTCAAGTGAAAGATGAAGTAGGTGGAAGGGCTGCAGAACAGCAATCTTATGGTGTCTCTATTTGCTGTGTGTCTTTATTGGTGCTTCCTGAGATATTTACCACATTAAGAGTTTACAGGCACTCTAAATAAATGCCAATAAACAGTGTGAATTTGTGAGAGGAGTGACAAACCTGAGAGAGCATGACCCTTGAGCTTGGGTGATGTAGAGTGCTGGGAGTTTAAATAATCAGGGATATTTTCCAGTAATGTTCCATTTTCCAGAGAAGAAAAGTCCTTTAAAAAGATTCACAAACTTTGGCTCATAAAGAACTTTCTGATGCTGCATCATCCCAGTACTTGGATATAAGCATTTAAATCTTCTGGAAGAAAATAAGTACATACCATATTTTGGAAAAATAGTGTTGAATGTTTTTTGAAAGATAGCATTAAACATTCTAAATCTAAGCTGGAGACCTGCTTACTCTATGCTGAAGAAAAGAGAGCAAGACTGGTAGTTCCCAATGTTAAAGTTAATTGTAGTGGAGGAAATGTCTCTTGGTCAATAATGTGGTAGGATAAAATGCAGGATAAAAATGGGGTGATGGCATTACACAATAGATAGAGGAGAGAATATAAGAAATGGTTTAATATTCGGTCAAGAAGGCACAGTCAGAACATGTCCTTCCCATGTGTTAACAGAGCTTCTGAATAAAGTGTCCTCTTGCATCAGAACATGCTGAAGATTGTCTGCTGAAACATGTTAGTGATTGCATGGATGGAAGTGGGCTCATGGGACTGAGTTCACATCCTGCTAATGAAGGACTGACATCACTGGGGTAAAAAATAAATGTATTCACCACATGTTTTTCCATGAATGAGAATGTAACATAGTTTTGTGACAATTATTATCCAAGACTTACCCACAGCATGGCAAATGGTGATCTGCAGACACAAGAAGCAATAACGAGCACTAACCTTCTGGAACACTATTCATTAATTTTTTGTTAAATTCATTGATGTTACAGCATAGTAATCTTCCAGCTTCCTGTGACAAATCTCAGCCCACTGTAGAAGACGGAAATACCTCCTGAAGACCACTTTTTCAAAAGCTTCAAATAGTATTCAGCATTTTTATTGCTAAGGGAAGACAAATATAAGGTGGGGCATTGAGAAACAAAATTATTCTGGTCCAATGAATGCTTTAAAAAAAAAAAACCTCCTGAAAGCTGAATGAACAGTGGTTTAGTTGATGGTAGGAAGTTATGGATTATCATCTCAATTCCATTTTTCTGTTGCTATAATACTTGGTATAAATTTTTGTCAAAAAGGGAGCAACAGCCTTAGGAGGTTAATGATTAATTTAAATTGATTACCTTGTGTTCACCTGACAACAGTATCTGTCTCTGACAATAAATGGAGAATATTAGAACTCCTCATCTTTGTATCAGTTGAGGCAGAAAAAAAAAGTGTAAGGGGGCAGTAATCTCATTTTAATAGTTACTGTTGTAGAGCTTCTGGCATTAGATTTCCCCAGACGGAGACGAATTATTTTACCCTTGAAGTCTCGAGATTGCTATAGTTGAACAATGGATAATGATGCTAAATACAATCTTTGTTTAAACACTGTCTAGCAACATAAGAGACACAAATAACTGTTAAAAAATGTAATTACACTGTAAAAAAATGTAGACCAGGAGAAAAATTGTGGCTGTCCCAGGAAATCTACGTACTGGTTTGGCTGTCTTCATATTTCACATGAACCATATATATCCAAGAAATTTCAGTTTCTTCCACAAGACACACACTATTTTTAGGCTTGTTTTCACTTGTACATTATTTATAGAAGTATTGACATTATAATTCAAATTATCCATCCTTTTTTTATTTTTTTTTGTTTACATGCTCACATATATGTAGATGAACAGTGCAAATAATAGATTCTTCAATTCTCCAACAGCATTAATAATTGTTTTTGATGCTGGCAAACATTTTTCACTGTCAAACAATAAAGAATATTAATTTCTCAAAACTTTGTTTCTTTGTTTTTATGACAAATTTTAGTCATTTATTACACTGTTTAAATAATATTTTGATACTTTCTATATTTTCTAAATTATTGCAGCTAAACAATTAGCTATTTTCTTTGCAAAGCAGCAGGTCAGCCCCAAAAGCTGCCTAGAAATGGGTATATGTAAATCGTATCTTTAGCCTATATGATGCTTATTTCTTTACCCACACTACACAAGTTAACCACACAACAAGACGGTCACCCAAAATAAAACAAGCCAGCATTTGCTGCTAATTTTTGTTGCTTTCAAACTGTGTTTTGCAGCACCCACTCACTGAAAATAGAGTTTGCTAGAATTAGTACTAGGATGTGAAATTCAGCCTGGGTGAAACAATGAGTTTCCGTTTTCCTTGTCCTCTCTCCACTGGCAGGTCTTGCTCTGGGGTATCCCGGGAATGTTGCTGTGGGACATTTTTAGCCTTTTGCCAGCTGAATGATAATTGTTTCCTATCTCAGAGTCTTGAGTTCCATGCATCCCTCCTCCTCCCCCGTGCCCTGGATTGAAGCTCTGAGCTTCCTGTGAGGTCTCTGCAGCAGCCCCAAGGGCCTCTTCTGCTACCATATGTATGTAATCACAAACTGAAAACTTTTCTGCTTCTTAAAACAGAGGGCTGCCATGTGAGATAACTATCTACAGATAGCAGCCTCACACTGAAAAGTCTTCAGATCCACCCCTCTGCTGATTTTTTTTTTAAATTGTCCTTTCATGCTTTTTTTTTTTTTGGTCGTCACAAACGTTGGTATTAATATAATGAATGAGCAACATTAATTAATTAATTAATTATATCAGGACACAGTTCCACCTTAAGAACTTAGCAGCATGCCAGACCTTCTCCACACTAAGAAACACACAGCAATGCATAACCAAAAATCAATTTAACTGCCCAGTTGCTAGTCAGGAGATGACACTTAAATTGGTAGGCAGAATCTAAATTATTTTAAGTCTATCTTATTCATACTCACCTGAATTTATTTACAGTGCAAGGACCTCAGGGCTCTAAGAGCTCTGAACCATAAGCACTGGAATTCTGGGGCCAACTCAGCAGCATGTGGTTATTTTAAGGGCCTTCTGGAACTCTGCATCCAAATGCAAGGGTATTTTTGTTGCTCATGAAGCAGTTGCAGATCCACTGTGGTGATTTTCCAGGCTGATACTGGAAAATGGACAGAAAAAAATTAAACTTTCACTAATTCAAGCTAAAACAACAACAGCAACAACAACAGCAACAACAACAACAACAACCAACCAACCAAAACCAACAGAAATAAAAGCTGTGATGGTTCATTAGCTTCAAGGAAAGCTGAAACTCTGCAATGGGGTTGTAGCTCCAGAAGAGCATCTCTTCAATTGGGATGGGGACCACTACCAGCTACCACTGAGTAGCTCTGTCTGCAAGCTATGCCAAAATAAACACAATTTTTGTGTGAAACAGATTTTTTTTATACAGTAGTTAAAATCAACTCTCTCAAATGAACTGAGAGGAAGAAACTAATTTAAAGTCTGCCCAAACAAGTGCCAATTCTTAACTTATAAAAGAACCTGGGGTTTATTCTATGATTTCTTCTCTTATTTAAGTGGTATCTCAAAATAATAATAACAATAATTACAATAATCTTCTTTTCCAAAATTTTTGCCATTTAATGAAGCAACAGTACTTTGCTTCCAACTTTTAAACGTGGGTCAATGTAATGCAGCCAGTCTAAGTAAAGCTATGGCCTATTCATTGTAATAAACCCAGAGTAAATTACTTCAAATAAAAAGTATAATCTACATGTTACATAAACCAGTGTTAATAATGTTACATCGAATGTCCCCCTAATCTAGGAACATTTCAGTATTTCATCTTGGAAAAAAGGAATGTAGTTGAGAGGACAACATTGTTCCTAGAAAATGGAGATCACAGCATTAATACCTGAGCCAGCACAAGCTCCTTTGTAAGAGTCCTCTGACGTGGCTTGAGCCAGATTTCAAATTACCTCAGCTTCTACTTCTTCTTTATTCAAATTCTTGTAACCTAGAGCAAGGAGGGTGAGGGGGTGGTGGTGTTTGGTTTTGTTTGTTTGCTTCCCCTACAAAATGAGTGACTCTCAATTAAGAACTTCCATAAGGTTTGGATTCTAAAGCATGTTCAACACTCCCACTGCAACTCTTCCTAAGAAAAAAAATCTATGCTCAAAAGCAAAATAATGACTTCCTAATCAACTGCAGTACAATTTTTGTTGCAAATGTAACCTTAAGTATATTTGCACTTTCATCTTCTTCACAACATGATTTCATTAGGCATTTGTGTGGTTTTTTCCATTGTTTAAGGTGTTAGACATGGATTTTTTTTTTTTTTTATAGTTTAACCTCCCTTCTCCTTCCTCGGCCAGGGAAAAAGCATTTTTGCTCTTCTTTATGTCAATATTCCTTTTAACAACTTTGGAAACACAGGCTCTTTTTGGAGTTATTTCCATCAGCGTAACTGAGCGATGAAACAATTCACGAGTGCTGATAACCAACAAATTTCATGTGTGCAGATATTTCTTACATTGGTAACAGACACTCAGTGATGGAATTATGCAGTGAAGGTAAATAAAATCCAAGGGCAAATTTAGTTTTTTGAATAATTTGATTTATTTATAAACCAGATGGCAAGTTTAACTGGCTAGTTGTTTGGTGTGCAGATAGAATTATCTTATTTTCTCTGTGAGGCTTTTCTTTGACAGTACATGTTGCTTTCAGCCTTGTGACAGGAACTTTGACTTTCCATAAGTTTAGGCTTCCCTGTAAATTGGAAACTGAAGGAAAAGACCAAATTTTTGCCAAGCCACACAGAGAATTCAATGCCTTCAATGATATACCAAATGTGGGTACTTCATTTTTTTTCTCTGAGTTTGGAATATTGAGAAAAAGTTATTAATAGTGCTGGTAATAGTACTGCTAATTCAAAATATTATGAACAACAGGTATCTCTTGTTAAAAAGATGTTTCCAGTTAAAGAGAACATTATTTAATAGGAAATGCCAATATTTGAAAATGGATTATATGTATCTATGTAATTTAATTCAGTCCTCTGAAGGAGAAGTCACTGAAGGAGCACATTCCCACTTGAAGAGCATTAACTCCAAGCTTGCTGTCACTAAACTAATCTTTCCTTATCTTCTATTTAACAGAAGGAATTCCTCTCCCAGTTGGAACTGCCAGGTTTTTCTTAGAAATCCTCCTTGCAGAGGAGACTCTGAAAGCCTAAATTCCACAGAGTGTTTTGTCTTGCTAATGACTTCAGAGCACAATTGGATGCCCAACTGTGCATCTTTGTACTTGGGCTGGTTTGGGACTGATTTGTCCACAGGGGGAAAGTAGACAGCTACAATTATGTCTAAGGGAATCCTCCTTCAGAGCATGTGGGGGACAGGAGCACCACTGCTCTGGCAGACCGTGTTCTCTCTGCAAAAGGCAATAGCTAAAGAAGGGGGTTGACAATGGGATGAAAGGTTTTCTCTGAAGTCATTAAACTGTGAGGAAATGGTGAGGGTCATGAATTGTTACATAAAAGGAATTAATGAGCATGAGGTGGGAGGTAAAGGTATTAATGGGAATCTGACACCTAAATTATAAAGCAGTCAAGCTCCCAGACCAGCAAAGAGTGTCTGCATTTTCATAGCAGATTTATATTTTGATGATCAGATACTTGCATTTCAGTGTTTTCATATTGGCTTTAACCATAAAGTTGTTAAAACTGTGAAGACATAAACCAACTTATTCACACTATGCAGTGTTCATATATTTGTCTGTAAATGTCTATCCCTATTGATTTCCTCAGGAAAAGAAAGGTCAGAGGAGCACCCTGAACCAGAAAGGCCCTTGTACTCAGATTAGGGGTACAAAGAAGAAGTTTGAGAGAGTCCAGTGATACAGCAGTGAGGGAAGAAAGGGAGCACAAGTAAATAGGGGTGATACTATAGACTTCAAATGCAGAACTAGAAAATAATGTGTATCAATGGCACCCACCACACCTCAGGTTAACCAAGAACTTACAGTTTATCTTCACGGGCATGTGAAGACACAGAGAACAAGCTGACTTCACAGCTACTGGGAAGCCCTGTCCTGCTACAAATCCTTGTCCTGAAAATAAACTCAAAACTGGAAGAAAGCTCCTAAAAATGTGCAGTTGTAAGCAGCACTGGTAGTGTAGGAGAGAGAACCTTGTCTTATATGGAATATTTGGGGTCAGCAGCAGGGAGAAGTCTGAACTGGCAAAGTATGAATTAGCAGGACTGTTGTGCTCTCCTTGCTCCCCAGCATTAGAGCAGCATCTCTCAGGTACAGAGAATAGAAGATGTAAGGAGAACTCTGCTTTTCCTTCCTTTTTCCTGTCCACCACTTAAAATTTGATCTTCAAACTCATGGTCTGCTTGAAGTAATTTTTAAACTCCCTTGATACCTTCCTAACCAGCAGCAAAATACCCAGGATATATATATATAAAATCTC
Organism: Sturnus vulgaris; assembly: GCF_052056855.1. Classification (NCBI taxonomy): domain Eukaryota; kingdom Metazoa; phylum Chordata; class Aves; order Passeriformes; family Sturnidae; genus Sturnus; species Sturnus vulgaris. Next base: position 146,975,045 of record NC_142243.1, read on the forward strand.
CCAGAATTGCCCACAGTTTGATAGTACCAGCTGGGATATATCACAGGCATTGGTGATTTTACCAATTTTGCTAGTTGCAATTAGCAAATTCTGCTAATTTGTTCCTGTCAAGTATTGGTGCTAGAAAGGGCTCATTTGCACAGAGGACTCCCCTTAGCTGCAGGCTAACAAAGCTATTGAATACAGAGCATATTTATTGTTGGGACTGGAAATAAGATTAGTGGGAAAGGATATTTATTTTAATTTCTTCCAGGTGGCATAAAGCCTTGAGTTGTTTTGTTTTGGGGGTTTTTTTTGTTGCTGTTTTTGGTGGGAGTTTTTTGTGTTTGGGGTTTTTTTTGTTGTTGGGTGGTTTTTTTTTGTTGTTGTTTTTTGTTTTTCTCTGTGCTAATTTAAGAAAAGTTTGTGGTTCAGGAATTAAAGACCTAATTAAGCTGCATGTCAAAACCAACAGAATACCAATACAAGTGATTCCTTCTGACAAAAAAGCCTTTCAGATTGGTCTTTAACCTTGTTTAAGCATCAAATGACAGATCTTCTGAGAAACAGCTTGTCTTAAAATCACTCCAACAGTGACAACTCTAGCCCTTAAAGATCACCAGTCTGCTTCTCCCCACACAATTAATACCAGCTATACTATGCATAGCTAATAAAAATTATGGCAAGGAACTTGGAGCCATTTTCACTGGTAGGTGAGGTGTATCCCACAATATACAAGAGATGCAATCAATCAGAGGACTTAAAATATGGTGTGCAAAATCTGAATAATAGCTGTGGCAAGTTGCAGCCTAGGAGAGGACAACAAAGAAATTTGGTGCAGTATGTCTTAAGAAACCTTGGAAATGGGGAGAAAAAGATGTTTTCCTATCTTAGGTCTCCAGAGGAATTCTCATGTTGGCCATCTTCCTAAAAGCCTGCAGTGAATACCTGGCAAACCATGAGGAAGCAATAAGAACAGCCACGTGCTGTGTGATGGAGATGGGTATGGTTGGTCAGAATGCTTGCAATGAAGCACTGAAAATGTAACATTGTCCCAGAACACTGCAAAACATCTGACAAAACAAGAACTATTCTGGAAGCACAGAAAAAGGATGCACTTGTAAGTGGAACTGAAGAGAGGAAAAAGTGAATAAATTATCTATGTATAGCCTTGGGAATGTGTTCCATCAAAGTCACATGTGGCAGCACTGTGAAGAAGGGAATGAAGTGTGGTCTGGAGAAGTTTCTGCAGGTGTGGCTGGAGCTATGGCACAGCTGTATGGTGATGCTGCAGAGAGCACAGGGCACAGGATCTCACTCCACTTCACAAAATTCAAGTGGAGAACCTCAGGGGTATGGAGGGCAAGCGGTGCAACACTCAGCCTCAAGCTTTTGCACTACAACAATTCACTTCTTTAATCTGAGCAGGGCTTTAGACACTGTTCTTCAGAATACACAAAATATTTCTTTCTCTGTGTGGAATAAGTAGAATTTTTAATTTATGTTTGTCTTTCACATCTAGAATCTCAACGACCTGCAAACATACTAATATTAAAACCCAATACTATGGATTTCATAGTTTTTGACATTTTCGAAGCCTTTTTTTTAAATTAACATGACAGATCCATAAAATTGACTGTTTCTCTATTTTTTTTTTTAATATCTGTTCTCATTATAAGAATATTTGTACTTAATTTTTCTAATCTAGCAGTGTATATAGTAAAACTCTTTTTGTCTCTTCCTTAATGAAAGATGTCAAGAACTGGACTGCCCTGTTTCATCAACACAGTTAACATTTTTTACTCATCTTCCTAAAGGAGTACTATGAGCTAAAAATCAAGATTTTGTTCTACACTTAACCTAAACACTGGGCCAAATCTTGTATTTTTTTGCTCAGACACTTCTAGTTTACTTACTGTAAGGAAAAGCAGAGTGCAAAGAAAATATAAGATGGAGAAAAATGATAAATTGGAGCAAATATCCCAAAAACGTTAAACAATTAATTGTTAAAACTAAAGTATGTTACTAGAAGCTCACTGTGATGGAATACAGGTTTTTGATTGATAAAACTTCATATACAAAAGCAGGAAGTTTATTGAAGGATGTCCTCCCACATAGGATTTGCATGACAGAGACATGAATTGACAATTAGTGGTACTGAAATATGATTGAATGATAGGAAGGCTGAATTGGGACTCAAAATTATTACAAATTGGAATTACAAATACTGCTAGAATACAGGACCAAAAAATGGAATAAATCTGGATATGAATCCCAAGTCACAGTGAAACAAGAATTGGTTTACTATCACATTCTACAGCTAATTTATTAAGTACGTGTGGCTGAAGGACATCACAGCAATAATTATAGCTAATCAAATAGCCTTAATTCCGACTTGTGCAGTAGAATATTAAAATATTCTATCAAAATAAGGCTTATAGAAACATTATCTTCACACCTCAGCCAATTGTTAGTTCTAGAAGACAAAATATGCTGGTTTTGATTTGGCCTTTAGTAATATACAAAAGAGTTTCAAACATAAGTTACTGCATACTAGGAAAACAGCAGATAAATTAAAGACCTTTCAAAGAACGATGATACTAAAATTAGGGAGAAGGTATTAATCTGTTTTACTGCATATAAATTAGGGTCAGCTGTATCATCTGAAATACAGAGCAGTGAAAGAACTCACCTTCATCTGAGTCCCTAAGTGCAGCAAGAAAGCTTTCCCTAGGCAGCAAGATACCCAGCATTCAGCTTTACAACATGCTGAGTTTTCTTCACAGGGCTTACTAAGTAGGATTTATACTCTCCTTATAACCTTGAAGCACAAAAGGGAGAAAGGAGAGTTGTGGTTACTTTTATATTCAATTTTATTCATAGAAGAATGAATTTAACTCAGTATTGGATTTTTGTTCTCTTTTTTTACCTTTCATTCCAATGATTCTCTTCAGATGTTAGGGAATCACCATAGTTTTCTTCTGCTGCCTATTTTTTATCCCTTAAATATTTCACTTCTTATTCATCAAGAAGTGATGACTGTGTAAAACCTGTGAATTTTTTTTCTTTTATTTATCAGTTTCACACTCTTTGACAATGACCTTGTGTATGGGTTTTTTTTAATCAGTCAGTAGTAGAAAATTTGAAAAATCTGGTTCCCAGGGAAAAAGAAAACCAGCTGGTATAGGACACCTGCTTTTTTCCTTTAGAAAAGGAGCTTCTATATTTTTCATTCCAAGATGTTCAGAACTAGCATATAACAGAGTCAAAGCAAGGTCAAACTTTGATATGATGAACTAATTTGAACAGTGTTAGAATTTAGATTGTACTTCAGTTTCTTTCTACTCTGTTTCCCACACTGCTTATCTTAGTCTAAATTTTGGGTTTTTTTCTTTCTTAACTATGAAACTGCTAACTTGGTTTCAGTAGGATTCCTGGTGACTTCCTTGTAGAGGTGAATTTTAAAATATCTTCTTCCATTTCCTAACCCCCATCCCCCTTTTTAAAAAGTGTCTTTGGTTTCCACTGCTCCCAAGGATGGAGGACTGGGAAGGGCTGGATGGAGTGCTGACCTGAGGGTGCACCTCAATGCATGCACATATTTATTGTTATGACATTAGTTCCATGATCTAAAAATTATTTAGCTGCCATAATTAATTTCTTAGATAAAGTGAAGCAGTTGTCTATTCCTTTGTGATATTGACAAATTAATTTTCTAATAAATGCAAATATCTTTAAATAAATACCCGAGGAGTCCTTTGCTGTAAATTCTTGATTTGGTGGCAATTTTCTCTCTTCTGATACCATTCCCTTATACTTATGGTTTCTTGCAGATCTTCCACTGACATCTTAGAAATTCAGAAGTTTTTTCACATAATTTTGTAGAATAAGGCTTCCACGTGGCAATATAATTTGAAATGTGCTTATTTCACTGCTTTGGTTATTGTTCAAGCATTTCTGTCTATGTGCACTAGAAGTGCTTGGTTGAATTTTCTACAGGTTTAGTAGAACTTAGGTCGATAGGGTCACTCAGTGCCCAGTGCTGGTAGGAAATTTATTCTCTCTTATTTTAACTTTAAATTTTATGAAAGTAACAACTGTGGCCACTCTTGAGACAAGATATTAGGAACTGGTTTGATTAAAAATAGAGAGTATTTTCCTCATAGGTCCTTCAAGTTTTGCCTTAGTGACTCCAAAAATACAGGAATATATGTATTTATGTAGGCATGCATGTATATATATATATATATAATTTTGGAAATAAATATATGTGTGCTGTATATACATATTATATATGTATAATATATATTATATATGTATAAATGCATACTCATTTTTGTGAAACTCTATATATACTACAGATATTTTATATGTAAGAAAACATAATTTATTAAATTAAATTCTAGTAAGTGGCTAAGTTTTGACTGGGGAGGAAGTGTTAGAGATTGAAACCCATGAATCAAGACATAATACTACTGCATTTCTACATTTTGTTATGCTGAAGAATCATTTTTGTGATCTTGAATAAGACAATGATGGGCACTCAGGGTCAGGTGATTCTGTAAAACTGTGTAACCTCTGTATTTTATGACTATGGACCTTAGTCATCTATCCTAACGAGGCTTTTATACATATGTAGGAAAATGAGTTTGGAACAGGAATCTCATAAAACAATGGTTTCTACTACCAAGAAGACTTTCATTACTAGGGGTCCATACGTTTATGCTGAGATGTCAGTCTGTATGCAACAAGTATCTGATGAGCTGGGAAGAAACAAGCCGTAATTGTTTGTGAACATGAACTTTTCCCAGCTGGATGTCAGCTCCAGCCAATCTGGCAATTATTTCTAGGTGAATATACATGCCTTTATATTACACACTTTTCATTTAAAAATCTGGTTATTGATCTCAACACCACAGTGTTTGGCACAAGAATCAAAATAATTAATCAAATGTCAAAGAAGCGATAGCTGAAAATATGGGAAAATCACATTTAAAGACAAATCTGTGTAAACGTTCTCAAATCTCATATAAAAGTGTTGCTGTAAAACTATTTATTCTGTAGTGGCTTCCATCGCTATACAACTGAAGTCCATACTGTGCTTCTGAAGTAAAAAACTTCCTACAAGTGTAATTACAATGAGTTAAATTGGAATATAATGTCATTGGGTTTGACCATTTAGCTTTCATCTGGAAATTCTACAATCCTAGACATTAGCTGAAAAAGTAGGGAAGGGAAAAAAAATCCCATCTGTGGCATTATCCCTCACCTTTCTCTGAGACCCCAGGAATGAGAAAGGCCTGAAAGGATGGCTGTTTTCTACTGCCTCATATTTTGGAAATCAATATGAAAGTCATGCTGTTTCCTGTACAGAGTGATCCAACTCACAGCAGTGTGGAAAGTAGGAGGGAGTGAAATCTGAGGCAGAAATTTCTGTGGTCAAGCTATTCTGGACGTCTCAAGTGAAGAGACAGAGGAGAGGCAAACACTGCCAATGCTGGTAAGCATTTAAGATTGAGGGGTGAAATATCAGAAGTGCTTTCTTCACAAAGTAGCCCAACCTGACTAATGAAAAGACACTCGTGAAACAAAATGTGTCTTTAAAAAGTATATTCTGGGGTGCTTTGTGGTAAAAAAAAGCATTCAGATAGACCCCAGTAAAACCCTGTCCAGTCTATTCAATTCTTATTTGAGTATTTTTTTAATTTTAGACTGACATAAATCAATTGTATTTTGATTAAGAAAACATAAATATTCACTTTTTATTTGCACACAAATCGTTACCTTATCTGACAAGAAAATAATACTAAAATCCCACCCCTTACATGAGATATGTCAACCTATTGAAGGTAATAGTTACTGGATCGATGAGTTATGTAATATCATCAAGTGTTATGGAATGAATGTGCTGTGAATAAACCCCTGAACAGAGTATACCCCTGGGGCTGATGTTGCCTGTGTTTAACAGAGGTTGCTGTGGAGCTCTTGAACGTGCCCCCTTCTCTGAAAGCTGGTTTCATGTCCTTGTATCAAACAAATCCTGGACTAACTTCACACAAGTTGGCCTTAAGGTTGCTGGTCTTCATTCACAGCACACTGAGCCTCCCCTGGGAACAGGCAGAAATTTCCAATAGCAACACTGTTCATGTATTATCAAACACTAAGAGTAGGACTTTGATGTTCAGCTTTTTAAAAGCTCTCAGAAGTATTTTTCCTCATTATCACCCCAGTTGAGTGAGCTTTATACTCCCCTTTCAGAGAAATGTTTAAGCACATGAGGACTCTGTCTTCAGTATGCTATTAATTAAAAGATGACATTATTTTCTGTGACTATTTTTTATTTACAGTACTTCATTGATTAGGATTCTTGACAAATGAGATTTAAGAGAGAGTAAAATAAAAAGCCAAGCTAATTTTGGCAGTTTTACCACACACTTTTGCCCTTCTGCACACCTATGTTTCAGAGCAGTAACAGGAAATAATGTGCTTCTTGCAAGTGCCTATTATTATTAATTTTTATTCACCTCTCAATGCAGGAAGTCTCCTCTGGGAAAAGCTAGAAATTTCAAACAGCAATGAGGGCCAATATACTCTCAACCACAATCTGATCAGCTGGAGGTGAGAACAGCCAGTTTCTCACTGAGAAAGAACATTTTTCAGATTAACTCATACATTATTTCATTTGGGGAAATGGAGAGTTGAGATGATACAACTGTTTCTTTGTTTCACAACTTTTATGAGACTTTATCTTTTTATGCCCTGCCATCAGTCTTGGACCAGAAACAGTTTCTAAAAAAGCAGCAAGAATCCTGTATGAAGGACAAACAGATCTCAGGCTACACTAGAACAATGTGTCTCAAACAGCAAACAAGTTTTCATGAGCCAAGAAGAAATAGAATTGTGCACTTTGTGAGATATGATAGTTTAGGGACTGAAATTGTTCACAAGCTAAAATTGTTGAGAACAAAATGAAAGAAGAAATTCTACTCTTTTTTTTACTGCAATGATTTATGTCTCTAGTCTCCACATATTCAGTCACACTTGACTCACCATTTTCATGTTGTCTTCTGTGGACAGAGCGTATTAACATGTTGCATATGCAAGGAAGTGTGGTTTGGAAAGGACTGCCACAATAGGTGGCTCCAGGTCTGTGTAGGGTCTCAAGGCATCATCAAGTCATGATGAGCAACCAGATAGGAAAAAAAAATTGGTCTAATATTCAAGTGTTCTTGAGCAAAGCCTTCTCATATACTTCAGTGGTTTATGACAAGACCTTAATCTGAAATGCCTCTACATAATGTATCAGGACCAGTTTGCAGAGAGCAAGCAGTGGCTCAGAGGATGGAGTGCAGGTCCAGGACCTGGAGAAGCAGGGTTTGCCACTGGTGGAATACCTGGTGACTTCCATACTCAGCACAGTCTATGGTGCCTAAGAAAGTCAGGATAACAGAGGAATGTCACCCTGTCCCTAAGTGCAAGATGTACTGTAGATACACTCTAACACTACCCTCCCTTTTATGCCTCATCTGCAGACGAAGATAAAGATATTTTAATTCTTTCTCATATGTTGGGAAAACTAATGAGTTACACACACACCAAAAAAAAAAAAACGGTAAAGGATCAACAGATTTAATAATTGTTTGTGTTTATTCATTTGTTATTATTTATTTTCTGAGATCTCTCAATGAGGACAGAAGGAAGAGAAATATTGTAGAAAGCACAGTATCCCATTTGGAATTGATCTTGTTAAAAGACATGCATCCCTGTAGTGAGGATATACTCTGTTTGGGAGTGTGATATCTCCAAAAGAAATTTAGGTGATCTTCATCTTTCATCTGCTCATCTAGTCAAATCTCCATTAGATGTCCCATTTAAAGCCTCCTTTCACTTCCTTTTCTAGAGGAGTTTTGTTGCTCTCCCAAGGATGAAGCTTAATGGTATTTTCCCCCACTCCAAAAGTTTCCTCTGAAGAGGAAAGCATCTTTGTTGCCTTAAGAATTGACCTCTCTGTCTCGCTTCAGTACTGGGGACAGAATATTTGTGCAGCATTCAAAATAGCACCTATCTCTTTTTATCCCAGCTGTAAGTCCCTACTAAGAAGAGACATCTTTTTGTTGAGCAGAGAGGGGTGCCTGATGTTGTAATCTGCATCAGTGCAGGGGAAGATACGGTTCTGCCACCAAGATACACTAAGATGCTCACTAGGGTCAGATGCTGTTTTCCACAGGACTCACAAGTGGCCTGCTCTGGAAATATCAAAGCACATTTTTCTGTGAGTTCACACAGATGATGAAGAATTTGTCCCTAGTTAATTTAAAAATCTCTTCCCAGGTGACAGAGCACTGTTCTCTAATTGTGACTTTCACACTTCTTGGTGTGCTTTGAAACCCAGCATCTATAATCCCAAAGGACCTCAAAGTGCTCTGCAGTCATGGGCAGAGGAGTTTAGTTGCCTTTGAAGAACTGCACTGATGCAGTCTGTAGACTAAAGGCCCATTATTCTTTGATCTCCAGCTGCTAGAAAACTTTGCTTACTTTGATAAGTGATCATAGACTTGTCTGATGGGCTTCATAGAGATATAGTTTAAAATGGCAACAAAGTGCATTGGCAATTAAAGTGCATTGATCTCTTATGGACTCAGGTGCTGTGTCCTTAATTGAATACTTTTGCTTCATTTTTAATGGACACATTTGGTATACTTAGAATTATGAAGTCCCAGGTCTATTCTAACACTGAAGTGGCACTTCAAGACAAAATGGAAATTAAAAAAAAAAGCAGACGTGCTTACATGGAAAAATTGTGTTTGTGGTTGAGTCTTTTTTCAGGCAATTTGGAAACAAAGTTAGAAATTTTAATGTGAATCACGACTTTTATTTTGCCTTTACAATTTTAGTTTGTTTTGTTTCGTTAAGTTTTTCACTATTGCCTTTTGACTATTCATTTTTACTTTTGGAAAGGCTCAAGTAAGAAAAAAGTTTTGAAAAACAAAAAAAAAAAAAAAAAAAAATAAAAAACAAACCCACCAAAAAATCCCTTGAGTGAAATAAAAACAAACAAAAAAGTAAAAAGAGAAACAAATATTTCCCCTTCCCATTCCCAGCTGTTGCTATTTAAAATTAATGTGGTTTGCCTACTGCCATACAATGACCAGCATTTTGAATTTGCTTTCTACCTTTGAAATATTTGCTTTTTGATTTTTGGTTTTTTTTTGTGAAGGAGTCACCATAGATGTTTCATAGATTCATAGAATCATAGAATGGTTTGGGTCAGAAGATGCCTTTAAAGACACTTTAAATGTTCAGTTCCACTGCCCTGGTTAGGTACATCTTTATTAGATTAGATTATTTAAAGCCACATCCAACCTAACCTTGAATGCTACCAATGACCAGGCATCCACAACTCCTCTGGGCAACACGTGACAGTGTTTCACCACTGTCACTGAAAAAATTTCTTTTTTGTGTACAATCTAAATCTACCCTCTTAGATTTAAACCATTTCCCCCTTTTCCTGTCACTACAGGTCCTATTAGATAAAAAGATCTCTCCATCTTTCTCATAAGCCTCTTTTAAGTACTGAAAGGCTGCAATGATGACCCCCTGGAGAAATGGGGTCCCCCTGGAGAGTTGGGAAAAACCCAACTCTCTCAGCCTTTCCTCATAGGAGAGATGTTCCAGCTTTCTGATGATTTCCATGACCCTCTTCTGGGCCTGCTCTAGCATCTTCATGTCCTTCTTGTACTGAGGACCCCAGCATTGGAAAAATTACTCCCAATGGGGTCTCACCAGAGCAGAGTAAAAGGGGAGAACCACCTCTCCTGACCTGTTGGCAGCACTTCTTTACATACAGACCTGGATACAGTCTGGAAGGTAAACACACACTGCTGATCCACATCCCATTTTTCATCCACCAGAACTCCCATGTCTTTCTCCTCAGGGTTGTTCTCACTCATCCCCAGTCCATACTGATATTGGAGACTATCCTGATCAAGGTGCAGGACCTTGCATTCAGCCTTGGAGAACTTCATTGTGGTTCACACGGTCCCATTCCTCCAGCCCCCCAAAGTGCTTCTGGAAAGCATTCCTTGTCTCAAGCAAATCCACCACTTATCTTCATGATATCCACAAACTTGCTAAGGGTGCACCTGATCTTATTATCTATTTAGTTAATGAAGATATTAAATATTTCTCCCAGCACAGACCCCTGGGGGACATCACCTGTTACTGGTCTCCACTTGAACATCGAGCCTTTAACTCCAGTGCTTTGGACAAGACCATCCAACCATCTCCTTATCCTTCAACTGTTCATCCATCAGACCTTTAGCTCTCCAACTGAGAGGCAAGACTGTGGTAGAGGACTGTATCAAAGGCATAAATGAAGTCCAGGTACATGACAGTAGGTGCTTTTCCCTTGTGTGCTCCTGCACCATAGAAGGTCTGTAGCTCATTATTTCAACGTCTTATATTTCTACTGTGCTGTTCATGATCAATGTCTTTTACAAGCAGCATCTAGTGAGTCATTACAACAAGCCTGTTTTTGAGAAAGTTTTATTTTACATGCTTCATAGAAAGAAAACAGGCCAAAAGACACAACCAAGGCCTTTTATTGGCAGAATTTGGTCATCTGCAAAATGAATTGTCTCTTCTCTGTATTTCTTATTCATCTCCCATTCTGACAGACTTGTACCTGGTCTGCAATATGAACTTGTGACTTTTTCATTAATTCCAAAACTGATTTTTTTCATTATCATCTGAGTGTAATTGCTGGAACCAGATGACTTTCTGTCTTATTCATTTCCCACACATTCACACTCATATTCATTTCATACATCCAATAAGACACAAGTTTAGTTTATCAGGTTTAATGTCTTTGCCCTTGCTTTTGCAATGTTGAAAGCCAAAGGCGTCACCCAGGTCTCAATACCAGACCCCTTTTACTTTCTTGATTATACATCTTTCTTCATTATACATCTTACATTGTACACTCTGCAGTGACTCTCCTGGATAGAGGCTGAATAACGTGGCAAGACTCCAGTGTACAGAAGTGGAGCAGACTGTATGATCTGCTGTTTGATAATGAGCTGCGTGGTCATTTTGCAGTAGTACAGATTGATATAAATACTTCTAGAAGGAGCTATAACTTATATGGTAACAGAATTACAGGAGATAGCTGTATTTGGGCTCAATGCCCGGCACTGCTGTTCTCAGAGTAAACATTTTACTATTCTCTGCTTCCAGTCCACAACCAAAATAGGACAGCCTTGTCTAAAATTAACTAAAGAGGCTCTTTCATCTTAAGAACATTTAGATTTGGTATTTCAAGTAAATGTTTTTTAAAAAGTAATTCTGTTTTACTGCAGCAGTTTCTTGGAATCTGGGCTGGATGCCCTTGGCCAGATCCACATGAGATCTTCTAAGTGGGAAATGAACTTTATCTCTGTTTGTACTTCTTTTGCTTTTTTCCCCTTTAATTTTAAAATACATTGACTCGAGAATTGCATTTCAAGCTATGTGACGTCTTAAGGATTTGTTTGCTTATTAATAGGTAGGATCAAACATCTTCCCACATCAAGCCTTGTTGGGGGACAGAATTGGATGGATATAAAGCAAAAAACCAAAAATTTCAGCATCACTTCATTTCAGGTTCTAATGTGTGTTTTTCAAAACCTCTTTCCAAATGACAACAAATTCTTTTTCCTTAGAAACAGTTTAGAAATCACAGTTTCTTGCCATAAGGACTTCAGAAAGACAGTCTCTGTAAACTCCTCTATACTTGCTTTTCAAAATTCTTTTGCTTGAGAAATAAAAAATGGCAATGCTTATTTAAAATACTCGATGACCTGACTCTTCTACAGTGAAAGCAATAGTAAGTACTGTCTCAATTCCTATGGAAGAAGGATCAGGTTCTTAGATAGCTACACAAATATTTACTAGTCTGGGAGGAGCCCGGTAACACCCTCCAAAATAAAGGCTGCAATATAGCCTTCATTTATAACTTCCCGTTCTCACATGTTAATAACTTCCTCATGCTTTAGTCTTTCTGGCAATTCTCCATGTTTGGTTTCTGCCTGGAGGTGATGTGTATTTGGAACAAACTTACACCACACTTTTGACTAGGCAAGCAGCCAAAATGGCTGAGATTTGTTGCCTGGTCTAGAGGTAACTGTCTTGGAGGCCTAGCACCTTCTCCTGAACGGGAAAAAAATAATTAGAATTGCCAAAGCTATTAAGTGATTCCAAGATCACTTATGAGCCAGTGTTTGACTTTTTGGAAGCAATTTACTGTAATCACACCATACTATTGTTGCTGGTTTATGTCTGAAAAAAGCAGTCCATTTAGAGTCTCAGTTAAGTCTCCTTAGAGGTCAAGAATTGAATGGGTAATTAATTCTTATTTTCTTCACTCTTTCATGTGGGTGGAGCCAGAAAAAGGGAAGAAGGTACAGATGTCTTCTACCATACCTTCTCTCCTTTACTTAAATTAAATAATGTGCTTTTAGGGGAGTTAGACAAAGATAAACTCTTCCTTCAAATATCAAAGAGCAAACATTAAAACAACATAGATCAACCAACTAAAATCTTTTGAGTGCTTTGAAAAACTAAGAGGCTTCTGTCCAATCCTGAAAGACTGATCTTCTTCAACAGAAATAAATGAAGCCATTGGTTTTATCTCCTTTGTTATTACCCACACTGCTATGAAATCTCTGAGTGCACAGCTTTAAAGGTGGAGATAGCATGTGTTAATTTCCCTTTCCCTATTTCTCTTTTTCACACAGTAGGTAGGAATTTGGTCTTCAAAAAACTTCAGCCCTGTGGGGATTTTTGACATTTCAGAAGCACACTATCATATCTCTGTATACAATAACAATGATGAACTGGAATGCATGGTATTTCCTTGCTTCTGCAGAGGAACCAAGGCAGGATATTGAATCAGACAACTTGAATCTGAAAATCTCTCCCTTTACCTCCTCCATATGGTCTGATGTCTCCTGTATGTGCAGTGTCCAGAAAAGTGCTTGACATAGAGACTGTGGTAGGAGAGTATGGAAAGACTGGTGTTATTTTGCTTTTTCATCCCAGTTTCTAACCCTTTAAGTTGATATAAGGAAAACAGAACAATCTCTTTCAGGAAAAATCATGTTTGCAGTTTGTAGCTATGCCATATAACCCTGGGTGACAAGAGAGCCTTGTGCTTACTGGGAAGTGGACAGGTCTGCACAGATGTGAGTTCTGTCCAAAATGGTAGGATATCAGTCAGCCCTAATCCAAAAGATGTGTGATCCTGCTATCTGAATGCTATGTTGGAGCAAACATAGCCTGCCATTGAGCATGACTTACTACCATGGAATCATTACTGGGCCAACAGAATTATGCAACTTCTGGTTGCTTTACAGAGTCAGCATGTATCAAACTCCTCTGGCATATCCTGAATTTATTTTCTTAGTTCAGCACCAGAGAGGATTTGAACCCATAACAAAAGGCCTCCATTATGATGCTTTATCTAGCAAAATTATTCTAGTGAGGTTGTGTGAGAAAGGGAATGATATATTATTAACCCAGTCTCTCTTCCAGGAGAGTGGGTGCTGGGCAAGCAACAAAAAGAAGCTGGCCTGGCACAGCCACTCAGCTGTTGCATGAGGGTAGCAGCCAATAACTCCATGGCCAGATGAGGATCAGTGAGGAGTGGTATCCCTCAGGGGTCTGTTTAGGGACCAGTACTGTTCAATACCTTCATCAATGACACAGACAGGATGAAGTGCATCCCCAGCAAATTTGCAGATGACACCAAGCTGAGTGGTGCAGCTGACACACCTGAGGAATGGCATGTCATCCATATACACCCAGACAAGTTCAAGAAGTGGGACCATGTGAACCTCATGAGATTCAAGAAGTGTTCATGGTTTGGATCCTCAAAGGTTGTCCAGACCAGACTGAACAAAAGTCTGGGTACCCTGAACAATCTGGTCATACACCATAACTAACACTGTCTTGAGTAGAAGGTTGAACTACAGACCTGGTGAGCCCATTCTGGATGGATGGAATCTGTGAGCCTATAAATGCATATTTCCTCTCCCATTTGCTGTTTTGTTTTGACCATACATAACAGTATAAAAATATTTATAACACTGTATATAAACAGAGAAGAATGTACTTCTCAGTGTTTGCTTGAACTATTTCTGGTGGTGCAGTGTCAAGTTCTCAGCTGGGGCCTCAAAGAAATAATTTTCAGCAGTTGAACTACAAAGCTGTACTGTCAGAATCACACTGCTACACAGGAGGAGTATGTGAGGTGAGATTGGCCCCATGGAAAGGCTTAAGAAATGCTGTCTCTAACTTCTCTTGGCACTGCATCATTCCCGAAAGAATTGCAGAATGCATCTGTAGGGTTTCAGTATCCTGGACTATGAAGAAAATCTAAGAAGCTGAAGAAAACCTTGTAATATTCTAGCTGGTTGAATCTTCTTGCTAATGCATATTGCAAATTCCTCTGAGCTAACGCCTGTCTGAGTTAAAGAATCTGTCTCTGTAACTCTGCATGTGAGTCTCAAATGCTTCCACCTTTACCTAAGTCCTCTAAACTTGCCTTCACCTCATGTGGTTTATTGTTGAGGTTAGTTGAAAATTAGCTTGAATGTAGGCAAATAATACACTTAAAAGTGCCTACTTCTTTTTTCTGGCCATATAAATAGAAGCAGAACAATTAGATTAGATTAGATGTCTCCAATGTAGATATCTATACTGGGTAAAATTAATATCTTTAGTCAAATTAGGGCACTTTGAGGGGAGTGGAGAAATAGATAGGTCATATGAACACAGATAGTATTTTATCACATAATATTTTATGGAGAATAAAATAACCTGACTTTGCTTTACAATTTAGTTGTTATGGGAACCGTTTACAATACTTGGAATTTTTTAGTGGGGCGGGGTTCTTGGCCTTCTTTTCAGCCATCAGATCTTGTTAAATCTTTTTGTGCTGGACAAAGGACATAATTATTAAAGTTTCATTCCTTAAGTCGGCGTTAATGGCCTGTAATCAAGTCATCCCTCAACATTTTCTGTGATTAAACTAAACAAATTGAGTTGCTGAGTATTTCTGCAAAGTATGTTTATAATCCCTTAATCACTTCAGTGGTTCTTCTCTGAACCCTCTCCAGTTTGGCAACTTGAAGCCAAAACGCTGTGTATGATTGTATGATCTCCTCTTTTAATTTTTTAATTTTTTTTCTTAATATCTTATTTTTTCTTTTCCATCACAAAATCCACATCCAGCCCTTGGACCTGCTCCCACCAAATGCTGATATCAATCTGTGTGTTTTAGTGTAGCTCTTCTTATGCCTGGGTGGAAGTGTTAACATGAGCTCAGTGTTTGGCTGCCTGCCTGGGCTGACATGAACTTTCCCC
Organism: Sturnus vulgaris; assembly: GCF_052056855.1. Lineage (NCBI taxonomy): Eukaryota > Metazoa > Chordata > Aves > Passeriformes > Sturnidae > Sturnus > Sturnus vulgaris. The sequence continues at coordinate 146,990,426 of NC_142243.1, forward strand.
TGCAATCACCACATCAGGACTTCCACTTGCAGTGTCAGGGCTGGAAGCAGCCCTAATCTGAATGGAGGAAGATGGAGAAGAGGCAGCTACAGCCACGTGTCTGTCACAGCATCTATTGAGTTTGTCTCTCACACCAGTAAAATAGAGAGGAAGAGTGATGAGGGAGCTGCCTGCAGTACTCCTCCTGTATGGAAAACAAGACCTCTATAGAGTTGTATTAATACTATAAAAGATTTAAAGTAGAAAAAATTATTGAAGCACCCAGACTTCTCTCCTTTCAGTCACAGCCTCTTATTATTAATCCATTTATTCTTGTAATTATCCTAGCAATTCATAAGAGGCAGCACTCATCCAGGAAAATAACCAAATCCAGTTCTGACTTGTGTCTAAGTTAGTAGCACAGTCCCTGTAGGTTTCTTCCACATTCAATGGAAAAGACTGAACTCTCTCCATAGGGTGATGTCCCAAAGGAAAAATCTGAATTACTCTCAACAGAGAGCCAGTATGACAGGCTCCAAATTTGGCCTTCTCAGATAATCACTACAGAAAGATAAAGTCATCTTGGACTTTCTTCTTGATTTCAAGACATGAGGAGTTTTTCCCTTGTGATCTTTGCCTGATGGTTATTCATTCATTTTGTTTCCTTTCTAAGTGTCCTGTCTTTGATTTGCATCTGCAAATTTGTTACATCTTTCTCAAGTAGATCAGAGAATTCTTTATGATCAGCATTTTATTCCTGTGAAAAGAGCAGATTTTCCACAAGCTGGAGAGGAGCAGATTGGAGGAGGAAGCAGCCCTCTCTTATCAAGTGATGGTCTGCCATGTACAGTCTGATGTAGGTGATGGAGAGCTCTTAGCAGCCACTGCCACTTGGAGTCTTGAAATTACCAGGTACTGTAATAGTGTAACACTGCATCCATTGCAAGACTTCTCAGCATTAACCAGGGAGAGGGCTCAGCCTGTGACCCAGCCTGGTGAAAGTAAGAGTACATGGTCATAATGGCCTATCCTGCCATTTCTGCAATTATGAAGATTTTGCTTTCATGCTACGTGAATTAATACTTAAAATCAACATAGTGTTCTTGGCCTCCCTTCGAGGTCTCTCACTGCCAATCATGTTGCCCCTAAATGTATATTATCTTGGGAAGATCTAATGGAGTCTTTATTCCTGTTAATAAACAAGACTGGCATCAAGGTGGCTTGCAGTTCACAGAAGTCATTGCAGTGGTGGACAGAGCCAAACTGAGCAAGGATGTCTCTTGAGATCTACCCTGACCATTCTCTTAGATCAACTCTATGAAGTCTCAGGGTCTCACAGAAAATGTGATGTAACAAAGAATCAGATCACTGCTTCCTAAATTCAACAGTGATTCTTGAGCTTTCGGTCCATCCCATCTCAGCGTTCAGTTAAACTGTCTCTGGAGTTACTGCTATCCCTCTTTTTTTTTTTGATCCTTCAATGCCACCCTATGATTCTTGAAATGCCTGATGCTCTATTTATGAGTCCCCACAGGCAGTGAAAATTGACAGCAGTGTCTCACAAACTGTGATCTCCAGCAGCTCAGGGAACAGAGCAGTAAAGTCTGAGCAGACATTTCGTGCATTTCCTTTTGAGCTGCTGCCTGAGTGCACAGCCATTAACATCACTGGCACTCACCAGCTGCTACTTTGAACAGCCCCTGAATGAAAGGGTCAGCTGCACGGGGTCGAGTCAGCTGAGTTAGTGATCCTTCTTCTCCCCTCACACTGAAATGTAGCTCTGATGCACATCCTCCAACCAAGTGAAGAGTCCACCCTGAGCAGGTGCTGGGTGGCTCAGCCACGTAAGCTTTTGGAAGGAGAACAGAGATGGTCCTGTGAATCCAGATGCCTGAGAAGTTTTAGAATATGTGGACTGGACTGGAGGTGTGCTTGTGTATCCAACAACATGTCAGTGCTCTGCAGACTAGAACTATTCCAATGCAATTAGAAAAGAATACAGAAAAGCAACTTTTCAGCATCCTGGGGAGCTGAGTTCTGGTCCATCTTTCAAGAGCCAGACATGGAATTTCATCCTTTCCAATGAATCAGAGACTAAGAGTTGAAGGTTGCAAAGGAAGAACAGTGTGCTATCACCCATAGGCAGTATTTTACTCTAAAGCCTATTTTATATCCTCTGTAATGTGCATCTCTGAAAGTGATCTGGGACTATATTCTGGCTCAAGAAGCAGTGGATGTGCTATGAGACACACATAGATGACTATTCCTATCACATGAATGCATAGTAACTCATATCACTGCTAGCAGGATGCCTTTTTCTAACAAAGAAAATAAATCAAACCTATTAAGAGAGAATATTCATGCAGGCCAAACTTTTGATCTGTTTGCCACTCTCTGTTGATTTAAAAACAATTGTCTTACAAGAACTCAACCTTCAAAAAATGAATAAAGGTAAGCATTTAAAGACGTGCTGTTTAAACTGCTCATCCAAAACAGTAGCACCCTGTCTCACTGTGCCTCAGAGTTGTTCTAGGAAGTACCTATGTAGTGTGAATACATGAACAGTTGGAAAGGGATGGTGGTTGGAAGAATCTATAAGTGAGTGGAGAAGCTATGAATGATTTATATTTATGTACGAAGAGAGTGATAAAATCAGAAGAAAAGCAATTTTTGTTCAAGTTGGCTAACTTTCAAATTGTTCTAGTGCCTAACACCTATTACATAGTTTGACAAACAGGGCTAAAAACACCTAAGAATTAATTCTTTTTTCCTCTACAGACAGAAAAATCCCCAATTTGTGTGTCTGACTATATTCTATCAGCTAAGACCTCAAATAAATCTAAAGGATGAATTTTATTACTCAAGTCTCCTTATATAACAAACCATGAAATTTTTTTTCAAGCATCCTAGCATAGAGATGTATGAAATCTTATAGTCCCTGTAGGAATGGGCTTTATGTAACACTACACAAGGACTATTTATACATCGTTAATGTATGGATTCTGTGATAGCCCTGTGGTAGACTAGGGATGAAAAATCTAGTTTGTGGATGATTTGTCCTCTCCTATATAAACACAGACCTGTACCTTCCTACACCTTCTACTGTAACATCATTATCAAATTCTATGATTCTATGAATGCCATCATCTTCTCACCCAAATTTTGACCTTTCAGATTTTTCCCTCTATTTCTTCTGACAACTGGAAGTCATGCATATACATTGTTTAAAGCAAACTGTTGTACCTTGTGTTTGAATGGAGGAGGAAGAAGCACAGCATATTGTTGGTCTGTTTCCACAGATGTGAAACACTTCAGTGTGTTTTTTCTGAGCCAAGAGAGAGATGCCATCGAGACTTTAAGTGATTGTTTCTTATTCCTGGGACCTCCCAGAGGCAGTTCCAAATTAGCTGGCTTTTCCAAGGGCAGTCCAGCCAAGCATCATTACCATACACTACCTAAATGAGTCCATCACTCCCCCATTGATCCTTACCAAGATTTTTGAGGATGTCCTAAAGAAAGAAATTTTGTATTTATTTTTTGTAGCATATACACTGAGAGAATCATCCCTTTAGGAGATAGAGATATTTGGAAATACCTTATACCACTTTCAGATAACATAAATAAAATGGAACAGAATGAACCAAGAAGCAAGAAGCCTGTCCTTTACCTTTTGCCCTTCACTAGTTAAGACTGGACTTCCTGATCTCTCGCTGTAGCATAGCTCAGAAGAGATAAACACTCAGACAGAGTGCCTGCTGAAAAAATGCATTTAAAATGCAGTGGATACAAAACTTAGCCTAATATATGACCTGGAGATGAGTTTGTCTTATGCATGCATTTTGGGAAGCAAGTAGGAACAAAGATTCCTCAGAAGTTAGAAGGAGTTGAAGAGAGAAGCAAGATAAAATTTTGAAAATGAGGCTGAAAAAGAAAGGCCTGGAAAAAATGTTGTAAGTAGTAAATGGTATGGAATTGAAAAGGATTAAAGGAAGGGAGATCAACTGAGGGTCAGGTTAGAATGGGAGGAGAAGTGGAAGCTTAAGGACCAGTGAAGCATGCTGATTCTGGCCCAATTCTTTGCCCTTTTCTTTAGACTTTAGGAAGGTACACCAGGGCTTTGGTTTCTAGTGAGTTTTCCTTCCTTTCTTCCCCTGTAAAAGCAATGTGTATGGTAGGAAGAGTTTGCAACATCAGGCCTCTTTAATAGCAAGGTCTTAGAGCACAGACTAGTTTGTCAACTGGTACAAACTGAGAGAGCTCCATTGAATCTGCATACTCTTTACTCTTGAATTAAGTACCAAGCATGTTAGCCACTGCATAATGACAGGAGAATCTCCTTTTTAGCTCCTAGAGGCCCTTCCTGGGTCCTTGAGCTGAAACTTTTTGTCTCTTTAGAAATTTAAACCATGTTTGTTCCATTCTTACATCCACTGGAATTCGCAACATATCTGCTTTGTAGTCTGGACAAAGCTTGAAGATTTCCCCAAACACAGTATGAATCAAACCACACAGGAATGTTTGTAAAGAACATCTTGGACCCTTTGAAAACATATTCAGTTCTCAGAGGCACTAATGCATTCCACATTTGGTCATTAAACACTAATTGGTAACATGCTGTGGAAGGGTTCACTCTCTGACCAGTCAGTATTTCCTAGGTCACAGCACTGCATGACCTTGGTGCCCTGACGTGACCTGCCCTCTTGAACTTTTAATCCTTCAACTCGTCAGAGAGCATTAGTAGCTCAGGCCACTTTGGAAACCACAGGCATATTTTCCCCTGGCTATTTCAAAGTTTTCTTGGTTTCCCCTCCATCTCCTGCTCCCCCCCTCCTTGCTGATGATTCAGGATGTCTTTTGGGGGCCTAATTGAAAGGCTTCAAAGTGCCTGATAGCTTATGATGAAACTATTGTCCTTGGCAAATGTCACAGGACTCATGTTTTATTATATTTATAACCTTTTTTCCATTAGTCTGCCATTTCCCTGAGAAATTATGACCTTGGCTCTATCAGTTTAACCAAGCTGGTTTTATATATAGCAAATGTGTGCGTGTGCACAAAAGGAGAGAAGAGGGGAAGTCACCAGAGAGATTTCTATTAAAAAATGTGCTTGTACTGGTTTCTCCTAGAATCTGGCAAGCAATTTAAAGATTATGATAAGGAAAGGAATCAGGAAATTATGTCTAATATTAAAATCTCAGGTGGTATCTCTGACTTCAGTGGACATAGGGAAATAGAACCTGTTTGCTGTCAGGTCTATCATCTAATATAAATTTTATTTGGTACTTTTTATCAGAAATGTGTTTAGGGTTTTCCCCTCTCCCTTCTTGTTCCCTTATCTTTGCTTACTTTGATTTTTCTCAGTCTCTATTTTGGACAAACTTAAATAATTTTGCTTAATTCTCCCATGGTCTAAGTCTCAGGATAGACTACAAAAAACCTGTATTTCATCCTTAGCAGTTCAGAGGATTAAAACAATCAGATCTCTCTGGGAATTTGGGAGAGAAATAATTGGGGCACACTGAGTGCAGGGTGGCAGACTGGGGTGGGTCACACGGTGCTTTTCAAACACCAATCCCCAAATCTTTTCTAAGGTATCCCCCAGAAGTCATTAAAAGCAATCAAGCCAGTTATCAGCAAATGTAGATCTGAAGTACTGGAGACTGTGAGGGTCTGTAGGCTGAGCAGTGACTGAGTACTTTCATTCAAGGAGGGGCCCAGGACCTTTTCAAATGAGCCAATAAATGAAACAGTGCCAGAAAATCTCCCTGGGCACAGAAAGGAGGCTGTCTATGCACTAACATTGTTAGACCAGTACTGGGCACATTAATTTACTGGTGTAGACTTAGCCAGAATAGCTGAGTTCTGTAGGTACAATCTTAAGGATCAAGCAGGGTGATCTCCATTTGAAACTAAGCACATAGTAACTGACCTTGGTCTTGTTTGCCTCCCAGTGGGAGTGGGTGAGGTCAAATTCATTAAAGTCAGGATTTGAGAAGGAAAATGCTATAAAAAGCAATGTGCTGAGTTTTTCTTTTTTTCTTTTTTTCTTTCTTTTTTTTTTTTTTTTAAGGAACATTTGAAAAAATGAAAAGTTTGGTGTTGATTTCACACTGCAGGATTTGAAATGGTTCCATTCCTCATTCCCTTAGCCAATCTCTTAAACAAAGAGAGCAGTTCTCACTGTGGATATTGAAAGAGTTCTCTAACTGTCAGCCATGCTGGCCCAGGCAAATGGGGATAGGACAAATGAAAAAATGCAGAAAATGTTTAGGATAGATTTTTCAGAAAGCTACATCTTCATGAGAAATTTCACTTTTGAAAGAAAAAAAAGAGATGTTTTTGAAAGAAAAAGCTTTTAAATTACCATCTGGCCAAGAATATTCATTCCTTCAAATCACTGGAAGTGATGTTTTACTTTTGCTTTTATTACCTCTCTTATAAAGGTCACTCTATATTTTATATATGTATTATCTTTCTCTCCAGATCAGCAAAGGCAAGATACCCCCTGTCCTTCAAGAATTCCATCCACTTGCCTTTGCCCCTCCCACATGTCACTGACAGTATGTAAAGCCATTAGAGTCATGTTCTTGGCAACAACCCCACTTTACAATGCTTCATTCCCAATTCCCACGTAAGGGATGACAGACTTTGGTGACCTTTTGTATCAACACTTGTTTGCTAAAATTAGATTTCTTTTCTTCCTGGCATATAACCAAACAGATTATACTCTTCGACCTGTCATCCTTGGAGGGCAGGCAGCCCCAGAAATTGATGATGCAGAGGAATAAACTTCTCCATGAAGAGTAAATGGAGCTCAAGGGGAAAAAACCAAACGTGAATGATGCCCTAGCAGTGTATGCATCTATCTCTGGTGTGCATACACATGCACAGATGATATTAAGTGATGGTGTCAGCCACAAAAGGTTGAGAGGTTAGATACAGGTCAGATAAGCATCTAGCAATTTAGATGTGTCTTGAAAGTTCGTTTGAATTTAAGATTCCTGGAAGCCATAGGTAAAAATCCAATAGAACTGAGCATTGCAGGTCTACTGCATGTCTTTATCTGGTTGGAAAAAATGCTCGGATAATCTGAATTTCCTCACAACATTTCCATGACTTCTTGTGGACTAAAAGTGAAAATTAAGAGCAGGTCTAGAAAACTAAAAGAGAGGAAAAGCTTCAGTGTGATATTTTGAGGGATCAGTCTGGTATAAATTGAGAAGTTCCTTAATATTTGACCATTATTAAGCCCAAGGAAATAAGCTGAAAAGGGTACACACATCCTACACTGAGAATTATATTGCACTTAGACTTACATTAAGAATGATGGTCCCACAATGCTTACTGGTGTATTAGCATATATGAATTTATCACTCTCTTATAAAATTCACAGTCCGGTTCATTCTGAGTTCTAAAAAGCTGATAAATAGCTACAACAAGACCATAAGAAGATTAACAGGAAGTTTTGGTTGCTTGCGACTGGCTTAACACAGAGAATTTTGGTTTGTTTCCTGACGAAAGAAATATTTAGTTAGGGTAATCTTTTTTGCAGAAGTCGTTCAGCTTCCACTGGAGCCCATGCTGTGTACGAGCTGCTGTGTGTCTCTGTTGCCAGCACATGTCTGACCTGACACTCTATGCTGTACATTGCTGCACTTAATGAACCTCTGGTGTGTCACTGCTTCAGCATCTGCACTTCTCCGAACTCTGGAAGAGCCATTCCCAGTAGTGTCTGTCCCACATCACTCTTCTTTGAGGTCACCAATTCTGAGAGCTAATTGAAAGTCTGTGCTAACCATATCCGTCTAAGCTGGATATATGAAAGGCTCTGAATGCTAACATTAAATTATCTTTAAGGTCATTTTGCATACCTTAAAGGAAACAACCACACTCTATTTTTGCTGATTATTAATTATTTTTGCTGATAATTCACCAGTAGAGATGATGGGTTACTAATACCAGCGCTCTTCTACAGTCACCTCACAAACAGTGTGAGAGAGAAAGGGGCACTGTGCAGCCCTTTCTCCACGGCTCTGACTCTGCCATGACGAGGAAGCAGCACAACACCAGTGTCCCCTGCACAGGTGACACTTCAGGACAGAGAGCTGCTCGTGTGCCTGCTGGCTCGGCCGAGCATCCCACGTACTTTCCTACACGATGCTGTGGAAAGTGGAGTGCAGACCATCAAAGCTGGCAGTTCTCATGCTCTTCATGTGGTTGCACTCACAGTTGTGACACTGCCAGTGACGTAAAGGGAGAGGAAAAGGCTGCTTTTTCAGCAAGGCACAAACACAGAGATATTATCCGTCCACTGATTTTAATCTCATGTCACAAATACTCACATATAACTAGATCCAAGCCGCCGATAGGGTCCTTCTTTCTCTATCCCTGCTATCAGCTCAGCTTTCTTAACCCTTCTCAGGAGCCGAGTGTGTATATCACTGCCCCATATCCATCTGAGACAAGGAACATTTCATGCTTCATGTTTATACCTGGAGGAAAAAATTACAGAGCCTCAAAATCCAGCTGATGGCTTACACCACCTTAAAGGACAAAGATAGCAACTGGAACCCCTAATTTTGGAGGGAAAGAAGGTTCTGGTCTTATCCTGCAAAATGTAGAGAACACATATGTTAATAGTCGTCTATCTTGACTTTCTCAGACTAAAATAGTACTGAAACCACTTTCCAATTAAGAAATTTATTTTTAATTTTTTTTTTTTAACAAAAAAGGATTTTTCCTCTGACAGTATATTTTTGTTGGACATGCTGGACTTCTTTAATTATAACACCAAAATATTTTAGTCGGATAAGAGATTGAAACAATTCTTTTGAGTTACCTGACCAAGGTTCCATGCATTCATCTCCTTGTTTTTTATATATTCTCCTAAGACATGTTATGTGTCCCATGACACATAACTTCACCACAAAGACTGTCCCCATTGCATCTTTCCCACTTATTAACAAAAAAAGACTATGGTTCATTAGAGCACAAGCCACTGACCAAGGGAGTTAACTTTCTAGGGAAAGTATTCCAGGATTTACAAGAAAAATGGCACTCACAGTCAGAACACTTCAGTTTTGACTTCTTTGCTAAAAATACGAGCTCTCCTGAGAAAGTACTGGTATGTTTCATGGTCTTTGAAACTGTCTTGCATGCTTGTGCCACTGCCTCGTCCCATTCTGAGTGTGGGAGACTGGCTGTTCTCTGGATTTCTCTATGCAGTTATTGTTTCATCGCTTTCATTTTCACTGAAAATTTCCAGAGAGCGATAGCACATGGGTAATACGGATGATTAATTTTCTCACCATCTCTAGTCAGCAGTGCTGTGGCTGTGACAGGTATTTCCCCTTTTGCTTACTGCTAAGGATCCCTGATATGTAGCCCTGGAAAGTGTGAGTTTTACATAGATTTGGTTTTATTGCTTATCCATGATCAATGATATCGACTGGATTCTCTCTGTTGTATTCAATGGTTTTTTGGGGCCCTTTTCATAAAGCTATTCTTTATAATGAGCAGAGTCAATCACAAGCAAAGGTGTCTCCTCATTCTACTAAATCAGCAGCTTTTAGACTCAGCTGGATAATCCACTTTTGTCACATCAGAATGCAAATGCAAGCAACTCATGACTGCTGTCTCTGCCCATACTCGTTCCTTCTGCTCACACAGAGACTTTGCTGTTTCCTGGAGTTCTGCTGTGACAGTTCTGGCTCCAGACACAAGCTAGCCTCAATCTTAACACAGGAGTGATCCCTTGCACACAGAGATTCAGACAAATATGCACTGATCTCAATTACCTTTGGAAAACTACACATAATTAATACACTATATCTCTTTTTTAAAAAATTTAAACTGAAATGGATATTGATTGTCTTTCAATAACATGGTTCATACAGATTGCTCCATGTTTTTCACTTCACATTGTTCCTTTCATTACTATTGTGTTTTAACAAGTCTTAATGTGTCATATGTATAATTATTATTTTAAAAGTTGGCATTGTTCTCACTTTTTTCTTGTTCATCTATGAGGGGCAGACAATGCATATGGTGTCTCTCATGAGCCTAAACCAAAGGAATGCATGAGCTACAACTACCTGGAACTCATAACGAGAGCTACAATCTTGGCATCCACATCCAGAGTGCCTTGACAACAACTCTGAGTCCAAATTAAGATAGGGACTTGCAACCCCTGAGTTCAGGGATGGTTTACCACAGATTTCCTGTGAGATTTTTCACAAAATTCTTAGGACCAGTCCTCTGTGATATTTCGTTCTCTATCTCCCACATAAAGAAGGGGAAACTGGGCGCTAGACAACTTTATTTTGGTTCTCCTGCAAAGAAAATTAATGTAATTTTTCCGCACTACTTAGAAAAATACAAATATTAAGGATATCTTCATAAACTGTCAGAAAAATCCCATTGTTCTGTGATCAGCTGGCAGTTGAAGCCCTATCAATTTTCATTGCACATGCTCAGGATGACCAGACCTCCAACCTTCACTCACAGAGAGAAGTTTTTCAGTGTCCTCTGAAAGTGAATGAATGATGGTTCTGGCAGAGCAGAGGAAAATATGAGCATTTCCTCTCACATTTTGGGGAAGAAAATTCCCCACAATGGGAGGGGAAACTGAGGAAACTGAGGAAACTGAGGAAACTGAGGAAACTGAGACTTTGAATGCTTATACAGGGGTGCAGTGACAGCACCATGAATATATTTTTTATAGGGTTGTTTATTTTAAGTATTTCAATTATGAGATTATCTAGTAGTTTTCTGAAGATCGTATTTTTGCTCTTTCTTCTAAATCTTTGTTTTTTTAACATAAAAGTAACTATTACTCCAAGAAGCAGTTAATTTATTTTTAATGAATCTTACCTGGTTTTGTCAAACAGAGAGTGTAAATTGCGATTTTGGGGTTTTTTTTTGTTTTGTTTTGTTTTTTAATTTAAAAGACTATATTTACAGCTTCCAGTGAGTTTTATTGCTTTTACAATTATCTTTTTACTAAAATTTTAGGTGATTAGTTTTTGTGAAGAAAAAATTTTGTTTTCAGGCGAAGAGCACTCTTTTGGGTATAAAAATTATGTTTTAATATTTACTTGACCTATTATTTTGGGTTTTTTTCTGCTATTGTCTTCAATATTACTCATTAAATGCAATCCCAAATGATCTTGTGTACACATGCAGGTAAACTTATCAGCAGCCTGACTTCTGATACATCCAAGCATTTGGCTATGATTTCAAACAATGACCTGTGTAAGACTGATCATCTTTTCAATAGCCTTAAAAAGCAAAGCAAAAGACAATCAGAGATGTTCATAAAAGGGTCACAAATCAAGAATAGAGTGAAGTCTCTATGAAGAACCTCTCCCAAGTATTCTGTGAGAACAAGAGAGCACAAAGCTCTGTTCAGACTAAAAGCTATGTCACCTTCAGAGCAAGCAAATGGGATTGCAACAGAAGATCTGAGGCTGGACTTTAGCAATGATGAAAAAGCACATAACCTTACATGCTTCAGTTTCCCCCACTGCAGGTGGGAAATGACACATAATTTTTCCCTTGCTGAAGCATTTGGAAATGGATGTAAATGAGGTTTTAACAACCTCCTATTGTCAGGAGAAAGAGATGAGGATCCCTGCCAGAGCTCCCATCTGTTGTCAGCAGCAGATAAAGGTGTTCTCCCAGGAAAATGATCTGGCTGAGAAGTGCTCATCCTCTCAGTTTTCTCTGTGTGCAGTAGAATTTGAGCTAAGCATAGGGAGCTGTGATGATTACAAAACACTTTCCTTGAAAATGTATTTTGATCTGCGGCCTCCAAATTGCATCAACCTTCTTCTCTTCTGAGAAGAACTTTCTCAGTTCTTGGAAACAGCCACCATTCTGTGGGGCTGCTTCAGCACTTGTGTTCTGGTGGAGGCATAGGCAGGAGGAACTAGAAATGCTCTAGTTAAAGGTCAGAAGTTTTCTGTATTTTTTGTTTTACATATGAGGAATCTGTGCTAGTGATTTTATTCCCTTCACTCTGGCCCATTTTTGTCTAGTCAGCCCAAGGAACAGATGTGGGCTTTCATCCAACAGTGTGTAACACACTAAATATGCATTCTGTGCTTTAATGCCTCGTGTGGTGCTCTCTGGAAATAGACTTGAACAATGATAACTATACTTGGCATTTGAAGGAATCAGCTGGGCTATCTGGGGTTCACAGGGTTCAAATAGGAGAGCTGCAAGCCCAGAAAAGGTTGATGGGTTTTTTTGGTTGTTTTTTTCTTTTTTTTTTTTTTTTTTTTAGCGGAGCTGGCTTCTTCCAGCCTTACTTTTGCTTACATATCTGAAATCCTGTCAGGAATCCCTCTGCTGTTCCTCACAGTTATTAGATAAAACCAGGGAATGCTGTGGAGAGAGACCTCAAAGATTAAGCGTGCTTATCCACTTTTCTAGGAAGCAGAATATTTCTGGAAGCCAAATGCAAATTTATAGCTTGGAGTTTTGTAGAACACTTAAAAAAAAAAAAAAAAAAAAAAAAAAAAGAGAGGCTTTATTTTAACTGAATTCACAGCAACTTCTACATTTGGATTTCTGATCACAGGGAAATGAGCACGGCAGGTGCTGGCTGTGATAATGATGCTGAACTAGTGGAACTCACCTGGCCATACACGTAAGAGGTGAATCATGCTGCATCACAGACTCATTTTTAATACAGAGAAATAGTGTATCTCAAGCTTTTATATATCACTCCAACCTTTCACATGGAGTTTTTGGACACATTCCCCCACTCACAAGTAGCTGGCTGTGGACTTGACGGACATAACACAGGATGTAGCACCTGGCTATGCTACTATTTGTTGGATGCTTATTTGAAAAAAATTCTGCAAATGACTCACTATTTCTATTTTTTCCTTTAAGAAATTAGACGTAATAAAAGTTTTCAGGAAGGAATCTTGTTTTATCTGTATCCTGTGTTGACATCCAGACTCCCTTGTGCTTTATACATAATTTCAGTAACCAGCAGCTTAGGAAATTGGGCACTTTCTTCTTTAACTCATTGTTTCCTAAGCTGCATTAATTTAGTCGTCAGCATGTGCATGGAAGCAGCCCAGGTAGCTTCCTACTACTTAAGCACAGCTGAAATCCAAATGGGAAGTGGCCTTACCATCAAGGCATTTGACTGGCCACAAAGTAGTTGACTTAAACTCACCTTTGTCTACAACACCATTCTGCTGAGTACATGTAGCTGTAAATATATACAGCAGAAACAGGAGCAGCCCTCAGACATCAGACTCATCTGCTAAACAGGGCTTTCCACTCTCAGTTTTAGACCTAGATTTACTTAACTTGTGCTAATGTCCTATATGTACCATGTAGACCTTCCTTTGTTAGTTTGCACTTTTAGACATGTTGGTAAGCATTCTTTAATATATATTGAATGCTTGGTTGAGATGTCGTCTGTCTTTGACAGAAAAAGCTGGCCTGGTTTGCAGAGGTGCTGGTCATCACAAGTGAAATTTAATCACTGCTGAAACTCAAGACTTGTTTAGTGACTAGTGGCATATGGGCTGGGGATGGATTTTCAAATGTTAAAGATAATTTACTCCAAGGCAATTAACTGCCATTAGTACTCCTAAAATTCCCCTTATTCCTCTACTTACACAAATACATTTATTTATCATTAACCCCTGTATTTCCATTCAGTATGTTTCGGATCTGATATACTTTCTGGAAAAAACTGCAAGTTCAAACAGTCTAGCGAATGACTGCTGGTCAATCTCTGTAGGCCAAATTTCTTTTCCACTAGAAATTCATTTTCATATTGCTTCTTCTGCACTGCTGGTGTTTGCCATTAGAGGCAGGACAGCAAGACTTCTGACCCAGCCTGGCCATTTCTACATTCCTGTTTTTAGCACTGTATTCTAATACAATCCCTGAATTATTCAATTAATCAGTTACAGAGGATATGGAGATTTAATTGCCTTAAAAAGAGGAAGATGATGTCATTGATTGTTTTAAGATGGAATCATCTGAAAAATGCATAAGTAGTGAGAATTTCTTCTCCATAAGCAATATACTAAGGACCTGAAGAGCTAGACTACAAGTTACTATTAATGTAGAATGAATTCATTTTCCAGATGTTACACCAGCACTGAACTCAAAGAATGTTATCTCAGCTGGAGTAATATAGAATTTTACTTACTGAAATAACTAAAGCTTATGAGTACTGTAGAAGGCTTAAAAAAAAAAAAGAAAGAAAAGGCAATTAGTTACCTGGGTTACACACTCTTCAAACAGGAAAAGACAAACAGTTGATTAACATGAGAAAATTTATATTTCTGGTAAGTCTAACTGAGTGGCACAAGCATGTAATTTTTCAAAATGCTGATAGGAAAATGACAGAATGAAGCACATCAAATTTTTGATCCAAAGTTGATATTTGATTTATCTAAATCAAATATTTATTAATAAAAATTTATTTTATTTAATTGCTGTTATATTTATATACCTTTATATGTCTACTGGATATTTATATAGCTGTGTAAGCTACAGTTACCTATCTATGAAAATGAAAGGAATTGCTTTTAAATTTGAGAAACCATCTTGCTGTGAATGCTTTAGAACATTTAAGCTTATTACAAATACATAACAACAAGATTGCCCTTCCCCAAAGCATTTCAGTCACCTATCCCTGAACTAAAACTCCTTGCCGCTGGGAGATCTTTATCTTACCAGTAAAATAAAAATTCACTGGACATGACTGATTAAATAGATTTCCTCAATATACTTGGACAAAACACTTCTCAGAGCCAGCAGAAGGCCAGTGGTACCCAGGGGTGCATCAGGAGGAGCATTGCCATCAGAGGGAGGGAGGTGATCCTGCCCCTCTGCTCAGCCCTGGCAAGGACTCACCTGGAGTGATGTCTCCAGTTCTGGGCTCCTCAGGGCAAGGAAGATGTGAAGCTCCTGGAGTGAGTCCAGTGGAGGACAACAAAGGTGATTAAAGGACAGGAGAATCTCTTTTGTGAGAAAGGGCTGAGGGAGCTGGGCCTGGGGGCTGTCAGCCTAGAAAAGAGAAAACTGAGAGGGCACCTCATCAATGTCTGTCAGGGTCTGGAGGGAGGTGTCAGAGCATGGACCAGGCTCTGCTCAGTGGTGTCCAGCAACAGGACAAGAGGCAATGGGCGGGAAATGATGCCCAGGAAGTTCTACGTGAAAATGAGGAAGAAGATCTTTAATGTATGGGTGACTGAGCACTGGCACAGATTGCCCAGAGAGGGTGTGAAGTTTCTTCCCTGGAAGTATTCAAGAAACCTCAGGACCAATCCTGTGCCATGTGCTGTGGGATGACCCTGCTTGAGCTGGACCAGACAACCCATTATGGTCCCTTCCAGCCTGACTCATTCTATGATTCTATGAAAACGTGTTTTTGATAAATGCTTGGAAAACTTTCAGCTTCCTGAGGACTTAGTGCATGTCAGAAAGTCTTTCAGGTCACAGTTCTGTTCTGTGGGGACACATCTGATCCCTTTCATAACATCTCTCTTGGACACACTGAAGAGGTGCCAGGGAGGTAAATAGTCAAGGTTATGCACCATTGCTCCAATTGACAAGTTCACCTCTGTGTAACACATTTTCATAGATGTTAAATCAACATCAAAGTTACTCCTATAAGATGTAATTTTAAAATCTATTTTGTGGATCTGAGGAAAGATAGCAGAAGATACATTTTTTGAGTTTCTCAACTAGAAGAAGAGAGCAACACATCCCTACAACAGGAGCTACTGTCTATTTCTTAAACTACAAGTGCACAAAAGTTCCATGATATTTTACCTGCTTTAACATGTAGTCCTTTGGCAGAAATCTTCTAGTACTTTGATGGAAAGTTATTAGTCTTACTTACATTTGGCTGCATTTCTGTCTCCTTAAAATACTGATTCAATGCCCACCAGTAATATCTTAACATCTAACCAGGTTACAATTATTCAGGTGAGCTTAATTCCTGTTGATGCAGATTTAGGAGAGATAGTAATGAATATTCACTCCAAGTCAAATGCAATTACAGTTATAGATGTGGAGAATTTTTTTAACTTGGAGCCATATGTATGTATGCAAAATATATATGAAATACTGCAGGATGTTAACAGTATGTTTGAACCAAATGAAATAAGAATCTGGACTTGGTTATACATGAGGAACCCTCTTTTTTCTTGGGAAATAGAGTTTTCAGCAAGATTGTAAACAGAAAAGAGACATCACATGGTTTGCATTATTTCTCCAACAAGCTTTCTCTTTCAAAATGAAGTACCGTAAGATTTTATGTATTTGAGTTATTGTGGTGGAGAAATAAGAATAAATTATTGAAACATTTGTGCTCATAATTAAGCCAAATTGAGTCTGATCAAATAGAACTTTTGGAATTCCAGTTATGCTTATGTGTAAGATGAAGAAGAAAGAAATGAACCTACTATAGTCATCAAGACTTTCTCAAAAGATTGAGGAAAATAGAATGATCCTGTGGTTAAGACACTTGATTCAGGTCTTGATCCAATTTCTTCCTTGGTTTGAATGATCTGTTGTTTTAGCTGAATTTAATTTCTCCGTGCCTCAGTTTCCCATTAGTAAAGCAGTAATTAAATCCTTCCTTTCTTATTTTCTGTTTAAGTTACAAGTTTTTCCAAGCCAGAATCCATCCAGAATGTGTGCACACAAAGGAAGCTTATCACACTTACTTGGTTTCTGAATAGAAATTTTTACTATAGAAGCACGGAGATCACTGACAGCAGGTGTGCTTCCCTCTATTCCCACATTCTCTTTCCTTTACATGGAGACCAAAGGCTGAATTCAGAAAAACACGGGTGCCAAAATCCCAAACTGCAACACAGTGCAATGCTTAAAGAGTATCTAAATCCTACAAGTAGGTGAGTTATTAGCAGCCTATTGAAGAAAAAGAGTATGGGGACTAATGAGAAATGGAAACAAATGGAAACGCGGGTATTTAACCTCTTCTCTAATAAATCTAAGTCTGTAAAGTACCAGGGCATGCCTAATGTTTTGCTCTGGCTGACATCAGTACCTCCTCCTTGAATGAGATGGATATTTTGAATATGGTATACAAAGGTACTTGCTGTCCCAGATTCTGCTGCAAAAACTTAGCACCAAAGTAGGGTATTGCAATATGTAGACTTGGCACAACTTTCCCTGTGTAAAGGGAAAAGATTTTTAGTGAGGGCAGACTTGTCAAGTCTTGAAAGCTGCTAATGACTTTGCTGCTTGAAATGCAATGAAACCAGAGTGTGCTATCATCCATGCCACTGATTAAGATAACTGAAATATAACATCAAAATTAAAATTGTGTAACTAATGGGCTTGATTTGGAAGTAAAGCTCTATCTAAGTAATATATGGTAGGATATCATCCTGTTCATTGCAAAAGACCCATGCTTGAAGAATCATTGTAGTCATCACTGGAGAACTTTTCACAAGCCTTTCCATCTGAAGGAAAGAAGTGAATAGGAGGCTAAGTGTGTGTGAGAGTGTGTGAATGATTGTTTCTAAACAATATTTTCCCAGTGCCTTAGAAGGGATGGATTTTTAATGATCAGATTGATATTTTTAGGGTTATGGATAGGTTAGACTTGCATATAGCAAGAGTTGCATTGCCTCACACTCTTTTTTCTTGCAGAAAGTATTTGAAAGTCTCACTTTTCCTTCACAAATCATCTTAACCAGCATTTTAATACAAAGTTCTAAAAGGAAGCAAAAGCCTAATGTACTTTCCAATCGGTATAAAGATGATTTTGTCTTTAAAGAGATCTAATTTCTGTAGCAAGGGAGGGGATTATTTTGCACCATATGGTAGATGTCCTGTGATGTCATAGTGATTAATGACAGGATCAGTTGGATGCTCCAGTGGCGTAACAAATGACCTGGGTTTCCTGTAATGGCAATAGTTACACGCTCGTACAGGACCCTGCAATTAACTGAGCTCTAGTCACAGCTCCCCATGGGGTTAAGCATAACTACAGAATGAATGTGGAGACTACCACCAGCTTCATGAGGATGTGGGTCAAGCATTCTGTGACTTCTGGCAGATCCCTTAAACTGTGGATATCTGTTTCCCATCTGTAAAACTGATTTTATAATTAGTTTTTCACAGGCTCGATGTAAAACTAGCTGGTCGGAGTATGTCAGACCTTTGTAGAAGAAGAACTTATAGTGAAAATAACATTTTAATGAAACTATCTGTATATTTTTTAACTCTGTATCATAGACTGAAGAACCTCCAACACTCTCTGCCTGATTGGCCTCATGATTATTTGTCAGATAAAACATGGAAATCTTCATTAAATGTTTTGTGGTCTACTTTCAAGTCAAACAATTTTTTGGGTAATCATTATTCCCTGTCTGAAATAATTCTGGAAGCAGATAAAATACTCCTACTGTGCTGAAGCAAAGCAATACAGACAAGGAATGATCCATTTATCCCAGCAGCAGCCTTACTGACAGCATGATGACTGTCACTGTAGCTATTATTTTAGCTGATAAAAAAATCCCAAAGCAATGGAAAAATATTTTTTTCTTGAGCCAAGTTTTAGATTTTCTTCATTTTTTCCTGATAGTTTTGGTCAAAACTACAATTAATTTTTTTTAATGCTTTTTAAATATAAGCTGTATTTGAGATCATTTGCATTTATCAAGATGCTGAGGTTCTCTGAACCCCGGATTTTGAAATGATTTATCATTTGAAGCTGTGTGCCTCTAGTGATTGCAGTATAATATTAATAGGTAATTTCATTATGTTTCAATTACTCCTTTCCATTGCTGATTACTGGACAGTTCAGTTAAAAAAAATAAAAATAAAAAAAAAATCTCATTGTACTGAGATTAGGTTTTACCAAAAGACATAATGCCATTTCTGGCTGTTTTAGGTTCTTTCATTTAGCAAAAAGTGAATGCTCCTAGATTATGAAGAGAGTGCTTAAAGGGTAATATGGTTGAATCCTCAGCCTACCATTTTAGGATTTTCTTGAATAAATCACACTTCTCACTGGTTTCTGAGCCTTGCAGTGTATGAGTCTAAAATTTCTTCACACTGGGGAGAGGAGCTTATCCAAAACTCTCCTACACTACTAATATTCTGACTGCAACAGCATCCTGGAGGGAAGAAAAAATTCCATCTCTACAGACATTTTTCCTCAGGCTAGATGATCCAAAGAGTACAGATGTGAACACTGTGCACTCTATAAGCTAACCAACACATAGATTCATACCCCTCCTCGTTCACTCACTCTTTTCACAACAGGTTTGGCAGTGAGATGAGCACACAAGCTTCATATAATTCACGGAAATGAAGGAACAACATTCACACAGATCACATTCCAGCAGTGGCATCCTGCATGGTGCCTGGAGAATACCAGAAACAGAGAAGGGAGAAGGTGGAGGTAAAAACAGCTCGTGGCTGCCTTCATTCATTCAGAACCCCTGCTCTCTGCCTGCTCGAGGCAATGGCTTTTAATGTCATTTGGAAGTGATGGTTCATGGCTACTCTTATGGTCAGGAGAGTGAATAAAGCAGATCACAGCTCTGGTTTTGAAGCGACAGTTCTGGTGGTGTTTCTGTTGTGGGTAAAATTGTACATGTCCTATGAATGCTCTCCTGATTAATTTATTTTTTATTGTTTTATAAAACAATATCTGCATTTTGTGTGATTATCCAAAGACATTCTCAGCTGCATTTTCTTCATTAGCCTAATTCACAACATTTTTTTTTTTGTTGAACTCCAAATTGAACTTCAGCTTTTGCCAAGGATCGGCATCTCTCCTAACGTTTAATTCATTCAGAGTAACTATTGAGTGACAATGGCAGTGTTAATTTATGATTGGATATTGGAACCTGAAATAACAATTGGAAAGGGAGAGGCAAGAGGCTTTCAAAGCATGAAATTAAAACCTTTGGGCTATGGCTTAACTTGCTACTTATTTTTCTCATTTTCTCACCATCAATACTTTTGTTCTACTCTTGATGTAATGTTTTTCACAGGGCATGATCTGGGGCTTTATTCACTCTTTGTTTTTATGTGATATATGGGGTATTTTTTATTAGCTTGTATTATAACCCATGCTCTATCTGTTCTTACTCAGATGTCTGCTATTAATTGTCTTTATGAGAGTTATAAACATGTTTGAGATATTTGGCTGTGATTCTCCTTTAACTTGCATGAGAATCAGATCTCAGTAAATAAAAAATGGAGATTTCTGGGGAAGCCTGAGAGCTGGAAATCTTCTGCTTCTGCACTAAACTGGCTCAGGGCACCATCATGCCCATGGGCTAGTGATCAGGGAAACCAGAGAAGCTGATCCCTTTTCCTGGAAGTGTTGGCCTGGGCCAACCAAAACTCTGCCAGATGATGCCTGGGTCCAGCACGTGAGATGGGATGGGACAGTGCAGGATGGAACAGGACAAGGGATGTTCACACAATGGACCAAGCCTGCCTGTTCAACTTTCCAAAGGGGAAGAGTGGTAAGGCTTATGAATTCAAGTCTGTTCATTTCCCACACAGGACATAGGAGAGGTGCAGGATATTATTTGTTCAAATTAATATTAATATTAAGATTAAATTTTAAAAGTAAATAAGGAAACAGGAAGACAAAACATAAAATAGAGGAAATTCACTCTGGGGAATAATTACTAACTTATTTTTTGCACTTTGGTGAAGAAGGAAAATTTGAACTGAATTGTCTATTTTCATGACTTCTTATCATTAAATGTACTTGAAGTTGTTCAGTGCTTCTGGGTTAGAAAGAACTGCCAGGAGGACTTATTTTTATATATATGTATGTATCTATATATATCTTACTCTACAACCACTCCAAAACAAGACATTGGAAACCTCTTTCTTTTCTGAATAATATACTGACACCTTGTTATCCTATTCTTTTTTTTTTCTTTCATCTTCCACATCGACTGTCCTTTTGAAGTGGAGACAAGTTTGCTGGCAGTGAGTCCACAATAGTGCTCTAAGCTATTACAGTGACAGTTATTATTTCATGAAATCATGATTTGAAAAGAATCCTGTTATTTAAAATCACTCTGAATTGCCAAGTGTCTCAGAGGGTGAGTGTTAGCAAAAAGATGATCAAAGCATAGAAACATTGTTGGTTGAAGATTTGCTTTCTTGGCTCTCTGTAGAATGACCATGTTCCACTACTGCCAAGTCAAAAATGCTGTAGGTATACAAGAAAGCTCAAATGTGCTATAAACTCAGTCTGCTGGTTCAGAGCTATTCAAACTATTCTGTCTGCACCAGATTTAATGTTTTGATGGAAGAGGCATCTGTCCTGTGCAAGGGGCATAAAATCATAAAGCCAGTATAAATTACTGCAGTTCAACAATCATGAACCCACTTCAATCAAGATGAGATTTGATGTTTGAGATATAAGGAACAAATGCTTTACTTGCAATCAGGTCACTGTTTTTGTAAAATAAATAATGCCTTTCAAACAGTAGTTAGAACTATTTCTTCCAGTACTTTAAGGAAGCTGGAGAGGTATTTTTCATAAGGGCATGAAGTGATAGGACAAGCGAGAATGGTCTTAAGCTGAAGGAAGGCAAGTTTAAATGAAATTCTTCCCTGTGAGGGTGCGGAAGCAGTGGAACAGGTTACCCAGAGAAGCTGTGGGGGCTCCATCCATTGTTCAAGAATGGGTTGGATGGTGCTTTGAGCAACCTGCTCTAGTGGAAGGTGTCCCTGCCCATGGCAGGAGGGATGGTACTAGAGGATATTTCAGCCTTGTCCAACACAAACCATTCTATGACTCTATGAAACAAAATAAATCTTACTCATTGTAACGAGTCAGTCCAAAGGATACAATATTATTTTGAAAAAAGAAAATTTTATGGCCTCAACTTACTGGTCTTATGTATCAGGCTAAACTCTGATCTCTGTTATGCCAGGTTCAGTTGAGATCCCTCCAAGTTCTGTAAACACATTGTATCCTGGTCGATTGATGACTTGTCAGTGTGCTAAAAAAAGTGTAAACGGGATCTGAATGAATTCTTGCAGTTTGTCACAGTTAGAAAACAGAAAGTATTGATATAAACAAACCTTAGAAATACTGGTGCATGAGTGGAAGGATAACTTTTTCTAAAAGTTGTTTCAAAGTCTCACTGGGAAAAGGTTTTGATGAAAGTGAGTGATACAGCCAGAAAGAGCAGAAGGTCATGGATAAATCCTTTGTCTTTTTTTGGATTACTCACTCTGCCAAGTTTGCCTGTACCTGACATTGTTCAAATGATTCAGAATTCTACAGAAGTCTCCCTACACAGAGGAATGAGGCAAAGGAGTTGAGTAAATTGGAATGAATCTCAACGCACTATCAATGCAGTGCCAGAATTCTGCAGTGCAAAAGTTGATGGAATTGTTCCTGAGAAGTCAGTGGGAAATTCCCACAGAAAAATTGGATTCACTTTTTGTTGCTGCTTGTCACTTCCTGGTTGCATTGAAACCACCATTTATTGTTATCCTGCCTGGGTGTCCATGAAAATTATTTGAGTCAGAGCCAGCAGTAACTCATTTCTTTCCTATGTAGCTTTTGCTTGCTAGAGTCTTAAACTATGAATGGCTCCACTGCAGAAATAAGCACTACATTTTTATTAAAGGAAACTGATATAGGCTTAAAATCAAGAGATTATATAACTAAATGATGT
Organism: Sturnus vulgaris; assembly: GCF_052056855.1. Classification (NCBI taxonomy): domain Eukaryota; kingdom Metazoa; phylum Chordata; class Aves; order Passeriformes; family Sturnidae; genus Sturnus; species Sturnus vulgaris. The sequence continues at coordinate 147,013,096 of NC_142243.1, forward strand.
CTTATAATACTAAAAAAATTCTACTTTGTATTCTGTTTTGTTAGACTGAATTGATTGGCATTTTAAAGCTTTTTCCTGTAACAATGCAGGGATATTTTTAACGGTTGCATAGAAATTAAAGGGGTCTTTTAAGCTCCTCTATATTTGGAATCTGTTCTTAAAATTACATAATTTAAAAAGGAATTCATTTTGTTATGCAAGTATCCTGAAAAATCTTACTTCTGAGAATTAACATGGAGACTAACAATTCCATATGAGTAAGGATAAGACAGAGAGCTGGATAGTAATATTGCTACTGGAATAATTTGAAGGAAATATAAAAATTAGTCACTATACATTTAGGAATAATTTCTCTATAGCAGACGATTTTCCTTTAACTATTCAGATATTTCTTTCATCACCTTGGGCGAGAGAATTTCTCTTGGGTTCCACAACATACTGTAACAATTCTAAATGCACTAAATATTTTTTTTTTCATACAGGCTGAAACGCTGGATCCAAATAATTTGAAGATTAAGGAAAAAATTATATGAATTTACTTGATTCCAGCTGGCTGCAACCTCTATTATCAAGCAGTGCAGCGACTAAATGCAACTATCATCAAGTTTGAAGAAATTTGATATCTGACCCTGACTTTCACTCTTAGGCTCAGAATCATTTTGCTTACATTTCAAACACCAGAATCATTCTCATCAATGACAACAGCACCCGTTATTGACATGGGAGAATATTCTTCAAGAGCACTCTTGGGAGGAAGGCTCCCACAAACTTTTTGAAAACCTCAGAACTGGTGAAAGGGCCCATAATATACGCAGGCTTTTTATCCCCTACACCTCTGTCTCTGTTTCATAGAAAGAAATGGTATTTATAGTTTCCTGTACAAAGAGAACCTGACTCATACCTAAAGTAATGTCTCACTCCTCAGTGTGGTGTGTTGTGGTTATTAGGGCAGCCTCAGGAAGGCAGACTGTGAAAATCCACCAAACAGGAAGACAAACCAACTGACTGGTAAGTCCAGCATCATGATCAGTTTTCTGGTCTAAAAACCACTTTCTGATCTCTTGGTCTTGTTAGAGCTGATTGCTTAAAAATTTATCAAGGAATGCATGAGAGCTCTCAGAATAAATACCCCTTCTTCTTTTGTAAAAATGTATCCCTTATTGCCCTGAAGCCCGCACAGAACTCTTGAGCACCTCTGTGGATGCAGGTTGCATCGCAGAAGCAAAACACAGCAGAGAGCCCTGATCCTCTGCCCAGTATGAGGAGATCATTTTTATGAACTCACATGTTCAGACTGAATGTCATCCACTGACTGCAGAGATCCAAAACTTGCCAGTCCGTGTTTGATGGGAAGTGTTGTTGGGGTGTGTTAGGTGTGGCAGCTGTGGGTGCAGGTGTGTGTGTGCTTGTGAGCTGCTGCCCTCTGCTGCACACCTTCCTGGCAGCTCACCTCCAGCCACCTCCTCACCCCTGCCACAACAAGCTCATCGTGTGCTGAAGCCGGAGAAGTTACTTCCCTCCTGCCAGTGAGACATTCAGAGAGTCACTAAGCTTTGCTCTGAGCTACCCAGGAAACTTCTAGTAGGCTAAAATTGTCTTGCAGTGGTCTAGAGCACTGCTTCTGCTCTGGCACCAGGTGAGAGTGCAGATCTCCTCAGCACCTTCCTCAGCATCTTCACCATCACCATAGCAGGGGGAAGAGACTTCTAAACGAAGATAATCTCTATATGAATCCTGGCAAGTGTAGTAATAAGTGCTGTAGCTGTATCCATGGAAGTCAGCACAAGCTAAAATTTTAAGATGTTGATCATTTCGTGTATCCTCAAGACAAGAAGAATTTCCTTCAAGCACCACTGGGGAGGTTGTGCCAGCCTCTGGGCTCAGTTTTTACCAGACCATGAACTTGGTCAATCGCTTCCCCTCACAGCATGGAACAACAAGACATGAACAATACCTCTTCTAAGAAAAGAGGACAAGGAAGATCCTGCATGTCTGCCCACCACTGCAAAAACAGTGTCCTTCATCTATGAAGAACTGCCTGAAGGACTCAGTATTTGTATGTCTGAGGAGGGTTCTGGGGAAACTGAATGATGAGAAATCTGCAAGTTAAAAGCAACACAAAATATGTGTGTCTGGCACACATACCTGAAGACAGAAGAGATAGATTAGACTGTGCAGAGAGCTGTAAGGGGGCTGGATATGGGAAAAGACTTTTTGACCTAAGCATTTTTTGGTCCAGATTCAGGGTCTCTGCTTACTGACAAGGTGCTAGTGAAGATGGCTTAAGAACAGGCAAGTTTTGGCTTAGGCTGAGAACTGTCCGGACACTCTGCAGACTCCAGGCAAGCAGAAGACCTTGCCTTCTGCTCCCTGCTGCTCATTGACATGTCTGCAGGAGACTACAGCCCTTGCAGGTCTGCCAGCCAATTTGCTCTTCTGAATGCCCACTAACTCAGCTGCAAAAGAATTCAGCCAGCTGAAGCTGTTTAAAACAGATTTTGCTGGCCTGGTTCATTCTGATTCAGGTAATTTAAATAAGCATATTTTTTGTAAGCAGCAAGCTGGAGCTGTCAAGAGGGAAGCGAAAACTATCAGGCTGAAGAGTGTCAGATGACAAAGCTCAATCACAAAAGGACATACACCTGACACCCGAAGACTGCCACGATTAAAGAAGCTCCTAGTATATTCTTTCCTTATAGATTTAAATTTCCATGTGTATTTGTGGAAGTGTGCACATGCAGTAGGAATGTGCACACAAGACATGGGCCTGGACAGAGAAGGGATTATGAAAAATGAATAATAAGAAATGAAACTGCTCACAACTACACACTGTCAAACCATCCAAATTCGAATGCTTTTTCTCTTAGGAAATTGTTATTTAAGACTTTCCAAGTAGAATTCTTTTATATTTATCTTGCATGTGTTTTTACTCCTTTTACCTGCTCTCCCTGCAAATTATTTTTAACTGCAACATCTGGAATTTTGAATTGATTTGAGCTGTCTTCATGTGGCCTGGTGATATGAATAAGAAATAATGCTACAATGCCACATTTTCTTGTACATTTTCCAGTGTGTGGTTGAAGCTGACTGGGACAGTCAAATACAGAAAAAAACATGAAAGTATCATGACTGTGTGAGCATATTGAATTACTGATGACACAGGCAACATAAAACTCTATTTAAATGCCAGGGTTAACCAGGATCTTGCAAGTGATTAATCATTGGTTTTAAAATTCTGAACCTTTGTTGGCTAAAAATATTTCTACAATTTCAAATTCACCAATTGCCTTCCTTATGATTCATATCTCCCCTTCATTATTCCAATCTTATTGACATTTTTATGATATTCATTATAGTAGCCAGTGCTGGTTTCAGCCTCTAAAGATACATTTAGGACCTAACCCAACCATCTAAGAAAAATGAACACATCTTTCTCATGGTTGGAAACTTGCTCTGGAATGAGCACTGTGTAAAATATGATCACCAAATGTGTGACTAAAGAGGGTGGATTATGATTGCACAGTCTTCCCTGACCAGCACTTCAAAACCCTCTGCACCTTTTCCTTACATGCCTGGCCTTGAAGAAAGCTTTTGTACGAGTTGTGGGGTTTTGCTGCTGTTCCACAGTTTTGCAGGGATACTCATGTTACTCCTGGTCAGTGGCTGGGGGAAGAGGTTCGTGCATTGGCACTGTAGGCAGAAAGCAGCTGCTTTGTGCCTGTATGAGTTTCAGGCACAAATATAAAATATGAAGGAAGCTTGTCAACTCAGATTAACTTTGGAGACAACTCTTCTTCACCCCATATTGCAAACAAAGGAAGAGAGTCTGGAAAAGAAAAGAGCATTTTGGCAAATACACGGCCTTGGCTCTGTGCAATCAGCATTAAACTGCTCTTGTTTGTCGGCTACCAAAATTGTCAAAATAGAAAGTTGTTTTATTACAGCACAAGTCACCAAATGCAGCTCAAGGAGAAGCTGGTCTTTCCAGATATTCACTTCAAATGCACAGATGTAAAAAAAAACCTCTAAAAATGACAAACTGAGATTATATAAACAATTTCAACACACAGCACTACTAAAAGAATATGTTCTTGATGGCAGCAGCTCAAATAAATCATTCCTACTGAGCTTGCAGCAGTAGTTTAGAGCTTGAATCTCTGCTCTGATTTAAGAGAAGCTAGAGAAGTGGGACCTTTACAAATTATAGTGAACTCATCTCAAATATAGAGAATTTTAGTTTTCTGAAAGAATTGTGAGGTCAAATACCACTGCTTTTGAAAAATTGCCCGGAAGACTGGAGCTCTAATAATCTAATAGGGAGTTAATAAACCTGCATAGAAAACAGGAGGCATGATACCAGAGTTGCTGTGATAGTATTTTTGAAGACAGTCTGGGGCTTTGTGAAATACCTTGTATAAGTTCTTGTTCATTTTCAGAGCAGTTATGGGATTTGTTAAGTACACTGGTGCTTTGTAATAGTGGATATATTTAAGGGTGCTTTTTAATTCTGGGGAGATGTACAAAAATTTGGTTTTCATTTTCTCTTCAGCTGCCTTTGGCATCTTACCTGTGCCTTCAGGAACTCTTTTCCCTTTGTGTCATTGAGCCTCTAATTTATTATAAACACTTGCTTATCAATTACTTCATGGGAAAATTGTGTCTGCTGAAAAGTCAAGTGCTGGTCACTGTTTTCTTTTCCATACACAGAAAAGGAATTTGATAAATAATTATGTCAAAATAATTTTATTGCAACAAAATGAGCTATTGGCATATTTTTGTATATTTATTAATCTTTATTTTTACTTACTGACTTTTTTGTGTTTAGGGGATGTTTGTATACATCAGAAGAATCCTTCACTGATGTTCAAAAAATTTACTTTTTGCACTGTTCTTATGCACCTTTAACACTACCATATTTCTAATATACATAATACTCCTTTCCAGTACAAATAGACCTCTTAGAATTTTGCCCTGCATTCATATTTGATATTTTGGGATTTCCAATGAGATTAAACTTCATTCAACATTGCATTTTGCATCTCATTTGCCTCTGTGGAAATCAAAATGAAGTTAATATAGGAAGTTGCTATGCTGATTTTGCAGCATTACAAGACTGCATCATTAGAAATAGCTCTAAGTGACCACACACAGTGCAGTGAGGCTGGAGAGGTGGCCAAATATTTGTAGCCAAATATTTGTAGCCATTCAGTATTTTCTAGCAATATGCTGGGACACTAGCTTCTATTGTCCAAGAAGGAATTCTATCACCTATTGAATAAAATGATGGTTTGCATTTGTTTATTGCTTGTCATGTAGAATTAGAGAGTGGATTAATCTGCCTGTTGATGTAATTTGGGTGTTCTTTTGCATGCCACTGAAATGCAGCCACCTCTGGGGAGATGTGTGGCAGCTGTGTATAGCTTAGGGCATTGCAATAGTGTGGGAACCAAGTGAAGAACTGTGATTTAGTGGCAACCTGGATTTTCTAACAGTTACTGCTCAATAAGTTCTTTGAAATGGTGACTTTACTGCCAGTTGCAGCAGCTGCTGGACTCTTACACTCCCATAAGGAGAAAATTAGAAATATCTAATTCCTTCTTGATGTTTTGTTGTTGCTACTGATTCAATACAACAGCCAGCTATTGTTTGTTTGTTTATAGAATTAAAGACATAATAAAAATAAAATATTTAGAAAAATACTATTCTTAGCTACTAAGCAGACTCACATTCATAGTATATAGGTTTTCATTGCTTTCTACCTGCCAGTATTTTTATGAAGTTTATCTGTTGCTTCTCTTTAGCTGCAGTTTTCATCTCTCACTGTTTCCACAAAACCTCAATCTGCCAATCAACCTGAGAAGATGAAAATTAGCACAATGTGATAAAAATCACTGGAACAAAATTATTTTCCAAAACAGAAAAAAAAAACCCTTCAAGTAAATGCATCGTAATTTGACCCCTTGGAATAAAAACTGTTTTCACAACCACTATTTTCCATAATAACAGATAAAAGTAGCCATTTGTTCTATGTATTGTAAAAGAGATGTATCCCCAGGGGTCTCAAGGATTAGATAAGGGTTGTTCTGCCTTGGGATGGAGTCCAGAGATTGCAGCAGCTGCATGTGCTCACCCATTCAACACCCAGAAAAGCTGGTGACAAAGAAAAAGATTCAGAAAAGGTAGGGTGTCAAGAGGAGAGACATTTTTGTAAATGTCCAATGGGATTTTGAATATTCAGTGGAAAGGTGCAGCAATTTCAACAGGTGGGACTGGCAGTGCCCTGTTCCAGGGGACTCTGCATTGATTTGGGCTTCCTCCAGAGAGCACCACGACTTGCAAGCTGTGAATCCATCTCCCTATTCAGAGTCAGCTAATCAAGATCTAACTCTTCATCAGAAAACACTGGAGCCCAATCCCACTGTCTGCAGAGTCCTGTTATTGTTAGAGAAAAATATGAAGCTGTACATTAACAAAATTAGACAGAAAATAGGAGTCAAATAGTTCAATCTGTGTGTAGAAATAATTAATAAATTGCAGCACATTAAAATATTCATAAAAGTTAATTCCTACCACATCTATAAGGAAAGAAACTATAATTATATGACTTTTATGAATGAGGAAACCAAGATATATTTTAGTTTATATGTCTCACTTACCAAAAGTTTTAAATGTCATAAGGAGCAGCAAATCCTAGAAATACTTCCTAAATTTCTACTCTGCTGCTTTGTAGTAATGACCTGTGTCAATAATTATGCAATAATTTGTTATGAAGAAACATTTTCTGTGCATTTATTGGTTTCCAACATAGTAGTACTGAATAAAAATGGTCGGCATTTAAAACAAAGCTTAAAAATAAAAAATGCTTTTCAATTTTTTAATAAATTATAATATTAAGTATAAAAGCAAAATAAGATTAATATAAGCTGATGTCTTTCACTTTACATTGGTTCTAGAAATGAGCAGAACAGTTCTAACTCCACACAATTAGATTTGAAGTTGCATCCTCCTGTAAGGGAAGAAATCACTATCAGCCAATTTAGAATCTGGAGTGTTGCCACAAGTAATCATTGTCTGATGTAAATCAAATAACAGTTATTACTTATATGTGCTGAATAAAATCTCTATAGAGGACACACTTCATAAGCAGTGTTTATTTTCATGCAGTTTCCACACATATGATGTAGTAGCATCAGAAAAGCAGAGATAGCAAGACTGAAGAAAACTGTGTAGCAGTAGATTATTTTCACTGAAGAGTGAGTTTTATGGCCTTATTACTGTAATAAATTTCTAGCATGTCAAAGTTTTTTGAAAAATAATTAAAAGAGGGGGGAAAAAAAGGGAGAGAAGAAGATTTTGGAGATGTGAGCTCAGTGTGGCTGCAAAATGCACAGAAAGCTACTTTTGCAGTCATTGACAGTATCAGAAAGCTGTCCCAGGACTGCTGTCCTCTTCTTGTGACACAACCTTCTGCAGCAATGAAGTTTAACAGGAAACTTGTTCCCTTCTTCACAGCTTTGTTTCACCTTTCAACTGTTGGGGGGTAGAGCATAGAAAATTATGCTTTTGGGGAAAACACAGCACCCTAAAATTAAGTGTTCAGAGGAAATTGCTTATCTAGTGCACCTCCCTGTGCCTTTCTCCTCAGTGCAGAAAAAAGTACAATTGGCAACTATATTTCTCAGTAGCAGATAACTCAAAGGATGGGAGAGAAGAAATGTCTAGTCAATGTTTTTGTTCTGTTTAAGATAACTGTGACAATTCTCCTTGTGAATTTTAAAATCAAAGCGATCAAATAATAAAATTTAATTTCCTATGCTTTTGTTTCATTCTCCACAAGACTGCTTTTGCACTGAGAATTTAAAAATATTCAGAGAGTTCTATGAAAAGTTCCCATGGCCAGTTTCCTCGTTAATTAGCTTACAATTTTTCATGGATATCTGATAACTTTCAGGCATTACCTTTGGGGAGAGTAAGTTGTTACAGGACTAGCAAAAGGGAGATAGCAGATTTATAAGAGGAAGAATCTAAGCAGGCTGCTATGCAGACATTTCAATTCCTCCACAGACTTTACCATATAATACATATGCATTGGAAGAAATCCTGTTTCCACTGAACTCAGTAGTTTACTGTTAATTTCCAAGTGACTAATATTTTACCTAAGGAATTTTGAAATGGTTGCAAAAGTCTTATATATAAGACTTCTGTATTTCTGGGCACACCACGTCTTCATCCCTTCAACAACTCTTTGCTCCAGAATTCCTTACACCTTATCCTGATTTATGTAAGATTAGTCCCTTCGGAAGGCAGGATTTTAGAGTACATGGACCACAACATTTTTTTCATAAGATCACTCTCAGAAATGTTCCACCGGTGTCATGCAGGAAGCATTTCTTAGTCTCTGGCAAAAAGACAGTGGTCATGGAGAGCCACTGTCACTGGTGGATTTTATATTTCACTGATCTTTATCACATTCAGACATTTTTATCTAACCAACTATCATTTCCTCTCATTCCCAGCTTTTCAGTTTTTCCCTTCTGCTTAATACAGACTAAAGTGTTTTTCTTTAATTTTTGACTTGTCTTGTGTCCAGGATGGATTTTAGCTAAGTATTCCTTACCCATATATCTGATCACTCTGGTTCCTTCTCTGTTACTTTCCCACCTCCCTGCAGCCTGCAGCACCTCCTAATTTAGTAATATCTTCAGATTTAACAAATGTGTTGTATGCTTCTTCTTCAAGGTCGTTAATAAAAATGTTGAATCATGCTGGGCCAAATTCCCATTGCCACAGCACTTCCCTACAACATGATGCATTTCTGTTGAAATTATATCTCAGTGAGTGCTCCTTTGCGTTGCACATCCACAGTGCTGAAGATGTGCTGAAAAATCATAGGTAACAATAGACTAGAATATTCTGATTTCTTAGGTTTAAAAAAGCTATATTTCAAAAGTTTCCTTGTACATTTGGAACTTGAAATGCAGGTGTACCATATCTTAGGAGACGTATTAATGGGTTTGGCAGAGCTTGGAAAGTACAGATTGAGCCAATTGTTTGACTTTGGGGGAATGCATAATGTTTTATTAGCACTTCTGCTTCTTCTCAAGAGGAGTCAATTGTCTTTTGGGAGGTCTGATAAGAAAAGTCAATAATGGGGTACTAGTGTTTCCAAGGAGGGAAATTAAAATCATTCTGTACCCCAAAAAAGTGACATTTTATAAGTGTATCTCAAGTTTTTCTAAATTGTACTTCCAGTCATAAAAGGCATGAGGTATGAGGAGACTGTCAAGGTAATGACATCCTCTTCCTCCCTAGGCACTTTGCTAACGTGTAAAGCAGTTCCAGATAGTTGATTTTACCTGGGATTTCTCAGTAAGGTCAACCTCTTGTCAGATGGCTATTTTCTGAATGCAACCTAACAGAAAAACTTAATGACCTCTATTTACTTCAAGTAGAAATCCATCAAAGGGACAATTAGCTAATTTTAAGCATAAATTGGCTCCCTGGTGAGAAGCAAGCTTATAAATAAACCATTTCATTTGTTCACTGAACTAGACTGTCATGCAAGTGAAATTGCTGACTCTAAAGCAGACAAATGGGCAAACTTTTCTTGCCTTAAGTGCCCTGAGAGGAGTTAGGGGAAGAAACCATGGGAAGCAGTTTCCTTTGCCACTGCTGCTGTGCAAGCAGGCTGGAGACAGACTCATCTCTGCTGTATCTGCACCATTCTCCAGAGCAAGGCAGCCCAGGCTCTCTCCAGTGGCTCTGTTAGCAGGCAGCTCATGGTGCAGACAGACACAGCTCCTCAGCTCTCCAGCCTGCACACAGGCAGGGTGGATATCAGCCCAGCACACAGACAGAACAGCAGGTCCATGCTCAGAGTTTGGGCAGAATCCAAAAGTATTTGCAAGAAAGTTGCACTGTTGCCTGTTGGTTCTTCTTCTCTTGAATGTTCTTGTCACCGTGGTACATGAGCACCTTTAGTCTTCTCTGCCATTGTTTTACCAGTGTCAGTTTCCTGAAGGAAGTCCTGGTTTCTGGCAGTCACTGTGTCTCAGTTTCCCATGCGAGAAACTTGGTAGGACCTTTCCAGAGGAGTAAGACAAGGAAGAAAGGTCTGTATCTCAGGAGGTTGCCTTATGGCAAACACTGGGGGCTTTCTTCTTTTTTTTCCAAACCAACATTCCTTGAAAGCAGCATGTGCATCTTGCCAGTACTCATCCCCACACTGTTTCCACAATACTAGCTTTGTTTAAGGGAATATATGGCAATGCCCTCAAGGTATTTGAGATGTGACAAATAGAGAAAAGGAGGGACATTGCAGGCCTGTTTCCAATCCCATGAGATATGGGGACTGAAAATATCTGATGAGACCTCAGTGCATTTTCAGGCAGAAAACAGGATGGAGCTTTCCTAGGTCAGATGGAAGGGCTCAGGAGGGAAACTTTATAGCTGTCTTCACTCTATTTGAATAGTTTGCTCTGGTTTGCTGCACTCAGTGCTATCAGACCAGAGATTAATTGTTTATAAAAGCAGCCAAGTAACTGCTGGAGGCAATAAAAAGAGGAAGAAAGAACAGATCCTTTAAGTAGAATTTAATTACCTTCTTCTGCACATTGTTTTACTTTGCCAGATTAATACACAGTAACTTGTATAAATGTGTGTGTGCTTGTGCATGGGGTGCTGCATGTGTGGTGAGATTGCATTTGTACACCCAGTTTGCTCTGTTTTTTAATGCTGATTATCTTTGCTCATAGGAATATGCCATGACTAAATCAATGAATCTCATCCAAACTAATCTGTAAACAAGAGATGCCACTGTTTTCACAGCTGGAAAATGAGAAGCCTCCATCCTCAGGTAGATTACCTATGTTCAGAGGATTTTTGGGACCTTCATCATTCTGTGAAACAGATGGCAGAAAAGTTCAAAATGTGACACTTTGCTATGGTCTTTCATACTACTGAATGATGGGAAGGTCTGTTCGTGCTGAAGATTTCTCCCAGAAATTTTACATTGATGAGGCTTTTTAGGGTCTCACCTGACACACTAATGTATTTAGGCATGATTTTAAAAACTTATGACTCATCTATTTTGAACAATTGAAGTATCAGAACATTTTCACTGGAACACTGAAACCTTTCCAATAATCACACAGGAGAATGTACTAGGAAAACTCAATATACAATTTTTGCCCCAGAGAAGTCAAATGTAAAATCTTAGCTTCACCCCAGCTTAGTTGCCTACTGTCTCATTAACTACCTATAAATCTTCTTTATTTCATATATATATATATATATATATATATATATATATATATATATATATATAAATCCACAGAATTGTGTCCCGGAGAGAAGGAACACTGAGTAACATCTGTCCTAATATCACTAAGATATTTCTAGGAGAGGCAGGATAGTTCTTCTTTCCTTAAATTTCTGTACAATCTGAGTTGATAAATGCCAAAAATGAAATTAATAGCCATTCTCCAGAAGTTACAGATCTGGAAATATAAATCAATAAATACAATTAGTTCAGTCCTTAACCAACTCACATCAGATCTGCGTTTTTGCAGAACTGCATTTACAAAGCATTTGAAGACACAATGAAACACAAGAAACATTGTCAAGGATTTTTTCCTTCCATTTAATCTTAGTGTTTAGAAAAGAAAGTCTGCTACAGAAAAAAAAAAAAAAAAAAAGAGGCTAAGAATAGATCCTAAAGTATGTTTGGTAGAAGAGGACTCATGCTCCCAGTATTTTGTGGAGAACCACAGCTGTGGGTCAGCACACATTCCCATAAAATAGTTATCAGATGCAAGCAAGAAGTTTCCCAGCAGTACTCTGTGGTTCAGTTAGCAGCTAGCAATTCTCACCACACAGCTGAAGTCATTTCCCTGGGTTTGCCGTAGTTTTTTAAACAACATGAAACACGCCGCAAATTCTGGAAAGCTGAGAAGATAATTCTTGAAGCCAATGCTCGGTTTGGGAAAACTATAGGAGGGAGAATGTGCATGAGGCGTACAGGCACATCCTGTCTTGTAGTGTATCTTCATTGTAACAAAAGGAAAAGTTGTTTTCAGTTATTTTTCCAAGGTCAGACCACACACCACCCTCTTCCCAGCTCGCAAATTTTATCTCTTACTCCCTGCAGGAAGGAATGGCTGAGATATTCATATCAAAGCTGCAGGCTAGGGTCGAAGCAAGCGTCACTGATGAGATGTTCCCAGCATTTTAGAGCCATCCCTCATTTTGGGGGGAAGAAAACCCATCTGTCTTCTGCTTCCTTTTACTGGATGATTTGATCATGCCTTAGAAGGGTAACACTTCAAGAGTGCTGAATGAAGATGAGTGACAGATATTCCATATGGTTGCCTTGGACCCTTCCACAAGGTTGAATATGAACTGAAAGAAAAAACAAGTCCTTTCAAATTTGCTTTGTCAAAATAATGTGTCCTGTAGATTGGAAACCAACTAGGTGAACCAACTATTTCATCTTATAATGACAGAAAAAAAAAAAAGAATTTCGAAATGTTTGTAAAGATTCTGGTTGCAGTACAAGTGAAGATGCATGTTGCTTTTTGCAGTGGTCATGCAGCTTTAGGTATTAATTGGCATGGCCATTCCCAGGAAGTGTTCATGCAGAGAAAGTTAAAAGTTCAGTTTCTTCTGTGTTACTTTCCATAGGAGTTGCTTAGTCTGTTCTTAGGATGGTCTTGCATGGGAAAAATAGTGACAGCACTGTGAATTAACTGTGGGTTACAGAGAAAAGTGGTGGGGGGGGAAAGGTATTTTCTTGAATTTTGGCATCAGAGACGGCTTATTCCTCCATCTAGTCTTCCCTGACTTTTTCTCTGGTCAGCAAAGACAGAACAACATCCCTGGAAGACAATTCAGGGTACCTAAATCTAACATCTGTTTAAAATCACCTTCTAGAAGAGTCTCTGCTTTGATGCATTAATTTTAGAAGGAGAAAAGGCAGTTGCATGTGGTGATGTCAATGCCTCCTGACCTGTGGTGTCATCTGAGGGAAAGTCCATGAAAGGATGAGAAGACCATTCACAACTCCTTCAGTTCTTTGTACACCTCAGTTTCACCTATGACAGCACACAGATCCCACTTACAGCTGAACTGTGGGGCCCCTGATGTTCACCATGTTGAAGCATTTAGATTCATTTGCCAGATTTAACCTCCAGGCCACCACAGAATATGGATGCTCCAGATTGCATTATTTTTTTTCTTGCTGGATGCAGTATTATTAAATCTCGTGGCATAGATGAAGATAGGAAGAAATGGCAATGTTAATTTGAAGATGATACAGGAAGGCTATGAGACCTGATAGGAAAATATGATCTGAGAGAGCATTTACATAGACTAGAATCCTTAAATATTATATCAAGTATTCTTTTAAAATGAGAGAAAATTAAAAATAGGGTATTAGAAATATAAATCTTATATGCCAACCCAAGCCCTACCCTGCTTTGTGACCACAGGCAGTCTTCTGTATTTCCCTCATTTTCTAAACAAAGTCAATGATAAAAAATCGTTATTATTATCTATCTCCTAGGTAACATTTTTATCCATCAATCTCAAATTGCATTGCTAACAAGGTCGCATTATTTTTGTTTTCCAGATTTGGGGCAGGGATTGTGCAGAGATTAGAAAAAGGACTTGTCCAGCTTTCCTAGTAGATTGAATTGGAAGAGCACACTTTTCTTCTTAGGTTACCCTTGTACCTGCTGACTCCCACTTTGCAAATTTGTCACTAATCCACAGTGGGTTCTAAACTGAAGCAATCAAAGTTTGAGGAACCTACTCATTCTGAGTGGAAAGAAGTGATGCAGACTAAGTGCATAGTAAATATTTTATGCATTGTCTCCATAAGACACCAAAGATTAGTATATCATTGTTCAAAATACAGGTAAGAATTTGCTTGACAGAAAAATGTTGCTTTCGTGACTATTTTGTACAGCTGGTCAGCAAATGGATTTTCCAACCAAGGGGAAAATAGAAACAAAATAGAATCTTGAAAAATTCTTCTACAGAGTAATATGCAAAAAAACCTGTGTTCATTTCAGGTCAAAGAAAAACCTTTATTCCTATAAATTGAAAATATTCTCAGGCAGACCTTTGGTTTGTCCTTTTAAAATAAGAAAACCTACCTTTTAAGGTTCTTTTAATTGATTTAAAAAAGAAATATAAAAATCAGTCAGATTTCCAAATTATTCCTTCATTATAGACAGAAAAAGTTTTCAAAGGTGAATTTTCCAACTATTTTTTTCTCCACTCTTCCCATTTTAAATGTAGATGTTTACTCTGTAGTGTGGTCTTTTAACTGCTCTAAATACTTCAGACCTTTTACAACAGTTCCTATATTACTATTTCAAACCATTCCGTACTTTTACAATTAGCATCCTAACCTTTTCTTATCAAGGTATTGTAATGATTTACTTAGCTCTAGTTAATAAGATACTTCTGTTCATATTTGTATTTCAGGATTTTTTGCTAATTTAGTTTCTGTTTAACAGTAATAATTCTAAGTGGATCCAAATAAGTTAATGTGGTTTATTTGGGCTGGATATCAACAACAATGTAACACTGACTCAAAACTTAACAGAAGTAAGCTAAACGGTTTTAAGGAATTAACTACTCAGTGGAGTGGAATTCTTCTGATGCCAGCAATGGATTTCCTTCCAGATCTTCAGAAGTAAAACTGCTACAACAGGATCCTTCAGAGTTTTTAGAGTAAATTTCAGAAATTTAAACAAAAATGATAATGGAAAAATTTCACCTATTCAGCTGGTGTTCCTGTGTAGAGATAGATATGGATTAGATATCGATAGATATAGATGATATAGATAGATATATAGATACAGATGCAGATATACATATAGATTTATAAATATAGATATATTCTGGTTATCAAATTTATGTGGTATATATTTTATTTTCAATGTGTTATGCCAAATCACAAGTTTAAGAAGGCAAAATGCAACATAGCCTTGAGATATTTAAACAAATCTCATATTTTCTCATGGTCCAACTTTTGACTTTTGGAAATTTTCATTTGACAACCCTGCCACGGCTTTCCATTAGCATTTACCAGTTCAGCTACTTCAACAAGGTATCAGGATGCTGAATCAGGAGAGCTGTCAGCATTGTAAGCAACACAGGCCAGAAGTTCCCTTTTGCCACAAACTGAAGATCTATAGTCCTGAGCTGCTCAGACTGATTGCTGCTCCCATGGGATTCTCTGGCTGAGTGTCTGCAGTGTGCTACCCCTCTTACGTGTAATGGTTACAAGAAAAGCCTATGGGCAAAAGTTAAGTGGAAAAAGAAAACTGAACTAAAAGCAATCATTCAAAGTGGAAAAGAGCTAATACAGCCTGTCTCTCAACAGCACTTTCTGATAGCTTGTAAAATATATTTGCCTTTCCCTCGATGGAGACACCAAACATCCCTTTTTTATGGAATCACTTACTTTTCTGATGCTTTCTGGTACTTAACACAGCTTGTGATTTCTAATTCTTCATCAGATTTTCTTAAAATTAGACAAAGACCTCAAACATTATTAGGAAAGGTCAGATGGATAGATAGACACATGCATGCACACAGAGTATGATCAAACAAGCCTCATTTCCTTACAAGCCTGAGGTAAAAATAACATTTTGCAATTTCCACTGCCAGAATTTTGAGCACTTCTCATTACAGGATCAGGAATGAACCTTGGCACTACTGACTGGAGTAATTTATTGTAGACAGTGGAATTATTGTTTACCCTCCAACAAAATGTTTCCTCCTTCTTCTGGGCCTCACATGAGAAGTGAGCAAATTGCTTAAGAGGAGAAATCTAAATCCCACCATGGCTTCTAGAATCCCTCAACCTTTTGAGAAGTACCAAAGCGTTGTAGGTGAGGAATAATTGATTTGACATACTTAATCTATTCCTGGTGCATGGATATGTGTGAGTCTGTGACAGTTTCCCCACATCAGCCATCGATCGAGGAAAGTCCACCTACCTCAAGTCCAGTGAGAAAAAGCTTGTCTGGGATGATAAGAGCACAGAAACATTTTACAAGGTGATCTACAAAGAACTGGCTGATGTAGAAGCTGAGTGCAGAGCAATTAGTCTCTCTCATAGTGAAGGAACCAAGGGTTCTCAGTAAAGTGCACTGATAACAGCATTGCTTCTAAAACAAACAAAGGGAGAACCTTTTTCACACATAACGTACTTTCAAGATTACAACATGTAATATAAAAATAAAAGGATCATAAAAATAAAAGCCAGTCATGATGTTTCCATGCAACAGGAAGATAGAACAAAGGGAAGCTAAGCACAGCCATTAGTTGTCTCACTTCTTACTCCATGTAACTTTCTTCTCCACCCCTGAGATCCACCATTATATTTTTCATCTTTCCCTGTAGCACAGAACCTCTAAGACAAAATGAATGACTCTGACATGGCAGCTGCCCTGGAAAGGAGGGATTTACACAAGAGCAGGATCACTTTTCTTTGGCCTGAGCCCTTCCTTGCACTGTATTCCTGCCTCTTACTGCTGAAATACACTACACAACATTATCTTACCCAGGGAAAGTGGCAACTATAGAGAAACACAAAAGTTAATGGATGGCATCCTGATTTTTAAGAGCAGGATGCAGTGGTATTGGTGACATTTGAAACAACATACTAAATTTTTACAGCTGAATTCAAGGTAGAAGTTGTAGCCTGCGCCTTGCAATAAGAAAACATGAATCTAGCATAGGCAAATGGCGTTCTCTCTGAAGAAAGAAGAAAGAAAAAGCTCCTTTTCATACATTATCCTGGGGAAATGTTTCTGCCAGAAAAGTACTTTGGAGACATTTTCACCTTTCAAATGAAAAGGTGTGTAGCTACAATTCAGCTGAACAATACTTGAATTGTAACATCAGCTGTTCAGATGAGTGCCTAAAAAAATACAAATCAGCAACTTTAAAGATGGCCCAAATTAGTGCATATGTTGATGAAACTGAAGTCATCCAAGAATACCTATAAAACCTCGGGCAAGGAGATACCTGATGTCTCTTTAGAAAAATGATGAGCTTTTCTTCATATATCACTGACCTAACAATGAACTCAGATCTTGCAGAAAGTAGTTTGTACCTTATTGATGAATTCCCCTGTGTTTGACAACCCTGTAACAAAAGCAGTTGAGGAAGCAGATTCAAGGGGAATGATTATTTCTACCACTACTCATCAGAAAACTGTTTGTTTCAAGATGTTCTAATAAAAAAAAATAAAAACCAACTCGTTAAAATCATGAAATGATGCCTCCTGAAACTTTGCCAAAAGGATTTTTTCACAGTTACCCCAAAAAATTGAAATGGTGAAAAACTGTATTGCAAACTGGAAGTGGGGGCCAGATAAAATTACTACAGCAATGTCACAACCAGTAATTATAGCTTTGAACAATTTTTGATGAAAAATGAAAACCAACAAAAAAAATTTATAGCAAAAAAATTAAGATAATTTGCAGAAAACTTTTGCTGTCAGAGTTTAAACGTCTATCTGTTAAAAAAACAGCAGCAACAAAAAAACAAAACCAAAAAACCCAAAAACATACAGGAAAAAAAAAGGAACTTCCCCAATGCTCCTGAATTCATGCAGGCTGAATTCAAAATTGAAGATCATGCCAACACTTGAAGAAATTAAACTGATGAAACTTTATCTCCAAGTGCCAACTGTGAGTAGGTTGCAGCTGCCAAGGGCAGTGCTCTTCTCAATGACAAAATCCAGCATATGCTTTGAAGCAAGAGAATTTACTCTATTTTGATAAGTATGGTTGAAATTTTGGATTGCTCTGTCATTTTCTAAAATTATGTTAAATTATGGAACTATTTATTCATCAAGCAATTATTTTAAATTTGCTAATACTACCTCATACTACTATTATTTAATGAATTTTTGTGGTGAACTACCTGATGATGTAAATTATCCAAAAATATATGCGTGTGGTTATATTCATGAAATTCTATCCTTAAAGAAGTGCAGATTGCTTGAGATGTTGATTATTTTTGTCAATAATATGTAATAAAGCTACAAATCTCATTCACTATATTTTGGAAGTAAAACCCTAATGTTTTCTCTAGCAAAAAGCTGTAGAAAGGTCACCTTGAAGTTGTTTATGGTTAGATGAAAATTCCAGTTAAGAAGGCACATATAAGTCCACTGATGGGACTGGGAGAGATAATAACAGCTTCACCATATTTGTCTTCTTTAATGTATCCATGTAACTCTTCCCTACTCATGATTAAATCTCCAAATGGAGATTTGTGTCTCTACCTTTCACAGGTTTTCTTTCATTACTTGAATGCAGTGTGCCATGAAGTATTTGATTTCATATCCCTGCCTGGTTCCATCATCTCCCTGGCTGCTCTTTCCACTGGAATTCCATTCTTTTCAGATATAAACAGACCCTTTTAAACAACTGATGTTCTGCATCATAGCCTTATATCAGCTTCACCTCAAAATTATTCTTTTCTTGCTATACATTTGCTGTTTACTAATATCCAGTAATTTTAATCATATTCAGTTTAGCCATGAGTTTACTTACTTCTTTTGGCCCACTCTGAATACTCTCTGGAAGGTAGTGGTTAACACCATTATAGCAGTATCTGAGTTGTTCTTTAATATATCTTCAATTTGCTTTAACACTCAATGTGGTCCTCTGTTCAGCTTGTAATATAATTTGTATTTCAACATCACCTCCCTTCAGGACAACAATTCTTGAAAATTAAGGTATTACAAATTGCTGTCAAAAATGACACAAACAGCTGTACAGAAATACCTTGAATTGGAGTGGTAGGGATAAGAGGTGATCTGTTAGCAACAAAACGCATTGTCCTTTGAGGCCTTTTCCTAGGATAACAAATTAATATGTCATATTAAAATTTATTGCAGGGGCTCTTAGTATTTGCCAGTTACAGACAACATACAAATTCTTCTGTTACTGACCACTCTGTGCCCTTGTGGCCTGCCCATCAAAATTATTAAAGGAAAATGTTCATTAGGCACTGCCATAAAATATTTTGTGTATGACACTAAAGGACTCAGAGGGAAAAAAAAAGAGCTACTAAACAAAAATAGTGACAAAATTGCAGGTCTTGTATTCCTTGAGTAAGAAGTGAACTTAAAGTACAGTAGGATACAAAATAATGATCTGAGTTCTGCAGCAGCTTTTGTTCAAGAGTTCAGATGGTGGGTAAGGTGTCTGAAGTTAAAAGGAATGAAATGCCTCAGAGGCACTACTTCAGACAGTGTATTTTTAGCCTACTGAGCAAGAAAAAAATGAATAAGGCAAACATTTCCCAAAGTCCTTGGGTTTTGTATGATCTGCCTGACACAATCAATTTAAAATTCTTAGGAAGCAGTTCTGTATGTATTCATGCACTAAAATCAATGAAGTCTTATACACTGACTCTTGATGTAATTACTCAGGGTTTCAATATTGCCTACAACCCCTTGCATTGATAGAGTATTTCATTCCACATGAATTCCCAGGGATGTCTTTTCCAGTCTTTAATAAACACATATTCAGACAAAATTCCTACTTGAACTGAGGAAAGGTTTTTCAACTTAAAAACCAGTCAGAATCAAAATAGTCCCTACTTAGAGGTGAGCTACAAGAAATCTCATAATCCCCTCTAGGAGAACACAGCATGGGAGCACACGAACAGCTGAATCAGGTTAGACCAGTTCTGTGGATTAGATGAATAGCCATGTCTTCGTGTTTAATAAAAATTTCTCCGTTCTTTTTTCTTCTCATGATTTTTTTTCCAATCAGTTTTGGAAACCATGAAAGCTCCCACATCTACAATTTCAGGGGACAAGGAGTTCTTCATGTCTGGTTGAAGAAATATCACCTTTTGGTCCATGAACCTGCTGCCTGGTTGGTTGATGTAGTAGTTCTTGTACTGGAAGAGACAGCGAACAATAATTTCCTATTCACCTTCTCCATGTCATTCATGCTTTTGCATATCTCCTTTCACTCATCTTCTTTTTCCAGGCTGAAAAGTCCCGGTCTATTTATTTGTTCCTCATATGGAAAATATTTCATACCTCTGATTACCCTTGTCCTTAAAAACTTTCCTAGTTCTACTACATTCTTCTTGAAGGTGAAGGGAGAGAGAGAAGGAAAGCATCCTAAGTTGAGCCCCATCACTAGAATGAAGGTGTACATGTATTTTACAGCAGGAACAATTTGTTCTGTATTCCTTTCCTAATACAGATTAATATTCAATTTGCCTTTCTGAGGGCTACTAAGTAAGGAACCAATCATTTATTATAACCACAAGATTTTGTCTACTGGAGGTAATGCCCTTTTACACACTTCTACTAGCTCATCTTTGCTGTGTTTATTCTTAAAGTCATAAAAATAAAATTAAAAACAAAATTAAAAAAGAGGGAAAAGTGATCTTTAGCTGTGATATTTCAGAGAAATCAGCCAGTCAGCATGATCTGTCATACTGCCACATCTCCTTTCTTTGTTGCTGGTCTAGCACATGCTGTGTTTTGTATGAATCTCTGGGACTCTCCTGACAGTTTGCCTGGGATTCAGGTCTGTTGGCAGTGGGAATGAAGAACTCCATTTCACTCTGCATTCCACCAGAGCTCGGGAAAGAGCTGACCAGCTGTTCCTTCCTGCCAGGCAACAACACTTTTATGAGGGTGGAAAAAAATATAAAAGATCTCTGGATCTTATTATTGCCAGGCATTTTATGTTCAGCAGTGAAAAAACAGGGAGTTGACTAACCAGGACTGTTTGAAGTCCAGCTGGTGCTTTTTGGAAGAGGATGTGTCACCTGTAGTTGTGAGGTACTGAGGTGAGGTGGCTATTTAGAATGTGGGTTTATAATAACTCAGTTTTTTATAACCTAAGTAACTTAGCTTCTATCAAGCACATATCACCTGTTGTCCCTTATCAAGCATGCCTCTGATGGTTTTGATTCACTTAGTTCATTCATTTTTGCCATACAAAACAGCATTGGTGGGCCTGGTCTCATAAAAGCAGATCACTAAGGCCCTTGGGGCACAGGAAACCAGCAAATGCATGTTGAAAAAAAAAAAAAAAAAAAAAAAAAAGAGAGAGAAAAAGAAAAGGGAAAAAAAAAGCCATATGACCCAGCACAGGAAACAAATCTAATGAAGGAATGTCCTCAGCTTTCACAGGAAATTATTTTCATTTTATGCCATTTTCTGCCTTCATAAAAAGTAACAGAGTTGACCTCCTGTGCTCCTACCTAACCTCTCGGCATCAAGGACTGGAAAGGAGAAGTGTTGCCTGAACCAACAAGATACTAATCCATTCCGAGTGTAACACAGAACAGACTCTTTTCATCACGGGCATCTTAACTGTCACACCAGCCAATATTTCCTGAAACAAACCTTAGCAGGGAAGGGGGGATATTTGCTGTTTTGTAACCAGACCGAGATATTTTAAAGGTGTTACGTTTTTATAAAAAGCACTGAGCACTTGTTTTCTGGCTAACAGATATCAACTGGGATATTTATAATCACTGCCTGTTGCTTGAATCCTGATAGTTTGTACTAAACAGTGCAGAGCAAGGCTGTAAAAAATTACAGGCCTTAAATTGTCAGCAGGGAGATGGTTTAACCTGATGTGTTTAGCCATACACACTTGCTGATTCGGTTTGGTTTTGATTTAGGGCATAAGCTGAAATAATGTTTTTATTTTCATCTCTAGTCCACACCTTAGTTTGCTTTAGCCTTGTGAAGGAGCTCAATATCTTCCCCCATGACAGACCCTGTATTCACATCTTTTACTGCTGATAAGACATCTCACAAAGAAATTGTATGTGTATGGCCTAACTCAGAGAAAGATAATCCCACAATATCAGTAGGTTGCACTGTTAATGGTGGAACAGTTCATGATTCAAAGTCTAGTGTTTGTTTTCCCATGGCAGAAATAACAGCAATAAAACTTCTGGATGTCAAAATGTTATTTCTTGAGGTAACTGCTTCTGGAGACAATTTTACAAAATGCTTTGGGTCAGGAGGTGAGTACCCATATCTGTCCCCCTTCATTAGTCAGACATGCTAAAAGAACAGAAAAGAAGCCTCAAAAACGTGGTTCAAAGGATGCCTTACAGGGAATAGATGATCATCCTTTAAGAAATAACATTATCTGCACCATATTCAATTTCATTCTGCAACTTCCTGCAACTCTCAAATTAACACCAGTGCAATGAATCTTAGTAAATTAACAAGTTTAATGAGTGAACAAGAATCAATCAATCTCCCTTGTTTCAAAACTGCTAATAAGAACTTAAACCAAGTATAAACCTCTGAGTCACAGCCTCTTGCTAATAACATGCTTTTTGCTTTGAAGAGGATAATTAAATCATCACCACATTCCTTTTTCTCTGCAAAACTTCCTGTATGATGTGAATTTAGATCAAAACACACCCTTTCTCCCCTAAGGGTTCTTTGTTATATCACATTGAAAAAATTATTTCAGGAATTACTCTTGTCCTTGAAGGCTTACAGATCAGGCTGGGACATTAGCAGTGCTGATTGCCTGAACCTCCAGAGGACTTGATAAGCCAGACATACCCCAATATTTTACAACTTTATTTGATAGCGCACAGATCTGTGCTAAGTTTCTTATGAAGGAGAAGCTGTAAAGGTCTGGGCGCTAATACAAGGAGCACAACAGGCAGGTTAGTTTGACAGTGAAACTATACCAGCAAAACATGAATAACTGAAAAAAAATAAGCATCAAAAATATATTTAGTAATGCAATATCAAACTCTAAAAATGCATACGAAATTGAGGCTGGATCAAAGATGTAGGGGAAGAAGATTTTGCCATAAAATTCGTATAAGACTCTAAGAACAAGTATCTAACTGTAAAGAAAGCTACATTATACTTTCTCTATGACCATGGATCCTGGGTCATAAAGGAAAAAAACGTATTGTAGCTGGTTAATATTACCATTTGCTGGATCAGGTAAAGGCTATTGAATGCAAAATGTGGAGAAAGATCAGAGGCAATCCAAGTCTCATAAAATGGTGATAATGGGTGACCTTTGCAACCTGCATATATACTGGTCAAATGTCACAAGGGGAAAAGGTTAACAGAAGCAATTTCTTGGTACCTTAAATGATTGCTTCTTGGAATAGCTATTAACCTACTGTATTTCCATCTGCTGGTGTGGTTTTAGTTCAAACAGGTAATGTTTGAACTAACAGCTGCATTTCCCATATAGTTATGCTGAGCTTCATGGAGCATGGTGAGGTCAGAGCACCAGGGGATGAATAAAGTGCAGAACCACATGTAAGGTGACATGGTTTCCATTCCCCATCCTGATAAAGATTTGCTAGGTGATCTCGAATTCAGGTTCCTTGACTTCTTCAGGGTTTCATCTTGCCATGTGTAAAGTGGGAGTATTGTCCACTGGTTGAAGTCTCTGGGAAGCTGAACACACTGCAACAGAGAGCTTTGAGATTCTCTATGGAAATGCTGGATAGAAGTGTAAAACTTCTCTATGCTCGTTGAGAGGTTATTGTTCATGGTCTGTGAGTGCCTCAAAAGGATGTCATCTTTCAGCAGATGGTCTAAATCAGCAACATTGTCTCCAATTAGGGTGAAAATACCATGACTGAGACCAAATACATGAAGTCCACTCAGTCACTGACATCATGGCAGATTAATCTTCTTTAACAAGGAAAAAGCATACTCTTATTTCAAGTGGTGATAGAAAGAGTCTGAGAAGGCTCAGCATAGTGGCAGGAGCTTCAGAGAACTGTTTTCATGCTTGGCATAGTGCACAGATGGAGAGAGTGGGGGATGTCCTAGCTCCCTGTGGGAAGGAATCTGTAAGCTATGAGCATTTAGCTCCTTGTAATGCATGACTCCAGCTATCAGCTGGTCAACAGTTTTTCTTCTTTCACATAGAAGAGGGACTCCATTGTTCAACATTATTCCTTCCTTTGGTTGTCAAGCCATTAAGTTAAGCCCACAGCCATATTTGTTTCTATGGTAAGAGTAAACTATCCCATAAAAGTTCCTCTCACATTTTCCCTCTACTTTCAGCAGCTAACTCCCAACTCTGAATCCTCTTTGTGTACTATTTCAAAAAACATCACCCGTATCCCCACACCTCAGCTTGTTTTTCCATCTCATTTGTTAATCACTTTATGCTCCAGCTTTAAAGTATGTAAAGTGTGTTTGTTTCCTCTTGGGCTAATGTTTGTTAATTTAGCATTTGAAATACCTGTATATGAGTGTAAAGTTGCAACTTCCCACAAAATAGATGACAGCAGGTAGATTTTTTGTATGTGTATGTTTTTTGACTCTTTCATCCTGTGTAATTAATGCCACTTTCAACTCTGTACTTTGCAGAGCTTTCACTTTTTAAATGTGTGCACTAAAACTGCGTTCAGTAAATTTTTCTGCCTGGATCTTGAGCCAAATTAGCAAAAGAGAGTCCTGATCTGTCTGCGACCACAGACAATTATTTCTCTGGCTGGATTTGGTTTAGTGCAACCAGAACCTATTTTGGGGAAAAGAAACATTGTCTCTTTCTTGGCCTCTGCCCTGGGAAAGGGGGAATTTTGCAGACTGGTATGCATTTCTCTGAAGAGTGTCTTTTATTTTTAATTGCGTTTAAAAATGGAAGGAAGTACAAACAAAGCTTTCATATATGGTATGTACAAATAGGATTTCAAATCTATTTTGGGTCTGGTCCTTCAATGAATGAATGGGTGCATAGCTTTCTGGAGACTCATGCCTTGTCCTGAGCCTCTGCACATTCTAAGTTCAAGAGGGATCAGACCTTCTGCTTTGTCAGGCTTGTTCTCATCTTGAAAAAGACTGAAGGATGTTCAGCTCATTGTCTGTCTACCTAGTGTTTCAATTTTTTAATAGCAGGCTAAAAATAATTGCCTCAGCTGGAAAAAATTAGTATGTAAATGCGCAAGACAAAGATAATTAAAGGAAGAAGTACATGTACAACAGCACACATGTTTCTGCATATGCAGGTACAAATACAAATTAATTTAAAAATTGAACTCAATTACGTAAAGGTAATTTACATAAAATTGTAAATTCAGCTTACAAAAGTGCATGCTTAATTCAGGAACATTCTTGTCTAAGAGCTGCTACAAGCTTAAATGACAATGAATGGGTCATATATGGCAAAAATAATTGACTGGATGTAAAAATGCTGCATGTCCTTTCCTTTCTGCACATGTGATCCACTCGTGTGCAGGGCCTGTGGCTGCTCCAGGACAGCACTGCTTGTCTCCTTTAACGTGCCTTGCAGATGGAGCAGTGGGTCCATGTTCACCAGGTGTGAGGTGCAGAAATTTCCACCCAAGCTCCTCACAGATTTGTGCCTCCCCAGACCACGGTCCAGTGCTCTTCTGGGGCAGGATTTCAATGTGCCCTGCTAGTTCTGCTCAGTCCCTTGAGTGTGTCTGCTGCACTCGAGTATGTGCTGCCCTCACACCCTCAGGCTTACAGAGCTGAGATCCAGGAGTTTAATTCACCTTCCCCTTTCTCCTGCAGAGCTCTCAGCTATGGAAAAAAAAATCTTGTCTCATAGCTCTGATTTTAAACGTGCAAGTGGACTCTGGATAACTTGGAGAAGTTTGCATCTTCTAAAGTGGTTCTATGTAATGTATTGCACTTTGACACAAAGTAAGCAAATTTATGAGACAATATAAGCACAGTACCTACAAAGCCTCTTAAATGCAAGCTTTTCAGAGTATGACTGTTCTTTAAAATATTTAGAGATATTTTTGATATTTCATTGTATACTGTGGTTTATAAGTAAGGACCTAAAAACCCCACAATGTAATGTTTGACATTTTCTTGCCAATATATCTAAATTCTAGTGTTTCAAACTGTGTTTCAGCAATCATACCAACTGAGTTCGTTCACCTTAGTTTGTATCCTATAGAAATTATGTGAAGAGTCAGAATGAGTATTCCAGGAGAGCAATGCACACATTAGTACTGGTCAAAAAACCAAAGAATTTTCCCATTAAAAAAAAAAGCCAAATAAACCAGCCCATTAGCCCCCTTTTTTTTTTTTTTTTTTTTTTTTTGAAAAAGAAATCATTCACACATTGGAATGGAAATTCAAGAGCATTTGCATGCAAACTGTCTCAATTACCCTTGTAGATACTTTGCATTATTAAGTATTTTCAGGGGAAACATCTGAAATTTAAGGATTGAATTTCTTACATATATATGCTTTTTTATATATCCTAACGTTTGGAGAAGGTATGCACTTTTTTTCTTCATCTCTGTCTCAGAACTGTGATGAAGTATCTCCTAAAAAAAGGAACCAATGTCTTTTTTTTATAATATATTATAGCCAGAGAAGAAAACTTACATGAAAAACTGAAGAAAATGCGGTCACATTAGAATCTTTGTAAAAATTACTACTTCTCAGCGGTTTGCTTCTTCTGAGACCTACAGCCTCAATATTTACTTGTGTATTTTACTGTTTCTGAGGCACAGAGAAGATGAGAACAGACTTTTGGAGTGGAAGCTTCAAGAGTTTATATATATGACAAGATCTCAGAAGAGGGGTTGAACCTAGTTAAAAATGCGCTAATGAGGTTGTACGTAATCCTAAAGTGTAGCTGAAATCCCTGCCCTGAATCAAAAAGACAATTTCTCTGAAAATGGCTGCTCTCTCACGAGAAGCCTAGCCTTGCTTTCTCATCTTTCATGAGAAGCTCCTGTCGTGTTGGAGAGAGATGTGCTCCACTGGTTCACAGCTGGGGCAGTTGGTTTGACAGAGTTGGTTCCCCACCTACGGTAGCAAGTAAAGTTCGAAACAATGTTGTAATTGTTTGTAAATATTCTTACAAATCAGGCCAGTGTCAAGAGGAAATTTTGCAAACAATGCTTAGTATTGGGCTAGTGACTTGTGTTTTCCTATAGACATCTAACTTTACTTTCTCCAGGTGAAGGAGAAAAGAAAGAATCTGGGCTCCTTCTGCACACACCCCAGATAAGGATTTGACACCCAGACAGCTCTTTGTGGTAAAGGCTCTGCTCAAGCAATAACATTAGCAGTGGGCTCCAGATTTTCACAATAGCAGCCAAATTTGAAAACTTCAGACCAAGCATCACTGTCACATCACTGATTGGTCCTTTTTAAGCCCTGTTTTACTCTCCCTTTTCAAATGAACATGGTTCACATCACAGTTAGTCAAGATAGTTTATTTCAGTAAATTCATCAAAGAGAGGATTGAGATAAGCCACGTGGAAAGGTGAAAGAGACAGTCAAAGATAATGAACATCAATTAGATGCCAACTAGTCTAGAGATCTACACATCAAAAAAAATGATGGAGAAGATATACACTTTCTAATCATCAATATCCTGTCTTAAAGTGGCATGTTAATGTTTTCCAAGTGCATTAAAGGAAAAAAGTGTTTGTATACATGATGCCCTTCAACACACATACTCTGAAGCTGTATTTGGGGTCCTAATGGGTTCTGACTGGGACTAGACTTTCTCATCTTATATAGCAGTAGCACAAAAATTGTCATTTTAAAATTAGCAGCTTTACTTCTACAATGTATCATCAAGATCTGCTGTCAGTCACTGCATACTGTAGTGATTAAACAAACAAATATTCCACCATATTTTTATTTTAACTTTTTCAAAATGATGGAGGTTTTTTTGGTTTCATATACCCTGCGATATTTTGTAAAAATATCCATAAGTTAAAAGTATGCCATATATAAATATGCCATAAATTTAAAAAGTTTATACTTCAAAGACTCAGGATAGTGTTAGATTTATTGTAGTTATGTGGCATTTGATTTGCCTTAGAGAGTTGGGAAATGTTTTGTGGTATATTTTTGTTAGAAGCCTTTTGTGACTGGTGTTTGAATAGGTTCATGGAGCCAGTGTTCTGCAGATCCTTCCAAATAACTTGCTGGCTCTGTAATTTGCCTGTGATGCTTGGATTCTGGATACAGTGGTCCAACAGCTTATTTCAGCCCTGCATTCTGGCTGAAAGAGTAATTTATTATTCTGTTAAGAGTAATCTGCTATTGCTTTTGCTAAGTTCATCTGAAATATTCTAAAAGTCTTCAAAAAGAGAATACAGCATGATGCTTCGCCCTCAATTGTTTTCCAACAGTAATCTCTTTGGACCTAACAACTGCAGCTGCATGTGCATTTATGGAAGTGTGCCTTCAGTGGAAGTGGAATACATCCACTGATCCCACATCTGTGAGATCTGCAGTTAATGGATTCTGTGAAATCAGAAAGGGTAAGGCATATGGCAGCTCCATGCTATTGTAGTTAAGATCTAAATAACTTATTTTTGCTACCAGGACTCAAAAAATATTTAAATGTGCAGACTTGCACCGACAGTCTTGCAATTCTAAAAAGAAAAAAGTGACCTCTTCCAAAGAAGTATGCCACTCACAGAAGGAAGGGTTTTTTAGATTCAAGCAGCTTGAGTGGCCTAAATGATTTGTGAACTACACAGAAATAAATCTCCTGCAGAGAGGCAATAGTTGGCACCTTTAAAAAAAAAGAAGGTAAAGGAAGGAAGGAAGGAAGGAAGGAAGGAAGGAAGGAAGGAAGGAAGGAAGGAAGGAAGGAAGGAAGGAAGGAAGGAAGGAAGGAAGGAAGGAAGAAAGAAAGAAAGAAAGAAAGAAAGAAAGAAAGAAAGAAAGAAAGAAAGAAAGAAAGAAAGAAAGAAAGAAAGAAAGAAAGAAAGAAAGAAAGAAAGAAAGAAAGAGAAATCAAAGATTTAATTTTGCAAATAGGACAAACACAAGCAACAATATCTTAATTAATCACTTTCTTCTTGGTGTAACTCTCATCAGAAAAAATGGACTGACCCATATTACTGACCACACACGGTATCTTTGTGTGCAATTTCTCTGACTGTAATAATTTGTGGATGAGATTGTTTTCATTGAAAAAGAAGCATTTTTTAAAATTCAATAGGCAAAATTTCTAATTTTAATTAATTTATTTTGCAAAATAAAAAAAAAACAATTAATTATTTCTTATAGCTCAGTTATCTTTTTCAAGATATTTGGAAGTAGAGATATGTTATTAACCCTGATTGTAAAAAAGGGAAACAAGAACACACATGGACAAAATGGTCCAGATTTTCAGTGAAATTTAGGCTTCTGTAACCTATTGATTTTTAAATGTCTTAACCAAGGTCAAAAGCTTTTGTAATGGGAGGGGGACCTGAGCTAAGCTAGTCCTATACTCAGTAGAACATCTTTCATCTTAACTGCTATGGTGGTAAAATCCAGTGGTATTTTGAAAAATAAATTCAAAAGTATATTAATATGTAGCTATGTTACTACAAAGTTCTTAAATTAGGAACACACATTACTATATTTTTTCCACCAGTGTTATATAAAATAATAGCATCTTTGGGAGATGTCATTTTCAGCCACATCTGAAAATAATGTGTATATTTTAAAATGCAGGCATGTGGGAAATCATGGTGATTTAGTGACTGCATAGTATGTTTGATTTATGAGGAATCTTAGTTTGTGCCTGAACTCTGTGAGCCAAGGAAGAATCTTTGAAAATTCAGTAGAAAAGTGGGGGAAATATCCAACAACAAAAAAAAATTTGGCAGATTCTGGTGGACACATAATCTAAGCATGTAGACATAGACATAGACATTTGCATGGTCAGCAATGTGTCAAACAGCTCTATTGTTTTACATCTTAATTACTGTGCAGGAATGATTATAGTTTGGTTTTCTTTTTCCCTTGTACTTAGTTCCTAATTTGTCTGAATCATACACACTTAATGAAAACCTGCTTCATAGTTCAGGCAATGCAGCTCAGTGGGGTTGTTTTCCTTTGTGCTTCAGGCATATCTACAATATCTGGCTTGATTAATCTGTTGCCTTTGTGTAGCTCATTTTAAATGTCAAATGGGTTGTTAATGTGGGAAAATATTCTGGGCCAAATTCATCTTCCAGCTACACCTGTGCTGCCTAAGCAAAATCCACGACACCCTGTATCAGTAAAAAGAGAGCAGAACTTGTAGCTCATTCAGAACAAAGAAAATACTCAAATGTTGGGTACATTTTTCAATGCTTGTAAGAGCTGAATAACTATAATTAAGCCTCTCATCAATATTAGAGGAGGTCCACTGAAATCAGTGTTGTCTAAAATTTACAGGACCAAGATTTCTCCTTTCACAATGGTCTCATCACCACACAAGCCAGGAGTTTTCCTTTTTCTTCTTCTTAAGGGCAACTCATTAATCTTTCCTTTTACATGTATCTGTATTTGTATTTTTCGTTGTCTGAAACATTTGTATAATTTTCGTACTTTCCACCTAAAGTATTGATGAAACTGCATAAAGATATTCTGTCTGTCGAACCAAAGGTCAGTAGAATATCCATAAAACTAGGGATTTACTTCAAAGTACTAAAATTTGCCCTAAACCAGGACACTGATGTTTCAAGATCAGTGAAAAGAACCTTCAACTCTTCAGCTTAGCCTTGCTCCATCTTTCCATGGCACTTTAGCTGGACCAAACCAGTTTTAATTAGCCAGCCTGAATTCATCTTCTTTTTTTCCTAGTTTGGGTGAGGTTTTTGTTTTGTTTTGATTTGGCTTTTATTTTGCCATGGACACATGGTGATGGCTGTATAACCACCACAACCACGTGAGGTTACAGGGCTAGGTGCCTGAGCAATCTTTATGTATTCATGGCCTTCTGAGAGGTATTTACAGATGAAGAAGACAGAAAATCTGTTAAACTTCAGGTAACCTGAATAAACTAAATAGGCAATGGAAATGATCCAGTCAAAGAGGCAGAAAGCCCTAGCAAGTTTAGGAATAACTCCCATAGACCTCCATGCTCCCGTGGCTGTACAAAATCTAAATATAGAACTGAGGGACACCCCAAGGAAAACTGATGGACATCTCCAAAACTGTGATTCATCCCATCTTAATACATGATATGAATCTATGGAATACATCTCTCAACCCACTGAGTCTGGAGAGAGATTGGGTGACTGACTTAGCCTGAGTGTCTGACTGAGCTACCTGCAAAACCTCTCATCCTAATTAACTTGCTCGAATCATCATTAATTGATTTTGCAGAAGAGTAATACAAAAATCCAGACTCTTGAACCTCAAGAGAATCTTTCTCAACAGTCCTGCAGAGAATAAAGAAAACTACTGAAGGTTAGCATGTAATATATTCCGAAGGCAGACAAATCAGACTGCAGACTGCTAAGACTATCATCAAAAATCAAAGTTCAACTCAGTGGTGTGGTCATTTACATACTACAGATATATAATTTTTTTCTGACTCAACAGGATTTTTTTGTGTGTTTTTTGTATACGAATATTTGCTTTTGAGCTCAGCAATATTCTAAGAGGTTATGCTGGCAGGTTGTATCTACAGGTATCTCTTTTAGAAGGATCCCAGGAGGATTCCACATATTGCTTTCTACAAAACTGTGAGTTCCCTGACCACTTCAAAGGAAGGCATTCCTGCTGATCTAGCAAGCTGGGAAGGCAAGCTTTACATGGTAACAAAGTCTATCATGCAAACCTAGAAAAGCTGATCAGCAGTGCTTCATATACTTGAGAGCTGAAAATGTGATGCCTTTTCTTCACTTAGAGACAAATTCTCTAGTGAGTGCAGAGTTACACCAAGATATAATGATGGAGTCCCTGCTGCCTCAGCTGCTTCTTCAGCAAAGAAACTCAGGTCCAGCACTCATTACACCAGTATAACCTCGAATCAGTCTCAGCCCCAGATCCACACCTTAAATACAATCTGTATGCAGTGCAAGCCACATTGAAATAGCAACAGACAAAAAATTCATAGGGGACAATACTGAAAGAGAAATTCTGAAGGCTAACCCTTTCTTAGCCCTTCTGACTAGAGAAGCTCTTTCCCTTTTCCTTGGAGACTGTCTTGTATCAAAGAATGTTTTTTAGGCCAGTGACAAGTACAATGCAGAGGTTTTGGTTAGCTCTCATTGCAGATGTGGAGGCAGCATACAGAGAATGGCTACTTCAGAATCTTTGCTGTGAACGACACTTTAATGCTGATCTTAGCAGTGTATTGGTCAAGCTCTCCATTCTGAACCACGACATGACATACCACAGTTAACACAGTGGTTCGCTGTTCTTTTATTTGGTTGTTTAGTTTCCTCTTTATTTTTGCCTTCAGAAAATACTGAACTGAATCTTGCCTTGTAAAGCCCATATATACTCTTTCTGCACAGACTGTGATTTTTTTTAACAGAAAATACAGCAGCATATCCTGAATTAAAGTTGTCAACTTCCAGTAAGGAGAAGTTTAATGATTTTAGTGACCTAAACAAGAAATAAGTTGTCTTTCAATCCAAATCCCTAAAGATTTACTTCTGCTTTAGGTTTTACTTTTGGTGACTGATTTATTTTTGGAACCCAGAAACCAGGGAATTTTGAGCTTTTTGTGCTTTCTGACACTGACCCGCAGGAGAACACTGCTTTTGACTTGAGGCCTTGGAGAAGGCTTCCAAATTGGAGTGATGGAGTTAAAGTCACAAGTGTGTAGTTAGAACAAAAGTGAGTCATTTCACATGGTGAAGGGGCTTGAATTTGGGTTATTAGAATATAGTAATAGGTATGGGACAAGATGGAGGGTTTGGGGTGTTGCCTCTTTCTGTCTTCTTCCTTCTTCATGATTTCAGGTAGCAGTTTCTGGTTGGACAGTTAGTGCTGCACTGCGGGTCACAGGAGTTTGGTTATTGGGTCAAAAGTTTAAATAATATAGGTGTTGGTTCTCTATTGGACTAGCTTTTAGCTTTAAAAGACCTTGTAGCTAGTTAGGTTCACCTCCATTTTGCTTCCTTTTAGCTGATAGTTAGAAGTGTTGCAGGACTCTGTACTTTAGCTAAAATTTAATGAACAACCAAGTCCAAATGAGACGAGTCTGACTCCAACGAGAAATTCATCTCCTTTGTGTTTTTAATCCTGACTCTGAGTGAAGACAGAAGAAACTTCAGAAAAGCCACTAATTAAGTGGTATAGTTACCCCATTTATAAGTTATCTAAGCTAAGTCTGCAGAGTCTTGCATGGAGGGGAAAGCTCCACAGGAAGAAGAACAAGAACCTAACTTAGGCTGACAGAGCTGCCCTGCAGAGCAGCCTCTGCAGAAAGATGAGTGTCTTCAGTTGGGCAAGTCTGAGGATCCAGAAACCAATTCAACAACCATGGAGACTGAGCTTTTCAAAAGTAGCCTGAGCAGCAATACCAATAAGAGCTTCCTCTCCACATGGGCTCCAAGCCTGGTGAGGGTTCACAGGAAGGAGCAAAGATTCGTTTGCCTGTTCAGTCCTTGGGCTGCCATCCAAGGCCAACAGCAAGAATGTCAGTGGTGGTGGAGGATTCTGTAATGTGGTGTACCCTCTCTGTAGCTCTGTAGCTTTTTGGTTTTGTTTGTTTGTTTGTTTTTTGTTGTTGTTGTTTTGGGGTTTTTTTCTGTTTGCTTTTGTTGTTTTGTTTTGTTGTTTTTGGTTTATTTTTTTTTAAGAGGGTAACCAGAAACGTTCTATAAATTAACAGTATTCTTCCAAAAGTGCATTTTGCTGCCTGGTTGCTACCCACATCACCTTCAGTGCTTAACAGCAGTTGACTTCTGAGGCTGTGTTTGTCAGTGTGCCCAAAGTCTTTTGATTTCCTGACCACTGTGGTCCTTAGGGACTGATCAACAGAATCAGCTCAATACAGGATTCAGTGTTGACAGAAACACAATCACCCAAGTCTGGCACTGCAAATAATTAAATTCCTAAATCACACAAAATTTAGTGAGATTTAAGCACAAGGTCTTGTCATCTGCCTTTAGCCACATTAGTGATCCCAGCCACTTTCAGTTAGCATGGTACAGGTTTGACCACAATTTGAAGACCTAAAAAATGTGTCCTTTTTAATGATCTTCAAGCTACAGAAAGGTTCTTACCAGTAGGCAATACAAGAAATGCTACAGTGATTGATAGGACAACTGGAAATTATTAACATCATCAAACAAGCAGAGATAGTTTGGAAAGTAGATACAGGATCACCAAAAGCAGATAGGTTGTTGCTAAATCAATTTTTATCTATATCTCTTCCAGCCCAATTTTTTTCTAGGCATCCAAGGTGGATTACTCCTGTATAAGTCACCACTGAAGTAAATGCAGTTACATACAGAATCTTACATTTTGTTCCTACTTCAATTACACTGTACTGTAATTTATTAGTACAGATTTCCTAATGATTTTTCTCTTAGAGAATATTAAGCAATCACTGGCTCAGAAATCTAACTGACTGCAGTGATAAGTTCCACCACCCAATATACTGTCAAGGAAAGGTATTTGTTGTAGTAGTTCTAGAGAATTGTCCTTTGAGAATGGCATTTTAAAGTATTCACCTAAATTACAGTTGTGCCATAAATATGACAAGTTTAAACTACAGCAGCTGAGAAATTATATATATGAAAAATTACAGGGATATGATCTTTTTGCACTGGCGCATAAAGATTTAATCTCCTGGGTTAAGTACCCAGAACACAGCAGTTGTGTCAAGATAATAGCTAGAATGATGCTCAGAGAAATGTTTCTCATGGTTATTTCTCAGAGCTTTGATGTTTTCTTTGAACGAAATGCCTTTAGTGGAGTACAGGTGCAAAGCTAGTGTGTGGCCCCTGGGTGAGCGCTCTTCTGGGGAAATATTGCAGGAAGGCAAACAAGGTAAGTGACCACTGAAGGGTTGCTCTGAGTGCCAGTCCATCTCCAAGCCTCTCAAGTTCTAGGAATGCCCCATACATGTCTTGTTAAAGCAGCACCAATGTCTACCAGGAAAATCATAACATTCCAGAAGAATTTGTCAGAAATTAGGTCAAGAAGATGGTACAAATAATTCCTTGAACCTCTGTAACAGTACCAGAATACCCCAAGAACTTTCTGAGACCTAGGTACTCTGGGATGTATAACTTGTAAAAAATCTGTAGATTATTTGGGCTGTGATAATGAATACTGGTTTTTCCTTCCAATTTTTTCCTGGAGTAGAAATTATAAACTCCACCTATTACACCTACCCTGTGTAACCATTCCCAGTATTTGACGAGGACTGTGGTAGATAAACATGTAGCCATGAAACTGTAGCTTTTGGTGTGGTAGTTACCCTGGTTAAGCATTCCAGCTAAGCTCCTCAGCATCAGGAGTCTGAAAAGGACCTGAGGTACATTGGGTGCAAACACAACATATATGATGTGACAAAAGAGATCAATGCCATCTTTAGCATGCAAGTGAAGGGTTTTGAGCCAGCAGAGAAAGGAGACCATGCCCTGTGAGCAGCACAGTCTTCTGCTACCCTCTGAGGAAAAATGCTGCACACTTCACTGGCACTCTACATCTTTTAATTGCTGCAGAAATGCTGGAAAGTGTTCAGAAAAAAAAAAGTTTAAAAGTAAAATATTTTGAAGATGATGAAATTTTTGTCTATGGAGGCACTTAAAAGGTTTTAATCTGTTCATCTGATCAGAAGAAGAGAGGGAGAGTTTACAAGTATGAATCTTTTTCCCAGGAAGAAGAAAGTGGATACTAAGAAGTGCTTTGATCTAGGAGAGAAAGGCATCATGCACTACAAGAAACAACGGCCAAATTTTTAACAGCGAGTGCTGTTAACCAGAATAACAAACCACTGGCAGCACAGATGGATTGTCCTTCTAGAATGCCTCTTTAAGATGAAGTAGAAGCAGATATATCTTCCATAAAGAATAAGTAGGTGATATTTAAAGGACTCTAATATATCAGAGTCCTAGGTAAGAAGTCTAATGGTACCTCTTAGCCTTAAACTCTGAAATTGTTTCCATTTGTGACACATATATTTATTTCCTTCACATAAAATAGATTGCTCTTAAAAACACATACCATTAAAAATAAAATCAAGTAACAACAAAAAGTAAGTACACAAGGCAGATTCACATACACAGAATCACTCAAAATATGCTGAGTTGGAAGGAATACACAAAGATCATCGAATTCAACTCTTAGCCCGGCACAGCTCCATCTTTAAGAGTCACACCATGTGCCTGAGAGCATTGTCCAAACACTTCTTGAACTCTGCCAGCCTTGGTGCCATGAACACTTCCATGGAGAACCAGTTCCAGTGCCCAACCAGCCTTTTCCTAATATCCACCCTAGATCTGACACAACTACATGCCATTCCCTTGGCTCCTGTCACGGGTCACCACAGAGAAGAGATCAGTGTCTGCTTCTCTTCTTCCCCTCATGAGGGGAAATTGCAACTGCAGTGAGGTCTGCCCTCAGTCTCCTCCAGGCTGAACAGACCAAGTGACCTCAGCCACTCCTCCTACAGTTTCCCCTCGAGGCCCTTCACCATCTTTGTTGCCCTCCTTTGGACACTCTCTGACAGCTTCATGTCTTTCTGACATTGTGTCACCCAAACCAGCACACAGGACTGCAGGTGAGGCCCCAGTGCAGAGCAGAGCAGGACAATCCCTCCCTTGCCTGGCTGGTGATGCTGTCCCTGATGTCCCCCAGCACAGGGCTGGCCCTCCTGGCTGCCAGGGCACTGCTGGCTCATGTTCAACTCACCACAGACCAGGGCCCCCAGGTCCCTTTCCACGGTGCTGCTTTCCAGCCTCTCATTCCCCAGTCTATCCACACATCCAGATTGCCCCATCCCAGGTGCAGAATCCAGAGCTCTCCCGTGTTGAACCTCCCATGGTTGGTGATTGCAAATCTTTCATTCACGTTTCAGATTGCAGACTATAACTGTAAATGACTACTTCTGCTGCAGATTAGGAAAAAAGGTGAAACAATTATTTTTAAGTGTTATTTTATATTTATCATAAAATACTTTCTGCATTTAAAGCTCTTGAAAAAATTCTAGTGAACACAAAATCAGATAAAAGCTGTAGGTCTGAGCCCTCTTCACTTTCTGGGTACTTCACAGTCTACTGAACACATATGCTACAGCTTTTTTTCTCTCCCAAAAAGTGTCTATTTCCTCATAGTTAAAAACAGACTTTGTGGAATAAATCTCCCAAGGACACTTTGGATGGAATACTTCATGGAACTGGATCTCTGCATTGCATTGTGTAGATACGAAATAAAGAACTTCTTAGCCATATGCATGATAAAAGCAACTCTTTAATTTGCATGTTGCAAATTGCTAAATATCAACAACAAATGCTCATTTTTTTGCTAGATGGGACGTTAAAAAAAAACCAAGCCAAACTATAGAGTGAGATTACTCAATAGTTCTTTAACTATCTTCAAGAGGAAATGAAATATTAATCACTTTTTTACATGCAAGAAGAACATCTCAGTAAACTGCAGTGATTCATTCAAAGTCACCAGATACACAAGTGGCAGAACTGGGAGAAGACTTAGATGTCTACAATGTCTGCTTGCTGATTATGCTTCAAGCAATCTTTAAAACTTTTATATATAGAATGCCTTGCATTTCTTTAAATCCCTTGTCCTTAAATTGTGTTTGGGTCTGTGAGACTCTCTATAAGACTTCTTTTCTATGTGTATTTGTTCTATGCAGGTTGCTGGCAAAAAGAGTTGGAAAGCTGGCCATAACTCAGGTATTTTACTTACATCTGGAAGCTGGTTTTGAAGACCTGGGGCAAAATTCTGGCCCAACTGAAATTAATGGCAAAACTTCAATGGGGCAGAATTTCACCCCTGGGAACTAAGCAAAAGTATCTCCACTCTTATAAGCTGAGTAGGGAAACTTGCTTTCAACAAGACTTTATTTGCTACTACCTATTCCACAGTAGTTCAAAGATTCAGAGTTTTGTAATCTGTTCAGTCAGCTGTTTATGGGAAATAAGAATAAAATAATGGTAAATTCCATTTCACCAACATATGAATACAGAGATCAATTAATTAATTCATATTCAACAAAAAAATAATAACAAAGCAGTACACCTATATTGCAGCAACCTTGTTGTTACTGATTTAGACTAAGGCTGTTTCTGTATAACACTTTTTTTTTTCCAGATTTCACATTTATATCTATTTGCCTTGAATTTAACTAAATTTACTATAGGGTTAAGGCAACCTAAAGAAGCAATAGTGCCCTCTCACAAAATCATAAACAGTCAGAATCTGATATCCTGAATGAAAAAAAAAAAAAAGAAAATGTCTTTAAAACTCAGAAGAAAAAAAAATACAACAGGGTTAGGGGGGAAAATAAAACTACTTTTTATTTCAAACAAATGTTAATTCAAAGCTAAGTGGAAAGAAACACCACAATTGTTTCTAAGACTTATA
Source organism: Sturnus vulgaris (assembly GCF_052056855.1). Lineage (NCBI taxonomy): Eukaryota > Metazoa > Chordata > Aves > Passeriformes > Sturnidae > Sturnus > Sturnus vulgaris. The sequence goes on from NC_142243.1 coordinate 147,051,407, forward strand.
TGTCTGGGCCTCATTTGTATGGAATTTTCCAAAATCTTTCAGTTCTAAGGACCTAAAGTCACTCTGTGCCTTGTGACTGGATGCTACAAGGCATTGTTGAAACTTAAACTTTAATTTGAGTCATCACAACAAAAAGATGCCAATATATTTTTCCAGATGTTCCCTATTCTTCCATTTTAAAATGAAGACTAGGGGGATGAGTAAACCTGGATGGAATCCTTCTGCTTTTTGCAGAGGGTAAAAGCTATGAAATCTTTGGGACTGACCACTAAGACTTCAGAATACCTGAGTTTAAGCCACCACTGAAATGGGCTGCTGAAAGAAAATGGATTCTGGAATTAAGGCCCATCAATGCCACATAACAAAATTGATCACTCAGATCCAAGTGATTGTCAGCATCAGTTTTATAAGAGGAAATTTACATAATTATTGGTTAACTCTGCAAGTTCACAGTGAAAGACTAAGGACTTGTCCTAATCCAGGCTATTTAACAGCAATGTTTACTTCCATTTACCTTTTTTTGTTTCTTCCTCTCTATCTCATTCATTTTATTTTATTAGCTCTCTGGTCAGGTCTCAAGACACTCACCTCCCAGCTTCAGACAAAGCATTTTCTCAGGTGTTGCTATCCTAGTAACCTCAGTTAGTAATTGATTCACATACATCACTTTCCAAGATGGCAGTGCTAAGGTTACTGAGAGGAGGCACAAACAAGGAGGGCTATAAATTACAGCAGCACACTTCGTGGGCACAGAAGAGCACAGTGAAGCAGCAGGTCAGCTGCCTCTTTGCTTATATTCTCATGTACTTGGAAAAGAAAGATATAAACACTACTCATGTTCTGAGTATGAATCAAGCATATTAAAAATCATGCTTTGAAATGCATTAGTTACTTGCTGAAAGAGCTAAAGTTATATATGAGATTTCAGACCAGTTTGATTCAGTCAACACTGGGATTTTATGGAGATGCAGCTAAAATGTTCTAAAGTTCACAAATAAAGAGAGTGAGCAAAGGGAAAAGTCACAAATATTCCAATAAATGGTCCTGTATCTACCTATGAAGTAGTCTATAGTATTAGGAAAGGCTTTCACTTCAGACAAGTGAGGTCAAACAACTGAGAGAGCTCAGGCTAAATTTACAAGCACCTGGAACAGGGGCCAGATTTTCAAAAGAGCCCAGCTTAAGCTCATCTGTGACATTTATTCCTTAGCCTGACTTGGCCTTATTTTATGCATATAGATTTATGATTCGCCTTATTGTCTATTTTTTCATTCTGTTTGCCTGTCTTTCTTTTCTTTGCTGTTACTCTCAAGTCATCTTCCCATTTATGCTCTCCCCTTTGCTCTTAACCTTAATGCTTTATCTTTCCCTCTGTATCTCATTCCTATTGACTCAGTTACTAGTGATTTTATTTCCAATGCATTCTTCTATTAATAATGCATGTGAAGGTTATTAAGTGTCACTTACTTTGTTCTTCTCCCAAAGTCCTTGTGCCTTTTCCTAATACAAAAAACATGCAGGATGGCCAAAGATGGGAGGTAGGATACAAAACGGGGAGACAGCTAGACTTCATGATATGAGAATATAGGTTTCACAGTATTTGGAGCTACAGGGTAAAGAAGTAAAATTCAAATGACTGAAAAAGAAATCGAAATTCTCTTTGCAGCATCTCATGAGAGATTAGTGCCTGGCACCAGACATTCAACAGCAAACATTTGAAGGTTAGTGTAAAAAATACTGTCTCTGCCTTGAGCAATGAGCTCAGGCAGGCAGAGAGATACCTTTGCAAAACTGGAATTCAGTGTACCAACCTGCTTCCTGTCTTCTTCTTATATTTGGCAAGGGCCAAGTAGCTTGATGTTCTGGTGCCAAGGCAGGTGGTCCAACTTCTGCAACTAATCCTTTCCCAGAACACCCTTTGTAACAGCCTGAGGACACTAAGGAGGCTTCAAAGCATCTCTTTTTGCTTACTGAAGCTGTGTGTCACGCTGGATGTGCATCCTATGATATGAGTTTTCTCAAGCCAAAATAAAGAGGCAAATTGGTTGGATGACAGTTCAAGATTTTACTCAGCCTTTGATATGAGTAGGAACTTTTTGTCTGGCTTATATGACTCATTGTTAGTGTCCATATTCACTGGGAGTCTGCAGAGCCCAGCATAATGATCTGGGCCATAGTGCACACACCTTCAGAGCTGGATCCTGGCAGGCATCAATCCCCATCTCACGTGAATATGACAGTGAACAGGGAATATTCAGCATCCAGGCAATCAGGGCCTTGAGCTGCTCACACATTCTTGTTCTGTTAAAATAAAGGCAAGAAAGGCCTTTGGTTGAATATAGCTGTGAGATACATGCCCTCTATAATTACCCAATTTAGCTGTAAAAAAAGAATACCACACTGAGACCTGGAAAAGGGTAGCATTTTTGGGAACTATTTCGAAATAGACCAAATTTGAGTCAATGTCCATCTGATATCACTTAGTTGTTGTGGTATCATCTTTTGAAGTGGTTTCTTTCAGCATTGGCTTTGGCCCATAAACTAGTCAGCATTGGCATATGCTGCCACCCACATTTAACTGAGAGGAGAGCAAGGCACAGCTGGAAATAGTCATTGCTCTAGAAAGCAATAGAAGCCAAGCAAATGAAGAGAATGCTGACTCATGTCTTTGGCTAGCTTGGTTTTCAGGAATTTGATGGGTTTTGAAGGGATGAAATCTAGAAATGTTGAAATGTATATGAGGAGATATCAGGGTCCTATCAAAAATTGCCAAATGTTGAGTTTCCTTCATTGCGAGCTTTATGGACTTCAACTGTAATTTAGCAAAAATATAAAATAAGCTTATGCTAATTGTCAGTGAGGACTTCTGGGAGAGGTAAAAAAAAATAGTGGTGGTAGATCTGCACAGCTGTACTGAAAGGAAGAATTAAACACGGCTAATTTGCTGAAGTGTTAGAACCAAAATTTTGCCTGAAGTCTAATAACAAGACATCAGAGCAACAAGTAGAATAGTGCAGAAACTAATCAAAAGTAAATAGACCATAAACTTACAAGGCTCTGAGAAAACTGCCAAATTTTATAACAAAACCCAGTGGAAAACTGAAAAAATCTCATCCTCCTTTAACCTACAGTACTTTTAAAATGGTGTAAAGATATGGTAACAAATAGCTAGTAATTTATTTTTATTTAGTTCTTGTTTGTGTTCCCCTGCCATTTTGTAATAATATTTTCTGCATCTTGCTAATTATTTGCATTACAATAATAGAATAAGGAATGTCAAAGATCAGACTCTCACTTAAGTGCATTGCACAATACCAATAAGTGTCCAAAATGTAAAAAAAACCAAAACAAAGTAAGAAAACAACAACAGGTCAAATAAAAATGAGAAGGAAGGTACAGTCTCTCCAGAAACAGAGCACTGAATTATCCTAGTTTATAGACTGAGGACTAAGGTCCTTTAGATTTCAAAAATCACCATCAAGTATGCAGAAGTGACAGGATGCCTCAGAAGTAGAGCAACATTCAAAGTGTTGAGGAGCAGAAAGCAGCATTTCTGTTTCATAAAATATATCCACACTTCAGAATTTCTAGGAGGAAACAAAAGAACAGGAAGCTTCAGGAAGACTTGGCAATAGGTACTTCCATGTGTTGTGGGAGACCAGGCTCACAGATGTTCCAGAAAACAGGAGGGGACTTGAACTAGAATTGTGCTACCAGTGAAGGCCTGAAACTCGGCATCAGTTCATCTATGTTTGCAGAGTCATCCTAGAGCTGCAAAAAACAGTCTACAGAATTGATGGGACATTTTAGCTTTCATGAAGTGTCAGTTTTCACTAGGTAACTGTTCTGTAAATAATGAAAGCTTTTCCTCATGCTCTGAGTCTTTGTTTATCAGGATGCAGTGCAGGTTGGTATCAATTTTTTCCCTATTTTATTGATAATAATTTTGTGGAACATGGACATATAAATTTCATGTGTTTGGACTTCAAAAATATACTGGAAGTATATCACAAAATAAAATAGAACTGTGTTCAATGCTAACTTCTCCCAGTCATTCCTGGCAACACAGACCATCATTTTTTATTGATTAAGTTAACTTTAAACATATTTCCTTCAAATGAATTATGGTAGGTTGAAGACCAGCAGTCACTTTTTCTAGTCTCAACTAGCCTTTGTTTTCCACACCATTCATTCCAAAACTGACAACAGGAAAGGTCAGGTAGGTCATGCCTAGCTAGTCCCAAATGCCACAGTATATTATCCAAGACAGAGAATATAATTATCTTTCCACAAGTGGCAATTAGTAAGAATAGCCCCCATCAATTCTATTTAACATTCAACACTTGTAATGTGGCATAAGCCAAGACATTAAAACAGCAAGACCAAGTTACCTTAATAAAGTTAAAACTAACATCAAATAGAGAATACTTTTGTGTGAGCAGAATTGTTCAAAAATATGAAAGTTGAAGAAAATAGTTATTCCAAATTCTCAAAATATTTTTGCAAAATTTTCTATTGTGAAAAAGATGTATTTGGTTAGGCTGCTCCTGCATCCCAACATACGTTATACTTGCAATGGCTAACAAATAAAGAACAAATGATTTAGTGTTATTATGGGGTAGTGTGCTGAGAGCATTATGACCTCCTTTCCATAGAGAAGCCATTTTTTAAAAAGGAATAAAATTATCCTCCTTACTACTAACCTCATTTACAGGGGACAGGGGAAAATGGAGTTAAAAATAAGTTAAGTAAGCAGTTAGAATAGAGATAGTTAATTTGGGATACTTCTGTTTCTGGATGCCTGATGTAAGTACTCAGAATTATTTTCTGAAGTTTTCAATTGTGGTCTGGCTTCAGCCCAGATCTCCTCTCTTCCAGGTCTGTGCTATAACCACAAGATTGTTCTTCAATCCCCCTACAGTGAACAAAATGAAATTATACAGATATTCAAAGTCTTCATTTGGGTATCTATGGACTAAGACTGAAAGTATCCTGGAACACCAACAAAGAGTTCATACACTACGAGCGTTTATTTCCTATCATGCCATATCCACAGAATCTTTTTTTTTTTTTGCCAAGTTAACTTTCCTATATGTAATGGTCTCCAGTTTCAGCACTGAGTGAAAAGGCCTTGGACTTGATCATGTGGGATTGTGCTATGTACTGTTAGCATGAACATGTCTCTCTGATTTCTTCCAAGTGATGTCTATTTTTCTCTTATTTGTCTCAAAACTACAAAATCCTTTTCTGATGGATTCGCAGTTGAAACGTTCTTTCTCTGCTCTGTCAAGGGGAGCAAATACATTCAGTTTGGCACCAGACTCACAGAGAATTCCAGTAATTCCCATAGCAACTAAGCCACAAGCCATTTGGGATGATCACAGAGATGTCCTATGGGAGGGATTGAATTAAATTTCCCCCACTTCTTTCAACAGCTGAAAAACACTGAATTCTTCCTTCCTTTCTCAAAGAGCACAGCCAACCCCAGACAGTCAACCAAGCATACACTTGCATCAGACTCTGACTGTATTTTGCATTCAGGAAAATCAGTTTCTGGTAGTTATCTAGTAGTACAAAAAGTCATATTATACAAAGGAAGAGTGATTTTACTTTTTCACTTTTTCCTTTCTGAAAAGAACTGGCAAGATTGCAGACAATCGACTGAAATTGAAAATGTTATTAACAAAACTTGCCCAGAAGTGTTAGAGTTTACAGGATTCCTGCTAAAAAAGGAAAGACTTATTGTCAAATGGCAACTACCCTTGAACTAAGAGTACAGGGTGGTGATAGAGAACAAATGGACTATGCATTCAAGTTCCTCCCAAGCATTTGTGGGTAGCTCTGGAAGACTCACACAAAACACTTCTGCAGATGCATGGAGTGACTTTGACAAGTTCTGACTTTCAATGACCTAGTTCATTGAAAGCTTTAAGCCCTTTCAGTATTACACATCAAAATTCACCTGATCTCATTGGTTAAACTTCATACTTAGCAGAAGTAATACAGAATACCTTTTTACTGGGATTGGATCAGTGACCAGTAGCACATCATAGACTCCATTTCCATCTTCTACCATAAAGATGAGCATAACTCAGTATCAGGTAGTTGACAATTATGGCTCTATCAAGACCTTTTATGTGTCTCATTCATGCAGAAATTACTTTTCCTCCTCTCCATCTGTCAAAAGATGTAACTGTCTTGACAAATGTTCTTTTACAGTTTACAGAAATCACATTGGTCCTCAAGACTGAAGAGAAAGCCAAAAATTGCCCTGGCTGGTTATAGATGGAAGAATTTATTTAACTCTCTCAAAGTTTATGAGTTCTTGTCTTTCCATTTGCTATTTGATTAAAATGGTGCATAAGATGCTAAAATAACTTCAAGATCTGCGTGCTAGACCTGAGAAGGTGATGATATAACTGGTCACACAAAATACAAAAGAAAATAAATAAAACCTGCTGGATTTTTATGTGCATCAGCCTGAGCCAGTAGGATATTTGCCTTAGGCCACACAGAGAGTCATCATCAGTGTCAGGATTTGAGCACCAGGCCCCCAGGTATGTTGATCCAAGCCTTCACTTGCAGTTGCCTCCTCCAGGCTCTGTTCAAGGAAAGAACTGCTCAAAGCTCAACACTGTGAATTCACAAGTATGAAGAAAACCCAATTAGTTACCAGCAATGACCGCACCCTGACCCTCATTTCAAATGCTTGTAACATTAATTATTAACCAGTCAAAGAACTCAAATCTTGCGAGGGGCTGGTCTGAAGCACAGATCAACAATAGTATGTGATGTGCTAGAGACAGACAAGCAATCATCAAAGATGCTCTTGTCTTTTTGGCATTTGGCTACAGCTTGAAACCCTTTAAAACAGATATATCCCACTTCAAATTTCTTTCCTTGAACTGCTACAGGAAGCAAAAGGAACTGCCAAGCAATAAAATAAAGGAGAACAACGGGTTACAGAGGAACAGTTTCCACTGTGAATATCACTGACAGCATCATTTAAAGGCACAAAGGTGAAAGGACTTTTTTATAGGTGCGGAAATCCTGGTAACACAGTCTCTTTGTTTGCAAGCTTCTGAGGTCAGAAAAAGCTTGCCTGAGTTCTTTATGTACAAACGTCTAACATCCTTGTTCCTGGCTCACAGGAGGCACCTCCTAATGCCTGCTGTCAACTCATTTGTGACACGTAACTGTAGTCAAAAAGGGGTTGAATTGCCAGGTTTGTACTGCATACACACATTGTTCAAGATTATCTAACATCATCAGCCTCTGGGAAAAGGATGGCTTCAGGGCTCTAATTAAAAGAAAGCATAGACAGCCAAATCAAGTGCTTCCTATTTGTATTTTATTTAATAAAGAAGGAATGACACAGATAGAATTTCTCTCAGCATTGCCTTTTCAGTAAGGGGCAGGGGGGTGCAGCGGGCCTTCCAGAGCTCTGCAACAGCCGTAAACTAGTCCCAAATCGATTGCCATCCCCAAACGCATTCTCCAAAGGCTTAATGGTATTTTCACGTGGGATCCAAAGCAGGCGGTCTTCAAGGAAAGTTATTGCATCTGGTCAAAAAAATAAAGTTGACATTTTTTGACAAGACCCTAAAGTAGGATTCTCCCAAGAGGGTTGTAACATAGAAGAGGCTGAGCAGGTGGTAATAATCAGCATTACATACATTTGAGCATTTTCTATAGCATGGATTACCATGGAATTCCTTCCTCCCCCTCCTCTTCTGGGGGAGACTTACACAAATTGCAAGCATTTTCAAGTCGCTTTGATAAGCATTTCTATCACCAGTTTCACAGCTGTAGCTAGATTGTTTAAAATATATAAAACACAGCCCCACCCTCCAGTGGAGATAAGGACTAGAGAAGCAGAGGACTCCCTTCCCTCCCTTTCTCGGCTCTCACTTAGCCAGTTTTCTAAATGCTACAAAAAATATTTCACTGTTGTGCTTGAGCGTAACGTAGAGTAACAAAGCAGGTTCTGTCTGCTTTGGGGTGAAGGGTGGATGCACAGCCAGACCTCAGAGAAAGTCAGTGGGCAAAACCAAAGGTAACTAAGCAATGATTAGTGTGTGCTTAGAAAAGGGCAAGACTAAATCCAAATCTTTTATTCCAATTCTCCCGCCTACACCAGAAAGAGGTCAATAGGTAGAAGGTCTAATCACAACCAGAGCCCCTTTCAAGGCTGATGCAGGAATCCCAGAGAGAAAGAGAGATGTGACAGTATTTCTCCCATGTGTGCAGCCATACTCAAGGTCTCCAAACTGGGAGCCTTGGATTCCATCCTGATCTTGGGAACTCAGCTGCCAGTGCTGAGAAGTGGTCTCAGTCACAAAGACCTTACATTTTAAAATGATGTAATGAAACAATGAAGTCGACATTAGCAAATGCTTTTATAATTAATTTGGTGATATCACTTCACTGAATAGTAAAGTGACAGAAAAATGCAGTTTCTGGAGGTCACTGAAGCAATTAGGAAATGGTGAGTGGTTTCTGCCACAAAAAAGGAGAAGAAATGAACTGTGGAAATAGGGGATAGAGAAAGACCCTTCAAGATAATTACTTATTTCTATTCAGAATTTCTAATCACCTTTTAATTTTTAATTTCAAAATTTTTTCTTTGTTTTCATACATTGTTTTTATTTGGTTTGACTTTAAGATTATTTTTATTTTTTTTACTGGTTTTTTTTTGTTTGTTTTTTTGTTTGTTTTTATTTTGGGGAGAGGAAGATTTGCTAGGGAAAGAAAGCACTGGCCAAAGTGCTTGGATCAAATAATCCTTTCTGAATCAACATAAAGCAATTATTGTTGTTTCTAAAAATCTACGTCTATATAGTCTTGGGTTGTTATCTATGTTTTTAGCTTTAGAGTATTTTACTTAAAAATCCATTTTTAAAATAACTAGGATAGCAATATGCCCTATTTATATACCCCTCAGTCTTTTAATATTTCTGCATCTGTGTAATTATTTTATGAATTGCTGCAGCACTAGTTTTTAATATTTGAGCAGTGACACTGATAGACCCGTTTGATTCTATCTCAGCTAATATTTGCCTCACTCTGATAAAATCAGACTTTAATACTTATGTGTTTATAAAAGGATGTGTAGGATCTTTCTGTGCTTTTTTCCCCCAGAAGAGCTCTAATTGTCTGTTCAAGTAGTTATTGGATACTAGATTTTGTTTTTATCATCAGCCCTGATAATTTAGATTATTTTTAGCTGAAAATCCTACAGGATAATTTTTCTTTCATCACAAATATTCTTACCCTCCAAAGAGCAACTCTTTCAGCTCTCTCCTGATTTCAGTCACAGTCATATTATTTGCACTTTTTATTACTTCATTTTTTTTTGCCAGAACACTGCAATATGCTTTTATTTTGCTTAAATTCTGGAAGGGCTTCAACAGAGGGAACCCACAATAAAACTCTATCATGCTCTCCCATGGTCTCCTCTGACTAAGTAATGTTCAAGTTTCAGCACAGTGAAGGATTTATTTCCAAAGCATACAAGCAATTTCCCCTGAAGCCAGAGAAAATAAATGATATTTTTTCTGGTTCATTTCTATCACTTGAGTTGCAACTGTGTCTAACAGCATGATTAAAATCTTATTAGGACTATATATTCTTACATGAAGAAAATTAATACCCATTTTTGCTTTAAAAGATCATTTTGTTAATGATATTTGAATAGCTTCTTGGAAATATTAGGGATGTGTCCACAGAAGTGTCTCTGTGTACAAGAAGGAGGCTGGAGAAGCTGTAATATAATCTTGAGATACGTACAGGATTGTCTGCCTGTGTTTTGACAGTCTGTAAATTCATAACATTTTAGTGAACTAGCATAAAGAGGAGAGAACTGAGGTATCACTGTAGCCTCAATAAAATGAAGCCCTTTCAGTGAACTTAACAAGAGGTAACCATCATGAATCAGGGTAAAATTTTTGATTTTTCAGATGATGCCATTATTCTAGGAAAGTGCCCTACCCTGGCCTTATGTCTCTTTGTCCTCCTATTTCTCAAGTGAGCTCTACCAGCTGGGTGTGAGATACCAATGGCCACCCTCTGGGATGCCTTCTGCCATTTCATGACTTACAAGGATGCTCTTAATGGAAAGATCTCTTTCTGTCCTCAGCCCTACAAGCCCTGTCTTAAGGACTGGGACTTCTAGACTGATCAATGAACTCATGTTTTGACTCACCTTGGACAAAGCCTTATAACCTTGAGACTTCTAATTCCAACCTAAAATTTGAAGTGAGTCTCTCCAGGTTCATAAATAAAGCATTTAAAGCTTACTTTAGATGCCTTAGTGTTGACACAGTAATACAGCAATTCAGAATGAATTATGATGTTCTCATGTGACAAGGGATGTCATCTTTCTATTGATAAAGTGAAATATTAAAACCATTTACTTTTGTCTGATACCTAGAGTCACATAAATGCACATGGGAGAGCAGACTGGAAAATGAGAGTTGGCACTAAAGGTAGATGAGGTTTGATTTGCATACAGCCAAGTAAAACAAACTAAATAAAACATGTATGCAAAAGCAGTATTTGTACACGAAGGGAAATATAACAGACTGTTTTCACAGACATGTCTGTTGAGGAAGGTAAAATGTATTACTAATAACTAAGTCTGTTGTATCACTATGACACTTGCTGATTCTGAGCTCAGCATAATGAACCCACTAGTTCAGTTTGTGGTTCAGGGCTGTCTTCTGTGGATGTTTTGCAAATTCCCACTATGGGAAATAATATTATTATCCCCACAAAAGCTGGTTATTGTGGCAAAACATGGAGAAGGAACTCCAGTACCAGAAGTGGCATACAGTAGTCTCAGGAGCCTTTAGGTTCAGTAGTGCCTCTGGCTTGTGGGACCATACTGAGTTAAGCCAATCACTTAGAGAGATCTTCAGACTCTCTTCCTTTTCCTGCCTGTTTCCTTACTTTGCAAGTTGCCTTCTATTAGACATCTTGCTGCTTGCTTTCAGCTGAAGCATCTGCATGGACACAGCAGGATGCAAGTCTCTGATTTCCATTCACACACAGAGCTCCTGTTTCTAATGGGGAGGCTGAGATCTTGAATCTCAAAAGGAGAATAGGGGAAAATTTCACAACTGGGGAAAGTGCAGCAAAAAATGTGGTCTGAATTACCATGTAATTCCAAAACATTGGCTTTGGTTGCTGTTGGTTCATCCATACAGCAGTGCTCTGCAGTAAAAAAGGTTCATCTATACTTGCACAAACACATCCAAGACACCCTGCCTAGCTGACATCTGTCACTGCTTCTGATGCTGCTGTCCTCAATGCCCAACATCAGCCAGGCTCCAGTTTCATCAACCAAACTATTGATATTTTTATTGTACATTGACTCTGAAGGTTTGCAATGAAGAAATTTTCTCTTCTAGAGGAAACGTCCCAGAGTTTAATTAAAGTCAGTGCAGGTAAGGACTGTGGATGTGCTGCTCCACTTCCACCTGCATCTACTGCATTTGAATCACCATATTATGTTGCCAAATTAGGTCTCTGAATTTGTTGAGAACAGGCTAAAAATATTGAAACAGTGTTAGGTGTTTAATGATGAGGTTCTCATAATCCACAAAGGGCAAATAAATCCTGCATGGATTTCATATTTGCATGAAGAATTATACATTATGATGTATGAGACATTTGATACAATCTTTACCATTATTGCACCTTTAAAAGGAATTTGGTTTATAAGCATTTCTTCTAAAGTTCAAATTTAGGCTCTTTATGTCAAGAAAATACTTTCTAAAAGATGTGGGGTAGCTCATAAAAGAAGCTGTTAGTTTTATTTCCTGGACTGCCTGCCTTAATTGGCTTTTGCATCTGACTTCTCATTTACACTTAGGAAACTAGATTTGTTGCTCGTTTTTAACATTATCAATTAATTTTCAGAGTGCTCAGCAGTCTATGCTGGACAAATATGGAAAAAATTCACGAAAAAATGAGCCTTTCATGAAAAATAGCCCAGCTAATGATGTGCTGGCTGCAACCTCCTCATGTTTTATCCTGTGGGATACATCACTTGAACAAAGCTGAAAAGACATGCTGATACACCGTTCATGCAAGGGAAATATTTGTGCTCTCAGTTTGCCATTGGCAGACACTCTTCTTTCTAGCAAAATAGCTGTGGCCTACAAAAATGCTGACTTGTAATTGCAAAACACATGGTCGAAATGCCATTTGTAAGCCTGGGGTTACTCATAAGTTCTAGAGACTTTCAGGCCATTGCCCTGAGCCAGATGCAAGGCCCAGATTGTTTTAATGTTAAGTATGATTGAAAAAGAGACTCTACACTGTTACTGGAGCTCCAAAAACCAATTGCACAAGATGCAGTATTAGGCATGTTTCAAACATTTCAGGAAGAGATTAGTTAAATGGTATGCTGGGCCTTTTCCTCCAGCTGGGCCACAAGCAGCAATAGCAAATCCAGACTTTTCACTGAGGCTGGTAATTAGGTCTGCCTCACTCCCAGGAGATTAATTCTCTGCAGAACAGATTATTACAGTCCAGCTTCTGTATCCATGGGCAGACTCAGTCAGAAGGCTGATTTCAATTACAAAGTTAAGTGCTATTGACTTCTCCCATGTACAAGAGGTAGGAGCCAGATAACAGACCAGATTACTGAGTTAATCTTACAGTTACAAATACTAGAAAGAACCTTAATTTCCTACTTCCTAAACAAATAGGTGAAGATGCATTTCTTTATTCCATTTCTGAACCCTTATAAATTATTACTTGCAAAGGAAGAAAAAATGGTGTGGTTTTGATCTAATCTTCTATCATATGAGATGAGGAAACACAAATGTTTTGTCTCACCAATTAAAGTCCTGTCTTGCCTACCTTAAAAGGCTCTCTGGTGATGGAGAACTAATCAAGTTATAACCACATAAGAGGGAAAGGGCTGAGGGCATGGTTTTACAGTACAGGAGCTCAGAGAGCCATATTGCTTTTCCATGGATCTATTTCCCTGGCTGTGGTGAGAGATTCCCACACTGTTAGTACAAAAAAATGTACCATAGGTGTGACAAAAGATAGTTCTCTTTTTGAAGCACGTGGCCAAAGAGAGGCTGTAGCCTCTTCACTGCGTATCACAGGTGGCTAAAATATCAATGTATTTGTAGTCCTTGACAATCCCAGCCTGAGCAGGGCTACTCCCTGGGGAACGTGTGTGTGTGTGTGTGTGTGTGTGTGTGTGTGTATGGTGCCCTGTCTATTTCTTGTTCACTACTTTGTTAATATGGATGGATTAAAATGATCTCACAAGTCAATAAGTCTGACCAAAGCAGCAGTCATAAGAGTGATCACTTAACAGGTAAATCTCCAGCTTGCTGGATATTTGCTTTCTGCTTTTTCTGAATACTGTTAAAATGAGCAGAGATTCATTTTGCTTTCATAGTGATAATCAAAATGTTGATGTTGCTGCCCTCCTTGCATATACCAAGAAGACTCACAAGGTAATGGATCACATAGCATTTCTTAAAGCACCTATTCAGGAGGTTGGAAAAATGTTCTCAGAGGGGATTACGCAGTCTATATATCAGGGGTGGTAAGGACAGATGTAGAGGAGGGGTTGAGAATATTCAGTGTACACTGTTTCTCTTTGTTGCACTAGCAAAAAAGCCAAATGTTTTCTGTTCAGCGGCAGCAGGGGCTGCTGAGCAGGTGGAGAGAGATGTGCAGGTGGGGAGATCACACAGGTTTCAAGAGATGCTTCACATCTGTGCTCAAGGCCTTTCTTTCATCACAGCATTTATCTTTTCTTTTGAGCAACCTGACTGTAGAAGGGGTGGGTTTTTTCCTTTATTTTTTCTTTACAGCCCAAGAGTGATGATCAAATAATAATGCTTACCATTTACATCTTCAAAGTCACAATGCGACAATGACTTCAGTCTCACAATGGTGCTGTGAAGTGGGTGAGTTCTTTCAGTACTGTTATTTGCAAAAGATAAAGGAATAGATAGAGAGATGCATCTTCAGCTTCCTCAAGACATGCAGCCAGATATTGGCAGAGTCTTTGCTACAGCTTGGAAAATGCAGCAAATGTCTGTATAGTGTACTGCAACATGGCAGCGAGGTCAGGAAGCTGAGCAGTGGATTCTGTAGGAATCCTTGTGGAGGGAAGAGCATAGGCAGGTTGTAAGCTCTGTACTGAGACCTCCTGGTGCTCAGCTCCAACAGCTTTGGATCCAGGTCCCCCACTAGAAGGACAAGAGTGGAGGCAGATATGGGTGCTCAGAGGGAGGACTGTGCTTTGACATTCTTGTGCTCAGCTCCACTCACGGCTGGACACTCCTGGAGCACAGTCGTAGAGGTTGTAGGGGACTGGCACATTTGGAGGTGAATTTTCTGATGTTAGTGGCTACAGCCTGCCTAGATCATACTTTTTTTACCTAAATCATATTTCAGGTTTTTTCTATAGCTTTACTTCACCGTTAGTGTCAACAATTATTTTCATTCAGAATTTTGTAATTCCATTATATATAATACTGGTATTATATATAATTCCTTATTATTATGACATATTCTATTCTATTTTATTCTATTCTAATTTCCTTATACATAATACTAGCTAGTATTATATATATATAATACTATAGTACCACCCAATATTAGTTGGTGCTCAGACATGATGCTAATTCTGCCCAGGTAATTCAAAGCTTCTGGTGAATAAAGAGTCTGAAATTTACTAGAACTTATTACTGAAACACCCAGTCTGATTACAATTTAAAGGCATGAAAATTCAGATCAGTTCTAGTTTTTACAAATCAATGTACCCACCTATGACAAAGCTACAAAATTCTCAAGTCTTCTCAATATGTGTGTGAATTTCTTGCTGTTACTGGAGATTTTTGTATGCTCAGCTTCTGTACACAATAGGGTTTCAGTAACCACAAAAGGTGAGAGTTTTTATCTTACAGAAGTTAAAAAGAAAAAGTAGATTTGACAGAATGTTATTTTCAAAAATAATCACCTTTCATTTAGGTTAAAAGTAAAGAAAGATGATGAAACTAGGAAAGCTGTGGCTGATAGTGGAAATAAACCAAGCTCTTTAAGTTCAGTAACAGAGTTATTAGAAGTCTCTTTTATATACATGTACATCATGAAAGCCCTCCTAAACATTCCTCTTGTAGGCTAAAGTCTCTTCCATTTCTAGGTAACTATATTACTGTCATGATATTGTTATTTCCATATCTATAGAAACATATATATACAGATTTATGTGTATATGTGGAAGTAGCAATACTGTGGCGAATTTTCCCCAGTACTATTTCTACATATGTGTATAAAAATTTACATTCTAGAAAAGGTAGAGCAGATCTGTACCCTGACAGTTCCCCAGCAGTACATAAAGTAAAACATTTTGACCAAGTGTAGAGACGAAAAGTCATTATAAAATATTCAGCCAGGTGTATTCCAAATGCCAGATTAACTGTTCCTGAATATCTCATTATATTTATCTCCCATATTCTTTAAAACTTCCTTGTGGTGCAGCATTTCCCTAGGCAAGCTATTCCAGAACTTAACTTCCCTTACTAAGTCCTTTTCTATTGCCAAACATAAGTCATCTCCTCTGTGATTTAAGACAGTAACTTTTTGCACCATTCCTACTGAAAAACAGCAATAATTTATATCTTTCCTGATGTAAGAGGAAAGTGGATAGGTCTGAAGTATTATTAATTCTTCACAAAACAATACGAAATCTTTTCAGCTTCCTTGAGGTCTCCTTGGAAATCTCTTTGGCCAGTCACCTGAGTATGGTAGGAAGAATTTTCTTAAGGCAGGGATAAGAGGTACCCAACTCACATATATCAGCCCAGCAAGTTCATCCAGTGTCAGAATTTATGAAAAAAAGGCTTAAGTCCTTTCAGCTCCTTCTACCTATCATTTTCCTTCGCCATGAAGGATCATGCCAACATTATTCCATCCTCTTACAGTAATACACTACAAATATAGCACTGTACTCATTTGCCATTTAATCTAAGTTTTGACTTTACTCTTCTGACTTTTTTTTAATGTTTCTTCCATCATATTTGGAATTAGTCTCAGGAACTTTGATGCCACGTCTGCTTTTCTATGTTTGATTGTATGGCTCAAATTCTTTGAAGAATACATGGCTTAATCAAATTTAAATATCTCTAAATTTCTGTGGGGTTTTTTTGTTTGTTTGTTTGCTTTAAAATTGGATGGCTTGTATTTATAACAGAATTCATTAGAAAACCATAAATTCTTTCAAACACATATATTTAACTCTGTTTTGCTGTGATCAATGTCTATAACAACAAATAAGACTAATTTCAGCACAAGAATGACATTACTGTAATTTTCTTCCTCACACCATAAGGAGATCACATTTGTGCACCGACTTCCATGTCACAAACCCAGGTCTGAGTCCAGTCTCACAAATGTAGGTAATATCATCACAAAGTCTTATATGCTTTGCTTTCTGCAAGTCTCTTTGAAATTTCCCATGCTTAATAGGCAACAAAGATGACATAGTCTCTGACTTATAGGAGATACAAGAACTACAGCAGGTAATTAAAATTGTCAGATATCATATCTTCTGAACATTTACCCAATTCATAAATTCTTATTTGATCTATATCCATTCCAATCACTCCTAGTGATCAGTATGACTGCAGTCACTGTGTGCTAAGCATATCTGTAAATTAACAGATATGCTTAGCTCACAGATAAAACATCTTCAGTAAACTAGTAATGCTGTTTTGAACTGTTTCCCAATATGCCTAGTCAAAACCAGAAATATCTATTCTCCAGTATATTCCAAAATTCGGTATTTTTTTCATGAATTGAAGTTGAAATCTAAAATACAGCTGCAAATAGAAACTAATTCAGGAAACCTTTCTTCTTTGGTACTATTCATCTAGTCAAATCCAAATCTTTAATATAAGAAAATTGCTATCTTATTATTGCAGTTGGTGTCCTAATGTCAGAATAAAATTAAAATTATTTAAAATACACTAAGTATACTCTGTGCACAAATCAGAAAGCAACAGCCACCTTATTAAAATGAAAAAGCCAATTCTCTTTAATAATTGTTTCTACTTGCAACCATCAAAATTGATATTGTCCAATTACATGCCATGATTTTTATTAAAATGTTTCTTCCTGCAGAGTCTAGTAAAAAAATTGATTGTGTCTCTTTATATTCTAATATAACTGATGAAATAAGTGAGATAAACAGGCAGAACTGAATCACCAAAAATAATCAGTTAGATGTAATTAGCCAAATAAAAATGACTATTATTCTTCTATTGCTTTGGGACTTTTTGTTCCTCCTGCTCTGTGTACACTTACGTACTGATGTTCTTCATTCATAGCTGAGGACCTCACTCTGAGTTCACATGTCCTCCCACACTAATCCCCTCCTGATGCTGACTGAAGATGATGAGTATTTATGAGTGTAAAGAGATAATAAAATAATTTTGTAGATATCAGAAAATTAATTTGGCTGGTTGGGCAGAGGTAGAACAGTAGTGCCTTGCTCTATGACAGTTCTTTGTGATGCAGTGGTCTGTGATTTTTTGGTTTATTTTAAGAAAAAAACGCTTAGCACCATATAAACACACTGACCATCTAACTTTGGAATAAGTTTTTGTCAACTCTTTGGGACACACCTTCTTTTCTCACTCCTTTTTCTCCTGTTATGCAGAAGATCTTGGACCTGTGGTCTGCATGTGCTCTATAACGCACTACTGTGCAATTGTTATTTCTTCAAAGGTACCCATTTGAAAAAAAGGAAAATTAGAATTCAAACCCAACTACTGAACTTAGGGTTCTAGTCATGACCTTTGTATCAAATACTCACAATTTTGATAGACTCTTGTATATGATATGAAACTTGTAAGTCCTTCCCATTTACCTGAAATCAGGGTGGGCACTTGCTATTTCTATTAAATTGTGTGAGGCATTGAAACTTGTGGTGAAATCTCATTTGAGTTCCAGAAGAAAGCAAGTTGTAGTATAGGAGTCTAAAAGGCTCCCTTCCCATTCCTGCTTGACACCATCTTTTTGTGAGTGTTGATTTTACCCCTTTATGTGTCCACACAGTGGTAGCTGGAGATGGGGGCTGGAGGGAGCAACTGAGAGGGACTGACCACAGCCCATTCCCCACCCTTGCACCCCCTGGGGGAATAAAGTGTGGGGAGAAGGTGTGGATGTTTTTCGTTGTTTTTTTCTCACTATCCAAACGTATTTTAATTGGTAATGATTAAACTGATTTTTCCCCAACTAAGTGTGTTTTGCTTGTGATGGGATCTGGTTGGTGATCTCCCTGTCTTTATCTTGATAGGAGCTTTTCTATCCTTTTTCCACCCTGTTGAGGGGTTGGGGGTCTGGAAGCTGTCGTAGGTCAACCTGCCACATTGGTTTATTGTAATATTATTTATCCATATTCAGGAGCATTCCTAGTTTCTGTCTCATTATTGTTTTCCCAAAGAGTTCAATTGCAGCACGTCTTTTAGATCCCAAAGTTATGGTCTGAGAGCTGGATCGTGCTTCTCTGCAGTCAATGTAGAGGAGAAGGGTCCTCTAGAATGGATTTGGTGATTCAGTGCAGGGTACCTCAGATACACTGGAGTTACTTTCAGAGGAGAGGAAAGGGACAGAGGATTCATTTCTCCAAACTGTATGCAGAGGGAAGCATTCATTCCTGCATTTAAGCTGCAAAGAAATATTTAATGCCAGTTAACAAAAACCCCAACAAACAGTAAAAAAAGCAAACAAACAAACAAACAAACAATCATCTCTTAGGTGATAACTATGTTGAGAAATTCACCATTTCCCAGCACCTTCTCTGGCACAGATATTGAGCAATATGAAAGATTGCTTTAAATTCCCTTATCTTTTAAAACAGTGAGGGTTGTATTTTTTTGTTTAACGTGAATGGCCTTTGGCCCTAATGTACCCTGAACAATACACAGAACTGTCTAGAAGGTTGACTGGGGCCAAAGCAATGCCAAGGGCCATTCTCACAATACAGCAATATAAGCAATCAAGCCCCAGGGCATGGGAATGCCCCTTGATACTGTTTGATTTCCTAATACAAGTTTAACTTTACAGTTCAATTTAATCCCTGAAACAAATTCAAATAAATGTGTTGAGACAAAGACGTTTTGCAGTAGGCCAAAAAGGTGGAATCCCAGAGATGATCCTCAACACCCATTGCTGTGAAGGCTCACGTGTCCTACTCTGCGGCTGTTCAGATAATTTCTTTCAGTGGGTGAGTTCCCCCTGCTATCAATATCTTCTTGTCAGGAGAAGCAAATGATTCCCATAATTTTGATGTGCTATGTCATTTCCTTCACAAGCTGTTCCTGACATGCCCCTCACATTTTCAAACTGCCATTGACATTAAAGCAGTATGTATAATATTGGGCAAACCATGCTATTCCAAAACCTTCTCTAGTGTTTTCAAACACCTTCAAGTTTCACCAAGAAACTAATCAACATCTACCACAAAGGCTTGAAAAATCAATTCTGTCTCTGTAATTGAGAACTTACTTTCATTCAGTGTGGGAAGAGGCATGAAGATGATTTACTGATTTAGGAACTGGGTGGAGTAGACCACAAAGGAATAAAATGAAAACATGTGGTGTGAATTATTTGCAAAGGAGGAGAGAAAGAGGGAAAGAAATGCCTATAGATCTCTATAGATAGATCTGGGTATATAAATATATAATGTTGAGTACCAGTGAAACAAAGCACAGATGATTAGGCCAAACCAAACATTCACATTAAACATTGCACTTGGCCTTCTTTCAAAACAGGCAGTAGTAACAGCAGGGAGAGATGGCTTGCCAAAATTGCATCAGACACACATTAGTGAAGAAGGAAATGAGTTTACTTGAGCCAGCTGTGACATCAAAGGGGTTGGTCTTGAAATGGATTGTGGGAAAGGGTTCCCCCTTCGGTAAAGTTTGCAAAGTTCAGCCAAACCCTTATAAAGAGACTCAACTCTAAAGAAAGCTTGACTTTTTTTTCCCGTTCCTAAAGTAAAACAGCATTCTCAGTCAGGAGTGTGAGACTGGGGACTAGTATAAGAGGGGGATAAACTTTAAGGGAAAGTGTAAAGGTTTGTTCTGGAAGAAGAGGATTTTATCCTAGCTGGAATACTTCTCTCTTTTACAAATATGCTTTAGTAATAACTATTGCTCTATATAGTTTTTCATTAAGAACGGTCTCGCTGAGATGAATGAGGAAGGCAAAAATATGAGAAACCATCCACTGGTTCAATAATTTTCCTGAACTGCAGCCAGCCTAATGGAAACTGTAGATAAAAATTAGAAAAGAAATTAAGATGAGACAACTCCTGGCATCCCTGAGATCTGTGGTGAAAGTCCCGCTGACATCAGGAAGACAAGAACATATATCATTGCACCAATTGTTCACTTCAGCCATTTTCCTACCTACCTTCTTTAAAGCCTGTTGCAAGTTTTCACAGCTGTAATTTCTATGCAAGGATGTTGGGCTAAGGGACAGATGTTATTCTAACCCTAACAGTAATCCTAACCCTAACCTTGACTTAGTGCAACCTCATTGATGACAAGAGATGCTTCAAACAATGCACGGCCACATGCTTTTTTTTGGGACCCTTCATATTCAAACTCACATGGAAAACAGATACTGTTTTGCCATGGGGTTTGTTTAATCTTTAATGTCACTTAAACAGCTTAATCCCTTCTCTGATGTATCTCTGTTGACTCTCATTTAATGGAATGTATTCCAATTATACAAAATGTTTTTTCTTGTTTTCTTTGATGCTAATTCACAAGATGTTAATGATGACGAAAAATCCACAAAATGAAAACAATACTATTCAGAAAACTTCATCTTACTCTTTTGAAGTCAAACTTGGTGAAAATCTGTAATCATTTTCTCTTTATGCTCTCATAGTATTTAATTTTGTTGTTTACCCAGTATTTCCCTAAGAGTATTTTTATTTTGAATTTGCCTAGCTGTGCAATACTCATGGAGAAAGTGTAGGTGTATCAAAACAAGTCCATACACAATACTCAGCACAGTAGAAGCCGTGCAGCTGAGCATTAGCACTGTGAGAAATTTGCTATTGCTTTCCCAGTGACAGATGAGATTTGTAGACACATGCACTGTATCATGTAGCTGTCTTACATTCCTGTTTGGGATGTTTTCAAGGATCTTTTTCAGAGATCAGCAGAAAAATGAATGGTCCCAAAACTGAGACTTTCAAAAAACTTCCAATGTGTTTTATGCTTCATGAAGTATTTTAAGGCAAAAGCTCCAACCTTTCTTTGAGAATAAGTAAGACACCCACATGGTATTTCTACTTCTATTCATCTTTCTTGCCTGGTAGTTAAGGTAGAGGCTAAAGGAGCTCTTCCCTGATTCCTGTGATTCAGGACCACATTCTTTCGTTTTGTGGTACTCTAAAGAATGGACAGGGTATGATTGCCTCTTACTGAAAATAGCATAATAATATCTTTGTATTTTTATATAAAAATATGTATCTTCTTTCCAGTTTTTCCACAGTGATTTCAGTCACATTACTACCTTACAAAAGTCACTTTAATTTTGTCATGACATAAGATCTCAAACATCTCTAACCACAAATCAATATCAGTCTTCTTACAGCAGATAGATCTCAGAGTCCGTCTGCTTCCTCCTCTTATCCGAGATCCTTATACTAGCAAGGATCAAATGCTGTTTGTTAATATTGCAGTTTAAAGGAGTGTGAGATAAATTTTGCTACCACACGAAGGACCCAGTTATAGAGCTTAATCACCATTTATAAAGTGCTTTGAGATTTTCAGAGTGAAACAGCTATAACACTATGCACAAATACTTATTATTACTAATATTGTAAATCTCCTGTCAATGCTCTATCAGTTAGATACAAAATTATTTCAGGTGCCAACCCAAGGACAGTAGCCACCACTGATAATTGAAAGTATTGAATCTATTATAATAAATATAAAGAGAGAGTATGAAACAATATAAATCAAACATGCAGTGTGCAGAGGTCGGAATAACCAATTTATTTTCACTCAAGGGGTATAGCCTTGTGTAATTGGCACTTATGGTTTCTCTGAACTTCACCACTTGTGAATTTTGTGGTCATCCCTCAATCATAAAGATAAACTGGTCTGCCGCCATATGTAGTAAGTGAAATTTAAAATAATTGCTAAACATTTTGTTTCCATTATTGTAGTTGGACTCCAGGTCTTGCTGTAAAAAAACTTTAAAAGAAAAGAAATTAAGATAAATGCATGGAAAATGGGAAAATCTTGAGTCTGGACAAAGACTTCCCTATTCCTCATCTAACTGCACTGCTCTAAATAATTGCCACATTTATCTTGCTCAGTTTTTTCTGTTACACTATAGTTGCTCTGTTGTGGGTCGTCCCTGTGAGAAACAAAAGTTCTTCTGCCTTTTGGAGTATTAAACAAACAAGCAACAAAGTACACTGGTACTAAGCTACCCTGATGTCCCGTTCTCCAGAGACTTTGCCTCAACATGTATTTCTCAGTTGTTAGGAGTTAATTTCTCCATCCCTATTTCCTAACAGGTCTCTGTTCCACGATTCCTTTAGGTCAGAGCTTCTGGCAGCAGCATAGTTTTGCAGAGACAGACACCACAGTTGTTTCTTTGAGCATGACCTCACCTTCTTAATATAATAAATTGGAGAAATACTCATGAAATTCTATGCCTTTCACATTTTCTCTAGTATATATTATACAGAGACTTTTGTTCTTAGTTCCACATTCTTCTTGGGAAGCAGGACACTAAATTTCCCAAATAGGCTATTAACATGAAAAATTGCATTCAAATGGGAACAGAGGGTGAATCTTACCTTCTAATGTCAATACAACCAGAAAGCTTAATAATTTGGTTTCTGAAGAAACAGAGAGATCTTTTAAAACACCCTAACACTAAAGTTTGGAGCTTATCTCTTGAGTATTTTTCAAATTTTAAATACTGATTCTTGTCTCTGGTTAAAATTAGGTAAAATCATCTTTGCTGTCAGTTGCATAATTAGGTTTCAGTTTTTCTCTCTGTTTAGCAAGCCTGGAAGCCTGGTGTATTCCTGAAGCAATTTAAGTACAATGATGTATATAAAATATATCATTTCAGTGAGCTCTTCTAATCATCATATTTTTGAATAAGAACTTCAAACTGTTGCTGCACAAATTGTGTCCCAGTAAAACAAACAGGCTGAGTTTTATCTTCTCACATGACTGCATCTGATTTGGAGCTGAGCTGGTGAAATAGAACAATGATTCAAATAAAATATACAGACTTTGAATGGAAGTTCCCGTTAAAGTAAATGTTAAGTCATCTTTCTCTTTTCTCAACTCAGTAGGCTCATGACTACTCTCTGTTGTGTATAAATCTCAGTGCCATTAATGCCACCATCATCCCACAGCCACACAGCCAATGCCAGCCTGGTAAAATGGACATCAACAGTGGGAATCACAGCTACTCATTTAACTCTGCTATTGAGTCATTGCTCAGCAAATCCAGAATGGCTGGTAAGACCCATCTAGAGTATATAAAAATGATGCCAGACAAAAGAGCTAAAGAGCTTAAAATCTACATCAATTCTCATTATTCTAAATTAATTCCTTGGAATCTGAAATATATGTTAATTTTATTGTGATAGTTAGGTTTTGAGGAAGATGAAATTGTACTGCCTAATATTCTGTGAAAACTACTACCTCATTAGAAGACTTGACTTTACTGGGACTAATGTAACAATACCTTTGTATTTTTATGTTTAAAAAAATATGCTTTTTCTCCTTTATAATTTCTCTGCAGTGGTTGCAATACAGAAAAAAAAAAAAAAAGAAAAAAAATATGTTCACTATGAATTCACCAAAGATTTTTTAATCCTTCTTCAGTCAGATCAATGAAATATGCACAATGAAGATGATGTCCTTTTGTTTTCTATCAGATGTCTGGTTAGGACATTTTCTTTGGATGTAGGAAAACTTCCTCCATTTCCTTCTACATCCTGAAGTGATTTCAGCTTGTTATAGACAGAAGGTGGATATGGACTTCGATTTCCATTTTCCCATTTCAAGCATCAGTGTAATGTGGGAGTAGAAGGAGGAGAGCTGATGCTCACTGTTGTTAACCTTGCCCCTTCCACTGAGTGAATAATTAACCCTTAACTAGGGCAGGACATGGAGTCCAGATGCTCCATTGACTCACCAAAGATCTTAAGGATCAAATCTGAGGTACTGTTGATTCTCAGTGCATATGACTTGATCTCAGGGGCAAAGACATTTTAGTTTGCCTGTCCTGAGGACTCATGGTTCAGACCTCATCTTATCTTGGATGTTCTACTCAAATGAGTGGCAAAACAACTGCTTAAAGGCTTGTTCTGAAACAGGCTTTCCATTGTTAAAGCTTTCCACAATTAAAGCTGTTTTCCTATATATCAGATATTTGGCAGTTAAGCAGATGTTTCCAATAAAAGGCTAATAATCTAAGTAGTGGTCATTATAAAATATTTAAATCTTTGCCTCTCAGAAATAAATGTTCAAAATTGCAATTCAGTGTCTGAGCCTAGTTAGATTCCAGATATATTTTCAGGCACAGAAAAGAGATTTTACACCATAAAAGATATTTCCCTGCCCTTCTAGAAATGAAATCCAAGTGTTATAACTTCCTTTGAGTCTTTTTCCCTTGATTCTGGTTAACACACTCCACAGGAAAAAAAAATCCAGCAAATTAGTCAGTTAATCATGTTGAGGAAGTAGAAGTAATTTTTAAAAATATTTTCATTATTTTTAAAATCTGTAAGCACACAAATGAAGCTAGATTGACTGGCCATTTTACCATGTGTTTGCTAGAGCCCAGTCCCACAGGGAACTCTGTCACAGTGAGCCAGTATCTGTATAGGAGAGAAGCTTGTAGTGCTGCACTAGTGATCCTTGGATTGTTTCTTTATGGGAAAGCCTGCTAGCATTTCCTGATTAAGCTGGCTCTTAAAAGATACTTAAGGTTAGACAATGAGCTCATTGTCACTGTGCCTACTTACACCATGATTTCTGAAATTATTTTAAAGTCTCTTGCCTAAGGTTAGTATTAATATTTATTCCATCTCATACATAATGAAAATATCTTAGTAAGTAATGCTATACATGTGTTGGTTAAGATTTGGTTTCTGGAATTACGTCTTTTTTTTCTGACTAAAAGGTAGTTCAGCCAAAGAATACGCACAAGATCTACTGACAAATAGATATTCTTTTTGTTTATACAATAAACAAATCCTCTCTTTTTCTTTAGAGGAAGTTGAGGAGTGGGGAATCATTTTTTTCTTCTTTTCTAGCTTCTCAAGGGCAAAATAATAGAAAAACATATTCAGATCAGATGTGAAAATCTTATTAGGACCATCTGTGCTAATCAATGTTTACAAAAAATGAAAATAAATTATACAAGGAGGGAATATTAGAAAAGACAGTTCTTGGTTTTCTCACTCTTCAAATTATTACATAAATAAGACCTGACCCTCCAAATCTGGAGTCATATGAGCATTGTCTTTGAAGCTGATGCATTCATTGAATTAACATGAATAAATTGCTACTCACGACTCAGAACTTGGATGACTGAAGCTCTGATATAAATATTTTTCTCCCTTGCACATCAGATTGAACAAATCAGAAAAAGAGGGGTTTTTTTTCAACTTTTTGAAGACTAAGAGATCAGACTAAGAGAACAGTTTAAAACTGTTTATTATTCCTGGCCTTGACTTCAACTTCAGCCCTAAGTCTGGTCCTTTTCCAAAGACTGCCAGCAGTTCAGAGAGGTCATCTACCTAACTGGAATCAGGAAACAGAACATTTTGACTCTCTCCACTTGACTTCAACCATCTCATTTATAAAATAACATGCAAAAGCCAGGCCGGTGAAATCCAATCCACCCTAAGAGAAAATCCTTTTGTGCTGAAGTTTTTATCTAGCCCTTACCTGGGTGGCCATTTTGCAAGGGTGATTAATCTCTCACAGCTGAAATTTATCCGTGGCTAAAGGCAAAAATGATGTTTTTTTTCTCTCTCCACCAAATGTGGGATCGTTATTCTGCACTGACCTCCACTAGCCAAGAACAATTTGATGACAAAATACACAGCCTGGGAAAAAGTGCTCCTACCCTCAATTGTTGTTTGGACAATGAATGTAGCCTTGATTCAAGCAGAGAAAACGTTATCAAATAGCTTGTAAGAACTCACAGAATAGCACGATCTAACCTGAAAATTCAGAAAACTTGGCTTATGTAAACTGACAAAACACAGAGATTAATCTACTGTGATTCCACAAATGCAGCACACAGGATTGGAGCAATGCAGTGGTCAAACCTTTCAATTGCCTTGTACCTGGATTATTTCTGGGATGGATGGCCATAGGGCCTTGATAAATGTCTATATAGATCAGCTGGTGATGAAAGGCACAAAAATGATGCTTTCAAATTTTCCTGGGAACAAAGGTTCATTAAAGAGAGATAGATCTGTCAGAGGAAAAATATTAATTGTCTGTAAACGCCAAAAATCAACCAGTAACACCCTTAAATTGCCTTCCATGGTAGATTCTCCTAGAATTTTGACGCTTTTTACGTCTAGCAGTTTTTTAGACATGAAAAGCCATGATCTATGTTAAAATTGGCTGAAATTCTTATAGTGAATGCATTTTTTCTTTCATTTGCCCTCCTTCAGATTATACTATTTGACCTCTATTGATTTTTATTTTCAGATTATTCAGCCATATGATCCTAGAGTAATGATTCATGTTGCACACTCAAGAAAGGAGATGCCATACTGGAACAGATTAATGATTGGAGGTCTCCTTCCTGTCACTAACAGTCTATACCTGGTGCTTCAGGGGTATTTGAAAAGTTAGCACTATAAACAATGTTGATAATGTAACAGCCTATTAGTAATCCAATTTACCATCATTCAAAACAATGTAGAGTAATCCCTACATGATTCAAATCCTTTCTATTCTTCAGATGTGAAGTTATAGAATGTCAAGAAAAGTTCATACTTATTTTCATTCAGGCACGGTCCTTTTCAATTATTTTCATTGACTTCTTAGGTGTGTTCACAAGGGTATGTTCAGGTGACTGAAATGAGAAGGTCTCACCTGTCTTTCAACATCCATTTTCACAAAAGAGTATTAAACATAACCTGTTGGTGATGGAGGTGCCCGTGCTGACTTTTAGTATCATTCAGAGATGTACAATGTACAACTAGTACACAATACAATGTATATTAATATATGCATACATTTAGCATTTAAATAAAGGCTTGAATTAATTATTGAGGTTTATTTTGACAGAAACTTCTTCCTTCTCTGTGTATAAAGAAGACAAAGAAAGTTTTACTGATATTATCCAAGAATCTAGTATACTGAAATAAATTACCCAGGAGTAGCATTTTCTCTGATCAGACTGAATCTCTCAGTCATTTGTGGAAAATTCTATGTTTATACTACACCAAAGAGTAAGTTATTTGGGTGGGATTGGAGATAGAAATATTGGACATCTTCTTTATGCTGGGGAAGATTGTTGCCAGCTGTGCCATAATTTCACTGGATATTTATGCAAGTTTGGATAGTTTACCTTGCATTTGATTTTCCAGTTGGCATTTAATATTTCCCTCCTCCAAATCAAGCTGTCAAATATTCCCAAGGTACACCTCCAAAGTTAGTTGTGACTTTTAGAAATCTGGCCACCAACCCTCAGATCTTGTGGTTTTGGCTATGGATATTATTGGTGTCTATTTCTGAAAGAAAAACATGAATCTGAAGCTCCTTGTCTCTTGGGTTTTGCTGTATATCATGACCAGCTCTTACTTTTGAGCACCACTACATCACCACTATCAAGATTTTTTTTTTTCCTTATTCTTACATCATCACTGCAGTTTCCACCTCCACTTGTATGGTGCAGAAGCAAACAATTGAACGTTGCTTAACTCAGAACAGCAATTAGCCTTGATGTTTGTGATACTTAGCAATCACTGTTCATTCACAGTTTAGGTAATTATTTTATGTGTATCCTTTGCAGTGAAGCATTTAGCCCATGTTGTGTTCATAAATAAGCTACAGTCTACTAGAATCTGGGAAGTCACAACTTTAAAATCAATTTTATTTACTGGCAAGTAACGATCAGTTCTTATTTATGAAGCTCAGTTAAGGATTGTTGAGCCTTCTTAGAATATAAAAGGAATTATAATCAGCTACACTCCCGCTCTGTACCTTCCAGCCAAGAAAGTTTCAAGTGATGTGATTTGCCTGCACTGTCGAACACGTTTCCATGTCTCCAAGAAACAAATAATCTTGACACAGTGGAAACTTAAGGTACACTCCATATACAAAAAGGAGAAATCCTGCCTTTCCAGCTTCATCCCAGCTGTAAACCTTTTCAGTAGGCTGGCCATGTGGCATGTGGAGAGCACAGGGCCTGCTCTGTACACAGGGCCAAGACTCACTGTTCTTAATCCTCCTGCTGCCAGTGTGGAGGGACTCAGTTTCGTTCCCTCCCTGGACTGAAGCCAGGGACTTGCACCCTAGGGAGCTGAGAGGTCTTCTGGCCCCATGTTCTTCTCACTTCTTTCTTTAAATAATTTTTAAAAGAAAGAAAAAAAAAATGATTTGTGCTTAGAAGCTTTAAACCTTTCAGTAACCTAAGAAAAAAAGAAGTCCTTTTTAACATGTCTAGTACTTTCTCAAGTGAACAAGCATGAGGAAGAAAAAGCTCTTCATCCCACACAGAGGTAGATTTCACTTCTCCAGGGAAGCAGTTGAGGGAGCAGATGACTCCAGGACCTTTGATCTGGACACTTACAGGCATGAACAGAAAAAAGACTGCTCTTGGCTCCCAGGTCTGAAGGAAAAAATCATCAGCAGCTCCACAATCAAGTCTCCCCTAGGTGCCCTGGTAAAAGTCTGATATAAATCAAGTGTGTTACCATGGCAGGGAGCCCAAGACTTCTGGGAAGCACACTCAAACAGCTGTTGTGCCAGAGAACTCAGCAACACTTCAAGAATGGATGGTGAGCAGGCTATAATTAGGATGTTGAACTACCCATGGTTGTTTGCTCAGGAATCCTTTGGAAACCTCAGACAGTGAGAACACAGTCCCAGTGTATTTTCTGTTCAGGGGCAGAGAACTGCCACAGATCTCCTTCAGGTGTGAGCTAATAATTACTTTATCATCTGACCCTTTGTTTTAGCTGTCTTGCCCCACTTTGCCCTTTCCACCATGCCTCCTTTTGTTATTACACAGATTTTAGGTCATTCTTCTAAAGACAGAGATAGTCAGAAGTAAACTTCCTACTCATGTACTGCATCACTCCAAACAGAGCCAGCATCCCCATAGCAGGACTTTAAACTCTTCTGACATGTTTCCTGTGTGGGTTTTGTGTCATTATGTTATCTCTTATATACTCCTTTTTTTTTTTTTTATTTTCTGTTATGGAGTGGCTGTATTTTCTATCAATCAAATTTCAGAGGATAGACTTAATGAGAAAAAATTACCATAATCCCATAGTCAGGTGGATCTTTTTCTCCCAGTAATACCCTCTTCCCAAACAACAGAAAATCTGCAAAGGAAGGGGCACTCATCACTAGCCAGGTAATTTCAGCCATAGCTCTAGTAATTTATTTAACTATTTTGCCCAATGTCTTTGGATGGATTTTTATAAGACAGAAGGGCACAGCACTGTTCCACAGATTTTCAAGGAAAGCATTCTGTCAAACAGGACAGGCAAAGCTGAGCAGCACAATCCCCCTTTTCCACCGTACATGCCAGGACATGGAGACACCAGTCTGAGAATAGGTATGAGAGTGTCTGAAACAGCCATATCTACACAATGAAATTTGGGATGACACCTCCCAGTCTCAGTTCCCTCAGGCATGACAGGTTCTTGTAGGGGAAGAGCTGATCTCTTCTAGACAGGTCTGAACCTCAGCCCAACAATAGCAAAATGGAGCTTTGCCTTCAGTGGAAATCTTTATGCCAGATTCAGGGAGAAGTTCACACTGGAGAAGCAGGGTGTGGATTCACAAAGCACAATTCACAAAGCTGCCCTTTGGTGTGGGTAGGCACCAGCACCATGGCTTTGCAGGACACTCTACAAAATATTCATGATTCAACACTGTCTTCTGCAGAGGGAAAGGTTCCTCAAAGGTATATTTAAATGATCAAATGAAAGTTCTTGCTTTGAATAATTTTCTGTGAGAACCTCATTCTTTCCTTTGAATACAGAAGAATCCTAGAGGCAAAGATGCAGTAAAGGATTTTAGGGAAGTACTTACGGAATAGCATCATCCTCTTTTAATGGTCAGGGTTACATGCAATATGTTCCTGGCCAAATTCTAACCATTATAATTTACACTTTTTTGATGGCTTGGCAAGATTTGAGTAGTCATTACAAATATATTTAAGCCAGCAATAGCCAGCATGTCTGGTTGTTCATACTAGTAGCAATTTCAGTGTGTGACCTTTACCTGCTGCTCCCAAAGATATGGTGAGTTTGTATCCATTTCAAAGATCAGATAATTACTGGATGGTTTTCTAGTAGTAATTCTACAATAAAGCCTTTGGTTTTACAGTCTCAGGGCATGACTGAGGAGATTAGAGAGTAGTAATTCACACTCTTGATACCTGAGATTGATCTTGAAAGGAGCAGCTGTTCTCTCCCTCCCACACCCCCCCAGTCAGACACTTTGCATACATATCACACCATTATTTACCCTCAGCAGTGCTATCTTCATGCGTACTCTGAAGAAATCATCAATGTTTCAGCTAGAACTATAGTGAAAAATTAAATACACACAAACAAGGCATTTATCGAGTCCATCTTTCATAACATCAAATCAAAACCCACAATGCACAATTCATAAAATTTCAATACTAGAAAAGAGTGATGAAATTTGCTAATCCATCACTTTGACTATGTGAGATTATTTCTGGCAGTGTGTAGTGCTCTGATACTGTCTAGACTTACAGAATTAAATGGTCCACTATGCAGGACTCAGACCATTTTGTGTGTTTGTCTATATGTGTCAAAAGCAGGATGATTTCTGGTATTTATCCCATGTGTTTTCTCAGTGAAGACAATTTCTTTGAATGACAAGAACATGATAAGGTGACAGTTTTGGATAAGCAAAAAGATTTAGATGTTCAGGTTCCTTATTTTATGTTTCATTGCACATAGTTTGAACGTGAATGTTTCTTGACTTGTGTCCTGAAGTCAAGGAGTTAGAATGTGAGATTGCTGCATCCATCTGCCATGAAAGAACAGCATCTGTTTACATTTAAAGACCTGTACTGACAACTGTTAGGGGAGATTCATCATCAGCATCTACAGCCTTACAGTAGGATAATTAGGCTCATTGATTTTAAGAAGTTAAGTTGCCATGAAATGGCTTGAAATTCTATTTGAACACTGTTGCAAGAGGTAAGTCCCAAGTCATCCTTGTTCATGTTATTAGCATGTTAAAAGCATTTATTAGATATTAATTTTAATAAACTCTTTTCCATTTCTAAGCCTCTCAATTTCTTTTTTTTTATGTACAAATTTGTACTTGTCTATCATAGTGGTAGAGTATTAAGAGAAAAGACTAAAATTCAATTTTTCCATGACAATAAAAATGATTCATTGTTCTACTAAGATGAAAAGCATCTTTCAAATGCTATTCAACTACTCAATACTGTTCCAGCTTCAGACTGGTGTCACAGTTGAGCATGATTTGCTAATTACATATGATAAATCTTATTTTTTGAACTAATTTTTTTTCTAAAATTCCTGGGTTCAATATTCTTGGACACTGGACAACACAGTTCAGAGCTGACACTGAAGATGGCAATTCCTTCATCCCTTACATGCCATGCCAAATGCCTGAGACTGACCAAAGTGGCAAACTGAGATACCCCAGTCTACTAACTGTGGTTTTAATGGCAATCCTTGAGGAACAAAAGCCTAGTGAAAGAAAACAACACACTAGTGTCAGTGTGTTTCCAAGGACTGGCCAAGGACTGGCAGAAATAAGTCATCTGAAATGTAGTTTTATTCATGTTGTCATAAAGTTTAAGAACAAAAATGCTAAGGTAGCAGATTCCATTAATACTAACTAGTTTCAGGAAATAAAAGTAGAGACCACACGAACTGCTTAAAATGTGAATCGTTTTTGTGTGTATCTGCAAGAGAGAAGTCATTTTGTCCACTCTGAAAAATTTCTTCTCTAAGAAAAGTCACTTCTCATCTGTGGTAGAGAAGCCCTATAGGGTATTTTCATAACTGAAAGCAAGGACAAGACAGTGAAAGCATGTTTTCTTTTATCATACTACATTTCTGCTTTGCTTCTGAGCAGTTTTCCAGTCTAATGTCCATATACTTTAGCTTTTTATTTGGCTGAAAAGCACCGATCAGCTTGTCCACTGTTAAAACACATAAGTGTGAATTGAATTTGTGAAAATAAAATTAATGTATTAACATATATAACTATTCCAGTGTCAAATCTGAGTGGGCTTTGTGATCTGTGATTCAAAGCCCAAATGCTGCAGGTCTGGTGAGAAGGAGTCTTTTTGTTACTGCAGAAACATGTCCTGGAAGAGAATGTTCAAAGTGTGAGATGGAGCCATCCCAGAGCTTGCTTCCCTACTGAATTCACAGGTAGGACGCAAAAAAGGAGGCCAAGGAGAAATACAAAACATCTGACAGCCTCTGCTTGACTGAGAATGAGAATTAACAAATGCTCAGGATCCAGCCACCAGTTCTAATGCCCAGCAACGAAGGACCCCAGTACAGCCTCAAGTTAACTTTTCTGAACCCATGCAGGTGATGAGTTTTGTTAGTCTCCACAGGAAACTCACATTTTGCTCTACTAGTCAGTATGTGAAAGGAAGGAAAAGAGGAAATCCCTCAGAAATACTCACACACCAGTGTTTGCATCCTGCTCAGAAGCCACCACGAAAGGTCAGATCCTGATAGAGACCGTGATGCTGGGAGCAAAAATGCTTCCTCAGTTAGTCTGGCTTATAGTTATTTGCACATTCATGAGAAATAAACTGCCTTTCAGGGTCCAAAACCCAGAGATGCAATTGTCTCTCCTGAACTCCAGGAAGTCAGGAATGGACATCAGTACCTTACACTTATTTAAATTTCATTACTCCACCAATGTAGGAGGGCTGCCACCCTCAGAACCACATAGCCTTAGGAATTGCTGCACATCCTGGTAGTTAGCATGGCCAAGGACAAGTTCAGAGGCATGCTCTGAAGTTAACAAATACATCTCCGGATTGCAAATCTTTATTACTTTTTAAGTGAGCCAATATACTGTAATGTAAAATGGCATTATCGCTAATGAAATAAGATAATTACACTAATGGCATGACCAGTGATGGTAAGTTCACGTTGTACAAGTTGTAATGAGGCTTCTGGATCAATAAGTAGCTCTTTGGCTGGTCACATCTGATGCACAGGGTACAACATTTGTGAGAAAAGCCTTTAGGGAATGCAGATGGTTAACTCTAAAGATGCTGGAACAATTATTAAAACTCCTGGTTTTAGTCTAGTTGCACTAATCTGTCTTACTGCATATTTCACTAAATGAAGTGATACAGTTCTGTGTTAGAAAACCCAGCAAGCGAAATGGTGTCATTTTTCTCATTTCTTGTAAATTATGAATGGAACAGGCATTGTTATTATTCTTTGGAAGACTTAAATGCTATTCATTCATTTAGGATGAAAAATTAACTGATTTTATTAGTAAAGCCTTCTTGATAGAACCTTTCCCAAATGGTGAAATATTTTTCAGTGCTTTTCTATTTTCTTTCTGAAAAAAAAAAGAATCCTATGCAAAACTATTTGGGAAAAAAAAAATATTTCTCTGAAACATCCAGTTCAGTAAGCAAAGCATTTCTCTGTGCCTCTCTCACTGTCACTGCTGCTGGGAAAGAACATAAGAACAAAGATACTAAAAATCTTTTTCCTGTCTTTTTCCCTTGGTGGTAATTTTATTTTCTTTTCCCAGTGGATAAATTCTGTACAGTCCATAAAATTATGCTTTCCTTCTTCAGGAGCCAGACCAAAAAAAAAAAAAAGTATCAAAATCAACTGGTTGGAAAGTAGCTGTGCAGCTGTGCCCTGTCCTCTAGCAGAACACCACAGTGTCCACACCATGCCCAGTTCTACATTACACCCAGCAGCAGCACAGAGGGGATGTGCAGCCAAAAGATTTGTGCTCCTGGGAATTTCCCTGTCTGTGCTTGGTCGGGGGGGTGGTGAATGCCTAAGGAATCAGAATTAGAGGGAGAAAATGGATGTGGCTGAAAGCAAACCCATCTGAGCACAGGAACTGTCCACGCAGATCAAGATGACCCCACTTCAATCAGTCAAAGCAATCTCCAGGCTCTAGCTGCAGTCCTGATGGTCTGCACTGGGATATTGCTATTGATGGAAGCAACATGAATTCCCTTGGCAAGTTACTCATGGGACTTGAGGGCATTCACAGGACTTAGTAAGACTCCACTGCTATTGCCAAACAGCAACAACAGCAAAAATAGCACAGGGTATGACTTGAAATATCCCAGTAAGGATTTTTGTTTCACTGAAGTTCTTCACAATGCAATTTCCATGATGCAGAAAAATTTACAGCCTTCTGCCTGAGGAAGGTATTAATAAAAACAGTGCTCCAGGCATTGTGTTGGGGCTTTGTGGAATGACTAAAAGGCAGGAGAAAATTATAAATGACAATTTTATTTAATAATAACACTAATATATGCTCAAGTAGTGTTTTGGTTGCTTTTCAAGCCTTTATTTGCCATTATTGAACTGGGTTGGAAGATGATTGCTTAATTGCTGTCCCACTGGGTCCATCTCGGAAATGAGATGTGTATCTCAAAAGACTATCCCTCAGAGTTATGTTTTAAATAAGTTCCATGTCAGCTAGGAGACTTAGATGTAAAACTGATGCTGAGCAACAAAAGGAAACTGGTGATAAATGGGAATTCCCAGCCTTCTGAAGAAATTCCATCATTATGAGATGTGCTTTATCCAGTTTCAAAATATTTTAGTGACATATAATCAGATATTTTAATTGCAAAATATTTTAAATCTAGAATTTTATTCAAGTTTAATGTCATTGTTATTCCTTTATTATAGCATAATTACAGGAAATTTCTATTTAATAATAGTTGTTCAAACTGGAAAAAAATTTGTTCCCATGTCCCTTTTGTTTATGTTCTGTATGTGAAGTTTCCTACAATTTAATAAAAAGAGGGTAGTTTGATCTAGGACAAGAATTAAAACATAAGTAGCAATTCTCTAGCAATTCTGAAATAAAATTTAAAAATTATAATCTCTCATTACAATAAGAAGCTGCAATTAAGTGACATAAAATGACAAATATTACAAGCTGAAATTAGGCATGCCAAAAAACCAAAATTATTTGGAAAGAATTTCAGTTTCAAGAAAAACTGGTTTTTAATGCAGAAGACTTCAGTCCTACTGCTATTAGGAGACACAAAGTGACAAACCACAGCAGGGCCTGTAGCACAAGATGCTCAGCATAGCTCACACACCTGAATGGGTCCTGCCCCTCTTTGGATTAGGGACATCATGCAGGGTTATAAAATAGAAACTTTTCTTCTGAAGTCTGTGGCTTAAAGGCTCCCCAAAACAGAGACCACGGCTTTGCATTTCATAGCTGTTTGGGTCCCTTTTCTTCTATGAAATTCTGGTTGCATTTTTAAGCAATTCATGAGTTTGCCACCCAGAATCCAGTTCTTCATCCAGGTTTCTTAGCCAGATTTTTCAGCAAGAATATCCTTAAAAAGGCATTCAGCAATTGGCCCCTATTTGATGTATAAAATAATGGAAAGGATTCTGTCTCAAATGGAAAATTCAAAATTTAATATTTTTAGGTCGCCAGTCTTCTTAAATGCCTTAAATGAGTTAAAACTCATTGCATGGACAAAATTATGTCAATAGCAATTCCATTATATACAATCCAAATCTATGGAACTGAGGTGATTGAATTTTTTTTTCTCTCAGAATTGAGTTTGAGGAACTTTAAACACACCTGTCATTTCAATTATAACCCTTTTCTATAGTGGAAGCTAATTCAGAAAATAGAAATGTGAGGCTCTCTATTTTCAGGTAATTTCTGGTTTGAGAAAAATCTGCACATGTCTTAAGTGGGGAAAACAGAGTAAGCCTTGATTGAAGGGAACTAAGCTAATCACATTCTGCATTGAGGATAGTTAAAACATCATTTATAAAATAATCATTGTTTAAATTATCTTATTGAATCCATTTGTCAATCCCTAATAATTTTTTTATTGCTGATCAGAGGAAATAGCTTTGCTATTGGCATCAGCTTGTCTATGCAATAGATTTTAGCAAGAAGCAGTTAAAAATCTATATCAATCACCCAGCCTTGCTTTGTTTTGTTTAAAAATAAAAAAAAAAAAAAGAGAAAAAAAAAAGAAAAAAAAAAAAAAAGAAAAAAATCTTTTCAGGTACACACTCCGCAAAATAATTGTTGAAATCCTGATGTCAAATAATTTTTAAAGTGTGTGCTTTTGTGCTTTTTTGTTGTTTGGTTTTTTTTGTTGAATATTGCCAAGTAAACAAATTAATGTTTATGACAATTCAGATCATGAAGCTAAAACCCATCTTTTTATGAAATACACATAAATTACCCCATCTGACTGGCTGTTGTGCTGCTAAATCAGTTGTTTGTATTCCCATAATAACAAAATGAGCTACCCCAAGCAGCCTTTCTCTCAGCAATTCCTGCAATATAGACAGATTCTTGCAATGTAGCAGGTCTAACTTCCTTAGATTTTAAATTTCCTGTATTTCCAGACACTCACTGCCAAGATTTTTTTTTTTTCCTTTCTTAGAAAATTCAGCTGCCTCTCCTGTTGAGGGAAGACGGTGGGGAGAGTCTTCATTTCTGCTAGTTTTAATACTAATTTCTTCTACGAACATATTTACCATCAACAGCAGATAAATTCTACCCCTCCCATGAGTTTTTCTGCTTTTCTCGATCAACTCTTACTCCCTCCCACTACTGGCCTGGCCATTCATCCCCCCAAAAGTATCCATAGAGATCTTGCTCTCAAATCCTCTCCCAGCTGTGCAGGAACTGCTTTAATTTCACTGACAAAGGCTACAGCTGCTAACTAAATTATGGATCCTTGATAATGTAGAAGACTGAAATGACCACTCTAAATGCAG
Organism: Sturnus vulgaris; assembly: GCF_052056855.1. Classification (NCBI taxonomy): domain Eukaryota; kingdom Metazoa; phylum Chordata; class Aves; order Passeriformes; family Sturnidae; genus Sturnus; species Sturnus vulgaris. The sequence continues at coordinate 147,088,677 of NC_142243.1, forward strand.
ATTTCCACTTCTATAGTCTAAGTTAAAATACCTGCATTATAGTTCATATCCTCTGCCTATGTACATGTGTGAACAGTACAGCTGCATGACAGACAAGAAACTTTTATGTTTCAGAGGAGCTTGAAATCCAGAAAATAGTTATCACATGTAATTAACTCAGTGAGAGAGACACAATTGTCATGTCTGGTTACAAACAGCAGAAACAAAAGTATGAACTGAAGAAATCCTATCAGCTACACTTATATTAAAGTCTCTTCTCTCCATAGACTGCAGTCATTTTCCCATAGAGAAGATTATCTAATTTTGTCTAAATGGGGAAAACAGTGCTATAAATTATCTGTATATTAATTATGTATATAGGTCTCTTCCATCTTTTTTCTTTTTCACATCCCTCTCTGAAAAGCAAGTGTAGTCAGCTGACCCACAGCAAGAAAAAACTCCTATAAAACAATTGTAAATAGGTGAGAAATGTGATTCACAGCTCCAGGAAACAAGGGAGAAAATTCAGAAGGAAACAAAGACCAAATGAAAGATGTCAAAGTTACTTTGAGCAATAGAGTTGAAAAATTGCAAAGAATTCCAGCCCTCAAGAAGAAACTGCAGACTCAAACCTGTCAGCATGATGGAGACCTTGGATGCTACGGCTTTCAAAGCCACCTAAGAGAGTTAAAAGTATGGCAAGATGAGATTATTCTGACTTTTGGCAAGGGTTACAGAGCTGCACTTTGAAAAACAGCAGGGACTCGTGAGAGTACATTACTTTACCATCCAGTCTCAATAGGCAGTTTGCAAGATCTTGCAAACTTTTCTGTGAGCGATCATCACGTTCTAGTGAATGGTGCTTAGTGCAATAGCTGGAGGTTAATTTTTAAATCCCTCTGTGTCATGGTGAATTGCACTGCTTGTAACTGGCAATAAGATAATACACAGAGCCGAGTCAGGACTGGCACATGTGGAATTAGTGAGACTTAGAGTGACTTTATGCACATTGCATCATTCTAGTTTTCTACAGTATTAGTGGCGTCAGTTGCTCATTTTCAGTTTGTTTAGATCTTTTTGGACTTCGGATGACCCTGTGTGGTAACATTCATTAAGCACAGTACGGGAAATTTTTTTATGAGCTATGAAGCCACACACACATCATACATTTTATGCTATAATAATGGCAAAGAACAAAGAAATAGGTTTTTTTCTTTCTTTCCTGCCAAAGATGAACAAGAAAGAGTAGGGGAAATGGTGCATAGCTCTCAGGTCTGTTCTTCTTCCTTTTAACTGTACATGAAAACTATTTTATGCTTTAGATATGCAGAAATAACAAGTGGCTCCTATGAGAGGTAATATTTCTGGAAGTCTAGAGGAACAATCGGTAGCTGCTGGGTAATTTATGTGCCTTTGTTTCAAAATGGTCCTGGTGTTTTTTGTTCTAGTGTCTAAGCAGCACTGTTTTAATTAGAAGCTTTTGAAGCAGGCAACCTGGTTTTCTGGTGGTGTTTGTTTGCAGGGTTCCACCTCACATGTTGATCTGCTCCCCAAACTTGTCATCCCAGATTTATTTTCATTGCTGTTTTTATGTTTCCACCATGTAACATTATTTTGATCCATTTTACAGGCCATAAAAACTGTAAAAAGGTTTTGCATGCACAAATTCCTTTGAAATCGTGGAAACTGATCTCACAGACTGGTGCATACTGTGCCATTCCTTCAGTCCCAAACATGTTCAGCATTTCTCTGTAGTCCTGGATGGCTGCATTGCCTCAGCTGCCTCTGGAGATGCATTTTTAATTAATTAATTCCAGGAAAATGATACAACTTTCTCCTGTTCCTCCAAAGTAATGGTGCAGAACACAGCACACAATATATTTGATGTTAAGACCAAAATTAAATTAATCTCATGTTCTGACTTAAAATAAACAGTTCACACCCCACCCATAAAGCTACCTTTGCTTCACAAACACTGTTGAGGTTTTTAAAAATAAACTAACAAAATAAAGTAAAAGAACGCTCTGTTCAAGCTGTTTATCCAGGCTTTGTGCATAAAAAGGAAAGACACAGTTTTTATACTTTGATCTAACAGCTTTAATGTGAAAAAATGGAAAGGAAAGACCTAATTTGTTGGTTTGAAATAGTAATGCCACTCATTAATCAGAGCACAGAAGAGAGAAAACATAAAGTGACTTGACTTGGCTTTTATCACACAGGCCTGATGATAAAATATCCACTTCTACTGGAAACCCCACCATCCCATTTTCATTGAATACACAGTAATTCAATCATGACTAGGAATAATTTATTTGTAACAAGGAAGGTTTCTGTTTCTCCATAATGAGTTGATTACATCTTGTCAGAGGAACCTTAAACCCATCAAATGTCAAATGAATTATATCAAACATATTATTTTCATAGCAGCTGGATATAAGTAACTGATGAAACGGAGCTCTTTACTTTCATTTTATACTGTGAATGATAAAATGTAGCTCGCAAAATGGAGCCTACGACACAAATTCATGCAGGTCTCTAATTTCCTACCTTTAAAAGGTCTGTTTCATAAATTTGATCTACTCATTTACTCAAAATATTAAGTCATAATTTTCTGGGGGAATTATACATCAGAATGTTCTTCAAGGATTTTTTTTTTAACATTTAAATGAAAGTAATCCCTGTCCATGATGCACATTCTGATAATGCACTTATCCAAAAATTAAATTTGAGATAATATTTGATCCCATCTGTCTCTAAAATCACTTCCTGGAAACAGGAGTGTGGCAGGGAGACTGTTTCTGGGCCAAAGGATGGGAGTAGTTGGGTATCTATCCCAAAGAGAGCTGATGTGTGGCTGCCCACGGGGATCAGCTTCTCCTCCCAGCCCAGGGCTCAGGTGCCTGCCTGCTCCAGCAGGACATGGCATTCACTCATGGCTCGACCTCTCTGGCCTCTCTTGCTGCTCCAGCTCACTGAAGCCATCAGCACGGGGCCAAGGGAGGAGGAGATGAGCTCCTTGTGAGCATAACTGGAAGAAGAATCATGGAAAGATATCAAACAGACCAAATACAATCTGCAGCAGCTTCTGGGACACCATTAAAGCAGATATTGACCAGTTTCAGAAATATGCAGTCCTTGTTCACTGCTACATGCAGCACCCCATTTTGTTAAACCTTTTGATGTATCAGAAACAATCTTTGGAGTAGCCCAGGTTCAGCTCTCAGAAGGAAAGAGGAGGCTGCCATATATACAAGGAACAATTTTCCCTGGATCAAAGTAGAAGAAAGCAAGAGAGAGTGGGCAACTTACACCTATGTACCTGTCCACACTCCTGGTGGTCATGGGCACCAGTGCCTGCTCTCTCTTCACTGCTACATCTGGGCAGATAAAGTTTGTTCACTTTTTAAGTAAAAAACCCCAGTGTTGTCCTATATTTGTTTGGTGTAGTATTTAACATTGAACATTAACTCTTCCATAGGAAATGGCTGCTGCGGACAGATAAAAATTGTAATCCCTCTTGGGATCTTGGGAATAGTACCTTTCAAATAGGATTTTTCTGGGCTTAACTCTATGTCCTTGCAATGCATAAAATGCTGAGCTTGCCACAATCCTCTAAGGAAGAGAGGGAGCAATGGACAGCAGCTGCACATTGGAATGAGTTGTTTGTCACTCCACATGGGGACAGCAGAAATTGCAGCTAACAAATGAAATTTTCTTCTTTTACCTTGGCTGATAACCTGAGGAGCTCCCAGAACAGGCAAAAACTCAGAGCTGGGAGGTAGCAGGACCAAGCAAGGCAAGGTAAAAAGAAAAGCTAGGATTCACATCTTGTTGTAGGAACCAACTCCGTGACAAATGATGCTTTTGACACATCACCCCCTGAGAGCTTTGTAATGGGATTTTCTAAAGATGGTTGGACAGCAGGAGGCAGCATCAAAGATGTTTCTTTTTACAGATGACTGCAACGAAATCGAGTAAATCCAGGTAATAATTCAATCAGTATCAGTAAAAGTAAAGTCCGTGCAATTGTTTCTTACAGTGATCGAAGAAACTATTTTAGAGACTGAAGACAGACCCTGTATACTTGGACCATGCTGAGATACACCTCCAAAATCATGAGATGAATGTGGCAGAGACAAAAAAAGGAAGTGAGTAGGGGTTTTTTTAGGAAATTCACATCTTTGGACAGGGAAATGAAATGTCTGAGTACCACTTTTTGTTTGAATTTTTCCCCCCAAATCCTAAGTTCTTCTTCATTTATAAAATATTTTCTTGTTTTATACAGAATTCTTGTTCTTATGGCTACAGAAACACCACTTCTGAAGAGAACCTGGGGGAGGTATTTCTTTATCATATGTTTCTGGGAGTGAGGTACAAGCTAGCAGAATTTCTCTGTTTTACAAAGAAATGTATTTTTTTTTAAATTCATTTCTTCTTGTTTTCAATAATACATTGACAGTAACGAAAATATGTCTGGGTGTGGAATTAATAGGAACTGCCTCATCTTATTCATATTAGCACATTACAATGTTGTTATGTGTAAGTTTATTGGGGTGGTTGATATCAATAATGGATCATAGCAGGTTGTATTTTCCACCAGGTAGTACAGGACTCAATTTAGGAAAAAATGTAGAACGACATAAGGGTTGTTACCCAACTGTTTCACCACTCCTTCCTACATATTTTGGTGGGGTCAGTGGGCAGACAGTAGAATTGGAGCAGGGACGTGTCTCCCTTCAGCAATTCTGGATTATTTTCAGCCTCGAATATCTTACCTGGATACAGAATCATATATACCAGCTAGCTTATCATAAGGAATCATATTTGTAAAGAAAAAATATACTTTCTTCCAGTCCACGCTAATAGCACTAAAAAAAAAATCATTTCTGAACAAGAAGATATTTGCACATTTAGTAACCAGTGTTCCTGCACAGAATGCCAGACCTGAAACCCAGTGTCCAGAACTCCTTAGCTGTTATTTTTCCCCCATTAGAATAAGGAGATTAAAACATTCTTGTCAACAAAATTATTGTTTTATCAGTGTGATCATTCTCTAAGTGAATTACGGAGTTTCCCAAAAGTTTAATATTTTAAGAGAAATTATGAACGTATCTAATATTTTCTGTCACACTGGTAGCCTTGCTCCTTCATTTATACCAGGAAAAAGTCAGAATAAGGGTGTACACTTCAGTGAAAGCTGTTCTGTTTTCTACACCCTGAAAGCGAAGTGGGCCTCCCACTTCTAGAGTCAGCCCTTCAGGAAACCTAGACGCCACTGCACTTTAACTGTCTAGATCTAACTGAGCTGTGGTTATAGTCAAGTATTTAACAGCATTTCACACTTCTCCTGTCATCTGGATTACATAACAATGTGCTGATTTTATAAACAGCAACTACTCATTCTTGTGGTTGAGTTTTACTGGATGCACTAGAGAAACATCTAACTAAATAAAGCTGGAGACAGGAAAATTGAATGCAGAGGAAGGGCAGGCATTCCTAGGCACATGTAAAACCAAATGGTGCCAGGATTTGCAGACTGCAGTGCCACCATGCAAGGCCCCTGCATATACTTCCAGCCAAGAGATCATAAGAATTCACTTTCTTGTGGTTGTTGAAAGTTCTTTTGCTTGGCACATGCTCTTAAAAACCCTGCAAATGCCACTTATACTATTAAGTACACAGGGGGGAGGGTAATTAACTATTCATCTGCAGGAGGTTAGCAATGCCAAAAAGTGTTAAAAATCAAAAGAATCCACATGTATAAACACAAATGTTTAAAGTGTAGTAAAACTAGTGAGGCAGACCCTCAAGCAGCAAAACCCAATGGCTCTGCTGGCCTCAGCAAAGCTCCATCAGCCTGGGCTAATTTGAGCTGTGCTCTGGTAAATATCTCCAGACCAGGCACCTGTATCTGTGCTGAAACAAATTTCTCTGCTGAAACAACTTTCTCTCAGTTATTGTCTAATGAGTGTGATGACTTACACTGTGTGATTATTACTACTACTGGAGCAGGATGAATACTCAGGGAGACCTTTCCTGCAATGTTTCATTCTACACCAAAGGACTTCAATTTCCATGTCAATGTACCATGAAGGTGGGAGGAGATACCTCTGTTAGGTATACCTCTGATAGACCAGTTGAGAAAATGCTCAAAAACATTTATAAACTCATCTCTTACAAAGAGGTTCTGAACTATTAGTCTTTTGAAGATTTTTTGAGAACCACATGAATACTCTGGACTGGAAACGGTATTTGTAGTCTATAATTAAGAGATATTCCGTTGAAGTAGGCTACTCCCCTCAGCCTGGGAAAAGTTCGGCAAGGCCATAAGTTCAAAGATTTGCCCCTGGGTCAGGGCAGCCCCTAGGATCCATACAGGCTGGGGGAGGAAGGGATTCAGAGCAGCCCTGCCAAGAAGGGCTCAGCAATGCATGGAACAGCCAGTTCCTCACTCCTTACCTTGTAAACTGGCACATGGTGTGAGTCATGCACTGCAACAGGAGAGGCAAGAGCTCTGCATACCTGTGAAGTAAGAAAGAAACAACGACATTGTGGGATTCCCCTAAGTCAGAATGCCTACAGTTTAAGGTATTCATAGGTGAGAAAATCATCTTGGATGACATTACGATCAGTAAAGAGCCTGCCACTGAAATGTATGAAACTACCTCCATTTAAATAGGTGCTGTGAGATCAAATGAATGCCAATCAGCCTCCATTGGCTTTTAGTGATTACACCTTAATGAGCTTTAGCAGGAGTCAAGCAGGTAGTTCAGATGCAAAGACCCATGCTCTAGACCCCTAAACTCGCTGTATTTACTAAGCATATATCAATATACTAAAGGAGGCTTTAAATACCTATATCTTAGAGGGAAGAAAGCTTTTTTTGCCTACAGTCTCAGAGTTCAGGCAAATGTGTGATCAAGGTGAAGTGTGTGTAATGTACTCGTGCAGCAATAGGTATCATGTGAGTGATTTTGACACCACCTTTGGTTCCCATTTCTCATGATTCCAATACTGTATCAAGACACAGCCTAAGGGATAAACCACCTTAACTGTCCATTCCCTTTCCTGATTGTTACAGTGTTTGGTTCTGACTCACATGGTAAAATTTAAAGTCATCAATTTAGTTGGAAGTCAACAAAAATAATCCTAACCAATTTTGCTGTTTGTTTATTTTTCTTTTTGTCTTGAATCACAGTAGTTTGCCAAGGATGTTGTGGCACAGGTTTAAGAATGAGAGTTTCAGAGCTCACTCTGGATTGAGCCACACAGATTTGGACCCATCCTTCCATGTGGGAAAGACATTACACAAGTCAGGTCACTCCTTTATGGGCCAGTGACTTATAAATGCCTTAAGGGCAGTACCCCAGTGACACAGTAAGTCAGGCACAGATCTTTGCCACTTATTGGATATTGTTTATCTCTAGAATTGGATTTCAGCTGTTGCATCCAGATCAAAATTCTTAAGCTTGATGTAGAGCTCACATCTGATGCTTCTCATCCCCTTTTTTTTTTGTGATTCTTCACCAGACAGCACAGAAATGTTAAATAATCTCAGAAAAGCTGGCTGGAGATGTGCTGCTAGGATAATTTTCAAGGTGGGAGGGAGTTTTTCATCAGAATTTATTTTTCTTTCGCTTCTTTTAACAAGACATGGCCAAGTTCAAGGAAAACACTCAAGTCATTGTGATAAATATATATCAGAACCTTCCACTTGTCAATAGATTTCTCTTTGTTCCAGTTGTCTGGAACTTCTTATCCTTAAAACCCAGCTTCTTTTGTTGCCAAAATTTTTGGGTATGAGAGAAGGTTCCACCTTGTTACAGTAATTTAGAAACACCTGTCACCATATATTTTAATATGGCAGTTACACTGGAACTAATCCCCACATAATCTTCTTAATACGATGTAGTATGGGTTTACTCTACAGATAGGAGCATTTCATGTCCCACTAGGTTTAGAACTTAATTTTACTTCTAATACTTCCATAGTATGTCTGAATGTGTCTTTCCTTGGCATGGTTGGTTTTCACCAATTTTAGGGAAGAAAAATAAACCCTACATTTTCTTTTTTTTCTCTTTTAAAATACTAATTACTCCCACCAAGTAATTATTGTTGGTCTTCCTCCATTGGCCTGGTTGAACAGCCTCTGTAAGCAGCATGGTGCTGCTCATTGCTCCCCATGGAGAGATGAGGAGCTGTGTGCTCACACTCTCACTGTCTCTAGGATGAAGAAAAACACTTGAACACCTGCTTGACTTGAAGCATGATTCCACATCCTGTTGATAACCAGACACCTTCAGTGCAAACAGTAGGATAACAAACTTCAATTTAGCTAACAATTCCAATATGTCATTTGTTTGTTCTCTGCTAATAATGTACCATTATCACATTAGTAATTGAACTTGTTTATTCAAAATCCTTTTGCCTTCCTTTCTGGCTGAAAGTCATCAGCCATTTGAACTCTCACAGATAAAATTTTATCATACACACTGTTGTTCTCATCTTTATTTCTGGTTCACGATGTTTTGTGTGTTTTAACCTCTATCTTGATACCTTTTAAAATATTTTAAAATACCTGGTTCCCCATACTTTTTATTTAATTATGAGTCAAGAATATCTGTACACAGTCTGTATACAGAAGGCTATCTGGTTTAGAGGAATATGCATATTATGGAGTGTATAAATACATTCAATCCAACCCTTTTGTTTAAAGAGCAATAAGGTGGTAAGATCAAGTAATCATCAGTTAGGAAATGCCATCATTAAAGATGAATATACAACTTCAGTTACACTTTGTGTGCACATTTTGTCAAATATCCTTTAATTACAGAATGACAGATTTTTCATGTGCCCTCTTTACTATGCAAAAGCAATTATACTAATTGAATTTACATCTTTCATTTTCACCCTCCAACCTTGCTAATAAGTGTCTGCTTTCATGTTTGTTTAGTATACTGTCTACCAACACTGCTCCAAATATAGCTACTCTGGCTTTTATCTCATTTCTTCACAGACATTGGGACATTATTATTTTTGTGATGCTTTTTAGAAGGAGTATCCCAGGTTGTGGTTTGAGATCCTTTGAAAACCTAGACTAAATACCAAATGAAACATAGCTCCAAATTTTGCTTCACTCAGCAGCTGTTTGGAGAAGAAGCTGTTATTCTCTTTCTACAAGTAGACAAAGCAAAAATAATCATCATGATTTATCAACCTCCTGGTGCCCAGATATTTTTTATGCACTATCTCTCCCAGTCTCTGAAAACCAGTTTCAATTTCAGATAACTCCCAGGAGTATTGATTTCATATCTTGTCTATGCTCCCACTCCAAACTAAGATGACACAGCAGAGAACATCAGCTGTCTGCACATTCTGCAGCTTCTCACCTTTCCATGAAAGGTTTCCATGAAAGGAAAGATCAGGTTTTAGGCCAGAAGATAACTGTGAGGTACTCAGAACAGACTGCTCACTTGGACAGTAAAGTAGGGGAGTCTGCACCAAAACACTGGACTTTTCATGGTTTCAGACTTCTTTCCTGCCAGGCTTGCTCTTACTTAACAGCCTCTTAATGAGCCCTAGTTGCCCTTTGTACGAATATCAAGATAAACCATCTCATTTACCCCAGCGTCCCCTGGGTCATTTACCCAGCAAAAAAAACAGCACTACAAGTTTCTTTCCAGTTGTGAACATCGTTGATACATTGCAGTGCTTCGTGGTCGATAAGAATAGTAAGAAACATAGGGAGAAATTGCTGAAGTCCTGGAAAAGAAACTAACAAAATTCATTAGTCAGCTAAATTCAGCTACTGTCTGTGTTGTTTTGGTACATGCAGACACATTTGTTGTACCTGTACGTTGCCATCTTCTCTCTGTTTGGTTTGGCTGTTATCCCACCCAAAAGCTGAAAGGAGGTACACTCCTGTCACCACACCAGGATTTGGATACCAGGCCAGAGGAGGGAGGATCACACCACACAGTCTGGTTCAGAAGTTATGGGGAGAAGTGCATTCAGCTTATGCTGTGCCATCTTAGCATGATATCCACGAGGAGAAAGGATCTGGAAGGTCATCTGTCCAAAATAGAATTCAGAGCAACTGTTAACTAAGATTTTTCCTTTATTTATAGCTTAGCTACTTATGCTGGGATTTCCAACATGACATCAGCAAGAGATCTATCACTAATAAAGCTCACAAACCTCCAAATTTGAAACACTTGCTTCAAAACATGGTTTTCATAAAACGTGGTTCAACAGTAACAAAACTTCATATTTTTCTCCCTAATCTTTTTCATTAAAATAGCTGGAACTTATAAGTAAATCCCTCTCAGGCATACGCACAAAAAGAATCTCCTGAAAAAGAGAATTGTCCAAAAACTTAAATAAAACTCTTTAGTATTGGTGAATCTAAAGTACTCAAATCAGAGTCAGTGTGAAATATTAGACAAACATCACCATTTATTTTCAAACAACCAGTCCTTTAGACACCATAAAATGCATGCAAAGCTATTGAACCCATACACAGTTACACTTATACATAAACTTATGTGTTGAGGTTTCAATTGATCATTTTTCCCATGTTTTCTGAGCTTCAGGGAGTGGAAAATAGAGTTTCCAGCACTGTACAGAATGCTGCAGACAGCTGCTCCATGCGACGTTTGCATAGCTTTACAGCGATGCTCTGCAGAAGGGAAGGCTACTGCTGAATGAATGAATGAATGAATGAATGAATGAATGAATGAATGAATGAATGAATGTCCTTTCAACAAATTGCCACAAAAATGGCCCTGGTTTCTGCAAATGTATAAAGAGCCACTATTGAATTCATCTTACAGAAGCTGTACTACTTTAAGCTTATATTTCCATTGAAAATTATAGCCTTTGCAACATTTTGGACCATTTCTGTAAAAGAAGTACCACTTAACACCCTTCTCAATTTCAGGTGTTGAAAATGAGATTCAGAGCTGGGAATGGCTCTATCACCTCTAATGTGAAGCTCACCAAACACCATATACAAGCTTAGTTCAACATCTGTGATGTGGACGAAGAGCTGATAGTACACACAGGGCTTTCTTCTCTTCATGCCATGTTCCCCTTAGTGTCAGAGCCCTGAGCACTCTTTAGAGTTAGGAGTAAGAGCCTGCCCCTCCCTGCCCTTGGGACTTGCATTTAAACTGGGGCTTTGTCACTGGCCCTTGCCTCGCATTGCAGTGGCATCACAGCTGTGTCTCTGCCTGGCTTTGTACCTTCTCTCTTCAGCTTTCTTCACAAAAGCTCTTACCAACAAAGGTAGATACAGAAAGATTAGCTCCTTAACTCTGGAAAGGAGATGCACTCAGGGTCTTGAGCCTAGCACATGCATTCATTCTGGTAAATTACATAAACAGAGGTTTTCACTGCTATCTTTAGAATGACCATTTTCTCAAGCTCCATTTATACACTCTACTCTTTGATATCATGGCCTTTCTAGTTCATTTCCATGCTCATGGAAGTCTTCGCTTTCCTTCAAGTCTCTTTTTCTTTAATTTATTGCTGAATGAATATTCAGAGATCTCAATTTGTCTTCCAGGACGTCATGACTTTTTATAACCAGTATTTTTCCTTCCTTCTCATTAACTTCTTTGCCTGGACAACTAGATAGACTTCAGCTCTCAGCAGTAACCAAACTACTAAATTAGTAGGACAGTAATATCTTGCAGTTTTTCACAGTTTGGTTTTGTTTCTCTGTAGCATATCTTAGGGGGAGCTATTTGCTGTGATTGTGAAGCCCAATCCATTGGTGATTTAGAGCTATAACAATATTGATGCAGATGAGCCTCTGTGGAGATATTTAATGACATTATGTAAATGTAATCAATGAGCTCGATAATGCATAACAATAAAAAAATACTCTTCACATTATATATAAATAAATGCACATGGACACATCTATGTGCTTTCTACATAATTACTGTAACAGTGCCTATTTATACTACTAATCTTCCAGCTCTCTATATGCTATTTTGATTGTATCTGTTTATACAGCCTTATTGAATCCATAATATTTAACTAGCTGATTAGGATCCTGACTTATGCCAGTAGATCATGAATCTTCTGAGACGAAGGGAAAAAAACCCCTGAAATTAGAGCAACTCAAAATCGTGAAATGTTGCTGTTCAGAACTTTCAAGTGTTTCTTTTTTTAAAAGATAAATATTTCAGATTTTTTTTGGTGACATTCTGTCTACAGTTTGATTTCAGTAGAGAGAAGTGAGTTCATAGTCTTCGAAAAGAAAGAGAAAAAGAACAAAATCCTATTGGAATTTTTTTGTTGCCAGGCTGACATTAAGACTCTAATATAAAATTTCTACAATTATGGATTGAAGCTGGTTTATTAGGTAGTACAATATCTGGGTACATTATGGAAAAAATAATGAACAGAGGAAGCTGTGATAAGCCAGTGCTTGCCCAGCTTCAACTACTGGCTGACTACTGACTGTATCTGCACAGACTTTTGGGGGAATCTACAGATGTTAAAATATTTATGCATGAATCTTGATCTCACAATACCCAATTAGATCTCTCAACAGGACCACAGGAAAAGCTCTGTTCCATGCTTTCAACTACATAATCAATATAGTGTATCATTTCAGGTAACTGCTTAGAGTCCTGTTGGAGGTGATTAATAAATTGGGCCTCAGTGTGATCAAACCTAGAAGATGATACGTGTACTACATTGTGAAAATATATGGCATTTCTCAAACAATGTGGTGTGATATTATTTCAATCTTGAAGGTCATAAAAGGATGACAGCCCCATAATACTACTTCTAGGACTCTAATGGAAGAAAGCTGGTTCAGTGATTAAGGCAGAAATATAAGGACAAAGTTGGATAGAAAAGAAAAAGTGCGTTTGGCAAACTGCTGCTATTTTAACATTTGCTTTCATATTGCTTCAGGATATTCTTTTCCTAACATACTGTAGGGAAAAACAAGATCACTCTGTCATCAAGTAAGTTGAATGATGTTTGCAGGACACATCTTCTGATGCAAATGCTCGGGAGGGTTTCCCCGTGAATGAAGGAAAACACAGGGTCTCCAAGTGTGGTCAATGAGTCTGTGCAGACTGTCTCACTCTGAACTAATTGAAATTACTGCTCAAAATGCAGCATGTCCCAAAAGAGGGGGTGATGCCCTGCCACCTGCTAGGATACTTTCGGGGAAATTGGGAGCTCAAAGTTCACTTGTCTGTTCTGAAAAAGCCATAAAGGTTATCCAGGATGTTTCACTTTGAACAAAACCTGCATCTCGACACAATTTTCACTACAACAAATTGGCATGGATCCAGGTCTTTGGATTATCTGAGTTCAAATACTGTCTCCTTTTTTTCTGTAAGCATTTTTATGTAGATAGTAAAAAGAGATAGTAGTTGACAACTTGGATTAAGATTTAGCTGGATTGAGTAGTACTCTGGAGATAATGATCTTTTTCTGACAGCTATTTAGTTAAGGCAGTGTTGCCTACACTCATAACTTAGTTGTCTCATTTAGGTATTTAATGTTCTCATCCATGAGTTTAATACCTTCTTTTAAAATGTGTAATTCTTCCTCTCTCTGACATGGAAGCTATAAACAATCAATGTAAAAATGATCAAAAGCCTGATGATAGATCCAATTGCTTCTCCATTGGTATCAAAACAGAGAAGCAAGCTTTTAGTGTGGGGAACACAGACAAAATGAACAATGGCAATTATCTTTACATGGGACATGTTGGGGGAAAATAAAAGGAGAGATGAATTCAGAACAACAAAATTCACAGATTTCTAACAAAATGGAAGCGAGTGCATTGAAGAGGAGAAAAGCTGAACAGGAAGGAGGAAATGAGATGATGAATGGACATGGGACAGTACATTTAGACTGATAAAAGACAAGAAGCAATCTTTGTTACTGTGTTTCAGTATCACTTGACTTCAAGTGCTACCAGGAATGTAAACAAAGGGAAGCGTTAACTAAATTTCCATCCCTTTCTTCCAACCTTTTAAAAAAGTATTTGCCTCTAATTTCAGGCAAAGAACTGGAGGGACTTTTTTCTTTACCCAAGTGAGATCTTAGTCACACAATTTTAAATTCATTATGGTAGCTATGTTATTCATTAATACATTCCTTCTCTTTTAGAGTTTAATTATCATCTGATCAGCAACTTGGAACTTGACATAAATCTCAAGGTATAAACTGCTTAAGAAGAAGTTCAATCCAGCGATTATTCTTCCTTAAAAATAAAAAAAAAAAGAAAAAAGAGAGAAAGAAGAGAAAACCATAGAAGTCTTTGAAACAGCTGGGGTCAAAGGAACTGTGCTTTCTTCTAATTGCCCCAATAAATTTTAAAGATGTTATTACTCTGTAGTGATTAAGAAATGGCAAAAAGAGATGCAATGCTATAACATCAAGGCCATTAAGCTTAATAGTCCTTAACTGATTGTCACCCCGCCCCAACAAAAATAGACACGCTGTTCCCTGCTCTCCCGTCCCTCCTCCATCACCCTTCCCCCTCACTCGAAGGCTTCTAAAATCACCTCCAGCCAAACCAAGGGGAATTTATACTTCCTGCAATAAAATCCAAAGAACAGAACAGCTGGCAGCTGAACTTAAGATTGCTAAAACAAACATTGTGACATTGATGTGGGGAGGGATTTGGTTATTATTACAACACGGCGTGGCTCGTTCTGCAGGGAAAAGATGCAAGCAGAGCTTTTTTCCAGCATGCAAATAAAAGGCTTTTAAAAAAGCCAGTGGAACAACAAAAGCAGCACTATTTGCTCTAAAAATACCGCGGGGGGGATGGGGGGAGGGGGGCGGTGAAGAAAAAAGTATTGGCCTAAATTCACAATGTTGGCTGCCTAAAATTTAGATTCTAATTACTGGAATTACATGAATAATGTTCCACGTAGATGCTGTTATAAATAAGCCTGGCAGGATCCTTATTAATTGATCTATTCTGACAAGTACAAAATATGCAAATGAATACATTATATCATAACAATCCAATATATATCATGTTCAACTTCTCTGGTATATTGAGTCCTGCTTCCTGTGATGACTGTTAGCAATCTTCCAGAAACCACCCAACTTTAACTTGAAGGTTTCATCAGACAGCCCATGACCATAAAATCTAGGCAAATAATGAAGTATTAATAAGTAACTAAAGGTTGGATTGATGACAAGGGGTGGTAGATTTATAACAATAGCAAGTGCATTGAAACTCCAGTGTTACATGCTTTTTTGGTTATTATTTCACAGCAGAATATCTTACATTGCACATTCTGATGAGAGTATCCCTTTTTCCATAAAGTTCAAGGACAACCTCTAAGCTTATTTAATCGCCTCCTAAAATTTGGAATTCCCAATACAGAGAGTTAAGAGAGATAAATGTTTTATTTCTACCTCTCTTGTTGAGGTTAGGCATCTAAATTAATGGTCTTTATACTAGATAGATTGTTAGATAACTACAGTCACACCTTCCAAACAACTCTGCACTGAGAGCTCTGATTGTCTGCTCTTGACTTTTTCCTAAATCTGATACCTTCCATTGATTTCTTCAAAATCCAGTGATGTTTTTGTCTGCAGGATCCCATTATAATGAGCACTGTAGCCTTAAACACTGTGATAGCTAAATAAATAATCTAGTTCTTGTTGTTTGCACTTGCTATTCTTTTATCCTGTGTGAAAAGAGACATTATCTGGCATAATTTGCACTGAGTTTAAGCTATTTTTCTGGATGGAATTAAAAGCTTGAGGTGATATTGCAAGATTGCACATGCTGAGACATGTTACAGTAATAACAGAAAATTACCAGTCATCCTAAAAGGTATGGGAAAAAAAAGTTTCCTTGTTCCACGCTTGAGAAAATGGGTTCAGGTTTGGGTCAATCAAAGATTTAATCAAAAGTGTCAACATCTCAATTGAAGAGAGATAAAAAGTATTTGAAATACAGTTTTCCACTGCTCAAAATGCATTAAATAAATAAAAATAAATAAAGCAATAGTAAAAAAATTTCATATATGTTTTTTCTAAGGTGAATGTGCTTATTCGCACCTCTCCCAAAGTTAAGAAGTGCTGGCTTTAAGGAAAAGAAACATTTATCTTCAGATTCCAGCTGTAACAATCTGCCTGTGCCATCATCTCCAACTAACAATAGTGCAACCAGGTCACTGCACATCACAGAGGCCTCTTCCTTGTAGATATAGCAGAGGGCAGAGGGAGTCTAATCTCTCAACTACGCAAAAAAAAAAAAAAAAAAAAAAAAAAAAAAAGGGGTGGTGGAACATAGGTCAGTACCCTAGGGAAAAAAATAACACCTCTGATTCCTATTTGGGTGGTGGCAGTCCCCACAACTCCAGATGCTGCTTCTGACACCAGGTGGCTCCTTGGTGGTTTTTACCTTTTCCGAACAGGTGTGAAAAATCTGTTTGATGATAAATTACTCTGGGTTTCATGGTTGAGTTTTCAGTTAAAGAAAAGAAACCCACTTATGCTTTGTCACCTGGGAAGTTTAGTCTGGGACATTGATATAACTCAGCTATTAACCACATTATCTTCCAAGTTCATTATTCAAAACAGCTTTCTAAGTTTCATAACGAATATGCAGGGCTGAAGCAAGGCCTTTAAAAGAACAATTCTCAATCATACTTTACTTTTTATGTAGTTGAATACAACAGAGTCTTGGAAGCATCCACACTGAGAATGTGAATAGACTCTTCCTCTCGTGTCTTTGAACCTGCAGCTTGTGTTCTGGTTTAGCTTAAGTGTGGGCCTTAAGCTTGGCATTAGTTTCATTGGAGCTGCAGTTGGAAGCTGCCTAACAGGCTTGACTTGCTTCCTGAAGCAGAAGACCAATCCTGAAATGTAGTTTTACTCTTGTATAAGCTGGGCACTTTTTCCTTTAGGTCTGAAGTAATTCTGTGATGTAAGTACACAAGAGCAACTACACTATCTCACATCAAAGGTCAGTTTAGCCCCACTGTAGATCCCCATGGAAGAGCTAGGGAAAGCATTCAGGGATACTTTCCCAGAAAAACGTCCCAGCTGCCAATAATTTGTAATTTAGTGAAGTCTAAACCAGACTTAGGATTTTTTTTGTGTGTTTAATAGCCCTCAATGGATTTTTTCTTCACGAAGTGGTCCAGTTCCTTCCTGAACCTATATCCCCCACATCCTGTAGGGAGCAGTCCTTCAGCTTAACAGTGTGCTGTATGAAGAGTTGTCTCTGGACTTGCTTCCTAATACTTTCACCTGACATCCTCCTGTTCTGCAAGATGCACTTTCCCCGCATTGTTTGTGATTTTACAGACTTCTATCATAACTGTCTATTCACTGGGTTGAAGATTAGAGTCATAATCACTTAGTATTTACCCAACTATTGTCCATGCATTTTATTACCCATTCTCCAACCTGGTACTCTTGTGTGGCAGAGGATGTGATCTTGCAGATTGTGTTTAAACTGTATGGCCAGATCAGCTCTGACAGAAGGAGTTCCAGAAGTCCAAATCTTCTCACTGAATTCACTCTAGTTTTGATCATTTTATGGAAGTAATAAAAAACTGAGGCCTTTATGAATTTCTCTCTACAGGTCTTCATGATATGACTTCTGCTGGGACTAGACAGAGAAATACACAGGTCTTCCAAACTAATACTGGGAGAAGAATGGAGAAAAGGGACCTTGCTACCATTCTGTGCATCAAAATAATCATAGAAATAATCAAAATAATCATAGAAATACTTACTTTTTAAAGAATCTGACAATGAAATGGCACAAAGTCACCTACCATGTCTAGTTCTATAACTTTCACTGCCTCTTTCTTTCACTTTATCTGTATTCACGTATTGTTTTTTAGCTTATCCTTTGGTCACAAGCTGTTGGGTATGTGTACAGCTCTTAACTGCAAGAGGACAGTGTAAGGTCCAACTTGAATTAAAAAAATTAATAACAACTCCTTAACCACACAATTGTTTCTCTGTATTTAATGGAACTTCTTTAGCCCAGGAACTTGAGCTACTCCTGAGAGTGAGACCATGCCCTTTCCCTTCCAGTGAAAGTCTAGTATTTTACATTATCATTTTCACACATCCTGAATCAGCCTAGATAAATAATTCCCTGCTTACTTTTAGTTTGGAAAGGAAATCTAGATAACATAAATTTTATCCAAATGATACCAGGAAATTGCTTATGATTTTACCAAAATTATATTCCATAAAAATGCTGTCAGTTCTGATCAATTCCATCTTTTATGGTTAATAACACCTAATGTCTTTCCATTAGCAGATTTTGAGCTTAAACTGACACAGCTTTGACTAACTTAATAGGAATATGTACCTAAATCTTGAAGGCTGAGGTATTACGGATGACCATGCTGTGCAGAAGGGTAAAATCCTTTGAGGGGCTGATTTTTTAGTGGCAAGGAAGCAACATGAAGTGGAAGTCATCACATCTCAGTGTTGTCTCACACTCATCTGTGTACAAAAATAATTCTGTCCCTGTGGATGCTGATCAATAATTATATAATGAAGGCTTACATGAAGATACATTTATAATCTTTTACACTTATGTCACTCTTAGTATTTTGCCATAGGCATTTGGAGAGGTTGGATGACTGTCAGGCAACTTCTAACTGTATTTTAAAGGGTGTCTTTCATAGTACTTTTTAACAGCTTGATTTTTCACTGGCTGCCATGAGAAATTTGACAATCTCCTATTCTCTTTTAGGATGTCTCAGGAACATAGGTAAATTTTTCCCCTGTTTTTAGTTAAATAATCATATGTGCTTAAGCATCCTGGACTTGGTCATGACTATGCTGTGGAAGGAAATAAATAGATGGTCCATATCCCAAAGAGGTAACAATATAAATCAGAAGGCTGAAGGCACATAGATGTAGGCTTGAAAATATATGAACTACACCAGAACTACAAATATACTTTTCTTAGTTTAGATTTTATTTTTCAAAAATGCCTTGAAGAAATCGGTATTACTGACATGATGGTTTTTGAAGCTATGTCATGGGCTGTACTGGCCACCATTAAAATACCTTATCCAGTTCTCTTTTGTCATCTAGTGTTGCCATGGTGTAGTTGAGGATGAATTAACCCATGGAAACAGCTTAGAAATGCTCTATGGCAGAACACAGCTGCATTGTTAAGGTGAATGTGATGAACAGGGCTGAACTCTGTTCCCTCTTGCAGGCCTGGGATGGGTTATTCTGGGGAATGACTAAATGAAGTCTCTTGAAGTCCATACAAAAGGTCAAGAAAAGAACTGCTGAATTCATTAATAAAAAAATTTCAACAGAGCTCTGTAAATTTAAACACTAAACTCTGCGGAAATGTTTATCTAAAAATTTAATATTTTCTATTAAAATTTAGCAACATTCAATAGTATGTTCTGGTCTAAGTTTGTGTTAGCAAAAGACAACAAGAAGTGAGAAATTTCACTTAAACTGTTTAGTATATACTTGTGAGGGGCAATTCAGACAGGGTTGTATATTCAACTGAATGCTACTTTTAAGACAAGTGATAAAATCAAAAATGCAAAAGGTGCTGATTTTGGATAAACTGATTTGTAGTCATTTCTTCTGGGCTATGTGCATAAATTTTTTAGTAGGAAAGTTAGCATTTTATCCTCTGGAATGTCTTCCTTCTTTAAACACAACAGCTCATTAATGGAAGTTGTGCTCCTCCAGTGGAGGCCCTCACCACCATTGATAGAACACCTCCAGGGAGCCACCAGAGGCACCACCCAGGTAGTCTGGTGTAACAGGAGTAATGTTAAATGTAAATCTAAACCCTTGTGCAGAGTCTAGTCACATGAATTTGTTTCTTCTCTTCCCACTCCATTAGGGACCTCACAAGACAGTTAATTAGGGTCTTAGAGGAGGGCTGATTATGGTGAGAAAGGAAGGAAAACCCCTTTGGGAGCAGCAATCTTCCACAGCCTGGAATCTTTGTACTAGCACCAAGCTAGGAACACTCCTGTCTGTGTCTCTTCACACTGACATGGTTTTTTTGTTCTTTACCTTTGAGGAAAAGTCAATGGAGGCATTTTTTTTTCTCCAAACAGTATTTTATTTTTAATCACTTTTAAACCAAGACCTATGGAAGGCAATTAACATTGATTTCAGTGAATTTGGGGCTGAGGGCAACTGCCTATCCCAACAAGAGAACAAGAGGCACATACTCTGCTGCTCCTATGCTGACATGGAAATCTTGTTGATCTTATGTACATGTAAGCAGAACAAAGCATGGCAGGTGGAGAGGCTGCCCTGACGTTAGAAATGGTTTAAAACTACTTAAGTTTCATCCATTGCAGCCTAATTATTAAAGCCCAAATATGATCCATGTGGCAACAGTTGTTAAATTTTCATTGTACTTAAGATGAGCAATAATTTAACCTGGAACATTGACTGCCCACCACAGGAACAAAATCCTAGTTAAATTACTCTCTTTAGGAGGCCAAATTAGAAATGTGGTCCAGAACTCATCTCATACTCAGGGTCCTTGTGTTCTCCTGTGCCCCCAGCTGTGGTGTCTGGGCTTATATGTCTGCCAAGGGCTGGCACTGGAGTAGCTGCAGTTATGTCAGCATATTCCCTGTCAAAACAGATGTCCCTGTCTCCTCTGGGGGAAATTGGTCCACAGGCCAGAGTCAACCTCAGGACCCCAGCTGACCTTGCAGATTAAGACCTTTCAAAAACCTACAGTTAAATAAATGATTGTTATATAATGAAACAAGAGCTCTGACCTACAGTTGCTTACTGGTTTTGACACAAAGACCAGAGAAATGTGAGAGGACTTTTAATGAATGAGAAGATATAAAATGGTCCCTTCTGATCAGAAAGCAAAAATGAAGCAGTGGGAAACAAATCTTTTTTACCTTAAGGCCTCCACTTTCCAACCTGCTGGGAAGGAGGAAATGTTCTAAATTCCTTCCTGGATAAAGTACTGAAGCAGAAGGGGAAGATCTTGACCAAAGGGACATGGAGGGTCCTGCATTTGACATTTATGAGTGGGAGGCAACATTACCAGATGTTCATAAAAATGCAGCTTCCAAACTGAGTTCCATGAAGCCAAATATCTCATTTCATTTGGTTTTCTGTTTCCCCTGTTGACTGAGCTATCCAAGAGGATAATCCCATACTGCAGGGGGCTGGAGTTCAGCAGCTAAGGCAGTTTTTCCATCCCTGACTACAGTTAATCCTCAAGCTTTTATGTGACAAAATACAGGAGACTGCAAGCTGTGGAAGGGTGTATCTTCACACATGGCCCACACATGTATAATCCCATGTCAGCCCAATGCAAACTATGGTCAGACCTCACTTGGGGAAAATCAACTCAGGTACCAGGTCAGGTCAGTACAATATTTTTCTTTCCTTTTCCCTGTTATCTGGAGTAAGGCATTTGGAGGGATTGGACTCCACCCATACTACTGTCACCAGTGTTTCCCCAGCATCTGTAACTGCATGTTATTCCTGTCTGGGCAGAAGCTTGGAGACACCAGAATTCCTCAGGCTGCATGTGAAGAGCAATTCAGTTCCTGGATCCTACTCCAGAGAACTGGCTCCTAAATATCAAACGTTACAGCACTTTACTTCTATATTCCTGAACTTTTCAAATCTGACCTTAAAGCCACTCTGACATCTAAACAGTGATCTTAGTGAGCAGCAAGACAGATGGCCTCAGTCTTTTTTGCTCCCTGATATACACAGAACCTATCAAAACACTTGGCATCGCTTTGCATCACATGGAAATAAAGGAATTTCACTAATGCAACTCTTCACCCATAGAATCTAGAGCAGCCACACTCACACACCCTGCCATTTCCCCCAGTTCTTATCTCCCTCACATGGAGGCATGGCCCCATGGGGTTCTTCTTGCTGGGAGTTGGACAGCACAGCCTTGTTGGACAATGCAGCCTTGCCATGACTAGATGCACTGAGGCTGCAATGATCCCACTATACTTTATTGCAGCCTACTGCAAATAAGCACATCTGCATATCCACACATCCTTGTGTACAACACTGGGTGGTTGAAAGGATCTTTTTTTGTGTATTGCTAGTCTCTGGGTCATAGGATTTAAACTGTATCTTCTGCCTCTTTAAACAGACACTGTTCCTTGTCGTTTTTTTCCAACAGCTGTGGCTGCATCCTGCCAGCTGTTTGGTGGATGTCTGGATCAGCTGTTAGGGCTGCACGTCAGCTGGATCTGGAACAGGGCCTCTTGGCTCAGCTACAAATGTCCTCACATATCTTGGTTAGACCTAGTCCTAAACAAGCCTTGCATTAGTTCTCAAGATGAAGGAATGAGTTTTGAAGTGAATTAATCATATCCATGGAAAAACAAGGAAAGGAAAATAATCACTAAGATGATGGATTGCTCTGCAAATGAGTTTGGGTTATATGTGTATGTGTCACCACAGATGTATTTCTGACATCTGTGCAACAAATGTTATATATTTCAGGTAGGAACTCCAAGGGTTTATCACAGCCTAGCAAAAAAGGCTTGGTGGTGGAGATTTAGTACTGAATTTTCAAACCCAGTGAAGTAGGTTGGTAACAAAATCTCCAACTGCTTGAAATCATCTTCTTTTATTACATTCAGTCTTTGCAAAACAGGTTTACAGGCTAGTGTGCGTTCAGTGAAGAAAACCATCTGAGGCAGAAGGCAGTGTGGGACCCTTCCAACTTTCACCTGTTAACAAGTATAAAATCCAGGCCAGAGTTATAATTTCTGGGAGCAGAGGTGAAGCAGGTCAGCTACATGCTCCCCATGATAATGTGGGACTCCATCACTGTGGAATCACCAGGCACCAAGAAACAGTGTGTCCCTGCACAGGTAGCCCAGAAAACAAGAATGGAATGCAAGCCAGGATCGAGAAGGTTTTGAAAATTTAAATCCCGCCATTCTTAATAACTGTTACTTTGCCAATATATCCACTTAATGTGCTTATCCTAGAGCTTCAAACCATCTCCCAAGGCCTTTCCAGGTGTCTAAAGCATCAGCTGTCCACTCTGCAGCTGTCAAAACATGTAGCTTCACTTCTGACAGTACCTTTGATGCAGTTTAAAATCTGTCAGTCCAAACTCTGTGGCACATTGGAAAATGGAAGTGCAAGGACAGCAAAACCTATTTTGAGTGTGATATGAACATCAGCAACCAAGGACTGATTTCATCAGCAACCAAGGACTGACTTCCTCAAATTCAAATTATTCCTGTCTCTCTGTCATCATATTATCCACATTCATTGCATGGAGGAGGTGAAAGCAGTCACTGTCCCTCATCTAAGAGCTGGGAGATGCTGTTCCGATTGCAGGTCCTCCTATATACATAGAACAGCTTCTGGTCAGACATGCCAGCACTCATTAATCCCTAATGCATGGGTTTTGTGACAGCTGGAGCTCCCAGATCTGCTCTTCTAAGAGTTACTACAGGGAAGAATGTTGGGGATGAGCGAGCCTGGAGAAAGTAAGTTGGGGACTCGTCTTCAATTTTCTTTTTCCTATTTTCAAAAAATATATGCATTTACTGTGCAAACCACTGCAGAGCAGAGCTGGGAGCAGCAGCAGTGCAGCCTCATTTGTGTGCAAATATGCATCTGAGACGTGCTGCCTGCTGGAGTTCCGTGTGCTGGTGTTACCCACACCAATGGCATGGGTCAGTCAGCAGCATTCCAGCTGGTTCTTTTCCCTCTGTCTTCCCTGCACAATGCAGATGTGGCATGAGGCCCCTTTGTGCCAGGGGCAGCATTCTGCATGGACAAAGCAGGGTGGAGCACGCGTCTTCACCGCTGGACAGAGATGAGACGGGTGGTTAGCAAAAGGCAAAAGAAGAGAAAAAATCTTTGCTCTCTCAATTTCTGATTGTTTTGCTGTTGTGGTGATGGTGGTTGTTGCTGTCTGTCTTCAAATTCTTCTAACAGGGCCTTTTTAATGCTCTGTGCTAGTGTAGTGCTTGAAAATGCAGCCATGCTTAGCAATCGCAATATTAACAAGAATGGGATGAAATGCAAACCTTTAATATGCTACATATCAAGCAAATCTGTGTCCATGCACAAATCATCAGTGAATGCATGTGCAGAAAGCAAGTATGGACTTGGTAAGTTTTATCCAGGCCAGAAGGGACCAATAGAGAACTGACTTGGTGAAAATCAGGATAGCAGCAAAGCCCACGCATGTGGTCAGCAGTAAAACAAAGAGACTCTGGGAGTTGAATAAAGCCCATTGTTTTCCTTCTACCAAATTTTTTTATTTTATGTTTTTTTCTAATGGCAGACACACAAATGTGTGAGGCCCTTTGCAACCTCAGTCATGCTGCAGACAAAGCAATTGGATAGAGATGAAGGCAAGGGTGATGCCTCACAAGCAAGTCCAGTGGCAATTCTTTACTTCCCAGTGGGACAAGTTTTAAATCTGGAGGTTATGTACCCATATGTGTGTGGGTGCACATATGAAAAAGAGTTCAGGTGTTTTCCTTTATGTGACTATGAGCTCTATCCAAGCATATGCTGGATCACAGCCAGTTGAGTGAAAGAACATAATGAGGAAACTTTCAGAGGATGATGCTTTTAATCCTGGCAAACTTTTCATTGTTCTGATTTTCTCAGCCCTGAACACTCCCGGCTAGCATTTATTCACTTACCGTCTGCTCACAAAATGAGCTTTTCCCTGGTTCTTCAAAAGACAAACCTCTCTTCCCCCACCAGAGCCTAACTTTGATCTTGGGGCTCTGCAGGGCACTTACCCAGACAAAAATGCATTCAGAGATGTCTACACCTGTTCATGCCTTAAAATTCCACATCTGGTTATTTCATACTGAATCAGCTGAATTCCTCCATGTCTCAGTGCCTCCTCCTCTCAGAGCTGGCAGTCCCAGCTCCTTGGTGTGCAGGGCACAGCTGAACCAGTGACATGGTGACTTTCTGCTTTTACTGCCCCAACGCTGCTCTGATTATTAGCATTGCTTTTCTGCTCTCCCAGGAGAGATGGCTGCAGCATGTTCCCTCCCCCTCCCTTGCCCACCCTGTAGGTGCATGTTGTCACTCAGGGATTTGATATTTGGATGTTAGATCAGTGCATGTCAGGAGCAGACTTCCGTAAGTTATCAAACATGGACCAGTGTCCCCACTTCTGTGATTTTCAGAGATTTTTCTTTGAGATTAGTCAACAGCCAACATAGTACTTCATTTTCAGGTGTTTTTTCAATGTCTCCTGTTACCTTCAGAAACTGTAAAAAGAGATATTTCTCTTAACCTCTATTTACTCCTTTTTTTAATTTTATTTTATGTCCATTATTTTTTATGTCCATTAAAGGCTGGCAATTGTTCACTTCTGGTAAGTGATAGTTTGCATGACTTCCCATATAAATCAATGGAGTTTAATAATTGCATAAATAATCTGTGTCATGTCTCTGAAGTCACATTCCTCTTGCCATTGATGGTTCTCCCTTGAATTGTCATTTTCTAGTACCTCCCTTAGTAAGCAGTCATAGCCTGGTGAAATTTTCCAAATTAAAAGAAGCACAAAACCCAGACTGTTTCAAGAAATAATCCCATTTATAGGTCTTTGTTGTTTTGATGTGGCTGTGCTTCACATCCAAGTTTTTGCCTACCCTTGTATCTGCACTCCTGTTGGCACCCTGACTTCTGGTGGGAAGATCGGTCCTGAGCTTGTTCCTTTGCCAGTTCTGAGACAGTTTTCCACTATATTCTCCAAGACTTGAAGTGGTACAGTCATCTCAACAGCTGGTCCTCTGAATGCACTCTCATTTAGACATGTGTTTTTCCAACTGTTTTGAATCAAAAAATGCCGCCTTTTGCAGGAAGTCTTAGGACAATTTTCTGCAATGCTGCCCCAGTGGCATGTCATTTAAAAGCAAATAAGGATCAGGCTGAACACTGAAAGCACTATTACTTCTCCCATTTTGTTTGCATCTGTGAGAATGAGGTGTTTGTTTAATTTTTGTATTTTTACAGCCATTTAATGAATGTTGATGAGAATTATGTGCCACCACTGGTTGATAAGCTACCAACCTTAGCTTATCAAGTAAAACAATTTAAATCAGATTTCTATAAATTCTTCTTTTCAGATTATTTGCTCTTCTAGAAAGAGCTATTCTTGAAGAGTCTACACAGTCAACTCTCTGTAATTTTTTTAGAGTGCATCCAAAAATTTGACACTTTAAAATTACTGTTATCACAAAGGGAGATAATATAAATAAAATCTTTGTGACTTAGATGAGTTTGAAAATATAATATGGCTCTGAAATCAAGTCAGCAGTGTGTGACATTAAAAAAAAAAAGAAATCTTTACTAACTCCAGTACTTTTAGTCTTCTGAGAAAAGACTACAATTGAGCTGAAGGATTTTCACAGGTGTTGGCTCACAAAATGTGTACCCTGAAAATTACAAAAATACACTTATTGAAGACTCACACTTGAAAAGTGTTGACAGAAAATACATGAGCTGTGCTTATGTTCTTCTCTCTTATCAAAGCAGGTCTTCAGCCTCTGCTCAGAGCACTTTTTTTTCCCAGTGAAGCTAAGGACACAGCCTGGTCTGTATGCAGAGAGAATCCTGTCCTGGCCCCAGATGACAGAGCAGAGCAGCAGACTCCTCTTCACCTACCCTGCCAGCAGGGTTAGGTGTTGGGTTCACAGGTTTCCCAGGGGAGGTTGGATGTGTCACTGGGCTGTGCAAGAACTGGCAGAGCTCTCCCTGGACACTGCAGATGGGTGGTGGGGAGGAGCTGGCAGCTATGGGTGAGAAAGTCTGAGCTAGAGTTTGTTATGCCTTTGCTAAAGGAGCTTAACTGCAAGAGGAGTGACAGTAAGCTGACACAGATGAATGGTTTGTCCTCTGGAACAAGGGAGGGTTTGTTTTTTATCCCTTTTGCTAATGCACACAAAGGACAAAGGTGCTGTGGATCTGGCTGAGGTACAGAATCACTTCCAGGAGATCTCATTGCAATTACAGAAGATATGTTCCAGTGATTGACCAACAAGAAGCTGCCACCCCGGCTGCCCCTGGTCTTTTAGCACTCAGGAAAATCTTCCTTGTTTATATTTACCTTAACTAACAACTCCAGAGACATCTACTATTCTCCTCTTAAAAGTTGTGCATTGTCCTGTGGCTGCAAACACTCTTTACAAGATTGTCAAGAACGCCAAACCAGAGTAGTTGGAGATTAAAGAGCTTAGGACTTTTCTGGGAGCACCCTACTCTACATATCACATTGCACACAGAAAGCAGCCTGAAATCAAGGAAAGGCCTCAGCAGAAAAGGGGTGAAGATTTGCCTTTCCCTTTATAAACTATTGTTATACTCCAGGGATCCTTGATCTCACTACAAGGGATGGAAGGGAGGGGTGTACTGGGAGGACTTCATGTTCCTCTTAATGCTATCTCAGTTCTTTATCTGAGATGCAACAAGTTTAATTCAAAGACAGATTTTGTGAACTCCATGTGTGTTCCTAGCCCCAGAATCCAGGATATTCTCAGAAGAGAATAAATTACAAAGCACCATGGAAAAAGGGAGTGAAGTTACACTGCTGTTAGCAAAGTTAGAACCTGATACTCTTAATAGCCTCATATTGTAATTCCTCCCTAAAACAGTTGTCTTTGGTGCAGACAGAGGACAGACAGGTTCACTTTTTTATCTAGACAGTTTGCCCTGATGTGATGGGCGTGGCAATGATGTCAGTGTAATACTCTGAAGAATAATAATGAAAGTTTAGAATAGTACAGAATAGAATGAAAAATGCAGTGCTGAGGCAGGGGTGGGGAGGTCATGAGGGTTATGAGACCAAAAAGTTCCTTACTTAGTGGATGTAGGTAAAGCTGAACAGCAAAGTTCCTTTTTCTGTTCCTGTTTGTTCCTGGATGAACCTTATAACACAAGCTAAGATGACCAGATATTGAACTCATCAGCTGCACAAAGCAGCTGCATTTTTGTCTGACTCTGTGTCCCCTCTTCACACACTTTTGCAGCTTCAGTAGAATTTAATGGGACATTCTGTGGACTTGTTTATGTTCTGTTTCCACTGTGCCAGGCATTCACTCTGAGCTAACCTTCAAATAAGTGTGGGGGTACTATAGAATTGGAGGACAATATGGTGAAGAATCTGAAGGGGAAGCCCTATGAGGAGCAGCTGAGGTCACTTGGCTTCAAGAAGTGACTTCAGCCTCAAGAAGAGGAGAATGAGAGGAGACTTCATTGCAGTCTATACCTCCTTGTGAGGAGAAAAGGAGGGCAGACACTGATCTCTTTTCTGGAATGACCAGTGATAGACTCAAAGGGATGGCCTGAAGCTGTGTCAGGAGAGGTTTAGGTTGGATGGGTGGATACTAGGAAAAGATTGTTCACCCAGAGGGTGCTAGGGCACTGGAAAGAGCTCCCCAGGGAAGTGGTCACAGCACCAAGCCTGACAGAGCTCAAGAAGCATTTAGACAATGCTCTCAAGCACAAGGTGTAATTCTTGTGGTGGTCCTGTGCAGGGCCAGGAGTTGGACTCGATGATCCTTGGGGGTCCCTTCCAACACAGCATATTTTATGATTCTTACTCTATGATTCCATGAGGATGATGGCTGCTGAGCAAGAGACACATAGCAGCATCTCATATCACATAGTGCACAATGTTGTGGCCATCTGACCTTTCATTGCTACTTCCCACATGAGAAAAGATACCCGAATACAAGGGGGGGGGGGGGGGGGTGTTTATGTTGTAAACAGACCTGGAAAACAGGTTTTTGTGTTGACAACCCTGGCTCACTTCAGACAAGTGCTGTATAAAGGCAGTTTGGAAAGTTGGAAAGTTGCAGCTGTTTGCAGAAACTTGCAGGGAATGATGGTTTAATGAACCCCTAGTTTTGCAAAGTTTAGAAAATCTCACCTGAGCTTCTCAGATTATTTCAGTTCTACTGAGTGGTGAGAACACAGAGCACTCAAAACATGGCAAAATGGGCTTGGTATGATTTGGGTGAGCCACTGATGTTCCCTGACATTTATAAAGGGTTGAATTCCTGACCAAAACGATAAAATAACCCAGGCCAAGACTATTCCAATTCTTTCATGGATAAGAAAAATTACTTTCTTGTTTAAGCAAGACAGTGCTTCGTTTTGGAGCTGAGATTTCAGACCTTTGCCTTAGACAGATAAAGGAGGAATATTCATATCATCAGACTTCAGACATCTAAGTAAAATCCTCAGAGGAACTTTCAAACTTCCATCGAGCAGGGCAGGAGCCTCAGCTCCTGAATTATAATTAGCAATTGTAAATCCCATTAGGTGTTAATAGCCTTGAATTGAAGGAAATTTGCAACCCACAAGGAGCCTAAGTGGAAAGGTCCCAAGTCACAGATAGAATTATGAAGTGTAAATCTAAGTACAAATTGATGTTTGGATCTTCATGACAGGCCACTGAGCTCATAATGACAGTTACCAATGTCTGCAGTATGGGGGAATGTGCTTGTATTTTAGAGTCATAGAATGGCTTGTGTTGGAGGGGATCTTAAATATTTTCTATTTTCAATCTCCCTGCCATGGGCAGGGACACCTCCCACTAGACCAGGTTGCTCCAAGCCCCATCCAACCTGGCCCTGAACACTGCCAGGGATGGATCATCCACAGCTTCTCTTGGCAACCTGTATCAGTATCTCATCACTCCCACAGTAAAAAAAAAAAAGAAATAAAATTTATTCTTAATATCTAATCTAAACTGACTCTCAATTTGAAGTCATTCCATCTTGTCCTATCACTACATGCCCTTGTATGCAGTGATACAAGGGCAAGAGAAAACAACTTATATTGTCAATACTACTTGAGGATGGAGGGAAAAAGTGTGGACAGTAGTAAGGAGCACCACTGTTCTCCTTGGAGGCGAAATGAGAAGCCAGCTGATCTCCTACTGATATTCATAAGGAGTGATTTTGTCAGGGTGTCAGGGATCCCTTCCCCTGATTCCAAGCCACACAGCAGGTGCTGTAACCTGTAGCTGAAATCACTGGGAGACCTATGGCCAATAGCTGGCACATTTAGAACCTATTTTTCCACTTTCTACTTCTGCTGAACCATAGGTTTCTGGAACAGCATGAATTAATTCCCAATAGTTGTGAATCCTGCATAATTCATTTATTCGTGTGCCTGTAAAAGGCATTAAAATTTAAGAGTCTGAAATAAAAATGAATGTAATTGCAACTGGTTTTAGATTCCTTCCTATTCTGCTCAACCATTTCATTTTTACTGCCATTTACTGCCACAATGTTTAATTGAAAGCTCTGAATTGCTGATTGCTGTTACAATGCAACTTCTCAGTGGGGAAAAATACACCCTTTGTAAATTATTTGGAAATGAAGTGGTATCTTTCTTAAGCACAATCTCAGATACAGATGTGGAAAGTCAGAATTAGACCTGTGATAGTGCCTTTAATTTCTGGCTTAATGAAGATTCATAGGACTGGTTTTAGAGAGTACATTGTGAGAGCTGTGAGAGCTCTGGCCTGTGTGGAGACACACAACACACATTTCAGCAGGACTCTTACCATGCTGGGTCAGTCTGCAATTAGTAGCTTTAGACATTTATTAATTTTTTTATCATAATTTCAGAAATTGCACATAGCATATGTCTGTAAAAAGAAAACAACGACGACAAAAACAAACCCCAATTAAATATAAATCAGACATAACTTGGGAAACCTGCACCCTGTGGAACTTAGAAATCCAGGCAAAGGGCTGCTGGTCACACCATGTGCTGAGTGCTCTGCATATGCAGAACATTATAAGGCACTAATGTGCAAAGTGCTATACCCAGTGACAGTAAAGCAGCTCTTACCTAGCAGGAGTAGGAAAAAGGAGGTGAGACCAATCAAGGGGGTTCATGCTGTAGGGAATCATGATCTATGATCAGGGAGCTAAGTTGTGAGTTTATACAGTGATCCCAGTGATTCCCTGCACAATCCTGTTATTAATTTATGATGGAAGAGAGATTATTGGATTGATTTTTATTTCATTCCTGATCCAAAACTTTGGCCAAGACTTGAAAAAAGAATAGATATATAAGCTGGGTTCAACAATGTCTCTGATTAGTCTGTGGTTTTGATCACTCCTTCCTCCTTGTTAAATTTTTGCCTGGAAAAAAGCACTAAATTCAATCCATGTTAAAACATTAAACATTTGCTTTTTAAATTTAGAAATTTTGGGTTCATCTAGCTACTAACATGATGGAGGGCATGGGAGGTGATTTTTCTTGATAATATCTCTGGGAAATAAAACCGCTGATACTTTTGCTCAGCTCTAGTTTCCAGCCACTGTTACATTTTAATGATATGATCAATAACCATATAGATAGAAGGGACATTTCCTACCACACCAAATACAATAGCTTGAAACATGAGAAGTGGTTTCTGCATCCCTTTAGCTGGTGGTTAACCTCATTGAATTACTGCACCTGTCAAAGCTGTGAGAACTAAATACAGCTGGTGGCAGCGTCTGGCCAACTGAACCCAACCCTGTGTTAATTTAAGCAGATGAAAGCAACCACATGGCAGACTCTGGCATGACGTGACGAGACTCTGCTTCATCACAAGCTGGAGTGATTGGTCCTGAGGTGCAGAAACCAGGGCAAGATACAGCTAATAGCTCCTCTCTTCTCACTGAATTCACCTGACAAATCAGGGAGTAATTCAGGCTGGAAAGGACAATGTTCAGGAAGCTTCAGGAGGACAAGGAAGTTATTTTCACCTAAGGCATCCCAGAGAAGTTGAGTTGTCAGGTGGAGGCAAGAAGAAAGAGCCTTAGGGGATACCTTGTCTGGGCACCTGGGAAACAGAAATTTTATTTCCTTCCATGCCTTTCCCGAAATGACGTGTACTGATTCCTTCAGGAAACACCATGTACAAGACTGAGACAGTGAATTTTTCTCTTTTTATATGGAATTTCTCCTGAACTTTTTTGCAAGGTCCCAAGAATGTCTTGTTTGTCCTACAGTGAGCACAAGATGGACAGGAGAGAGATACTGAGCTAGACAGACCTTTATCTTGATCCTTTATGC
Organism: Sturnus vulgaris; assembly: GCF_052056855.1. Taxonomy (NCBI): domain Eukaryota; kingdom Metazoa; phylum Chordata; class Aves; order Passeriformes; family Sturnidae; genus Sturnus; species Sturnus vulgaris. Next base: position 147,120,714 of record NC_142243.1, read on the forward strand.
AGTTCAACTCTCATTGACTCCTCTGAGAGCTCATCATATTTACATTTTTGAAATCTGGAACAGAAGCCTCTTAATGAGTATAAGGAATGCAGCCAGCCTTTCCCTCTTCCTCCAGTGATGCATAATTTCCTATATTATTTTCTTGGACTTTATTCAGTTTTAAATGGCATGAATATAAGATTACTAGGTCTCCAAAGTACCCTCAGTTCTACAGCAGATGAAGGGATGAAAATAATATGCATTTTCACAGCAACTTCTGCTTACAAAATATTTGAGCACATATATGAAAATGCAATGTCTTCTAGCAGATGCTTAGAATTACATGCTGACTCTGTTAGATATATACTGTCACATATATGCAGATTATGCAAAGATATTAGTCATAAATTATTATATAGACACAATAAGAGGCATCAGTGAGAAAATTCAGATTAAGGCAAACAGAATTAGTCATGTGTTTACAGTTCATAGGCCTGTATTTTTTTTAATGTTTCTGAGTCAAAGCAGTCATCCATGCACAGCTTTCTTCCTCTGGCCATGTACACATTAGGGAGAATGCATAACACGGATGTGAATCCTTATTGCCTTTCCCTGCTCTTCTCACACTGAATCCCCTTGACCACATGGTTTACAGTTAAAAGATTACTCAATATTATTTCGATGTCTAACTTTTTATGAATACTGAGGCTGTATTTGTTTTGTCAGGGCAAGGAAATCCTTAGGATTACATCTCAGATTGGAGAGATGAAAATCAGAGTTACATATTTACAATGAGACACCTTATAACAAGGATGTTATTTGACAGACTGCCACACTCAGGTCAGGAGAATGTGTGAATAAAAAATAAGACAGGGACCAGATGACCTCTGGAGGTGCCTTCCAACCTGAATTATTCTGTGAGTTAGGATCTCATTATTTTAGTGGACAAACAGCTAAGTTTGGTGACTGCAACATGAAGACCAAAGAGTGAAGCTTTTCCTTGCATATCTTTATTCGTTAATGTGGTTCCCATTATTTTCTTCACTTTCTTCTTCTACTTCTCTGGAGAGTAATCATGCAGGTTGGCTTAACTGGGTTTCTCAGGTAGAGGAAAAGTTCTATGAGAAATGGAACTGTCATGGCAAATGAGGTAACATCCTGTTTCCCTCAGCTGCTCTGAAACTGTCAGCGTGAGTTAAAGATTTGCCACCTTCAGCAGTCGAGAATCAAGAAGAGAGCCTGGTTCTCAGATTTTCATTTCTGCTGCCCATGCCCATCTTTGGGGCAGCACTGGCACCATCATTCCAGGGAGCAGCACAGGTTCTCTGCACTGTGGATGGCTCTGTCTCTATCTCTGAGCTGAAATCTCAGCAGTCACACCTATGCTTTAGCTCAGTCTGTAAATCTCAGCCACATAGCATGGTTAGACCACAGTAGCAGAAGAAGTTTCTCAAAGTACAGTCATGGGAGAAAGTCACATCCTGGAGTGTTTCCAGAGTGTCCATAAACAAGGACAGCATTACAGTCCTTTTCATCTAAGATGTTAACCACCAACATAAAAAACAACCTGCTTCTAAAGCAGATAGATTAAAGTTTTCAGGCTGATCTCAGGCCATTAAATGGCAAAGTCTAACATTTTAATATCACAAAAATTTCAAACCTGCTACTCAGTTCTGCCTACCCTGAAAGCACCAAAGTGTTGTTTTTTTTTTTTTTAGACAACCCCTTCAGCAATGCTATTTCTTTTTCTTGAAATATGTAAAGTGACCTGGGGATCTGCAGAGCCTCTTCCACAGTCACGATTTGTGTGCTATTCTTTGTCCCCACACCCAAGGTGGTGGCACTGCTGCCCGCCTTTACCCAGTTATTTCAGCCTGTGTCTGCACCAGAAAAAATGGCTCTTTGCTCTCCAGACCAAAACAGGAACCTGATACCATGAGTCAGCTCTAGGACAGTTCTTGAGTCACAAGACTGTTGTTTTCTCTTCCTATAGGCTATATAATGTAAGAGAAAGGCAAACTAACCATTAGAGTCCTTAACTGAATTAGTGGAGTCCAGATGCTGCCATGGCGAAGAGTGGTTCAAGATAATGTGGAACTCTTCCAGAAGAAGGACTGTAACTTTCACTCCTTTTGGAAAAGAAGCTCTGCTCCTAATCAAGCAAAGGTTGAATTTGAAGCTTCCTATCCACAAAGAGCTAGCTTGGCCCGGGCAAAAAAACAGTTTACATTTCTCTTACTCCTGGCAGCTATTCTGCAAAGACAAGGTTCAAGCCTAAGCTCCTTTTATTGCCTTTACCCTCAGCCCAGCAGGTAGCTGAGCATGCAGCACTGTCTATTCCTGTTCACAGAGAGCAAGTGTGTGAACTGGCCTTCCATTCTCACATGAAAAACAGAAATAATAGCCATTTTCTGACTCATGGATGTTGAGAAGGAAGAAAGTGATGTGACCCTACACTACATTAATGAAGACCATGTAATATCTAGAGGATAGGGAAATTTCTTGGTTTTCACTTTATAAGGCCTAGGTGATGTTCCCTAGTTACATAATCAGCTAGTACACATCCAGACTACTTTAAAGCAACACAAACCTTAATTTATTGTACATTAGGACATCTGTGCTACCCTGCAAGCAAATACTGATCTATTAAAAAAAAAAAAAGGAAAGTGGCAAAAAGTACTTTTTCAACAACACCTTTTAAATGTTGCCACAGCATTAGGCAAACATGGATTAATCTAAATGTGATCCAACAGTAAAAATTTCAATTCATATCAACAAATGTGAATTTTCTATCAGTCCAATCAATACCTAAAGTGTAGCAAGGTCCCTTTTGCTAGAACTGGACTTTCTGTAACACTACTTTTGCCACAAAAAATTCCAGGCCAGTCTGATATAAGCTAGGAAAATTCTAATCTACCTCAGTAGTGATGGCTCAGATAGCTTAGTAAAAGTCTCAACAATATTACCCTCTTTCCAGGTATGTTTCTGGCATAAATCTGAGAAGATTCTTGTCATTTTGAAAGAAATGAGCCACAACAGAAATTCCATTCAGAGATTAACTTGCCTGTTGCAAAACTTTCTTTTGCTGTGTGTGCCACACTAGGAAAATAGCAATAATAGCAATAACAACAATAATAACAATAATAATAATAAAAATAACCTAAAGACTGGTAGAAGTTGGATTTTAGTGCTTCCAGCAGCTGTTGTAGGAAGCAAGATAGTCAAGAAGGGAAACATATCATCAAAAATAACATTTAAAGCTTTTGCTGGACTGCTCTTGTCCAGATGCCACAGAGCTAAATTACACTTGCTACATATTAGACAAGGAGAAAAATTGAAGTTGTTGAGTTTTCTAGGCAGTCAGCACACCATTTGCTTTACAGCAATTTTGGCATAGTAATTATCTAAACATAGGTAAAAAACTCCATTATGCTACTGTAATCAGAGCTTAGATTGCATTAAGTTTATGGCATTAGAAAAATATCTTTCCAGGATTTTGTTCAGAACATAGAGAAGTTCTGTCAGAACAGATGGTCAGAGATAGTAAAAGCTACACTAGGAGATTATAAAACAACAATACTACTGACTTTTAATGGACTTTAAACTCCTGGCTTCTGCAGATGCCACCTTTCTTCTATGCTGCAAAATCTATCAATTTACAGTCCATCCTGTATAATGTAAGCAATTCCACAATGTCCAGTAACACTGCTCAAATGGCAAAGCCTTTGAAAGAAACTTATCAAGTGTGACTGCCCTGTGTAGCTGGCTTTTAGTTATGCTAAAGTGGCACTTACAGCTGCATCTGCAATTCGAAATGTCTACACATAATGTAATTACAGTCTCTGCAGAAAAAGAAGAGGAACGCCAAAAAGAAATCAGAAAAAAAGAGAAAAGCTCCCATTCTGACCTGCTACTGGAAGTGCCAAACTATGAGATTCATTCTCTCTCAAGTGATTAAGGTGCAAAGGTCTGGCAGCTCTGAACAAGAGACAGCCACAGTAGATCATCATCGAGTGCTGATGCCAAACAAGCAGAAGTGGCATTGTTGTGCTCTTATTGTAGAAATTCTACATGCAACCCATATACCCCAAAGCTCAATTATGAATCATTCTCCCACAGATTTCAAAAGCAATATTAAAAACATCAGAAGTTCTGAACCTTAGTGAGGCAAATAAAATCATTGGCAGAATGGAAACTGGACAAATTCTGTTTTCATGCAATGCCTTCTTCCATGATCATCTTTCCTCTTTAAATATGGTTATTAATAATTTTAGTGATGAAAATGTGTTATTACAACAAAGATATGTTATCAGCAAAATTTGTAGACAAAAGGTATGTATGTAAGAAATTTTCCACAGACTTTGCTTCAGAAAGATTACACTAGCCATCCAGTGAGAAAATATACATACATTACTCATCCCATTTATGTAGCACATCATTTGTATGTATTACAACATATATTTTGGAAAGATGCCCAGTCTTCATGTCAAATATCCAGGAACCTACCACAGAGCACCACAGAGGTCCTAGTGATTGATAACACCTCTGTTCCACACAAATGTTTCTACTGTAAATTTTTTGGTTATAAATCTTAAAAGTACCAGAGAGCCACTTTGTCTTATCACCTGTAAGTAAATGTTTTTGAAACAGATAGGTCAAGCTCTTTCTTTTTGTAGAGACTTTGTCCACACTCCATACACTATTTAGATGTTTTCAGATTGTAGCTGGGCTGAACATGTCTCCTTTCACCTTTAGTAGTTATTTCAAAAGTAGCATCTTATGCACGTCATGTCTATGTCCAGCTTCAGAAATTCTCCTCACCACTAGACAACGGGTGTGAATCAGCCTGCTGAGATACTGCTCCATCCAGTGACTGCAGAAGGAGCCTGGACAGCAGATTTCGAGTAGATATCAAATGTTTTGATCAAGACAGAGCCTGTCCTTTAAGTGGTAACAGTAATTCAGTGGCAGCTAAAATATACCCCAGTAGCTCATCTCCCAGCCCTGCCCAGAGGAGCAGACATTATTTCCCACAGAGATCATGGCTGGCCCTCATTTCCTAATGTCTTGTTCTGGCAGGAACACTTGTACCCAGCCTTAGATAAAAGACTGAAGCTGACAGAGAAGAAAAAACTGCAAAAGCCAGACTGTTCACATAGCATTTGTGAGGCAGCAAAGTTAATTGCTGTGTAATTACCACCCAAGTAAATTGTTTAATGTGGTAAAATGTGACCAGAGTTGTTACTTCTGCTGCAAGCAGTGGCTCATGATGCCATCTGCAACCCATCAACAGATCACATAGTGAATATGCTGCAGATGTAAAGCAAACCCTCGACATCTCCAAGCATGTTGTTAAAAACCCCCATCAAGTGAATACTAACATTTCTGTTGTTTCAGATGTCACTGTGGCTATTTACACAGGGCTCAATGTTGCCGCACTTGTTCATGTTGATGAGGGAAGAATATGGTTAGTTAAGAGAAGAGCAGGTTGGCAATGGCTTCTGAGGTTAGAAAAAAAAAATAAAAGGGGCATAAAAGACACATCAGTGTTCAACCATAATTGGAAATCCAGCTATGTCATGTGGAGAGGGGAGCGATGAGGGGGAAAGGAATGTGGTCTGTCATGAAAGCAGCTTTCTGGCGATTTACTGTGGGATCTTGAGCTATTCCTGTAAACAGCAGGCAACTGCTGGATCAGCTACTGACTCCTTCTGGGTGCAATGTGCTCAGTGCTCCATGCCAGCAGGTGAGAGTGCCAGCTCACTCCTAACCACACCAGGCACCAGGGCTTGAATCTGTAAAGCTGAGCTAAAGCACTGAAAATAGAGTGAAATCCAAGTGCCCATGGACCTGCAGCATCTTTTGCAGGGCGTTGTCAGGAGAGCCAGGGCTCCCTGGGAATCAAAAGGTTTGGGCACAAACTGCTGCTGTCAGCATTGCAGGGCTTGAACTATCCATAGGGAGAGCCTTTATATCTTATTTTACCAGTATTATTTCATTACCTGCTATCTCCAGTTCAAAAGGTCATTGTAAAAAAATAAATATCGTGACATTTTGCATCTGTGCTTTAAAACGCTGACCTATTTCCTGTTGCTGCACTTTTTGTCCTCACACCACATATCACTTGTGCTTTATAAGTGCTTTGATTTGGTTTAAAGTTTTTCTATTTTTTTTTTTCTTTTCTTAATGAGAACATTTCAGAAATGGATAAAGGATCCAGGTACCACCAAATCTCTTTGCATTTGAGCTCCTTGGTGCCTGAGATGCCTTTAAAAATGTCTCCCATGATCCACAGTGACCCAGACACTCAGCAAATTTCATTCAAAGCAGAAAATTGAGCCCTATAAAAGGCTGTTCTTCCTACTGAAGGGTATCCAGGATTATCAGGATACATTACTTCATGAGAGAGAAATTCTTCCCAGCTTCACTGATTGTCACACTTGGAGTCATCTCTCATGTCAGCTGTTGGAGCCTGGTGTTGCATCTTTGGTTACTTTGCACAGAATAGTAGAGAGATGAGGGAAAAAGAAGACAACCTGCAAAGTAATTTTATTTTGTTTTGGTTTAAATCCAGCTAACAGCACTACTCTAATGCCACTTCTATGTATCTGATGTTTCTGCTGAGCTGCTTAGTGAATATCTATTTGTGCAAAATCTGGAAGATGCTCAAGCTTGTGTGCTTGACTCTTATGCATCAAAACCAGGCAGGTACAAGTATAGACACCACTATTGAATCACACACACTTTTTGAAAAAGTAACATGTACATTTACTTCTAGAAAATTACCCAAAGAAGCCTTTTGAGCTTATAAAAAACGAGACTTATTTAAACTTAACTGAAGCTAAGTTCTTCGTTCAGGTGAATATACACATTGGAATGAAGTGAAAGACTTGTTTATATTTTGGGGAAGAAAATCAGCTTCTGGATTTTGAAGCTGTTTCCTTCCTGTCATGGAACGGTTAGTTTGAAGCAAGAACTTATGTGCATAAATCTGCACCATTTTGCAACATAAAAGAATTAATCTGAGAGACTCATCCACAGCTACCTTCAACCCAGGGGAATTTAAAAATTTCAATGAGAGCAGAAATATTCCAATGAAGTAAATTCCTACAGTTAAGCTGATTACAGCAGCTGAAGAATTATTGTCACAGATCTGAAGGATATCTGTAGACTGTGAACAATGTTGCACAGTTAGAACACAGACCCTCAGTCCTCATGTCTGTACATTCAATGTTCATGTACAACACAGAGTGGCAATATTTGACATATACTAATAACAACTAAGTCATGCACCTCCTTGACTTTTTTCCTGATATTTCCAATTGCAAAGATATTTTTATTGGAAAAGTAATTGGTAACATATAACAATGCACAGCAGATTTTGCTGGTATTTTCAAGGGAGCAAAGCAGTGTCTTAATAATGTTTACTAGAAATTGTAGTACAGATGAAGTCATTGCTACTCAGTGGTATCTTCCTTCGCAGAGGTTTTCAGGAACCAGCTCTTTAGAATTTTATTCACCAGGTAAGGGCTAACCCTGGCCACACTTGAATCATGAGAGATCCACTGCAGGGACTCAAAACATTTGCTTACTTTTATGACTGGTTTTATCAGTAGCAGGATGTGGTATTTTGTCATCAGTTTATAGTGTCAACTCATCAAACTCTCTCTTTTTTGTTTTTTGTGATTATCTCCAAATAGGTTGAAGAAGATGGTGCAGGAATCCAGCACACAAAACCCCTTCCCTGGCCCTGCACAGCTGTCCCTGTCCTAGGGCAGTTTAGGACAGGAGCAAATACAGTGATCACAGCCGTAGGAAATCAGCTTGGAAAATCCCCAAGTTTTACTATTCTTAATATTTAATTAGATTCTTAATAATTATCATTTGGAAATCGGGTATTTTGACGGAAGCTGGTTTAATAAAATTATTTTCAGTTGAAAAATGTGTTACACAGCAAATCTTCCTTCAGTTGAAAGTTGCACATAGCAAGGAAGTGGACAAATGGTTATTTCACAGCAGAAGACTCTGTTCAACTTTTTTGAGAAAATAAGAACGCTTTGTTATTACTTCTAAATCAAACCACTCTGCAGCATTTTATTCTGCTTTTATTTTATTATTTTTATACTGAGTGAAGACCAAAATGAAATACAGGCATTCCACACTTCCATGTAGACTGTAAATTCTCTTTTCTGACTAGGTCTAAATACAACTACTGAAATAAACAAATTCAAATGTGGATTTTAATTTTTTTTTCTAATATTGAAAATATATTGACTTCGCCTAGAGTGTAAATCAATAAATGGAATAAATAAACCTTGCAATAATTATTTGAAGGAAAAACAGAAGACCACAAGAATAAATAAAGACATATTGTTTATGGCATCCTCATTTTCTTTTTAAAAAATGAAGAAAAATAAATCCTTCACAGCTGAAGGCTAGTTTGCATTTTCCTCACAAATACTTTTTCAGCATTTTTAGAGTTCACAAATCAAGGCAAGGGCACATTCTCTTGTTCTCATGCTCTCAGTAGGCAAAGCATATAGTTTTATTGCAAGGGGAAAAGGGCAACGAAGTTGATCTGCAAATCTCTTACTTGAGCTTTAGTAATTTTAGACAGGTGCCCTTTGCTTAGCAATACTTTATTCTTGAAAAACTGTATCTTAGCACAAAGGAGAAAAATATAATTCTAGACATATGGCCTTTAGAAAGCCAATGACTTAAAAATTAATTTTACTGGAGGCTGTAGCAATTACAAGACTTGATAGTGCCATCTGGATATTCACCTGAACCTCCCCACAGTCCACATCTCTGTCCAGGTTTCTGAAGCAATTTGTTGGGGAAATGCTGTAGATCTCAAGATGTCCTAGAAAAGAAATATCATGGTGCTCTCACTGCTAAGGATAATCAAGATCTGTGTCTTTGTGTTGCTGTTCAAAGCCTTTCAGATTCAGGTGCTCTGTACATGGAAATTCTTCTTTCACTCTGCAGCTGTCATTTCTTTCTGTTAGCAGAAGTCTCTGCTGAGATTAAGGATGCTGCAAGCTCAGAGTGAGCACTCCTGCTCTCCAAGGGGCTTGAAATGTCTTTAATTAAACTTTTTTTTTTTCCCCCAGATTGAGTAGTGCAAGAATGCTGTCCAAATGACAGTACCTGTCTGGGAAATGAAATCTTTTTGCAGAGGGATAAAAGTCTCTCAGGGGAGGTTCTATCAGCAAAGATCAGGACAAGAGTTCTAATTCTGCCCAAAGAGTGGAAGACTGGAGGTAGTAATAATCAATAACCTGGAAAAAGCCAGTTCAGATCTGTCATCTGCCCAGGAATCACAAGAGCACCAAACTCTCCAATTTTGAGTGCCTTTATCCACATGGCACTCAGAAGCTACCTCCCACTTTTTGCACACAGAACACGAAGGGATTAAGGGTCATTTTCCATATTAAACGAGGATTTGTTTTCAAAATCATGAAGCATTTTGTATGGTGGAAGCATTTCCAGCCCAATACCAATGCTAGTATAAATTAAAGAAAACAAATGAAAATATAACAAGATATAATAAAATGAAATAATGAATTTGTATAAGACAGGACAAGATAAGACAAGACACTACTTAGCACAGTTAGTTTCAAACTTATACCAACAATAATGCAACGTCTCCCAAGTCTGAAGTCCTCCTGTTCTGTAGTCTTATGTTTGGATCCAGGACTCACGGACTGCACTAAACCCCACACCAGAAACTCCTCTGCCTTTGATGCCTTTAGTTTTAAGTTTTCCTGTTCTCCTTGGATGTGCTTTTCTGATGTGCTAGGGTGATGAAGACAAAACAGTCCTATTCTAGTTAAGAACTCAAGGACAGTTTCTCCAAACTTCAGGCCCTAAGCACAAATTATGTGGAAAGGTGGAGGGTGGGTTCATGCAAATTAACCAGAACCTATAAAAGTGTAAGATTTTGTAACCAACCTCCTCCTTTCCTTCCATCTTGGAGCCATCCGGGCAGGGGCCACCACTGTGGCACAGATATTGCTGGGGTGTGGCTTCTGCAGGCCTTTCGTGGGCCTCACAATAAATACCCATTTTGTTCCCCTTAGCTCTGTGTGCAACCTCTGTTCCAGCTCCTCAGGGCATCACCTTCCTCAGGTGTGGCCCTGCAGAGCTCAGCAGGCTCCTGGCACAGCAGGCACAGGTACCCAGGAGTTTGTGAGAGCACAAAGCTCAGAGCTGGGGCTCTGCAAACCCCCCTGGGGCTCACAAGACTCACATCACCTCTAGATTCCTGGGAAACTCGCACACATGATTTCTAAAACTGCTTGTATGAAACGTTTTAAACCCAAAGTATGTGTTTTAAGGGGTTTTAATATGTCATTATCTCTTCTCATTAAAACCCCTTCACAGTGTTTTAATGTCACTCTTAACTTTCCCTGCTTTTTAAATGTTCGGGTTCTTGTTGTTTCTATGCTGCTTTAGCTTCTTAAACTATCTGCTTTTGAAGTGCCATTTTTTCCAAGTAAATCAACCCAAAATTTAAATAATGATTAAACAATAATTCACTGAAGAAGATAGTAGTGGCATTTTGACTCAAATGTGAGTTTATTTTCCATAATAAAATATGTCAATATTTATCCTTATTTAAAGCATAATTTTCTCATATAACTGAACCAATATTAAGGGAACAATCTATCTTAGAAATATATAAGATGCCATTTTTCATTGTCTGGAGACTGCAAAGCTAAGAAATATTGTATCTGCATCTATATGAGCACAGCTCTTGAGACAGCTTTGATGGGGAGACATGAGGTTTTTCCATTAATCATTCTTTTACTGCTACACAGTTTCAGTCATTAACTTGTAGTGCCCAGAAGGCTTGTAGCACAGAGATTTTGACTGCTGCCAGTGCAAAATCACCAGAAGAGGCTGGGCTTTTTGAAAAATCCGTAGCAGTTTGTAGATGTTTTTAAAAGCAGGATCCAGAAGGTAAATAACTCTTAAAGGTTTTGAAGCTTGTGAAACTAGTTATGAATTTTCAGTGTGAATATTGATAAAATTATTACAGTACCTTTTAAAAAGATGCTCACATTCGAAGCCTGGGTGCTTTTCAACAGAAATAAAAGCAGCAGTGGCCTTGAATCAAAATCTTACATCTCTGAAATAATGAAAGATTAAAAATGCAGCTCTCAGTCTCTATCTTTGCTCTGTTCTAAACTTTGGGTTAACTTTGCCTGACAGATTGAAGCCTTACATTTACAGCTTGGCTATCCAGGAAAGGAAAAGGACATAGCAAATGTCATTGTTTCATACTTCTCAGCACATCGGGGCAGACACATAATTTTATACAACTCTCTTTATGAATACTGAGTTAACCTTTTTTCCAACGTAAAAGGAAATCCTTGAATTCAAAAACTGTATTTTTCCTCATATATTTAATCTCATTAAGTTGTTTGTGCGTAACAATCAATGAAGTACTAATTTAAACACCTAGTTATCTATTATCACCTGCATGAGAGAAATTCATCATCTTTTTCATTTGCTGCTTGGCTAACATACAGTAGATAATGGCAGTGCCATTATCTAAGGAGAAATCAGCTCTAAGGAGTAGTGGGCAATATTTAGGTGATATAAGACAAGAATTAAACATGTTGATAGCACTTATATCTTTGAAGGCTTTTTCAGGAAAGGGTGGTGGTCGAAAATTATTCCCATGCATGGGACTGGTCCTCATTCTCCGTGAGGAACAAAATAGCTTACATGGACCACATACATAAGCCTGAATTTCAGTGGCTGTGAACTCTGAAACACAACCTCAATAAAAGCACAAATAGCTCCAGATGTCTTGAAATAAATCTAGATTCTCCTACTCCTGGCTACTATTTCAAATGGGCCAGCTTGTTGGCAGGGCCAAATGTGGATGGTGAATTTGATTTTTAGGTGAATGTTCTCCCTTTTTAACCTCATTATTTTGTCTGGAGACCTTCCTGTTGTTGGCTGTCTAGGGTACAGATTATATTTCAATCTTTGAAGTGGAGACCTCAAATGGCTGCTCCATAGAATATGGAGCAAGAAACCTTTCACAGACAAATATGACAAAATATGACAAAAGGCAGCTTAACTTTTACTACATCAGACATCTGTCTGTTTTGCTAGTGTCCATTGTAGTATTTTTGGGTGCTTAATGAAGACATTTGTTCCAAATATATGTTTTCATTTTGGAATTCTAAATCTTTTTCCAGGCAGAACCAGTGTGTTTCTGTGGAAATGAGTCCCATAACAAACGGACACACTATCTTCCACCAGGTTCCAATTTGTCTTTCCTTCAACAGGTACCCCACTGTCAACCACAGCATTCTGTAACTCTCAGCTTCATCTTTTAATGGGGACAAACCTCCCTATTTGCCACCCAGCTTTCCTGAAGATTCAACGATTAAGGCTTATTGCTTATCTTCCTTGGAGTCTGCACTCCATGCTCAGCAAAAATAATGCTTCCAAAACTGCACAAAGGAGTGCAATTTTTGAAGGTGGATGAATTCAGACTAGTCCTATGCTCCCAGAGCTGAAAGAAAGGTCCATGTTATGTTGCTGAAAAAGCAGCACATAAGGTTCACTTTCATTGTGGCAGAAAGTTTCTCAGCCCTGTTCACAGCTACCCTGGTGCATTTAGGAAGATATACACAAGACACAACCAGACACATGTATGTGAGCATCCCATAGTTCAGCCTGACTGCCAAATGTGGCACATCTGCAGTACCTGGGGGATCTCTGACGACAGCACAAGCTTTACACTCTCCCTTGCAGACTCCAAACTGGATGCACACAGCTCCTAAAGAGCAGATTTGCTGAATAAAGCTTTATAAAGAAAAATCTTTCAACCCCATCTGGCACAGTGTATGCCAAGTGTCACATGCAGGAAGGGAAGCTGTGGAGGCTTTTTGGCACTGCCCTTCAGAGCCAGGCAGAGGGGGCCCTGAGTGACAGCTCTGCTTCTCCCAGCACCTGGTTTCCACACGAGGAGCAGCACAGCAGAGCAGCACACATCAGATGATGCCACTCAAATCAGAGTGGCCCTCACATTTTTGTGGTCTTGCTCTATTACTGACAGTGAGAGGATGTGGGGGATCAGGGGAAGTTGCAGGGATTTCATCCCAAGTCCCAGATGTGGAACGTGGGAAGGTCACATTGAGCACACATGGCCACTGTAGATTTGTGGCCATGCAGGTCTCACTGAAGACAGCAACCTGTCTTCTTCCTTGTTCTGTGGTTCCTTCCATGCAAATCTAAGACTTTCTTTCTTAATTCTTCAGCAATGCTGCACATGAACCCCCCCCTTAATTAGCTAACCTTACTTCTGAAGCTCTAAATTTTGACCTTTTTTTTTTTGCCATCCTGGCAGCAAGCACAGACACTGCCATAATAATCATGGATAAATTATTATTCACAATACATTATTAGCAGCACCTACCATATATAAACAACACAAAATTATTGTTTGAACACACAAAGTTATACCAGACCAAAGAATGGTAGGATTGATCCAGAGTCATGGGAAGAGGAGTGTGACATACCTGGAGAAAGGCAGATTTTCACAAGTGGGAAATGAGATCCAGGATAGACATGCAGTTCTTATTTTGGCAGCACTGTCTGGAAAACCTGACAGCAGTCATCTTCCCTTCAATAGAAAACAAAAAGCAGTGACCTCACTGCTTAGACCTTACCTTCGGGTGGAAGAAGTGTAATCTTGCCCGGGAATATCAGGCAAAAAATTTCCTGGGCAGTCATTTCACTCAAAAAGCTTCCTTCTAAGACAAAAACCAAGTGAGATGCATTTAGGGGACCTAGCCAGTACAAAGATTTAAGTGAGGTGAAGACAGCAAAGGTTTAAGAAAGGTGTTAAAGCACGAACCCTTCTGACCCCTCTTTTTTTTCCCCACGCAGGTGGTGAAGTTTCACTTTGGTTGTTCTGCTGTCATGAGCAGGATGGGGCAGCTCAAATGAAGAGTTGTCAATCTGGCATGGAAATCAAGCATACAGCTAGAAAAGGCATTGTCATTGTGCTGGAGAACTGTCTCAGGGAGGCATTATCTCTGTGAACAAGATGTAGAGAGCCTTAGACAAGGGATCTGGTCTGCCTAAAGGAATACAGGCTTTAAAGAAAATCAATCCTCAGCCCTTTCCATTTTAAAATTACCTGTTAATTTAATATCAGAAGAAATGAGCTGTTCAGGGAAACCTCAGCTCTGAAAGCAGGTAATTTTGGCATTGGGTAGTGAAGATAGTGTTTCTTCTTTCTCGACTTTTCAGCTAAAAACATTATTTTTCAGCATTTGGGTTGAAGATGATAATTCTTTTTTTAATAGAAGAGGGCGGACAAAAGAAAGGTAAAATATCTCAGATCAGGTTAGTGCCCTGTGCAGATTCTGCCACTGGAAATGGGCCTAAAACCTAACACTGTTGGAGACAATCTGAGCTCATAATACAGAGGTGTTGGCACATCCCTTTCATTGGGTAGAGACCTCAGAGAATCCTCAACTGGTTTCACTTGAGCTGAACAATTCTGATATTTATAGTCTCTGTTCCCCTCAACTGCAGGTCACCAGACCCTCTGATAATCAAGGCACCACTGCAGCAAACCCTCCCCGGCTGTGGGCTAGCATTGGGCACACTTCCTGGGTTAGGAGTGGGGAAGCTTCCACAGTATGTGTCTGGGTCTGTGCTGAGGCTCAGCCCTTTGGTTTGTGGGTGCTGTTGAGGTACCAGAGTGCACAGATCTGCTTCCAGTGGGGTGCCATGGCTTTAAATCAGAGTGATGTGTGGTGATCTCCATCATGACACTTTCTCTTCCCAGCAGTGTTTAAAGAGTTATCCACAATAACAGATATAAACAATTACACACAGAACATGGTGATGCTTGATGAGCTGCAGGATAGCTCATATTTGTTGAGCCTGAGGTCTCTGGTTGTCTCTGAGGCCAGGGCAGCAGGGGCCAGCTGTAGTCCCAGTCTGCTATCCAGCAAGACACAAAGATCTTAACTGGGGCAGAAAGGGGAGTCTCCACCTCAAACAGAAAAAACACAGCATTGAGTAGGTATATCTTGCCCTAAAACGAGGCAAGGGTTTCTGATCTCACCTCTTGAACAGGCAGGGGAACAGAGGCTGTGATTGCTCACAGGAACAAGACACCTGCTCGTGTTGGGCTCTAACATCTCTGCCCAGGGCACTGCTGCTGGGTGCTCTCAGGGGAGAGCCAGGGCTCCTTCTCACAGCTCTGCACTGCACCAGCACTCTGCTGGCCCTCTGGCCTCCCACCATTAATCCAAGCAAAAGCTTTGAAAATGTCTTTTGGCACACAGCTTTGCAGACAAGCAAATCTGAGCACATTTGTAAAGTAATTAACTTCCTTACAAATTGCTTAGATTTGCTTCTCTAATCATAAAAAGCCACACAATACAAATAGCACTGGCTTTCTCATTACAGAAATGATCCTGTTGCTATCTACAGTTGTCATTCTGCTAGGTTAGGATATAACAATTAGAGTTTAGGGTCATAATAATCATTCTTCATCCATCCTTCTCCAAAGTAAGTTTCTTGGGACAGATCTCTGGGTGCAGAGGGACTGTTCTAAAACTGAAGCAATGTCAGTCTGTTCAGAGTGAGAGAGATCAGAAATCTCTCTGCTGACTTCATAAACAGTTGATCTTCCTTTATTAATAGCTGTCACAGACCAATAGTTAATCATCAGACTTAATTGTCAGTTACTGCAGAAATCCAGCAAAGGGAATCCCTAGCTTGAAGGAGTCAATAAAAAAATACCCAGGTAAAGCAATGGCTTATCAAAGGAAAAATACAGAGTGTATGGCTTGATTGAACACAAATGAAAACAACTATCTGGTTTAAAGGAAATTATGAAAACTAGAAATTGGATTTTCAACCTTTCTTCTGATTGCCTCTCATAAGGGTTTTTATTATAACACTTCCTTTAAGAGTCTTTTCTTTCTATTGAAGTAAAGACTCTAAGTTTTGCATTTATGTGCCAGTTACCTAGTAAAAAGAAGAATTAATAAAATGTGATCTCCATGTGGTTTCTGGTGGGTCAATTTTTTTGCCATGCTTATTTCAGAGGAGTACAGCTTATCTGCTTTCACTGAGCCTTGAGTTACATTAAGCTAATAAAACCTTTGGTTCCTCTTCATACAGACTTAAAAGAAAGGATCTTGTTTGTGTTCTGCTCCTTGTACCTTTCTTCAGCTTCAAATCCAGTCTCTGTGTGTCAAAAAAATTATCTTTGGTATAAAAAGACAGTGCAACATGTATGATTTAAACTGCATGACCATGGCAGAATAGTGATCTTAAACTGAATTTTACACTCTGAGCTGTTCTCAGCATGGGGTCATTTCCAATTTGCAAGATGTCAGAAATACACTGTTGAAACTGTTGTGTTACTAACCACACACATATTTGCAAAACCTTGCTTCTCCTGACTCTGAGTTTGGGGGAATAATGCCATGGAATCCAGGCTTCCTGAATCCTACAGCTGGAGCCAGGATTCTCTCCTCTCTGCATTTCCATCAAGCTTTATTTAAATTCTATCTAAGAAACCAAGATCTGAAAAGCAATGGGTTCCGGAGAATTTCATGGTGACCAGAGGGATAGATGAGTGTTATTGGACAGATAAATAAAAAAAATGAATAGTCCACATATTAGTTACCCTACACTCTGCAGAGTTGTGAAACTGGGTCTTGGCCAGTACAGGCAGAGTTCAAGAGAATAGCTGAACATTTCACGGAGTGTGAACCAGTTGTAAAAGTAGAAAGAATACTAAACATTATGACTGGATATAGGATACCCATAAATTTATAGATTAAATCAATAAAAACCTTTAAAAATCAAGTATAACATTGTCACCAGTTATAGCAGACCAGATGTTCAGGCAAACAGGCATAAAAACAGCATCACAAAGATTTCAGAATGCTAGCAAAGGCGCATTGTATCAAAGTTGTTACGTGTAAAAATACATGTACTTACTAAAAACAGTAAGTGAAAGGTGAGCCACCATGTATATAAATACAAATACTTGAGCAAACACCTCCTGTATTTACTGATACAGTTCTAGAGCAAATGTTTCAGGTCTATATTCAGCCTTGAGTCTAATCTCTATCCCACCTCAAAGGCAGAGTGAGATATAAATGGTAGGTAGGAAATGGTTTTGGTTTATGTACAGTGTCACTTTATTTCATGTGACTTAGTTCTGATCTGGTAATGAATGGTACCAAAGGTTCTGAAGAAAAATAGGTGGCCAAACCTCCTTTCACACCTCGGGAGATGTTCAGATAGCAGTGTTAACTGAATTTCATCTGAACTTTGAAAAAAATCATGGATAATAAAGAGAATAGAATTGTTATCCCTTATAATTATTCCTGCCAGATTTACTATTTGTGCACGCACATACTTGACTATGATAAGAGTCCTTTTGAAATGTACTGATTGTAGCCTCTGAGAACTAAATCTCAGTGCCCGGCACCATAATTAACTCAAGATTTATTCATTTATCAAGACTCCTGAAACAAGCTTGTCTAATTGCCTTTCTTTATTAATACATTCAAGAATGTTTAACATTTTACTGCCACTTAAACAAGAGTTCTAATAAGATACTGTATCAATTAATGGTCCTGTTAAAAGTCAACTGGTATTTTTACAATAGCAGCAGAACTCCTTGTTACACATTAAACACCATGAAGCAATCATAAGGTCTGTGGGTTTGTTTGGAAAGGTGCATTGCAATGATACACTGCCAAGATTTTAACAAGCGTCTCCCACAAGACATTCCTTCCTTAAGAGGATAGTAAAAGGCTCTTAGTTTTGGACTTGCCCAGAAAAGGAGAATGAAGGGACAGGAATTCCACTAGTGTGTTTGTCCTTTAAAAGCAATATGCTTTTCCAAAGCCCTCAGGATGCAAAAGCGCTACACTGCACTGCCTTTGTTTGGTTCTTGAAATGTGTTGGCCTTACAGTCTGCATTTAGTTTTTTGTTTGGGGTTTTTTTGCGGGGGAAGATCATCAGCTTGAGCCAATCTGAGACTAGTATACATCCCTACCCCTCTGCTCTGTGCTCAGGGAATTCCTCACTTCTGGGAGTGTGATGCAGTCCACATCTGGGTGAAGGCTGGTGCTGAAAAGCCTTCATCAGAAGTGGCAACTCCTTCCTTGCTGGACAGAGCAGGATTTGAGAGCTGTCTTGCACTAAAGAAGTCCTGTTTAAGAACTACAAATGATGGCCCAAAGGCACAAACGGCTGCCCAGAATGGCTTTTTAGCAAGGAATATTGCTATTTTGAAATCAAATTTTTCTAGAGGTGGACTGGTCTTCATCCAACTTTTATTAGGATGCTTTCTTTCAAAGACTAAGGCCTGGTGATGATATGGGTATAATTAAGTAGTTGACTACAGTGTCAGTTAAAACAATAGCCTGTGATGTGAGCAACACACCACAAATGCTCTGCATTGTTTTACAGTGGCAATCTTCAGGACATCTTCAAAGAAACCAAATTGAATGATGCATGATGATTTAGCAATCAAACTCAGTTATTTCAATATTGGCCAATAAAATCATGCTTTTACTTACTGAAAGAATTGCTATAAACTTTATATGTTAGATGCATTACACCAATTGAAGTATTTTTATTTCCTTTGTGAATCATAGAATCATAAATTTCCATAAGCCACTGAATAGGGAAGAGCTGAATACAATAAACTGGGAAAATACTTGCTCACACAAGCATAGTGGGTAGAGTACTCGAAAACCACCAGACACCAGGAGCTACCCTTTTGGTGGCCACAAGTCTCTGCAGATTTATTTACTGAAAAAGAAATCTATAACCCTGCAAGATCCAGATCCTTTCTTTCTCTTTCTGGTTTCCAGGCAGCCTCATTTCACAGGGCAATAGCAAAGACAAGATAGCAGATAGCAAAATAGGTAAGTCCTAAAAGGTTCTTTATGAATTTTTCCTCCTGGTATTGTGCAACACAGGGCACACCCCATCCTTCAGGCAGAAGGTTCATATACTGTGCTTCAGCTGGGCCAAGAAGAAAGTAGCATTCACAGTCAAGTATCCACCAGGGAAAATAATCACTGGAAGTGTGCAGTGAGTCACTCTAACCTTACACTTACCTCTTCCTACCTGCAGTACTGAATAAGAGGACCTAGGGTGGCTCCAAGAGCAAAATTTTCTGTGAAAATGACTTGATGGAGAGGCAGATTGATCCAGTAGAGATGTTTAGGGTTCACAGTCTGATCCTGAAGAGTTCTTTAGGGTTAATTCACCTATAGTGTAGTTGGGTTTTGTCTCTCTGTTTCCCTCCTGTGTCCCTCTAGTGATAATGCCAGCCCAAGAAGAGAAATGGTCTTCTTCTGAGGAGGGTTTGATGTGGCCTTCTTGGGCAGCCTACAGGAATCTGACATGACTCAGCTCCTCAGAGGAGGTGTCCATCCTAAAGGACCAGAGCAGAGCAGGAAGGAGACAGTTAAACCAGTGCTGGACCCAAAGCAGAGCAGTCACACTCAGGCTCATGCACTCTCCCTGATAAATTAATCTGCTCCAGTGGATATTATGCTAAACAGAACCAGATCATGTACTGAACTGGGCCATGCAAATACTCAAGAGAAACAGAATACTTTTGTTTGGTTTGTGGTCCAAGAACATAAAACCAAAGAGTTTCAATCTTCACACCAATGATCCTATGGAACCCACAAGTGCTCCTTGCCACAGTGGCAGGTTTTGTATTCAGGGAGCCACTTGCAGTGGGATTCTGTTACCCTTTCAAAACAAATACTGCATAATTGTTGGAAACAAACTGCTTGGCTAGGAGGGGATGACTTGTGATATTTTAAAAGCCATTAAAGAATACTTAGCAATCCCATTATCATCTAATTATGACATGGTAACCAGTGGAAGAGTTTGACTGCCTAAAATACTGTCTGCTTCTTCTATCTTAGCTGTTCTAAGAAATTACTTTACCCCTCACTATTAAATGTACTGTTCACATCCCTCATACTCATCCATAACAGTCAATTCCTCAGTGCCATAAATGAGGCAACAGCAGTTCCCTGGGGTATTTTCTGAGGAATGAACCAAAGTGCTCAATGCAATATCATCATGCTCTCCTAATTGGCTCTATTACTGGTTTTGGAAACCTGTGCAATGCTTTCTATTGGCTCTTTATTTGTTTGTTTTCAGACTATTAAGACCAAAGAAATAATGTTAGCAGCCAATAGCACTGAACAAGGCTTTGGATTATTTGGGTTTAGTTCCATCAAGGTCATACCTGGGTCTCTGGAACCAAGGTTTAATCCCTCAAATCTCCATTGATAAGTAAGGGATAATCATTTCTCTGTCTGTCTGGTCTGCTTGGATTAACACCCTGCAGGATGTTAATTCCAAATTCTTCCCTGGCAAAGGCATCTTTTGCATGAAGCCTGAAGGTACAATTATAATACACATAATTATTAACACAAGTGCCTTCTTTGTCCCCCAGAAAAAGCCCTTTAATTTTAAGTCATCACTACAGTTTCACCGTATTCAAACATTTTTTATTGAAAACTAAAACAATTGAAAAGTAAACTTCATGACAACTAGTTTTGGCAGGAGCATTTATATGCAACCATCAGTGCATAGGGGAATGAGTGCAAGGAGGGTTTGAAAATTGTATCTGCTACTTTTTGTGTCCTTTGGCTGCAGTACCTTTAGAATTGAGGTTATAACATCTCCCTTCCCCATTTAGACCACAGACATTTCAGTGTTCTCCTCTGACATCTCCCTGCCTGCTAGTGGAGGCTTCAGAGCTAAGGTAAGCACACAGGTTGTCAACACAGTGAAAAGGAAAAGAGTGATGTAAGAAACCAACACTGAGTGACAAGCTGTTGAGTCAGCCAGCAGCAGAAAGAAGAGGTGTACATTCTGTCTACATGGCATTATCAACCAACTTCAAAGTTATTACAACTTTGAATCCTGTAAAAAATTAGAGGGTATTTTAAGTGTTTGGGACTTAGGGTAGGGATTTATCAGTTTTCAGCTTGTTAATACTCAAATTTTCCTTGCAAACTCAGAATTTTTAATATAGATATTAATGTAGATATAAATACAATTTCATTTTGTCACAGAAATTTGAAATTTCTAAAAAAACATTTTTACATTTTGAGATTTTAATATTAAAAAATGCTGAATCAAAAGATGTTTTCCACTTCTCATTGAATCCCTAAGCATTCCTACTGCATGTGGCTCAGCTGTAGACTCAAATCCACAAGACATTAGCAAGCACAGTATTTTGGTTTCAATGAACTGCACCCTTGCCCCTTAACAAAAGAAGACAGAGCTATTTGATGTCTCTCAGGCAGGAGCATTTAGCTTGATCCCAAGGAAGGCAGTAGGTTTTACTTGTCCTTTCCAAACTCCCTGTGATATGAAATTGCTTCCTCTGATGATACCACAAACTGAATGTCCCCAGATAGGGGCAAACCTCAGAATTACAGGGAGCATCTCCAACCCTGCCCACTTGTTCTTTACATAGCCATTTCTGAACCAGCAGTATCGGAGCAGCTGGTTCAGAATATCAAGATCAGGACAAATTGTACTCGTTTTATGGCTGCCCAGCTCAAACCAGAATTTTGTGGTCAGGACAGCACCTGCTTTTGGTTGACAGAGACCTTAATCCTATGTATGATGATGGCTCCTCCTCTGGGTGTCAGATGGAAGAAGAGGAAGAGCTGATGCCAATGGCACAGTTACTGTCTCATAGGGGTTGGGATGGTCCTGAATCCAAAGCAAGTGAAAACATCCCAGAGTCTTCCTATTATCAGTGTTCTGGGTGTCAGCCATTCCACCCATTCCAAGAGTATTCTGCTAACTGAGAAGCAGGTCACACCAAGGCCAGGGCATGACTTAATAGCTGTATGAATACATCACTATTAAAAGAAAGCCTGTGATGAGCAAACTTTTGGAGTCACTGGAGCCTGTTGGAAGCATCATCAAGTCAGTAAACACTTTGGAATTAGTTCAATGTCATAAAAAATGGTTAAATGTCACTAAGTTCCCAATGTTATTGCTTTGTAAGATTCGTCAGAGAATCATAGAATGGTTTGGGTTGGAAGGGACTGTAAAGATTATCTGGTTTCAAACTCGCTGTCACAGACACCTTGCACACCAGGTTGCTCAGAGCTCCATCCAACCTGTCCTTGAACACTTCCAGGGATCAAACATCCACTTCATCCAACCAAATTTATACCTCAAAAGTGTTTAGCAACACAAATAAGTGGACTGATGACTGTTAATGGATCCACCACAGCAAACAAGGTGTGAGTCAGAGAACTATGAGGAGCCCAAAGGCATCCAGGGGGCCTGGATGTCCACAGGGGCCTGGCAGATCTGATGCTGGACCTTCAGCAGACCATGATCTGCAATACCCAGGGATGTGTGAAATGGTGCTGACTCCAACTGAGAGACAACTGAGTGCTGATAGACTTTCTTGTGTGATGCATTCTACATAATGAGAAAGCCTATCTTCCTAGACAGACTTATAATCAAAACAGCCACACAAGGGTTAAGGGGAAAGAAATTTTCATCCTGATTTTATATAAATAGGCAGAAAGAGACAGTGATTTACTTAGAGTCACTGAGGAAGTCTATGGTTCATAAACCGGTCTCATTCTGGTGCATCAATTAAAGACCTCACTCCCACAGCCCCCATCTGTGTGCACAGACACACCATAGTAGGATGCACTGTCTGGAAAAGGAGTGCAGCATTCCCCAAATATTCCCCAAATGCTGTATTAGGACTACAGATTCACAAGGGTGTGCACAAGACAGAGAGCCCCATCTGGGTCCTCCAAATTTTGCCAGAGAGAAGCAATGTTGGCAAAGTAACTCAGATGAAGGAAACAAAAATATTGCTTTAAGTCCTCCTGGATTCCCTCCAGAATCTGTGTTAAGCACTGCTGGCTAAACATGAGAATTTTATTCTTCTCCTCCCTATTATTCTCAAAAAGTGATGCTCCCATGCTGCTTTTAGGACACTGCACATAACTGTGTGCTGTGCCAGGAGTCAGAACGTTCTGACTGCCTGTAACACGGCCTCCCATCGGACAGCATCATTTCTGTGTGGTTAACATGGACACAGAAATGCTCTGCTTCCAGAGCCAAAGAGACACAACCAGATCATTAATTATTTCCATACCTTCAAAAACTTCAGAGAGAAGTAAATAGCCATGGAAGCTCATGCCAGGACTTGGACCTCACACAGCAGAAAGCTCTAGGTTTCCTGGGAGCCCATCCCATCAGGTCTCTCAAGCTCCTTTCATGGACATGGCAACTAGTGCCCTGCAGACATGATGGACATTGATGGATCATGTGTCCTCAGTGAGTGATTGTAAGGCCTTCTCTTCTCCCATACTCTTATGATTTAAGTTCTTCCCCCTCAAATTTTACATTTCCTCTCCTACTAGATATATTTTTTCAACTTCACTTACATGGGTAAGGATTTGTCCCAAAGCAGCCTCTCCTCCCCCAGTTTCCTCTTCCCCCTCCTTCCTCACTGTGAATAAGACCTCGCTGTCTAAAGCAGCAGTTGCTGAAGAGCCTCAAGAGTACCCATTTCTCGTCCTCTCCCTGTTTTGATGCACTGATTACCCTCTTGTTGGATCAATAGCCCATCTGCTTTTAGAAGTTTTCTAGCATTCTGATGCTAAATTAAAACAGAGAGAATCAATCCTCAGTTAATTTACCCAACCAGACAATTTATATCTCTCTTTTGATCTGCTATCATGTGAATTTATATAATACTGACATACTGTGAGGACTTCCCAGACAAAGTAAGCACTTTTATAATGCTAAATCATCTTCTTTATTAGTAACTCTCAAATGTAACAAACCAGGAGATTTATTGTATAATGTTGCACAGTCCTTGGTTGAACTTGTCAAAACTCACAGCTATTATAATGAAGCAGTTCGCTAATTAACAGTGGATTTTTCTTGGTTTTTAAATGGACTTTGGGGATACATTTTAGACTTAGATTAAGATTAGTGCAAAAAAAAAAGAGTTCTTGTTAATTATTTCAAATTGAGTGTTATGCTAATAGTAAACAATTAGTTATTTCCTGACTGAAAATTAATGTTCTATAAATAATTACAAAACCAAGCTGTTGTGTGAGTCCCAAAAGGAGATTCCAGACTTAGAAAAGATTCATTACTCTTTCTTGTGGGTTAACTACCATGGCCTCACACTTTGAAAAAATTAGGCATGAGCCTTGGTGGTTTCCTAGGGTTCTTCTACCTTGGCTGAAAAAAAAAAAAAAAAGATAAATAGATAAATAGAGACAGAGAGATAAAGAGAGAAAGAGGGAGAGAAAGAGGGAGATAACCTGCAGAAGGATTTTTTTGACAGCAAAGGTGTATGGTGTTACAGTTTGCCAATTTTCAGATCACTTCTCAAATCAAAGATCAATTAAAAATATTAGCATCCATCTCACCAGAGGTTTCTGCCTTGTGAAAAATATATATACTTTATACTTGCATTTGCATAGGGAAAACTGGGAACAGAAAACTGGGAAGAGAAAAAGTTGAGTTACATCTATCAATCCCAGTTTAGTTTAGTTGATAAGGTAGGAGACTTACATACAACCTCTTTCAGACCACCTAATTCTCTCACTGAACTTCTAGGAGTTAATATGTTCCTTTCTATGATTGCAAATGTTTGATTATTCATTTTGATTGATATTAGCTTTTTCTCAGAACTCTAAGTTCTTCAGTGTCTTTCCATGTCTTATAGATGCCCTCTCCAGTCTGTGGAAACAAACTGACTTTTGGTCAGCAGTGGAAGGGGAAGAGCTGCCAGGAGGGTGGCAGCCCTGGGGAACAAGTAAATCAGGACTTGATAGCACTGCTGGAGGTTTCCCTCCATCCTGCTGCACTGAGCTGTACCTGCCTCTCACAGAGATACTAATGCTTCTTCAGGAACAAGGGCATCTCTCCCCAAACTGCAGTTTTGCTTTTTCTACCTCTGTACTTTGAATAACTTCCTACTTGGCCTCTATCTGAAGCCTGCTCAACCGTGTGCTGTGTCCTACACAGCACAGCAGAGCCACAGAAATCAATAAAATTTGCAATAGAAAGCAACTGTTGCTCTACTTTCCTTCTCATTCCTGAGCATTGGCTTGGAGTCTGTCAAAGCCTGTGATAACCCCTCTTTCCACTGGGCTGCTGCCTTATTCTAGCATGAGGGGGAAAAAAATCAAAGACTTCTTACTAAAGATGTGACATTTTCGCCTTGTCATGTCCTCTGTCTGTGCAGCCTCCATGCCTTGCTCAGACAGGGCACTGTTCTCATCTCCTACTTTTGTGTTAGCCAGCTAAAAAATCTCCCCCCAACTCCTACAAACCAGCACTTTGAAGTGTCCAGAGACCTTGGCTAAAGAGCTGATGAGTCTTAATGTGCAAGAAGTATCCAAACCATCACAACATCATGAGAGAGAACATAACAGCATTAGCTTAGAGTTTGTGTGCTCTCCTGATGTACCTCCCAAACTTATGTCAGTCCTGAGGTCTTCCTCTAAACCTGAGTCTGATCTGTAAGTAAAATAAGATTTCAATTTGCTGTCAGAGCTTTAATTAAAATACTTATAGATCAACTTTACTGTGTCAAATTATCTATGCCACTATCACTATAGGAAGATGAATGTTAGCTGTGAAAACAGGCAAATACACTCCCCTAGACTAATGAGTAATTTCATAGCCATTGATTTTTAACTTTGAAAATTCCCTCACATGCTTCTGGGAATTGGAACTTGTTACAGATGACCTCACAGCAGCTTTGGCAATTTTTTTAAACCTTTTGTGAATGTAGAAAAAGAGCAATTTTGCCCATTCATGCTTTTTTGTGGCAGGCATTACATGTAAACTCTTCCATCCCGGGTTCTGAAACCCAGACTAATTGTTGAATTACTATATTTAACATATAAGCTTTAATTCTATGAGATACTGATAAACAGCCACTGTCTCCTTCTGTAAGAGTAAGGACTTAATTCTGCAGTTATCAGCTTTCTTTTCAGTAATTAGGAAAAGTCAGATTGTGTACCAGGATAAATTTAGTCATCAGATGAATCTGTTTATGCCAATGAGTTACATTGAGAGAGCACAAAATGAAAATAACTATTACTGAATTGAAAGCAGGTATGTGATTTAGTATATAACAGGCTATTTGAAATGATTGCATAACTAAATGGGCAATTTTACTATTAAAATTAATCATTTAATCCACACAATTATTGTGAAGCTTTTGGTAAATTCTGAGTGTTTAAAATCAGTCAATGCAGCAGGTGAGCACCTCAGAGTCCCTAAGACATCATCTTCAGATCACTTCCCTAGAGCAGCTGCTTGAATCACGGCTGTCACTTCTCTGCTCTTTGCTCAGCCCAAGGATGTCAACACTCTCAGCACTCCTTGAGTGTGGAGGCCCCAGCAGGAGGGAAGAGTAGGCTGTGCACAGGGTATCTGGACAGACACCCAACTTACTTGTGGTTTATGGGAGTCTGAGGGGACTGTAAAATGCCACTCAAGAAATGGTGGCAGAGCACCAGATTTAACTGAGACCCTGTACCACTCTTTGCCCAGCAGCTGAGCTCTGCGTTTCTGTAAGGACATGTCACACATGTTCCATCCCAGAAGCTACCCCTGGGATCACTCAGGGTGGAAAGGTACAAGGAATGAAGAAAGCAAGAATCACCAGAGAGACAAAAGAACCTTTTCTAACCAGAAGAAAATGTGCTTGGGATGTCCATTGCTTTAGATTTTGCACCACACATCAGCACCATAATAATGGGACCACTTGAAATCACTGGCAATCAGGATGCACCTCCTGGAAGTCCCTGGGATGGTCCATGCTGCATCTCAAGCAGAACAGAAAGAGACTTGATAGTGTCAGCATGTTTGCAATGGCAGTGGGGGCAGGGGATGAGAGACACCAACCAGAGCAGATGACACACAAACAAGGCTCAGGACAGTGGTCAGGGTGAGGGCCACAGCTTCTTAGGGCAGCTGGACCTTGGGACAAAGCCTGCATTGCAGCTGCCCAATGTTCCAGCCACTCATACCACAAGACTTTGTGCCACAACAATTGTGCCCTGACCACATCTATTCAAGGATCTGCCTCGGGAAATCTGGGCATTTTTGCAGCTGCATTAATCTATGATCTGAGTTAAACCCATTAAAACAGAAAGACTATACCAGCATAGCTGGGATGAAGAGTCTGTCCCAGCTGGCTACAGGAAGGTGGGAAGGCAGCCTGGTGGTTATGCAGCTGTCAAGCAATAATCCAGCATTATCTGGGTCCCACATTCAATTAAAGAAACCATGCATATGCACAAGACATGCAGTTGCATTAATCTCATCCATTGGCTTTATTAATGTACTTGATATTAGTGGCAACTTTTTCCTTCTCCCATGGTGCTGTCAAAGACATCCTGTCCATCACTGCAAATGTGAGGACTTAATTCCAGCTACTGCATGCATGGCCTCAGGGTACCAAAGAGCAGAACAGTGTGGTTTGATTAACCGAGTTCCTGTCTCCATCAGCAGCTGAGTCCCCTTGAACAAACACAGTCCAGCTGCTTCTTGTGCCATTATGCATTTAGATTTGCCTTTATTATACAATAAATGAGAAATCAAGAGTAAACAAGAAGGTGAGGGGTTTATTGAGCTCCTTTACTGTGACTACTGCTTCTACTGGCATTTCCTTTGACTTTTGACCTTTCTTGATGCAAAGGCTCTGGTCTCCTTGCAGCTAAGCTGCGGCTTTCTCTGAAGTACATGGGCTGTAATGTGATACCTGTGGATATGGTAGCAAGGGTAATTAAGATGTTTGTTGACTTTGGTTCTGCCCCACCAGTGTGTAACTATGTCTGTAGGATGCCAGTGTTTGCTTGCTGTTGAAGTGACAAACATTGGTGCATAAAATCACCAAAGTTCCTGGTCTTCAGTGTTCCATGCTTCTTCATTACTAATTGAATAAAATTCAAGTCAGTATGTTTGGCAAAGAACACATGAAGGTTCCATTTACAATGCAGGAAATAAACATTTATAAATTGGTTATACAGTGAGGACAGTACTTGGCTTTCTCTTTAATGGTAAATGCCTAAGGCATCATGGAATTATTCAGTCTTGCAAGAGTGAGGCCAGATGATATACACTTGGCCAAATATCAGATTCTCCTAGAAAATACTGCAGTGCACCCTAAACTCTGCCAATGTTAGTAATCGGTTCTCCACTGACTACAAGGGAGCTGGCCATGCTTGATGACTGACTTTTCACTTACAGTTAAGTGAGATGAATTCTATTTTTTATATCCTGAGCAATTTTCAGTACCATGGTTTCTTTTCATTGTTGAGTAAGTTATTTCATACCTTCACACATCTATCTAGTGATCTTTCATGAAGCAGATGACTTAAGCGATTTCTGGCTCTCTATCTGGTGGTCCAAACATCCTCAGCTTCTCCCTTTTTTAGTTCTGTGGATACACAACATAACTGATGTTGTTGATCTCTTCTGCACATTTTCTTGTTCTCCTCACTCTCTCACTTTCTACATCATGCTAGTTTTGATGGCTGTCAGGCTTCTTTCCTAGAGGGCATTAATAGACAAAATCACTAGGAAGTTGTCATAGATGTGGACAGTCAGGAATGGGGCAGAATGGATGTTCCATGCACCTTCCTTACATCTGATTTCAAGATCTGAACTGAATCATCAACATAATCCTTCCAGTCTGATACAACTAGCATTTAGTGGCACTCGTGAATTTCTACCCACTTTGAAGAGGATGCTGTATAATGATGGGTATCAGACATAATAGAAGCAGTGAACTTTTATAACTCTGACAACATGATCCAAGACATTAAGGTCCTTTCTTTGAGGCACAGAAGTAGAAGAAATGATTGTCATTTTCCTAATTGTACCTGGAAGCAAGCCTTACTGCAGGGAAGTTAGACTGAAATCTTCCCCAGTATTGGACGTAGAAACTCCAAAGGCACTGGAAACTGACAGCACATGAGAACTACTGAAAGCTGCTAAAACTAGACCACTGAAAGTGAATAGTTTAGGAAATAGATGAGTTAGCAGATTATTTGTAGTGTAACTGATAACAAGGTCAGATCAACATTATTGCAGCACTGGACTTGACTTTGCAAAAAGGGTTGATACTTGTAGGTCAAGTCAAAATTCTGCTTCCCAAATGAAAAGTTCACTAAGACCTAAATAAATCCAATTAAAAATGAATAGTGAAGTGCAAATATGGGCTGCAAAGGTCAGCAAATGGCCCAGACAAAATTTACTTGGCAGAAAATGTGTCATTAATCACAATAAAATAGAAAGGGGTCCATTACCAGAAGAATGTGGCTGTGCAGAGAACACACACAGCTTGAAGCCATCAGATTCATGCTTTCTGCATATTCTGTCAGACAGCACTCCAGTTAGTTCCTTGTAGTTGTTTACTTCTGAGCTAACCACCTAGATTTCCTTTATCACCAGTGGAGAGAAACAGGCTCTTCTGGGGCCTAATTTATCTCACAGTAAAGTTGACGTCTAAATACATCACAGAAATAATGATCTGAAAAGTACTGTTTCTCTCCATCCACTATGAAAAAGCTTTGGGTGACTGGCTGGTATGCACGTGCTTCTACATCATGGACATCTAAGCCAAAGTAAGATTAATCCAGTTTTGTCATAAGCCAGGGACATGTCTACCCCTGAAATGCAGAAATTATGGAATGAAAAGTTCCATAACTACCACTGCACTTGAGCACTGCAGAGCTTCTGAACTTGGGTGACCGTGTAGGCATTGCAGTAATGTCACAGGGACCTGTTTATTTCACACACAGCCCAATTAACATAGCTCTTGGAGTTCATCTTTAAAGAAAAAGCCCATACTTTTGGGCTGGCAGCCTCAATCTACTAATTAATTACTTCATTTTTACACACACTGAGAGTCTTCTTAGATCCATGTTTTCTTCATCTTTTTGCAGGACTCTTTTTCATGTAATGAAGTAGCTACACTTCTGTAGAGCAATTCCCATAGCCTTGGTAATCTGCTGAAGCCTTCCAGTCAAGCAGCTGTTAACCAAACAAATTAATTAATGCAACCTCCAGCACCTCATGGGTACATGAGCCTGCTCCTGTCAGAGGTGTAGTGAAAGCCTGTGTGGACCAGGAGGCTTTCACTGAGTAATGTTTTCTGTGAGAAAGACTGGCAGAAAATGAAGTAAAAATGCCAGATCCAATCCAGAGAAAACTGTGGAACTAAGTATGCAAAGAGGGAGCAAATGCTGATGCAGAAAGAAGTTGTCAGAGGAAACACTGTATATGACAGACACTACTCAAGCCATTGATTTTAGGAATCTATTTTAGGAAATCTAACTTCTCCAATGGAAACTTAACCATTGCCTGTACAGATGTGTCTAGGCTCCATCCAGGTGTGCCTGCAGCTGGCAGCTGTGCAGAGGTTTCAAAGACAGGTGTCTGAAATGCTTTGAGCATCCTCAGTATCTATTAGTGACCCCACCAACAAGGACCTCATCTCCCCTTGGTATAAGCAGACTACAACGAAGAGAAACATCACACATCCCTGGTTTTTCCTTTCAAGTGAAATGAGCAGTAAGGCCCTGAACTTTGGGTCCATCCAACAGCCAAAGACATGCTCCTACACCACTAAAAGCAGCAACACTCTGGCAAAAGGGACAATCCCCTGCAAAAAAGATCTTGCTAGGAAAAGGAAAGGAAATGTAGGAGAAAGAATAAAATCAGAAGAAGAGAATAATTGTTCTTTTTCTTAACTAAGTTGGAGGATGTGGCTTAAGTTTTGACCATTCTAATTTTAAATAATGCAACTGAAACAAAGTCACCCCACAGGACCATGCTTAAAAATACATATTTATCCCTTTGTCTTTTTCTCATCAGTCTTTGAGATTTGAGTAATTCAACCCACCCAGAAATGAATATGTCAGCAGACACCTTCCACAACCACTGTATGATGAGCCCAGAGATGAGTCAGTCACTCAATAGTATGGCAGGGGTATTTCCTCCACAGTAGGCTGCAGGCATGGACAAACAATTTACCTGTCCAAAAGAACCCGAATACCAAGGCATCTCCTCCAGTCTGAAGGATTCTTTAATCTTTTGATGAGGGACTATTACATAACTCTCAAGCAGATTTGGTTTACCTAAACCCAAGTATCTGATGCCAGTTGAGATGCCTTTGTGTAGCTGAAGTAGACAGATGTGGTCAGTCTTCTAGATGTGATACATAAAGTACATGAAATCTGTGCCCTTCTCCAGCAGCTGAAGGTTAGGGTGGGTAAGGCAGGGCATCTGAAATGTCATCAGACCATATATTTAGGCTAATGATTGATGTGGAATACAGGTAACTCAAAACCTGACCTAAGCAAGATTCTTTTCCACCAGCAAAGTTGACTTTCGTCATCCTTCAGGAATCCTCTTTTATTTGGAAACATGCCTATGAAGATTTCCTGAAATTTCTATTCTGCCCTTTCTTAGGCCATTCCCACCCATTTTGTGCCATGATTATTCTCTGTAAGCTGACGAGTCATGAGTGGAAAGGTACCGGTACCTCTCTTGGTTTGATTTTTAGTGAGCTAAAGCACACCCTGGAGAAGGCCATCCCTCCCTCCCTCCCTCACTCTCTCTCTCTCTCTCTCTCTCTCTCTCTCTCTCTTTCTCTCTACTATAATGGCTCTGCTGGTAAAATCTTTTAGTTTGGCTTCTGAATTAAATAAATAAAACTTTGCAGATGAGTATAAATGTTGGAGTTTCCTAGTCAAAATTGAGAGTGTTATGTGCTTGAGACATTGTCTCCTTTTTTGGTCCAGAACTAAGCCCAGGGTATTTGTAAGGTACATGTATCAAGAAAAAATATCATGTGAGATTGAATTTCTGCTTTTCTTCACAGGGACTCCAATGAGTACCTCCACCTATTAGGACTCAACAGTTGCCAGCTGGTTAATGAGACTGAGTGAATGTTGCACAATCTGTATTGATGGGCATGATTAATTGTGGAGGGTCAGCTCAAGCATGTCCTGCAAATGTGTAAAGGTGGCACTAATGCAAATTGGTCAGCTGGGAATAAACATCATTAATTCCATACGACATGTCAGATAAACAGTCTATGGAGAGGTATGCATTTACAAATCATTGAGAGACCAACTTGTGTAGGGTTTATCCTGAGATAGCAATAAAGGTAATCAATTTGGATTTAAAGATGTTTGCAGAGATATGATGGACCAATTGAGATGAATGCTTAAGCCATGTACCTGCTAGCCTGCATTGTAAGACAGTGGGTCAGCAGTAACTGGCATTGTAAAAGAGCAAGGTTTGTGCTCTACACTCGACCATCAGTGAAATTTCTGCTCCACAGAAAACAACAAGGTTTCAGAAAAATAATATTGTCAGGTGGGATTAATAGTTAACTGCCCCCCCCCACACCAAGTAATTAACAGGGGAAATTCCCTTATCCACCTATTCCCAGAGGTGATTGTACATGGAGGTACTGGGCCATTGCAATTTCTAGGAAAGCTGATTTATCTGTAGCGGTCCAGTTCACCCCTTCTTCTACCCTGAGCCTCCAGTTCAGATATAAGACAGGTTGCTTCCTTGGCAAGTATCTGTGAGAACAATTGGACGTGTCACTGGACTCCCAGATCAATTGGTACCCACCATATTTTCAAGTTAAAAAAAAAAAAAACCTCAACATTTTCATGCAAAACTTATGTTTTTCCTAATGCGAACTTTAGTTCTGCAAAACTAGTAGGAAAATTCCCAACCATCTGTAAATATAAAACCAAATTGGGGAAAAGGCAGCCTTAGGCTTGCTCCCTCTGACTTATGTCTTTTTCCTCTGCACCCATAAAATCTCTGGGAAACAGGCATTGAGTCATGGCTAAATTATTAAGCACATATCAATTAATAAAAAATTATGGTTTCCCATGAGTAATAAGAGCTCTACAGCAGTGTGCTTATAATAATGTAATTACTGGTGGGGTCTCTGTTTAAATTGAGATCAACCATTGGCAATTTTCGCTCAGCTACACTTCTTTCATTAATATATTTTTCTTCGCATACAATGTGAGCCTGCTTTTTAGAGTCCTAACAAATATTTAAAACACAAATCTTCTATAAGTTGAAGACTAGATAGCAATCACCTGATAACTAAGCATAATCTGCAACTAAAAACTCACATACAATTGAGCAAGACCTTCATACAATCAAAGCTCAGATGCCATGAGCTGATGTGACTTTATGTGCATTTTGCAAAGGAGCTGCTCACTGCCTTTTGTGACACCTCAACCGGAGAACTCTAAGGCATCATTGTAAGCTCCAGACCTTCTTCACATTCCTTGGCCCTTTCCTTTCCAGCACAGCTCTGTATTAAATCTCCATAGGTCTGAATGTGGCTTCTTGTAGCCTGAATATACTGAGAAGGTAGCAATTCTTAGCACAAGCAGTTCTAATTTTGATTTTTTTATTAACTGATTGTTTTCAAACCAGATTACATTAAGCATAAGAAACCAGTCTCTGTAGCAAAAGACCATTGGCTCAGCTGCTTGAAATGGAGACACTTCCACTGTGTCATGAACAGAGAAGTCACTGGGTGTGCAGTCCTAAAATCCTGAGGACATGTTCCTATCCAGGAACATGCCTAGCACCTTCCTTTGGCACCAACATAGCAACATAAAGGAAACTAGCAAATATTTCACTGGGGAGGGAAGCAATTTATCAAGCTGACTCTATATAGTCTGGAAATTACTTGTTCTTTCTCTATCCTGAGAACCGATGATTAAGAAAAGACAAATGGTTTTCACTCGCCGTAGGAAAATATTGCAGTGCTAGATAAGACAGCAAACACAGATATTCAGCTGGGTCTCCTCATCCCCCTCATCATATCAAAAATGAAAGGAGTTCCATTCTGAAACCTCATATTCCTGCCTAGGTTTTTAGTCAAGAGTATACATAAGAAACTATGTTTACCCAATTTTGATTTGGAAAATACTACATTTACTTTCTTTATTTTCCAGGGGGCTTTTCTCATTTTCTTTATTTTTTTTAATTTAACTCCACTAGAGGGGCTGAGAATTGATTTCTTAAAGCTTTCAAGGAGAAAAGAAGGAGGAAGTCTTACTTGTCATGTCAAAGGCTGTTTTGTTTCCTGCACAAAGAGGAAGTCTGAAATATTCTGAATTCCAATAAATAGATAAAATTAAAATGTCACTTCAGCTGACTTGAGGCACAAAAAAATGAGATTCGTCTTCCCTAGCTCTGCCTGTGGTAGAAGTTTTCATCTAAGCAGAGTGTCCAGACTCTCTTTATGGGCAGTTTAGGGAGTGCCACACTTTTAACTAATGTGGGTGACCACTTTAGGAAGTACCCTAGATTCCCTGAACTCTGCTGACAAGTCTCCCCTGATTGTAAATGCAGCCCAGGTGGCTAGCTCAGATATTGATTACTGCACTGTAGACAATCACTTTAAGCAGATAAATCCTTCCCTGGAAGCCCACACTCTCCCCCAAGGCCCTGTGCTTCTGGGAAAGGGGGGTGGTTAAGAAATGACCCAACAAACTTTCGCCATTTCGTAGGACTTCAAATATTTGCGTTTTGTTGAGCATATGATATTGAGAGTCAACTGAGAAATGGTTATTTGTGACTTTGCCAAAATGCTCTGCAAAAGTGCTGACCATGTTTTGGATCTGAATGTTTAGG
The DNA here is from genome assembly GCF_052056855.1 of Sturnus vulgaris. Lineage (NCBI taxonomy): Eukaryota > Metazoa > Chordata > Aves > Passeriformes > Sturnidae > Sturnus > Sturnus vulgaris. The sequence goes on from NC_142243.1 coordinate 147,155,473, forward strand.
GAAGATGGGAAGTGGGCAGAGAGGGGAGGTGGGGTTTGGGAATGGGGTGCATAGTGGTTAAAGAATCATACAATCAGAGTATCTTGAACTGGAAGGGACCCAAAAGGTTCAAAGCCCAGCTCCTGGAGCTTCAGGGCTGGATTATGGTTGAAAAACGAGAATAGAAAACATTTAGCAGGAGATGGCAGCTGAAAAGGAGAAATAGACTTTGAAACAGGATGATAAGTAAACCCATGGGAATGGGCTGTCTAGTGAAGAATAGGAGAACTTGCTGTCTACTGAGAAACTGGGATCCATGACTCCTTCTTGAGGCTCCTCTCACTGGCAAAATGAATGAATGAATGAATGAATAAATAAATAAATAAAAGTTCAGGGTTATTCTTGCTTCAATCCTAACTGAAGAGCTATGTAGTACTCCTGGAGAAGTAACTACTGGAGATCCAGAGCACCCAGCTGCACCTCCCAGTGTATATGATGTATCAATGTCTGTTAATTCCCATTTTCACTCACCAGGAATCTGTGAAACTCATGTATGTCCTCACTGATCCTCCCTTCTCTTCCAATGCTACTCCTGGGATCTATTTTCTTGGATCTGGTTGATTCAAAACTAGAAACTAAAGTTGTGTTGCAAATTAACGATGGCAAAAACCAGCAGCAATCACTGTGGCTGTTCGCCTTCCAAAATTAAGGAGAGTTTGCCATCTAGAGGGGAAGCAAGACAGAATTCTGATCTGTGGTGGGAGCAGCTTTCGATTTGAGTACAGGCAGTTCAGCGTTACAAACTGGGCAGCAGGACAACGACAGGCTCATACCACATAAGGAAGAGAGTGAGTTGTTTCTGACTCTGGGACAAATAGTCATTTTCTTATATAAATTGCGCAAGCTGAAACAGACAGTTTAATTAAGCTCAGCAGATCGATAGCATTCACATTCAGCAGATGAAAAACCTTGCCAGAGACTCTATTTTTTGAGCTAGTTTTCTCCACTAGGCATGTAGACACAGCTGGGTTGATAACCAGCAGTGAGTAAAAGAATTTTTTCCAGTGCAACTGGATGTTGGCCGCAAATTTCTGCTGAACCCCAGAGCTTCATCCCATGAGAGTGGAAATCTTCAATTTTTATACCCAGATTACACGAAAATTACTTCTCTCCAGTTCAAAGATTTCCCCTGTATATTTTCTCCATGATAGATGTCAAAATGTGTTCTCATGGTTTCTTTTTTAATCCTGGGAAAACCATGAGAGTTTTCACCTTTTCCTTTATTTTCTTTTCCCATTTGATGTTTCTTGACTACATGAAAATAAGATGCTCTGTTCTTGCAAGACCTGAGCTGTGCTTCCATTCATAGAGTGACTCTGCATTTCACTTCACTTGAAAGAATTCCTGTTTCCTCAGGGAGGAAGGACGAGTTGTCCCTCAAGGCTCCCTTCCCCCAGCCATTCCTGCAATCCTCTGGAGCACAGACAGAGCTAGGAGCAGCTCCATAAAACACACCATGAAACATCACGGAGCCCTGCTGAATGGGGCTCATGGGGCTGTGACATTGGAGGGTGGTTCAGTCAGCCTGCAAAGCACTGACAGACACCGAGCTGATGAATAAATATCTCTTTTGTAAACTACCTGAAAATTATTAGGAACGAAGGCAAAGGCAAACACAAAGCAGAGATCTCCAAGTATTTCATGATTTTGAAGGCTTGTTGGAGTCCAAGTCAGGCACTTGGTCACTGATGTGCTGGAGAGGCAGGTGTGCACACCAGCAGAAAACCAGGTCTGCCTGCAGGTTTCATATGCTTTCCTACTTATTCTACTTTTCTTCTGGTGATTTTGTCAACTTGTCCTTGCTTTCCCAATGACCTGGCACTTAGTTCTCAATATGCTCATGGGCTTCTGCAGGCATTGCTGTCATGACCTGTGCAGTGCTAATGAAACCATCTGTTGGGCCAGCCTGTCACTTTACATGCCATTCCAGGCTCTGATTCCATGAGATCACACAGGCAAAGCAGTCACAGCCCTCACAGCAGTGCCCTCATGTGATTTTAGGAGGTGGCTAAGCTACAGAAAAAGTCCTTTTTCTGGATGAGACGCTAAGCTGCTGTTGTGTTTGTGACCTTTGAAGTTCACAGACTGCTTTCTCTAACAAAAAAAGCTTAAGTTAAAGGTCCTGTTTCTGGGTGGAGAAATGTAAATTTTGCCTCTGTTTGCCCTTCACTTTTAAATAGTGCAGTAAACTGACTTCTGAAGTACATTCAAGGCCTCCTCTAGTTTATAAAAAGTGTCCAGGGACAACTAAATGAGATAATAAAATAGATATTTAGATCTTTTCAACCCACTCCTTTTGGGCTGAGGTGCATGAGTGAATTCATGCAGTTAATCAAGCTACTGATTGTCAGCTAAGCCACAGTAATGGTTGGTGCCTGACCATGCATGTGTCCTTAGCATAATGCAGCTGCAAAGTAAATTTTGCCAGCTTAGCTCCTAATGAAAATGAAATCCACTGTAGAGGCAGTTTAAACTAACATACTTCTCAGTGGGTCAGGCTTAAGGCATGCACATGGTTAGTTAGCAGGTTTCATATGATGGGAATTATCAGTAATTCAATTATTCCTTATCATGTGCTGAGACCTGGGAAATTTTCCATTTGGAATAGTGATGCAATAGTGATGCAATGATTGAACTAGCTGAAACGGCTCTGCATGAAGGGCTCACACAACTTGAGTTGTATCTTTGTATAACCTTAACTAGAGATGTGGAAAATTCATTGGAAGACTTTTAAATTGAGATTGATTTTGTCTCTCTAAAAATACAAAGACATTCAAACAGAAATTTTGAACGTGGTGTAGAAAGTTTGGGATGAGATTCTTTCACCTGTGTGACACAGAATCAATCTAGATAGCCAAAGTGAACTAAGTGAATTCTTCCTGATATCAAAACCTATGAAACTATGAATCCTTGTGGTTCAGTAAGGTATAATTCACTGCCTACACCAACACTCTCTTCCCATCCCCCTGGCACCTTTCTCACTGAGGCTACACATCTGTAGTAAAGCTGTGTGCCATGGGTCTAGGACAAATGAATGAGAAAAACTAACTGCTTAACAGAACAAAGCTAAAACACATGAGCTTCCACTCTCTGATGCACTGGTATGTGGAGTATTAAAGGCATTTGAACCACAATCCCTGTTCAAATCAGCTCATGCATCCATTCTGGACAAGAGAGCAGCATTTCAATTTCTTGCTGCTCCAGTGATTTGCTTGAAAGCAACATGCTGAAACTCCCTAAACCCAAATTCAGGTGATATTATGTCTATCCCATCCAACCTGGCTTTGAAGAATTCCCCATGTTCAGTCCAAGGTTTGTGCACTGGAATTGTTTATGTAAGAGGCAGCTATTATTTGTCATAGAAAAGAGCATTTTTAAAAATTTGCACTAGAAGATTGAAAGAAACTGTATTCCTCTGTCTTGAATTTAAAGCATTTTTTAAATTGCTATTAGCATTAAACTTTACTGTGACTATGAATTGAACTCAACTTCTGAGCCTCAGCTGGTATTTTGCAATTTTACCCTTCAGCCCAGTTTGTTTTTTTTTTAATTGAAACTTCTAGAATATGCACTTTCTGTTCAGTTTTTGCAACTTCCTGCATGAATGAAATATCCCCTTACCCTGACCAGAAAACCCTTCCACATCTCTTTCAGAAATTTGCTTCAGCAAATGTAACATCCTCACCAGAAGGAAACACAAGCTATAAAACATGCTGCAGCCTTCCTTTCTGTCTGGCTTGCTTCAGACTTCATTCATAAAAAAAAAGAGAGAGAGAGAATGAGAAAAAGTGACAGTTGATTCAGAAAGTTGTACAATGTAAACACTCGTCCACAGATGAAGCATTGAGGGTTGGTGTTGCATATCTTTGGGGACAACATATGCCTGTCTTTCACACTTGTCAAATCCTAACGGCCATTGTTATCAGCCCACAAAAGCTTCCAAATTCCTACCTGTCACTGAAATTCTTAGAAAATGAGAAACCATAACAGACTGAGAAAAAAATAATTCTGATCCTTCCTATTCTGCCACTGCCTGGATCCTTAGCCTTTTCTCTAACACAATCCTTACTCAGCAGAGCCATATTATTGATACTCTCAAGATTTCCCAGTCTTTTCAAAGGATGCAGACACCTGCATTACTTTTTTATTTATAAACAAATTTAGAACATTCCTTATGTGACAGAATTATTAATTCTTCTAATTATTATTGTATCCACTATTGTTTTATTATTATTGTTTCCATTTTGCAAACAGAGAAACAAGAGAAGGTTAGCTTTCCTTTTCAGCCTTGATCTGAGCCAGGGTTTATGTTAAAATTTGTCAAACACACAGGCAGAACAAGGATGAAAATTTTCCACCCTTCTGGGATAGCCGAAATGTCACTTTCTCTTGAATTTTAAGTCTTTATGAGACCTTGCCCACAGCACACTCCAGACAGAAGCAATACCCTTCCCACCTTGCTAGGTTTCAGGGGGATGGAGGTGCAGTCACCATAGCTTGTCCTCTTCTCTGGACCTCTCTTTCCATCCCAGCTCAACCTCCATACTCCTGTGATCGGAGATCAAAAAAATCCTTCCTAGTCCCTGCCCCAGTTTCTCTCTATCAAGCAGTGAGATTTACATTGGTCTGTGGAAGCAAGTGAGCATCCAGCCCATGGGTGCTGCTGGCGACTGCAGCAGCTTTGTCCCGCTGCTGCCCAGCTCCATCCATCCCAGCTCGGAATAGAAAGGCATCCCTGGCACAGGGACACAGCAGAGCTGCAGCCACCCCCGGAGCTGGTGCAAAGGTTTCCCACAGCCCTGGAGCTGCCTTTGAATGGGCTGCGTGTCAGCAGGCGGCAGGAATGCGGGGAATGTTCGACTGCAGGGCACTCCACTTCGGGGGATTAAGGCACATGATCGCAGACAAGAGCGATAGCCATAGCTGCCCTGGAGGCCAAACCCCCGGAGAAAACTTTCTGCTCCCCCAAGAAGGGTCTGAAAGCGCCTGCTGCCCTGGCCTCAGGAGGAAGCAGGAGCTGTGTGTTTGATGCTTAGAGCTTCCTACTTTTCTTTGAGAAAAACAAGAGCATGACCAGTATCTGATAGATTATCTTTCCTGGGGCAGAAGATGGGTTTTGGAGATGGGTAGGGATGGGGAGGTATTTCTTCAATGAATTCCGTTTCCCACTGCGTGTAAAGGTTACTTCCCTCCAGGTTACTTCCCCCCATCACCTCGCTGGATCCTGTCACACACTTCCCACTCTCAATGAAAAGCAGAAACTGCCTTTCTGAATGAAACCACTTCTTTCTTTGCTGTATTTGGGCAGCCAGGATCCCCTCCCTGCTGCATGCCCTGCTGCAGCTCAGTTCAGCCCTGAAATTCCTGCATCTCTGTGGCCACTATTGTGGCAGAAGACCTTGGAGCTCTTTCTGCATTTTGCTACTAAAAATAGGCTTTGTGCAGTTCACTGCACTGGAAAACAGGTTCACTTGGCAATGCCATGCTGTGTGTAGTTTACAAATCATGCAGGGAAAGAATACAATCATGTCTCTTTTTCTTGATAAAACCCACAGGCCCTCAAGTGTGCCTGAGGTCACATATCTGAAGCACACCCTGAGAGGTCTCCTTCTTACCTCCAGGAGCTCAAGGAACCCCAGAGCCAACTGCAAGAACTCCCTTCCTCACACACCACCTGACATCACTGTCACAGGCTTCCCTGTGGAAGGGAAGAATCCTTCTCTCACCTGATACAGCTCCACAGTCACTAAGGATGATGGAGTTTCATAGTACATTGGGCCAGCAATAAGTAATGGCACAGGTTTAAGTAGTTCTTACATTACCTGCAAAATATTTGGAGGTGGAGGGCTGATGGAGTGTTTGTTTTTCCCTCTTACTTGATGAGATAGATTTAAAGAGCATTTACAAAAAACCCCCACACTGTTCCAAATGCTCCCAATTGCCATTTGAGAGCTACACCTGCACTGCCAGTGGGATAAGCAAAGGATAGAAATGAGGAGGTCTCCCTGACACTGCTGTATCTGACTCAGGGAGAGAAGGCACCACGACATACTAAAGGCCTGATTATGCTCATTGCCACACATCCAAGAGCTGCAAAGGAATCCTTCTCTGTTTATCCTCGTGCAAATAAAAGCAAGTCTCCAAACAGTTTGTGCAGATTTTCAGTTACAAACATTTGCTTGTGGGATAAATAAATGATTATCATTAAAGCTATACACTAAAGAGAGTAGGTTTCACATTCTTTCTTTCTCCCCAAGAGCTCAGTGTCCACAGCAGAATACCATCTGGAGTAAGAACATGGAAGTTTGACATAGTTTGCCTTATCTTTGCTGTGCAGGACTAGAAAGCTTCATGTCTGTAAGCTAACACCCAGATCTTATACTTTCTTGAGAATATACAACCGTGAAATTTGCCAGATAAACTACTGCTTTTGCAGGTGATAATTTGTGCACAAAGTATGATAATGCACATTCAGATCTTCAGTTCCATTCACAGATTATTAAAATATTGTGAAATGTAGGAATGGCTGTTCTGGATCAAACAGAAGTTGAACACTGCTGTCTTGAATCTTAGCCCTTGTCACATTAAGGAGGAGACAGAGGGGTACATTAGGTTTAAGGAACAGAGAAGAGCAGAATGTGCAGAATGATCCTTTTCTAATCAATTAGCTAATAATAGCATTCCTAGGATTATCATATGTAATTATTGTCAATATAGGCCTACAAGCCTTTTAAAAATACTTTCTTTATGCTTTTGCCATCTATATCCCTTGGCAGTGGTTTGCCCTGGTCGGTTCTGAACCCTGTGAAACTATTTTCTTTGCTTTACTTGAAATTTAAGACCGTTATTTGACAGAGTAAGGCAGAAAAAGAAGAAGCAACAAAGAGAGGAGATACTGGCACTGATTGAACCAAAGTGCCCAAGACAGAGAGGAGGTACAAAACTGGGCAGGGTTATAGCCAAGGGGCTGGCAGAGCAGACCTCCATTTGGAGCCCTTTAACTTAGGGAATTAATGGCTCAGCACTGTGGAGCTGGAGGCAGAGAGGAGCTTTTGGCTGCAATAGGTATCTTAACCTGGAGCTTAATGCTCCCTTTATACCACCATAAACCAGCACTGCAACCAGAAGAAGTAGGCCTGTTGCTGCTCCATACAATTTATTTCTGCAATTTATTCACCATGCCTTGAGGCCAGTGTCTGTGTCTTTACAATAAATCAGATCAGTCACAAGTATTTTTGGTTGCCATTTCCTAGGTAGTTTTAAACCAGGTCACTTCCAAGACCCTGTTACCTACAGAACTGAGAAAAGCCTACTCTAGGTGATGGCTACAGGAAGGGCAGGGAAAGGCAGAGGTGCTTCTTTCCGTGGCAATGGTGACTGCTGCTGGCTTACAGAAAGCCTGGAGACACTGACTTCACTGCTGGGCACCTTCTGCTTGGTAGTGTGCCCTTTGACCCCAGAACAGCTCTCGGGCCACCTCACTGAGGCAAAGAGGCCGGGTCTGTCAGCAGTGTCCTGACAGACACACGGACACACACTCCCAGCCTGACGGACACACACCCTGAGCAGAGCCACTTGCTGCACACTCACACTTGCTTTCTGTTGACAGAGCATTTTCTCAGATCTTCACAACAATATTTTAGCAGTTAACATACATATTAGGAAATAACTGCTCTTTATTGGCACTGAATAAACCTCCTTGCCTGGCTGAGACTCGGGTATATAACGTCATTTACAAAGCTGTCCCAAGAGAGCAGAGACAGATTACAAAAATATGCCTTGTATTCAGTTGCTTTAAGTGAGTAAGATGACAGCACAAGGATTATGCATTGAATTTACATGCTGAATGGTCACACTCAGAAACCTGACAAATTGCCTTGGAAAATTAAATAGTATTACCTTAGAGCAGAGACAGTGCCAAGTGGTCTCCCCAGAAAAAACAGAAGAGTAGAAGGGAAATTGCAAACAGCAAGATAACCTTATCTGCTTCAAATGAGTAGCACAGTTTTAAGAATGGTGGTTTGCAGGTATACAAGGCACAGTCTCACTGCAGCAAGTGAGCCAGCTCCCATCTTTGAGATATTCGGAGGAAACAGGCAAATAAATTCCTATTTAAATTGTATCCACCAATCTGGATTTGCCTTAATAAGCACGGAGATCTGGTTACACAATTGTTCCTGCCCATTAAAAAACAAGCCTCATGTGATAGCTGGCATTTTTGATTCAGCCCATGCACATTTAAAACAATGCCCCACGTGTTGCTTCATGCAGCTGAAATACTCTCTGACACACTCACTGCACGACCCATGCTGGGCCTGCAGTAATTCAATCTGCACCCTCTCTTAGTATGAAATACACGATGTGATGTTATCAGCCTGGAATAACACCAATGACATCGTGTATCTAATCTCCACACATTTCTCATCAGAAAACAAAACCTAAGAATGTGCCCATCCCCAACAGGAAAACAAGCAAGGAATGAATGGAGACAGAGTATTCAGAGCCACCATTCTGATGATTGTTTCCAAGAAAAATCACTGCAAGTTAAAAGCAAAGGTTTACCACTGAGTCAGATTCTTGACTTTGCTAAGTTTTAGTCACGGGCCTTTGTTATTTTTCACAAAAAGACCAACTCTGATCTCATTCACAGTGGTTTATACTCATGTAACTTCCTGGCTTGGTTTGAATTACTCCAGTCGCGATGGAAATGAGAACAGGGTCAGGATCAGGGAAAAGGCTGATAGTTCAAACAAAGGGCTACTAAAATGATAGAAAATTATGTCAAGGATGTCCCCTGCTTTTGTTAGTGTAGGTTAACAGAAGGTCTAAAAGGTTTCCCCATCTTGCCCAGCCAGCACTGGAAGATCCCAGTGCCTCCACGGCTCAGCTCAGATGTCTCGCTTCTGTTGTGCACAGAAAACCAAATAAATGAAAGTGAAGGTCTTTATTCAAGACCTCAAGAGCTGACATGACTGACAGTGGTTACAGAAAGGTGCCAACTCACGATTCAAGGGAATTTCCTCGGCAGGTCTGATGAGGAGCGCAGAGGGAGGCTGGTGCTGCCTGGGACAACAGCTCCCTCTAATGATAGCTGATGTCAGTCCCAGGGAAGGACACATCCTTGCTTCAGTGTCAGAAACCTGCCAGGAAGATCCAAAGGAAAGCTCTCCTCCCGGTAATCTGGCTCCCAGATGGAGCTGGCATCTCCATTTACTGGTCAGTCTTTACTGACAAGCAGCAGTAAACAGTGTTTTTACAGGAGGAACAGATTAGGGTTGATCTGCTGTGGCACACACATGCACTGTCTTTATTTACTGTGGCCCTGGCAGCTCCGGCTGCCTTTTTTCATTTGTTGTAGGAAGCAAACCCCGTTACCAACACAGAGCAAACTAACCACATGGAGGTACCTGTATAGCTATACAAGGCTGCCTGTGTAATGGAACGAACGTCAAGTGCTCCTGTGGTTGCACAGGATGGCCACAGGTCAAACAGGGTCATTTCTGACCAGGCTGTGCTGGTGTTTGACCCAGCTGCCTAACACCATTCCAGCTTTTTATTTCTCCCATTGATCTCTGCCTGTTTGGGGCAACACTTGACCTCATATCTGGAGAAATCAGCAAGAGTTTTCCTGGTGGTGTCAGGGAGAGTGGGATGACAATAGCTCTTGATTGACATAGGTGTAAAGAAAGCCCCACAGAATTCTATCGCATGCACAGAAATTTCAGTGATTCCTAATCTTTGCCTCTCTTGTACCTTTGGGTTGATTACAAGACTCTTTTTTCTAGAAGAGTTTTGAATTTTTCCCTCTGGAGCTATCAACTTTCCCAATAGCACTAGTTACTTTTATCTATGTTAGTAAGGGCTGCATGGGGGGCAGCAATCACTTAGAAGATCTGGAATCAGCCTATGCACCTCTGGAGTTCTGTTAAGATTACTAAGTGAAGAAACTTCTCCCCTTAAATTGTGTCTTCAGTCAGTCAGGAGAGTCATTTAAGAGCAGCCCATAGCAGCAGCACTCTTTAGTGTGGTGCTGAAAGTAACCTGAGCTTAATTTGGACTACACAGAGTGCTTCAGGGTGTGTGAGGTCCTTCACACCAGACCAAAGCGGAACACAAATGCTGCAGCTCTGATCTGGCTGAACACCACATCCACTCCCACCCTTTGGGTGCTGGCAATCCACACTCGTGCAGTGGAGACCATCCCCTCCTCCCAGCTAGACTTCTCCTGCAAACTGTCCAAAACAACACAGTCATCTACATGCTCTGTTTCCTGAGAAACTGCTGTGTGATTTAAAGATTTAAGAAATCAAAAGTTGTTTAAAAATAGTCACGTGAAGCCCCCATGGCTGCTACCCTGGGCCAAATCTAATAGATTTGGTCGAGGGAAGGGCATGGAGCTATGTCCTGGAGGTTTAGGTTGGAATTTAGGAAAAGATTCTTCACCCAGAGAGTGGTTGGGCAGCAGAACAAGTTCACTGGGGAAGTGATCACAGCATCAAACCTGACAGAGTTCAAGAAACATTTGAATAACTCTATCAGGCACATTGTAATAACAGGCACATTGATGTAATTTTATAAAGGGCCAGGAGTGCGACTTTGATCATCCTTTTATGATTCTAGCAGCATTTTTGAGAAAACAGGCATTTAATTAAAATTATTAATTTGCCTAGGGAGATACTAATTGAGGAGAGGGGAATGTTTGCTTGTAACAAATGTAGAAACTTTTGATTGCTATTTAAGGACACCTTTCAAATTTGCCATGTGTGAAAGGTTATTTTCTATCTTTGCAAAACTACACGTAAAAATAGAATATATAGATAATCTTTCTAATACACTTATTGGTCTGAAATTGTATATCTAAAGGAAGTCATTGGCCTGATTTTCTAAAATGTAGTGCTAGGAAACCACAGTGCATGATATCCTGTCCATGCTTAAACAGGATGTCCATATATTCCAGCTAGTTGCTGAAATCAGGATTTAAGTGTTGTAGCAGCAAATACCAGTTTGATTCACCAGGTTTCCAACTTCATATCTCCTCCTGGGGCTTGCCTCTGGAAACTGGGATGTGGGCATCAGCCTTATATATAGTGTTGCCTATTTCTACAAACCATTAAGGAGGGAAAAGGTTTTTTTAATAAATTGTGCAAAAAAACCTTGAAAATGCAAGGTTAGGCTATGTGATCAGAGTCTTTTCTGCTTTTAAAATCGATGGATCTCAGCAATGTGATCCCATCACTTGTGTAGTACACCTAATTGATTGCACGTTTGACTTGCACACCATTCAGGAAATTAGATACAGCTGCCATGAGCACCACTGCAAAGAAGACTCCTGCAGGGAAAGCAGTAGAGTCAACATCTTCTGGCTGTCCCTAACAAATGGCACAACTCTCAGCAGGCACTTCCACAGAGGCAAGAGGAAAGTGAGAACAAACAATGAGCAGAGAATGTAAATACCAGGCAGTCAAAGTGTAAAAGGGAACTGCTTTCCACAAGCCATGTTTTGACTGGAGTCCTGGGAGGAAAGGCAGCGTGTACCTTGAAGCAATCACATTATCACAAAGTGAAACCAAGAAAACAATCCACAACTATTGCAGCTATTTTGAATCATTCATCTCAGCAATTCACCTTTCCTCTTTACAGGAAAATGTTTGTGTGGAGGTGACAGCCATTTGAGGCTTCTCTGTGCCATTGCTCATAGGATTTTCTGTATTCCATCAAACATATATTGAACAGTTTTTTTCATCCCAGAAAAATAAATGTAAAACTTCAGTGCACTTTGCATTCATCAGTATCACCGTTGCCAGGTTGAGAGCACTGAGCTCTGCACAGTGCACAAGAGTGTCCCTCCCTCTCAAGTGAAGAAAACACCAAGTGAGTCTCTTAATGCACATGTGACCAACTGAACCAAAATAGCAAAGTCCTGAACACAGCCTAGCATCAATATTCACTTTTCAGTTCAGGAGCAGGAGAAAGTATGTCATTATCTGCATATTTCAGAAACAATAGTTTGAGTTTTCTGCTTTATGTTGGGTGGATCTCTCTGGAAATGCCACCTTTCCAAACTGTCCTGTGGTCCAGCTCTAAGTTTAATCCACCTAAGAGATGGCCTGGGACCCAGTCAGAAATAGTTCATGTACATCAGCATCTTTATAGTGCTTTTCTCTATGAGCAGACCCATACATTGTGCCACTTGTGGTGTACCCAGAGCCATGAGCCACTGCCTAGAAGGGGAAGCCACATCACCAGGGGCACAGCATCAGAGCATCCCAATCGAGGGGAGGAGAGCAGGTCAGCACAGCACTGGGGATGCCAAACACTCACAAATGGGTGAGCCATGGGATTTGGAAATTCAAGGTGTCAGGTTAGACATATACAAAATAAAGGATATTAAAGAAGCAGGGAAGATTATCCTCCTTCTGGGCTCAGAAATCAGAGGGGTCAGCACTGTTGGCTGCCTGTCTTCACTGAAGTAAAACTGCTGCCCTCAGTAGGGGGTGGAGCTGGGTCCTCTGCAGTGATGAAACTCCTCACATTTATGAATGCTTTTAACAGCCTAGACCATCAATGCCAAATCACTTGTCCAGCTTTACTGCAGACAAAATAAAATAGCTGTAGCAAGATAAGCGTATCCTGAAGGCTGGGATTTTCCAGCAGAGAGGTCCAAATCTCTGTTGGTGGCTATAGTCTGTGTTAAGCTCAACTCCATAGACGGGTGCCAAATGACCACAGCAGAAATTTTGGCAGTGGAACAGCAGTTGCAATAAACGATTCTGTGAAGCCTTTCATGCACTTCACCTAAAGTGCTACAGCTTCCCCTGCCCTTCCAAACCCCTCCAGAAGTGTGGGATTCTGCTTATCAGCACAATGAGCCAGCAAAAGCCCATCAGGAAAGTCCACCACCACTCTCAGTGGTGTGAAAGCAGCAGCCACCTCGCCTGTAGCTAGGACAAATCCCAACTGACTTTCCAGAAGTCTCCCATTGCTTCAGCTCCCAAGCCACCAGCCCCAGGGGAAAGAACCACGGCATTTGGACGAGGCTCTGAGGGAGGAAGGTTGGCACAATAACTGCAGCCACAACTGAGCACAATAGAACTATGGGTGGCTTTTTTTCTTCCAGTTCCAAACTCAAGGGTTGCTAGACAGCCATCTCATTCTTTTCCTCCTGGGAAATCAGTGTTTTCAGAGAGACAACAGTCCTGGTGATTCACCACCAGGCTCAGGCTCACCAAGGGACCTTAGAGAAGCTGTAGCACTTATGGTGGTATTTGGCTGTGCTGGGCTGACATGTTGAAGAAACAGTCACATTGCTTTGTCCACTCATTGCTGCATTGGTCTCCCCTTGATCTGGCATCATTCAGATGTTTCCCATGCCAATATGTTGACTAAGCCAAATTGTTTCTTATATTAAAACCTTCTGGATCTGCACTTTGTAAGTCTTCAGATTCCAACAGATGTTTGGCTTGGGAGTCCTGAACTGTCCTGTCCCAAAGCCAAAAAAGATGTGCAGGTCTAAACAGAATTTTCCCTCAGACTATTTGAAATGGCCAGTTGCTGCTGAATGTGTGGAAAAGAGGGGAAGGGAGTAGGAATCAGGCTTGTCACTATTTCACCATTTGCTGCTCACTGTACTAGGTCCAACCTAAACTGAGTCATGCTGAAGAGTACAAAAATAATGTGAAGCTGTGCCCTTGGGTGGGTGAAGCTTGATGCCCCTTCACCAGTTTCTCCCTGGTGTTTTACACCTAATAACTCCTATCAACATCCCAAGCACACTCAACAGCTGAGTATTTCTGAGAACCCCTGAGTGCCTGGTGACCCCTTTGCGTGCCTGGTGACATCTTCAGCTGTCTACCTGCTCTCAGCCAGCACCCTGTGGAGGCTGAGCCTCCACACAAGAACTCCCAGTGTGATTTTATTGTATTTTCTTTAATTAATCTCTGCAGGAAGCCAAAGGCCATTCCTGTCCCTGGAAGCAGTTCATTAGCTGGCAACCCAAACTTCACAGAAAGAAGCAACATGACAGTGGTAATGAAAACAAGACAAAAACAAAAAACTGTGAACATTTTTATTGCCACTGGAGCCATCACCATCCACAGAGTATATTCAGAGCTGTCAGCAATGCCTCTCCTCATTTGGGACCCAGTCAAAACAAAGCTCCAAGTCAAATTTCTTGCCTGACCATTACATCAAATTTTAGTTTCATTCTCAGTCACGGCCTGACACTGATTACATTATGAAATTCATTAGGGAAGAGAAAATTGCAGTTATTTCCTTGATGGAGCTGAGTGGTGCTATTCCAGAATAACAAGGAGCAACCAGGGAAAACATGCCCATTAGAGGCTGGTGTAATCCCACCAGGATCACAGCCAAGCAGTCACAGGACAAAAGCAGTGATGGGAGAGATGCACTGACAGAGCACAGGGTAGCTTTTTACAAAGGAAGATGTTTTTCAAGGCCTAATCTTTTGGATCATATTGAGAAGCAAATGTACATAAATGTTCAAGGAAATGAAAAGGGAGAGACTAACTATATTCCAAAGGTTTTCCTGCTGTGGCTATGTGTTATAATAAAAGAACCTGGTGGCATATTTTATGGTCATTAGTGGTTTAATTAGGAAACGTCATTTCACATCGCCCAGTTCCCATCTCACTGCCATTAAATGGTTCATTTCCTATCGTTCTCACAGCAAAGGTAATGATATAAACGAACACAGGCTGCTCAGAAAGTGTTAGAAGGAAGAAAGCACCAAGATCTTTTGCCACAAACAATCTCACACTTTAGCAGACACATAAATGAAAAATAAATCAAGCAATCTCAAGGGAAGCATTGTTTCACTTCCACAGAGTGGTTGTGATTGAGCACAGGTAGTTTTCCCAAGGCATTTGCAGTTTTTGTGGGACTAATTTGAACAATTTCCCACAGAATGGAGCCACAGCACTGGAAAGTTTGAAGCCAAGAGCTGAGGACCCCAAACCGGCAGCACAAAGGGGCTCGGAGCCTGCACTGGTCCTGACTGCCTTGGATAAGAGCAGAGTGTAATTCTCACAAACCACAACTGACAAGGTGCACTGGGAGATTGGAGGGAACTTGTTTCTTCTGTTAGTAACCACAGGAGTTTCTTGTGGTCGGTAGTTCTGAGAACGGGAAGCTGGACAAGCTGTAGGTGCGGGAGATTCTTGCTGCCTCTGGGGTTACCCACCCAGCCAGAGCTCAACTGATTAGGAGGGTATCAGAGTTACATAATGACATTTCTGGGATGTTTTACAGTAAATATGTGGGGGCCTCTTCGAAGCGAGGGATGGGGGTTGTGGATAGAAAAACCGCAAGAAATTGAATTTAAATGGGAGAACAATTTAACAATTTTTTTTATATATAACATGCAAAAAACCCATATAACTGTAAAATTAAATACAGCAAGTCTATTTAAAAGCTATTGAATCTATTAGTGTGTTTAGACTCAGAGTCCTGCTTTTAAAATGCCTAGAAATTTGCTTGTGATCCACAGTGATCCATCTCTCTTAACATCACACATCTGAAACATTGACATCTATCTCTTGAGTTAAGCTCTGAGAGCTCCAGAAAGAGAAATTGAAAGCCCATTAAAAGAAATAGGCATTTTTAGGATGATTTTAGAATGACGTTTTAGGTGTTTTCTTCAGAATGCATCAAACTTTTCTCTGCTCTGCAGTGACTACTGAGAATGCATAGTTACTAGCCCACAGGTAGATAGATGTATAGTAGATGCTTGTTTTACCCACAGAAATTACATCTCAAATGTCCTAAAATATGTTTACTAACCCTGCATAATAATGACAGCCTTCAGCACTATTGTAATGGGAACTAGTTCAGCTTCCTACAGAAAGTCTTTTCCAGGTTTTTGTCATTATAGGAGCCATCACCCACCTCCAAATTACTCGTGAAATTAATGCCTTGTGCAGGATGCATTCATCAAACGCCAACAAATTCAGGTTTTATGAGGCCAACATGTGTTGGAAGGAATTGCTGTCCCTCACAACAGCTCTGGTGGTTTTGCAGACACAGTGGTTTTCTAGAAGCAACTTACCACAAAAATGACCATGAGAGATCACTCTACCCGAAAGCAGATCAGAAGAAATTCAGGCTCCATGCTCATTCCTGCCTCCCGACAGCAAGTAGGACAATGGTTTCAGCAATGTACATTTGACTGCTTAATAAAGAATTATTTCAAAAATACACTTTTTTCCAAGTGAGAACCAGTTCCATAAAGCAGGACAATAATTCCTCCAGTATGTTTTTCCCTCTTAGGTTATTTAGCCATAAGGAAATCCAAGTCTGCTTCTATATATCTCCTACAGCATTAAAATTGTACATGGATTTTAGATGGGAATATTCATTAAACACTATCAACTCACAGCAGCATGGGGAAAAAGCTTCCTTCATCATCTCATTGGATGTGGGAAAAATAACAGAAAAGCTGCTATTGTTTGCATGTTTCTTGTGATAATACTTTGAGAGACAAAACATTTCTCCTCCCAGCTCTAAAGCTATTGAAGGGATTTTCCTGACACTCTACAATGATTTATTGTAGGTCAGAGGGCAATTGGAAGAGAAAAAGATCAATCACACAGGAAGAGATAAGTTTTCCCCTTGATCTTTTGTTCCTTTTTTTTTTTTTAAGAGTGAGCAGCTTGTAGGATTTTTGAACTGTTCCAGGGTTCTAATTTCTTCAGTGATCATACAGTCTCCAGTTTGCTGATGGTTAAGCCATTTTTTATCACAAGAGCTAAGTTCATGGTTTTGACCTCACAAAAGCAAAAATCTGTAGTTATGCTGTAACAAATAGTCAGGTAAGATATTGTGAATAAGATACTTTTAGTGACTGGAAAAACTTCTCTGTGAGTGAAGAGAAAAATATAAACCAGTCTGCAGTACTCTGAAATACAACCCAGAGGTGTTAAGGTTCCATAGATGGCTCACCAATTCATCATGAATAATGTTATCACAGCCTGGGTTGTCCCAAGGGTTGCAGTAATGATTGGCCCCTTTTCATGAGGAGCTATGAAATGGTTTTTTAACTCTGCATGCAAGACAGAGAAATCATTTAAGGGCAATAGACTGAGCAAAGCTGATTACGTTCAGGTACAAAATCATTGCATTCATAATTCAAATGTTTTCCTTCTATCTAATATTAACAAAGGACATTGTCCTTTCATTTCTCAGCAATTAGTCATGCGTATCCTATTGCCTGTCAGGAGAATAGCATGGCTGATTCCTCAATAACAGTACTCAAAACAAGTCCTTACCTGGTAATTCATGTTTATCATTCTAGCATACTGCAAGTATGAAGAAAGAAGGGATACAGCAGCTTTGTGTTCACTGCAATAACCACAACATTTGGGATTGCTTTTATTAGCCAGATGTTATTTGCATAGCTGTAGTGTCTACATGTCCCAGCAGGAGCAGAACTGCAGATGAGCTCTGCAAGAAACACAACCTCCTCCAAACTGTTTTGAAGCCAAGTCCACAGAAGTTCTGTGGTACAGGACATGTCACAGGAGCTGGGACAGGCAATGACCTACCCAGACAGTGACAAAGAGAACCAGCCACATCAGCTAGTGTGGCTGATCTAGCAGTCAGCCAGGTCCAATCCAGTGCTGTTGCTCCTGGCTGTGATTCCAGTTCCCACTCTCTCTCCATGTTAGACAGCTGGTGCTATGCTCTTCCTGACAAAGCCCAAGTCTCAGGAAACAAAGCTGCAGGTGTGCAAAGCAAGGTCTGAGTACTCTGAGGCACAGGCAATTCTCTAGAGATGGGTGCTTGGCCAGCTTTTATCACCCATGCAAATCAAGAGGAATGAGCTTCAGCACAAGCCTGCACCTGACCTCAAACTCATCCCCTTCATCCATAGAGAAGCCTCCTCGCTTTTGGTCCATACAATCTCAGGCTACACAACCAGAAAAAAAAATCATCACTTTTGTTCTGGTAACCTGATAGTAAATGCATAAGTCTGGGTTGTTTTGGGTATTTTATGCACCAAATTCACAGGTTGAGCTACAGTGCCATGAAAGTCTCCCTTATTTTTGCCCTAGGTAACGTCCAGTACATAGCTGTCAGCTTAAGCAGCATAAGCCATGGAATGAAATCACACCCTCACTAAAAGTACAAGCAAATCATAGAGAATTGTAATGAAAGCTGGAATTTTACCTAGAGGTTTCATTGACATCCAGAAACAGTATCCATGTCCACTCGGTGCAGCCTCCAAAGAGCCCAGAGTCCCAAAATGCATTTGGAATGCAAGGTCTAAGAGCTTTGGTGCCAAATCTAACTGCTTATAACACAGGCTTATAACCTGAGCACATCTCCAAAGTCGATCAAGAGCTGATCAATAGCAACTGTGTCCTCTAGGGAGCAAGACAAGCAGACCCCAGCACAGACAGACCCTTGATTCAGGAGGTCAGATCTCACCCTGAACTCCACTGGCTGCATTGGGACTTCACAGACTGTCACAGAGATCTCCTGCCAGCCACTCTGATCCAGACACCTACACTGTGAACACTTGAAGTGAAAAGATTTGAAATGCAGCCTTAAAAGCTTCTCTCATTTGAGTTTTGATGAACAAAAACAATATAGAGAATGGCAGAGTGAGAAAGCAAGATCACATGAATGCTGGTTCCAAAAAATATTCCTTCCCTCCTCTCCCACTCTACAAAAAAATAAAGAATTTTATATTACTAAATGTTAGGAAAGATTGAGCCATCCATTATTACTGTTCTTCATGTTTCTGTAACAAAAATAGAGAGGCATTAGTTTGCATTGTATCATATATCTACAACTCAGTTTACAGAAACTGCTCTTAGCGTCTCATTTTTTTCATGATAAGTCATAATAGCCTTCAATGAATGTTTCTAACTATGAGAGTTGGGGTTCTGTCTGCTGGAAAGTAGCTGAAAAAATAATTTATCCTCTCAGATTTTCAGTAATGACATAAATTATTCAACATAAACTAGGTAAAGACTCACCTTTTCCATCATCTTCAGTTCTCTTCTGAAAGCTGGTTCTATCCTAAACCCCACCTCAGTTAATTACTTGGTTTACCAACTGTCCAGTCTGTCTGTTTATCAGTAACAGGATTGTGACCATTTGGCCAGTCTTGGTGGAATGCAGCTCATTCTTTCTGTTCCTGGCTTTTTGCAGCCTGAGAAGGAAAGCACCGGAGTCATTTGGTCACCCTGAGGATGTGGGTCATGCTCTCACGAGCCACCTTGGCCACCACAGTCAGCTGCATCTCCCTGTCATCCGGGCCAACTCCTCAGCTCCCAGGGGAGCTGAAACCCAAATGCTGAGTACAAATATCCTTGAGCTAAAGGAAGCTAAACTAAACATACTTCAGACAAACAAGACCATTATATTCTAGGTAGGCTTATATTCAGCTGTGACAATGTACTATCAGAGAAGATAACTGTGTGTGGGGGTTTTATTCCTCTATTATCCAGATGTGTAATTCATAATGCATTAATTGCAGGTGTAGAAAAACTATATCAAAGTTTGTCCATATTATCAGTGATCATAATCTCCTGTGGTGGTGATGCTGTTTTTTCATTGTCTGGGTTTTAGAGTACAGTCAGTCTCCTTAGAAAATACATCTATAGTGATCCACCCATTACACTTTTTGGATGTTCTGTGAGATGGAAAATTAGAGAATTCATGAATATATTTGCACTATTGTGTTTCCCCAGCATTATAGAATCTGCACCAGGTAGTCAGTGAGAAACCCCCTGGGCTGGTCAATGGCAAGGAAGGAGAGCAGAGAGCCTGGTTAGCCACAGTCCACGAGGAGCCCCTGCTGATCCCTGGAGGGATTGCAGTGAGTACTGAGAAAATGGCCAATATTTTACACCCTTCAGGCAGAGAAATGTTGTTAATGTGAATTGAAATGTAACAGGAAAAAAGAAAAGAAGGCTCAAAAGCTGTTGGAGAATGAAAAACTGAAATGGATTCAGACAAATGTCCTTTAATTTCAGTTAGTTTTGCAATGGGTATTTCTGAAATTGGGAATCTCTGAAAAAGGTTTTAGCCAAGGGAATTTTTTATTAGACATAATCGTGAAAACACATGTGCTCTTGTGGTTTATCTTTATTCACGTCCATTAGTCACTCAAAATAAATATGACTCAGACACAGCCAGCTGAAAGATTGGCATGGATTTTTGATGAATTCATAGCAAATTGGTAAGACTAAACAAAACATCACTTGCATATAATTACAGAATCATCATGTGATTCTGTGATTCTGTGAAAACATCACTTGCATATAATTATTTTAATTCCTTGTTGATTTGTATCTTGTTGGTTGAATATTCCATATTTTCCTTTCCCCATGGCCATTCCAAAGAGGAGGTCCAACTGTGTTTGCATTTCTAATGCCCAAGATCAAAAGTTGCCCAAGCTCAAGAAGGAAATGTGTGTCACAGAGCAGAATAAAGCCTGGATTCCATAACACCAGGCCCAGCTCTCGCAGAGGACCACAGGCAGAGTGTGATTCTTGTACCTGAGGAATGTACCTGCTCTGTCCTCACAACCTGCAGTGCCTCAGTGGTCTCCAAAGCAGTGGAACCAATGGTGTTCTACAGTCTCCCCTGCTTCCAACATGGGATTCACCCTTACACAGGTTTACAATCCAAATGCAATGGACCTCATCTTCTTACATATGTGTTTGCTATAGCCAGTTCCATCTAAACTTCATCCTTCAAACAAATCACATACATAATGCTGCAAATTGTACCACTATCTGATGGTTAAAAGACTACATGGTGCCTTCCAGAACTGCAGTGTAGAGTTTAGGAAAAGAAAGCAGGACTCTGAATGGTCAATTAACCCAGGGATTGTACCAACATGTGTCTCACATATATGCAATATCAGCATTTCTGCCATTCAGTGCAGTTCATCTTAACTCAGAATGATGATGGACACCAAAAAGCATCAAAACCCACACACAGTATATAACAGATTGAAATTCAATCAGATATTTCTTTTGGGGCCCAAGAAGAATTAATATTGACTAATAATCTGGGTAGATTTGCCACTAGCTGGGCAGGATTGCCACTAACCTTATGTACCTGCCCAGAGCCTAGACACCAAAAGCAGAGAAGATAATCCCATAATCACAGGCCCATGGTGTGATTCTTGGGGCCATCCTGTGCAGGGCCAGGAGTTGGACTGTGATGATCCTTGTGGGTCCCTTCCAACTCAAACTATTTTGAGATTCTGTGATTCTGTAATCTTACCTCTCTCATGCTTTCATTAATGTAAATCTATACCATTCATCTCTCCTGTCACAAACAGGGCAACTAAAGTCTAGGATTGAATTCATGTATGTCATGAGCTCACAGCACCACTGTCAGAACACAGGACCTTTGCAGCTCTCCCTGTGCACACTCCCACAAGATAAAGTAAAAGGTGAAGTTGTAGATGGGAAGCACAGCACCTCTTTCCTCTTGTTAGAAGAAGGATGTCTATGGGAGGAGAAAACAAGTTGCAATCAGCCAGGATGCAGATTTGAAGTTCAGCTTCCTGGGTTTTTTTGCAAAATGCCAAGAGATCTTTCATAAACACAAATATTCAGGGTTCTTTTTTATCTCTGGTATGTTAGCTGGGAACTCCGTGAGCTTTATACTTTCTGTTCCAGTCAGTGAAGAAAAAATTCTCTTGCTAAATCACCCACCCCCTTCCAGAAGCTCCTGTGCTATTCCCTAGAGACCAGAGTCTTATCTCACTCGACTTAACTTAGGTTTATATCTCCTGGAGGTAGTGTGAGCACAAACACATAAAGCCACTAGGTTTTTATAACACACAACATTTTTTCCAAAATCTGTATAGTGTAAGTCCTGCTATCTAATTGACTGCACACTACTTCAAACAGCTGCATTAAGAATTTCCTCTGAGTATGCATGTGGTGCAGCTTGAGACCATTTCCTCTTGTCTCTTTACTTGTTCCTTGAAAGAACAGACCAACCCAACCTGGCTACAGCCTCCTTTCAGGCAGTTGTAGAGGGCAATGTAGTCTCCCCTGAGCCTCCTTTCCTCCAGGCTAAACACCCCCAGCTTCCTCAGCAGCTCCTCATATGACCCAAGCTCCTCCAGACCCTTCCCCAGCTCCTTTGTTCTTCTCTGGACACACTTCAGCCCCTCAGTGTTTTACTTGAGATGAGGAACCAAAAACTGAGCACAGAATTCAAGGTGTAGCCTTATAGTATGAAGTACAGGGGGAAAATCACAACCCTGGTCCTGCTGACACTGTTGCTGACACAGACCAGGTGCCATTGACGTTCTTGACCACCTGGGCACACACTCTGGCTCATGTTCAGTCACTGATGACCAACACCCCAGGTCCTTTTCCTCTGAGCAGCTTTCCAGCCACTCTGCCCCCAGCTTGGAACACTCCAGGGGGTTGTTGTGACCTCAGAGCAGGATCTGGCACTTAGCCTTGTTGACCCTCATACAAATGGCCTTGGCCCTTTGATCTAACCTGTCCAGATCCCTCTGCAGATCCTTCCTACCCTCCAGAAAATCCACCAACTTGGTGTCATCTGCAGACTGAGAGTGGACTCAATCTTCCCATCCATTTGGGACTTATTACCCTGGGTATTAACTGCAAAACTTGTGTCCTCCAGTCTCTTGGACCATCACTGGAAATAAAGAGCAACCTGGTTCCCCCTCCCTCAGCCAGCCATAACCTCCTCTGGGACAATTAACGTGGTAAGTCCCTTGTGTCAAAGTTATAGTTAGAAATGTCTGCTAGAAAGTTCTGTGATGGCAAGTAGAGGTTAAGGGCAAGATTAGGAGGGAAAAGGGAAGAAAGAGAGGACAGTAATAAATTTGATTTACAGTAAATTTCAGAGGGCATCTGCCTCAGACAAGATCATGCTTCAAAAAGCCACAGTCAGAACACAGAGCAAAGTGCTGAGGACGAGGGGATGAGATGCACAACATCAGAGCTCACTTCATTTGTCTGGAGCCCAGTGAGAAGTAAAAGTGACATTTTCATCTAGAAACTACTTTTCTTTACACTGTCCCTTGCTGATACTGAATTACAATAACTCAACACTGACCAGAACAGGAATAGTCTTGACACACAGCTGTGTAAAAAAAAAAAAAAAAAAAAGTTTTATGCTTCTAGTGGTCCTAGAAAGATAGATATATGTTAAAAAACCACAACCAACTATATATGTATATGTATATGTATATGTATATGTATATGTATATGTATATGTATATGTATATGTATATGTAGTAAATTTTAAAAGTTTAGATACAAAAAACAGAGCAAACTGTCTCACAAAGTCAGATCTGAGATGAGCACATAGGCCTGGGAGGGAGTAATCTCTAGAGATGTGTGCATACTTGCATTACAACTAACAACAGTACAGCTGTTCTTTGTTCTTATTGAAGGAAGAAGAAAGTATATTTATGGATAGATGTAATTAATGTAAAACTCCAGCTGTTTAAAAGGAAACTTGGAGTTGTCATGCACATCCTGAGTATATTATTCCTTATGAAGCACCTGAACCTGGATGTCCTTATGCACAAGAGAGTCAGTGGTTCGTGCACTTAGAATTAGCCAGACAAATGTGAATTAAGGTCACCTAAACTCTGAATAGCAGCTTCTGTCCTGGCTTTTAGTTACAGTTGACAAATTCAATTCCATTTCATACCTTTCCTGCACTTAGATTCATCTCCTAATCTCCTGGTATCCTGTGGTCATTGTGGGGATAGGAAGAGGTCATTATCCTCAGTGAGTGAAATGCCATGGAATCACAGTCAACTTTATCCTACAAGTACAAATTTAGAAATGCCCAATGATCCACAAGGAACCAGCTCTGGATTTGTCCTCATGCATGCAAATGGTGACTCTTGCTCACTTTGCTTGTTTACAAACAGCTTTGGTGTCCAGTCAGCTCAAAACACTTGAGTTTTTCTCATGACCTGCTACCTATTTATAGTATTATAAATGCATTATGCATGCATTAGATATCAAAATGCATCTGAACTCTCACCACCTTTCACACAGGTTATGTGTCTCCCCTTAAACCCTGCTGCACAGATATTTGCTTGGGATCATTTCCTTCCCTCCCTGTTTTGCCTGCACTGAGCAAAATAAAGAAGTAAAACAGCTCTACGAAAACAAAATTTTATCAGAGAACAATGGATTTGTAACAGCCCTCAGATGATTTTGCCCTAGGAAAGATGCCTGGTCCCTTAGCATTTGGAGACTGCAGACAGATCAGTAAAGGGGTGGCATTCCTCGTGTTCCCAATTCCCAATTCAGCATGAGGGAGGGGAATAAGGTGCCCATTCCTACGTTTGACTGCTAGGCAGATAAAGCCTGGCACTGCTTTGATTACAGACATTTAGTACAGATACTGTGATACAATCAGAGCATGTAAGAAAGACAGGGATGTAAGATTAAGAGCCCAAATGTAAAAAGCTGGAAAGTGATGAAGAGTTGCAAGTGAATATGTTCATTATTGACATTTCAACAAGCACAGCACACCTTGCCCAAGACCCTTTTTCTGGAGAGAGGTGCCCTTTATGGTGGGCTGGAAGCACATATTAGCTACTTTATATTTCCCAGGCTAAAATCTAGTTCAGGTGATCTTATACTTTGCAAAACCTTAACCTCGTGAATACAGGCTACATATTACTTTGGCTTATTTTTTTATATGTAGATATGAACCAATGAAAATCTGGAAAAGCTGATTAACACATTGCAATTACTGAGTAAGAAAATATGCTAAAAATAAAAATAATTTTAAATTAAAAAATAAAACCAAATAAAACAAACAAACAAAAAAAAGGCACCACAAGAGAATCTTTCTTTTGGACATGGCAGATTTTTGCCATTTTATTTAGAAAATTCCGGGGCCAAAGTGGCAGTTTTGTTGAATTGCAGTGCTACATGGCAGCAGAGATGGCTGCTACAAATGAGTGTATCTAGAAACAGAAGGAAAATAAAGGAGCAAAGAATGTGGCACACAGAAAGCCAAAATAGCTTTGACCCTGTCAATCCACAGCAAGCATTTGGATCAACCTTCACGAAGGCAAGCAAAGATACTGAAACAGGTGACTAAAAGCAGCCTTTCCATTAGAGAATCACAAGCCTTGTTTGATAATAAGCATGTAATTGAAGGTCAAAGTAGTGATGAGATTATAATCAAGATGAAAAAAAACCTTTCAAGATAGAATGAAACTTTTGAGAGTAATATGTGACAAGATATATGAGAATTCAAAAAGTGGGGGAAAGGGGCTTTTGAGGTTTGGAGAACAGAATTGTGACTATTGTATCAATTGTGCTGTTTGGAGAGTTTAGGGGCTCTTTAATTGGAGGCATAAATTGCAATGGAGAGACAAAACCAAGAATAAGATTGCAGAAAATATTCTGACTTCAGTTTGGAAAAGGCAATTGCACCATAAGTGGAGATCATAATTTGCAGATTGAAAGCTCTGAAGAAAAATAGGTCATATTCAGATGGTTGGGTTCATCAAAGAAGCAACAGGAAGAAAACCAGAAGTTCAGAAAGGAATAGGAAAACTGAAAAAAATCTTGAGAAAAAGATCATGACAATCTTCACAAAAACTGGGAGAAAAGGCAAATCAAATTTACATCTAGCCTTTGTAAAAAGCTGCTATATTTTGCAACAAGCACAGTAATTTACAAAGTCCTGTCATAAAAACAGAATTTACACAAGTGGATATAAACTATATTATACTCCACAAGAAAGCCTAATTCTTTATTGGAAAGATCTAAGCATGGAACAGATTTTACCTCACACACTAGCAGATCCTTTATTAATTTAAACTAGGTGCACAGATCAGGGTGATACCTGATTTACAGTACAGAGTGTGAAGACAGAATCAGTACCAGCAATGCTCAGCTCATACAGGGGACACATCACTCCTGGAGAGGTGACACATTAGGACATTCATCTGGCTGGAGAGGTGGCACTGCCCAGAGACTTCTGGGAAGTGTACTACCCAAAAAGATATCTTTGATTTTGAACTGAACCTTCACTTCTTAAATTAAGAAGGTAAGGCAAGTGGAAGAAACAATATTTATATACATCCCACTCCTGTCCATCACCTCTGCTCGTCTTGCAGGCTGTTTCCAGCCAACACTGCCCTCTGCTCTCTAGGAAGCTTTTCCATTCATTTCTGAAGCCTAACCAAACTCATCACAGTCTCAGCACATGTTGCTGGGTCCAGCTCCATCCTCAGTAATGCCACAGCCTCTCTATCCATTAATTCCCTGGGTTGCTCCCAATGGAAAGGAGAAGGAAAATGTCCAGGGTTGGGAACAATATTCAGCCAATCTTCTTAGTGGATCATAGGCGTGTGATCTGTGAAAACCAAAAGAGAACAAACCCTTCTGTCATGAGAACATAAAGCTGAGATGGAACAAAATCTTTAGAAGATGAGGTTTGCAATTACTTGGTCCACCTGAGGCACAGCAAACTGGGAGAGCATAGATCAGAAGAGGAATGCAGGGAAATAGGAAAAGAGAAAGTGAAAAATTAAAGAGAGGTAAGGAGGAGGGAGAAGTGATTAAATATGGAAATTACAGAGGAAAGCTCAAAATACCCAGGATACAGAGAAATGTCATACACAGAACAATACTGACTAATATGATCTGAGTAATGTTGTAAAGGAAAGGCCATTTAAAAGGGCCAGAATAGACAAACAGAAGCAGCACAGAATGACAACTCAAGAAACTTTAAATATATTATTCAAGACTAATATCAATTAATTTGGCTGTGCTGAGGAAAAAAAAATTCTAGATAATCATCCCTTTTTAACCATAAAGAACATTATTATAGAATATAACCCCAAACATGACATCTCACTTGTAAAATTTTCTTTGTGAGCCACAGCATACCATCTGCAGCAGTAATGGCTCACAGGCCAATGCCATGGCTCTGTTTAAATAAAAAAAGAAAAAAAAAAAGTTTTATTTAAAAATAGCTTTGTTTCAGCTCTATGATAGTTATATTTTATTATAAAAAGAAACTGTTAAAAGGACACTTAAAAGAGATGAAGAATCAGACCTCAAACAGAGTAATAATACCCTCTGAACAGGACTGCCACCTGCAGAGAACACTTCTGCCCAGATCAGCATGTTATTTTAGGTGGTGATCCTAAAAAAGTTGAGCATTTTCACCAAAAAAAGTGAAGCAGAAAATCTGTCATGATCACGAGAGAGAGCAGACCATAGGCTCAAGTATCAGCTGAGAAAGGGTTAAGAGTATAAAACATGAGGTTACAGTGGAGTAAAGAAAAATAAAAGTGACTGATAAGCAAAGCAGCAGCTTTTCTGTGTATGTGTATACCAAAGACTGGAAGATTCATGGCTTTGAAATTTGTTTTCACCTGTGAAAAGGTAGGTGCAACATACAGAGATGGCAATAATCTGCAACCCCTTTAGAAGAGTGTAAGAGATGAGTGTAAATGATTACCAGGAACCAGAGTGTGGTGAAAGATGCATTGACCAGCTTCCAACACTAGAAATAGCTCTTTTTTCTTTCTATTTAATAACTTCCCAGAGGGACATACCACACTCATATCTAGTCCTAGGGAAAAAAAGAATCATTTAAAGTTATGATATTATTATGTATCAAAAAGCTATTTTGCATCATTTATTATTTATCTGCTGAGACTTTGAGAGCACTTGAGTTTCATGCATGCAGAAAAGATAAAACTCAGTCCCAAGAAATTTATTAGCTAAAATATTTGCTATAACTAAACTCGAGTAAGATTTACTTAACAGATTTCTAAATAGATTTAAATGGTGCAAACCTTTCTGCAGACAATGTAAACTTAGCTTAGATGTTACTTACAGAAATTTAATATCTATAATTAGTGACTGGAATCAAGTAAACTGAAGTGAGTCTCTCAAGTTTTAGATGTTTATTTTGTGGGTTGTGTGTCTGGAATGTATAAATGAATTGCAAACAAAACTTTTCAAACGCATCATTTCTCTAAAAAATATCACTTTGAAAAAAGTGATCTTTTATGTCTAGAAAATGTCTTGTAAAACATAAACCAGCTTTTACCCATCGTTTTGCTGCCTGACTTTATACTTAGCAGCAGCTGCCTAGGTTTTTATAAGGTGTTAATAAATCTGCCCATACTATTTTTAAATAATTTGTCAGAGAAATGCTTTCTCATTCCTGCCATGAAGACTGAATCTGTCTGGGAAGTACTTGGCTGCTGTACAGACGGGTCCTGTAGAAAACCCCTTGATAAAGATAGCTGATTGTGTTGTAACCAAAAATAGTTCCTGCCTGTATTAAGGACACACACTGCATGGAAAATCTGACAGCAAAGAGGTGCTTAACACCTGTGCTTGGTGCTAATCAGAGCCAAGCCAAAAGTGGCTTGGAGCCTGACAGCCTCTCTGCCCCTTCTTCCCCTTCCTCATGTACAAATTTAGGTATAGCTGAATTTCTGTGGGCAAGTGGGATGGGCTATACAGCTCCCACAAAAATCCCTCAGGCCCTGATTTCTATTGCTTTGCACTGAGAAGCTGAATTTTCTTAAATAGGAGCAGAGATGGGGAGAGGGTGGAGGAGTAGCCAAGAAATCAGAGCACCAAGGATGGGCAATTGCACAAGCAACGTGGGGGTGTAACTTAGTACAGTGACAACCTCAGCTGCAGTGGGGACAAACTCTGGCCAATATGGCTGAAAATTAGCTCTGCTTCTTGAAATGGGAAATGAGATTTAGGAATCTTTCTCAAAAGTGACTGCTGCTCTCTGTGGTAGCCAGAAAAATTCATCATGGGTAGTGGTGCTTTCCCTTGGTAGACCTTAGTAGATCTTCTGCATGCATTTTTTGCTGAGGAATTTGAGTCAAAGGACTTTACACTACATCAGGTTCAAAGTGGGAGACTGGCAGTGAGTGGGTGAAAAACACATTAGAGCACAGACCTGCAAACATGCATACCTGCATTAAGTCTAACCTTAGTGTCCCTCTTGAGGCAGAGGTTTGTAGTCCTAGGTCAGAGTCTGTAAGAGCAGTTTAATACAGGTCTTTCCATTAGAGGACCGACAAAGTGCTTACATGAAAATTATACCATTAAAAACCCACCATTACCAAATGCAGTATCTGCAAGTTAGAATTAAATATGCAAAGAAGGATGCTAAATGTATAATTTGGAAATGCAGGGTCCAGAAAGGCCTTACAGAGACACCTTCTTCACCTTCTTTCTTTCAGTGTCTCTGTGAATGCTCGTTTCCATCTGCAGAAGCAGGCAGTCACTGCACCAAGCCCATGCTTGCTGCTGAACCAGGGCTCCCCAGTGCCAGCCTGGGGCTCCCTGCCCAGAGCCACCCCAGCCACTGGGCTGCACAGCCTCAGTCACACTTCCTGCTCTTCTCACAACCTGCCACTTCTACTGAAGTATCCAAATTCAGCTTGCACTGCTCTTGATGCAAATATCCCCTGGGCACGCTTGGCAGGATGCTCTTGTTGGAGGTGAGGGAAGTGGGTTCAGACATCCCAGGGTGCACGGCTGGCTGTGAGCCACAGCCTGTTGATCTCGTGTGAATTACGTGGGAGAGAGGCAGCTCAATAGCCAACCCCTGTGCAAACCACAGTGACACAATCCCGCGTGTTCATAGCATGTTTTATCTATTTATCTCAAAAACATTGCTTACAGCAGTGGAAATGGGTATCACTCTCACTCCCAGCTTTACCAAGGAACCAGCAAAGGCTTCAGTGGATTTATGAACTGAACTGCAATTTACACAGGTGCAAAAAATGTCATCCTTGGAATCAATGTCTTTCTACTGAAAAAGGAGTATTGCAGCTAACATGAGCATCCAACAGATATGCAGCAATAGCCAAACAAATGAGCATCTCCCCTGGGCTCACATTATCTGCCTCTGCATTTTTCATACTCAGGGCCTGATCTTGCTTCTATTAAGAAAGATGGAAACACTCCAAATGCTTTTGGTGGGAGCAAACGCCTGCCTCTATACACTCCAGACTCCTGGGGTGTGTATATTGTAGAATATATTCAAGCTACGTGCCTGTATGTCTTTCTTATGCAGTTTCAGTTTTTATAAACCTCTGGAGTTTGCAGCTTTGTCACCAATGACAATGACAAGTCTCATTCCAACTCGTACGTTCCCAGGGAAAGTTCTTATTCCAAAGAAATTATATTTCCCAATGAAAATCTGTCCTGCTGAAAATTTTTCACTATTTTTGTTCTTTTGAGCTAATTGAAGGGCTCATCTTTCTTTCAGATGTCCTACACACTCAGGAAATACTGGATTAAAACCTCTGATAGTGTGGTGATTACATGCTTCTTCAGTCCATCTTCTGCAAGAGTTAAAATGCACCATTGTGGGTCCCCATTCCAGATGAAGAGGGGTGAAACTCTGTGCTTGGTCATTTGTTCCTGCTCATCCTGCATGGACAGTAGAGGTTGAGGCTTCCAGATCCTTTTTTATTCATTTTTTGGGACAGAAGTCAGCAACTTTTGGAGGGCCTTCTAACACACAGTATTCAGCCCCTTCAAATGTTGTCAGTATAAAAATCAGGCACCTGGAAGTAGTCATCAAAGTTTAATAAGAAATTGAAATGGCTTCTTCTAGATTTGCATATATGCTTGATTATGGCTTCTGCTCATGCTACACACTTGTCTACACATTTACCATCTTTAGATACTAATATAGAGTGTATATTCCCCATTTAGTTCTTCCTTGATTGTTGTTGGCATCACGTCTGTGGCAAAGTAGAAGGAAAGCAGCTGCTTTGAGAGAAAATATTTGTTTGCAAAACAAACTTTTCTTTATATTTGTATGTGAAAACAGTCAAAACCCTTATATTCTTTTTTGAGATAGACATGTCTGCAGGAAGAATATCCTTCCTGACCATCTAAATTATGAAGCATGGGTCATGTTTTCATGGAGCTTATATAATAAAAATGAAGTAAAGAACATGTTTCAAAGTGTGCTTATAGTCTTAAAATTCCCTTTATGTTTCACGTGTATAGAACCAATTAGTATCTGCAATGATGCTGGAATCTTAAAAATTAAAGAAAAACATGCTTTCAAATAAATTACCTTGTCCATTATTGAAAAGTGTCAGCGAGTTAACATTTCCATTTCAGTCAAAAATTCTGATGGGAATCTGTAAATCCAGAGGTAATGAGCCTACCTGGGGACCTTCAAAGTGTGAGGACCAAGAACCCAGAGAGAGAGCAACATGCAATAAATAACCACTTATAAACTCACACAGTAGAAAGACATTTTGGAGACACACATATGCCAAAATGGAGCGAAGTAGATGTTAAAAGACCACACATCTGGGAACAAACAAAATGAAAAAAGACCCACAACCACCATCACCAAGTACAAAATCAAACAGAAAAAATTCAAAGTAGCTTTGCTGTTCTTTTTCTCACTAGTTATGAAAATACATCATTGAAGTCAACACTGATGATTGGAAAGTTTTGCCATATCCTTTAATGGAAGCTGATACCGACCAGATCTGGGATATTTTTAGAAGGAAATCCTGTCCCAGGAGTTGCAGGTGTTCTTTTACTTCCTACAATTTCACCAAAAATTACAGCACCCTTTTGCATCAGTGTCAGAGGAGGGTTATGCTGGTAGAAATACAAAGGAAGCACCAAACACTTCCTTCCTTTGACTGGAAAACACTCTGGAATTGCCACGGCTTTAGCTCCTGCAGAAAGGCAATTGGACTGATATCAGAGCTCTCTTTGTGGAAGACACAGGCAAGGGGGGCATCTATGAATTAGTATCACTTCAGCCTTCCCTGTGCTTCTGTCTTTACCAATATTTCCTGATGCCGAGCCAAGGGGGTGGTGGTGGTGAAGGGGTAGGAAGTGGGGTCTTTTAGGGGAGTGAAGGGGACAGCAAGTTCTTAATTCAGTTAACGATTGCAGGAAGTGGTTTGTCAGTTTGGAGCTAGTCCCTGCTCGAAGCCAGTGCCCTTCTCAGAAATTAACTTGCAGTTCTCTAAAGATAGATTGCGCAAAACACCAGGGGGCCCTCGGGAACCTGCAGCCACAATTCCCCAGACAAGGAGCTCCAGAGAAGGGTGAAATGCCTCCCTTCCTGCAGCTGCTCTGTGGACTAAACCAACACTCACTGGAGCGAGTCTCTTATGCAAGTTCTCAGGTTTCATATCCGCAGCGACCAAGTTTTGTTAAAAATATGACAGCTGCTCCTGTCATTTTCTTTACTCGTAATTTTAACCGTTGCTTCAAACTGCACATGCATTTTCTGCCTTTCAGCAATGGCAAAGGAGGTTTGCATCGAGCAAAAGATTTATCAGAAGTTGCCAGCTTTGGCACTGAAGGAAAGGGTCCCCTTTGGATTGGCACACCTCATGGATTGCATAAAAGACTTCAAAAGCTACCGTGAGTAGGGAAATCCAAGGTGATGTTCAGAGCAGGCTATTCAAGCCATGTGACAAAGTATGATTTCGTTGAGTGTAATTGCAAAAAAAAAAAAAAAAAAAAAAAAAAAAGGAAATTTTTGGACTTCAAGGAATAACTCCCAGGTTGCCTTGAGCAATAGTGAGGATCTGATCAATGCAACTATAGAGGATCAAGATGCCTCATCCACATTCCCAGGAACCATACAATAATCCCTTTCACTAGAGCCTCTAACATGCCCTGTGAGAACATTCTATTCACCCTTAAAGAGTCACTTCAGATAATCCATCTGAATGATCACATTTTGCACTGGTGTAAATTTAGATTATCTGCACTGATATCAACAGATTGATCTGGAATTTAGCATCCTTGCATCTGGAGGACAGAACCTTTTAATTACTTTCAACACAAAGCTTCCTCAGTTAATTTGTGCTCCCTTTGATAACCAGAACTGGCACAACACTAAAAGGACTGCTCCACAGAACCCACTCTCCCACCCATGGCAGAAATAACTACTTCTTCAGTAGTATCCTTTTTTGTTTGGTTTCTTAGTCTTTGGGATTTTGTTTTTACTAATAATGCATTAAATGCTAAACAGCAGAGAGAGAGAGATGGGATTATTTTCAGGTGTTTTAGACATAAAGTCACAAAGAATGGCAGTAGCCCTTCCTCACAGACCTCAAATCAGAGCATGTTTGTGAGCAGTTGCTTGGTTTTACATCCCATGGCAGCAGCCCTGTGAGCATTCCCCTTTTCCTTACACCTGCTGAGCAAGGTAGAGGAGCAGAGGCAGTAACCTACATGCTCTGTACAGCAAAAAAAATAGAGAATGTGCAGAAAAAGGTGTCAAAAAGGTGTACAGCAGAAATCAATTCACTTTGGAGTGGATGTTCCAGAACAAATGATGATAATGATACTAAACCAGCTTTTCGTCATGGGAAACATCATCATGCCCTCTCCTGGTGTGTGACACCTCTACAGTTCATCTGCAAAGGTTGCTCATTTCATACCTCTCTTTCTGAAACATTTACCCTTAGCTTTAAGTGCCCTCCTCATTTAAAGATGCTTTCCTCTGCCTCTGCTTGTTTCCTTGTCAACTAGTCACACTGGCAAAGAAACCTTTTAGGGATTTGCAGAAGACAACTGCTCTGGTGAAAAAAGCTGGAAGAGGGGATTAACATCTCAGTTGCTTCCCAGCACCAGGTATCTGTCGTGTCAGAGCTGGTCTCCCCAGCCACATCTCCTGGCACAGGAGCTTGTTCCAGCCAGGGGAAGGAAGGTGGTTGGAAATGGTGCTGGCATACACAGGACCCCAAGCACGCATGAAGTTTGTTTGTGGTAGCAGCACATCACACTGGCACTGTGATCCCTTCTTCAAATGTTGCTCAAAAACTCTACACACGTGAGTGCTCCACAGACTCACCTGACACAGCACATGATGCAGCTGGAAGATGTGGCCCTGAATCATTTGTTACCAAAGCCTCCCCGTGTACCTCCTGCATACTGTTAATTGAAAACATTAGCTTTCAGAACTCATAAGATAGTCATGTGTTGTCCCACAGGGAACAGGAGTCTGCTGTGCTCCCCAGTGAATGAATCAGGCTCACAAACGAGTAGGCTCTGTCTTTCCAGCTTCCAGTTTCTCAGTCATGGCTCATTCTTGTGTTCCTCATTTACGCTGAATTCCCACACTGGGCCCTCTTGTGTCATTTAGACTGAGATTTTCTCCCTTTTCTTTTCCCTCCCTCCCCTCTGCCCCCCTCATCCTCTGTACAACAGAGCTGGCCACACAGCAACAGAGGAAATGAACAACATCTGGTGAGATTGATTCCTCGTTCTTGTAAGCAGTGTAAGCTAACAGCTGTGTCAGGCATTTCATCCAGCTCTGGAGTAGAAAAGAAATCAATCACACATCCCCCTTTACCACACCTCCTTGTTCTGGCGCCCACACTGGTCCTGCAAGATAATTGCTTGGTTCACTTTCCTGAAAATATACTGGAATCCCACCCTTTGTACAGAGGGCATTCCTCAATGCAAATGTAATCATTCTTTTAAAATATAGGAGACTTTAAAGAAAAAAAAATAGACCAGAGCACTTAAACACATGCTCACCTTAAATAAAGGAGCCTTTTGGATTCCATAAAACAATGTGTGAGCTTACATGTGGGTTTTAGAAACCAGTGTTATCTCTATGTCAGTGTTATTCTATGCCTTTAGATACCTAAACATTATTGTATCCTATGGCTCTTGGTAATACCTAGGCACTTAGGAAAGCTGCTTTTAAGCACAGACATGAGTATGTTATATACATAGTGGCATCATATCTTGTTGGACTGAAACTTTTCTGCTGACCATTCAGGAAATCAGAGCATGGGGACAAAACAGATCCAAAGCTGTAGCAGCCACGAGCAGTAGACACAGCAAGAGAAGGGCAATTTTCTTGTAACTTATGGGCCTCTGAGCCAGCTTTAGAGTTAAGGTTTAATCTCTTTAGAGTGTTCCAGCTAACACTCCTAAGAAGTCACCAACTATTTCCAATTACCTGGGCAGTTTTTGTGATGTGGACATTGGACCACTAAGAATTCATCAAAGACCCCCCAACAAGCCTTCAGTAGTAATTACTGCCCAACTAGCTGATTTGTGACCACAAAAGGCACAACACAGCTCAGGAAGAAGGACTCTAAGGTAGTGTTCAAGCAAATCTGGAACACTGGGCAGCTTGCCCTGTTTGTCTCACAGCTGCACATGCTGATGGTCTCACAGATAAGGCAGCTGCAAGGAGCCACAAGAAGGGAGCATCTTCATCTGTCCCTTGGAGTGCTGTTCACAGCTATGCTGGCTTTGACTGCGTTTCCCTGGGATTCTGGCAAAAAGTATGGCCACAGAAGTCTAGAAAAAAACAGTTCATTTATCATCAGTCTGGACAGGTATTTGGTCTATAATCATAGCCAAAACTTGGACCCCTCTGGCAGATTTTGCAGGCTGCATGCTGGGCTTTTCTGCAGATTTATCAAACTGTGTTCTTGCTATCAAACTGCTTTCCTAGGAGCTCTTCAGTTTAGTGATAGCCACCTCCAAGTCTCCAGAGACATTTCCTGAAGGCTTATAGGATTACTCATGGCCATGAATAAAGCATGATGCTGAGAGGGATGGCAATGTATGATATTGCATGTGGCACACTATCCTGCACAGTTTTGCTAACACTGGAAATGGCTAACAAGAAAGTAAAAACACTTCTGAGTTTTTGTAGCCTCAAGTACCTTCACAGGTGTCTCACACCCCTAGGGAATTTTCCAGCAGTGCTGCACTGACAATCATCCTGAAAATCTGGGCAGTATTGAGCACGAAATCCCTATGAAGTAAAACACAGGACAAGATGCATCTTCCTTGTTGTCAGCTATACACACTTGTAAAAAAGTCCTCAAACCAATGGGGTTCACTATGATAAAGTAGAATGAAGAGTTTGGAAGCAGAGGGAGAAAACAACCTAAGAGAAAGTGGGAAGCAGCCAAAAAAAGCCATATGTAATCAAGGGAGGCAAGCTATAGTGCTAGGGGTTGAAGATTTTCCAATAAGCAATGCAACAGAGCAGATTTATGATTTCACCATAAAGTTGCATGATACCATTTAATGAATTAAACATTCGCATACAGGTTCAGAGAAAATATTACTGACTGGGAGAGCATAAAAGTGTTGGGACATTCTTCACATTTATTACTCATGAAAAGCTAAAGAAAGAAAGCAATCACAATAGCAATGAAACATACTTTTCCACCCACATAGCATCTGATCAAATATTCACAGATGGAATTTATATGGGGGTTATGGCAGGTTTTTTTTTCTTTTTAAGCTGCAGTTGTAAGTTAGGTTCTGCTAAAATCCAAATATACATATATATCTTAGGTATTTATAGGAGTCCTATTACCATAATAATTGAGCACTTCATCCCTTTTAATGTATTTATCCTCACACCGTCCTTAGAAGGGAGAATGGGCTACCCCAGTGCTGAGATGGGAATTAAGGCATAAGGGAAGCTATGGACAATAAAATCTCTTAGCTGCCTTCAGTTTGGATATTGTGATGCCTAGAAATTAGGCATTTGGCCACACAAGAGTGCTTTAAAAAGCCAGATCTGGACAGCTTCCTAACCTGTCAATAGGAAAGACTGCGTCCCCCTTGGATAGAACAGGGACAGTAATCTAAAGTAAAATTAAATTCCCTGGAACATTCACATTTTGGAACAACTGACAAATGAGAGAGTCCTTCTACACAGCATAATTCAAGTAAAATACAGTTGGTAAATATACCAATCTAGAAACCAGGTGATTTGTTTTTTAACTATGTGGTCTTTGCAGATCACAAAGTTCTTTGGATCCTAAATTCTGCATAAGCAGCCTCTGTAAAAGCTGTCTACCAGCAGCAGCAAATGGAGGTCCCATCAAATGGAAGGGGAAAAGTTTTGCTCTCTTGACTTCAGTCCCACACCATCACACCAGTGCCCCCATCCCACCAGCACTCAGCTGTGGAGGGAATGGCTTCCCTCAGTTACTACCCAGGTGTTTCCCACTCTGACACCCAACCTGAACAGGTCCCTGATGAAATACATTTATAGAAGTAGCAATATTGATATTTCTGTAGTTATTGAGCAGGACCAAATAACTCCCCTTTTGAAGCTTGCAAAACTCTGCTCTTTGTTCAGACACATCATGGGCATGGAAACATCTCCTGTAAGCATGTGTCATTATGGCAGTGGGTAGGGAAGCTTTGAATACTGTCGGCTGGTTTTAAGAAGTATAATTCATCAAATAAATGAGGTTGAATATATTGTCTGAGACTCCGGATTTTTCCAACTCTTCTCCCATTCCCAGCTCTAAAGATGAGCTCAGAAATACTCAGTCTCCAGCATTTAAGAAAATGTTCTTCCTTTGGCTGGCGTAATTTTTTTTCATAGTAAATGGAATGGGGCTGTGCTGTGGAGGTGTTCTGGACACAATGTTGATAGTACAGGGATGTTCTGTTACTGCTGAGCAGTGTTTATACAAACAAAGTCTTTTTTGCTCCCCACCAGCAAGGAAGCTGGGTGGGGGTGCACAAGCAGTTGGGAGGAGTCTCATTCAGGACAGCTGACCCCAACTGACCCAAGGGACATTCCATATAGCATCGTGTTCAGCATATAAAGCTGGGGAAGAAGAAAGGGGGAAGATTTGGAGTGATTTTATTTGTCTTCCCTAGTCCCCATTACAGCTGATGGAGCCCTGCTTCCCTGGAGGTGCTGAACACCTGCCTGCCTATGGGAAGGAGTGAGTCAACTCCTTGTTTTGCTTTGCTGGCATGCACAGCTTTTGTTTTGCCTTCAAAATGTCTTTATTTCAACCTGCAAATTTTCTCCCTTTTTGACCTCTGATTACCTCACCCATCCCACCAGGGGAGTGTAAGTGAGTGGCTCTGCGAGGCTGTTGGGATGAAACTATGACAGAAGGATATACATGTTACCTAAATCCACTTTGACAAAAAATTAAAGTGTATTTCCATAAACCACTAAGCTCCATCTAGTTCCCAGTTACCAAATGGAAAGGAAGTTATACAACAAAATCCTCAGAGCACACAGGCATCCTCCCAAAACACACACAATGATCTGTGATCACACGAAGTGATCTTCTTTGATCACTGATGGCCATGGAACACAGAGGAGGAAGCACATCACTACACACCATCAGCTGTGGCTGAACTCAGCAATAGCTGACAGTGGCCACCTCATCCTGCAGCTTGTCACCTCTGCAGGCCACTGAGCCAGACACTGCCTGGCCTTCTCCAGCATCACGAGCCCAGCAGTAGCCTGGGCTTAGGGTTGCTTACTCATGGCAACCAGCAGGTTAAATAGGGATCTCCCCCAGATACCTGTTCTGTTTCCTAGAGACTGTGGCACTGCAGAGGTTACAGTCAAACTGTGTGTGTTGTGCTTCCCAAACCATCTCCAATCATGTCCAATCTGGGTGATTTTAACAGAGCAGATGCAAATGGCCATAGTCCAAAAGTTACTTCACATGGAACTCAGCTTCCAGGAAAAGGAAAGGAGAAGCCTTTGGGAGAAGAAGGGAAGGAAGTACTGGGGAAGGTAATTAACCCTGCCATCTAAGTTTTATCTTCCTGTTCTTATGAATCAACATCCTTAGGAAAAAATCCATTTGAAACTTTGAACTATCCTACTATATCCAGCGTGTTATTTTTTCAGCAATGTGTCTCAGTACATTATTGGTGTCATCTTAGTTGTTATTTTAATTTTTAAAAACATTTCATTTGAAATGAGTAAAGAAGAAAAACCTCAGGCTCTTTTTTGGGGGAGGGTTTCATTGTTTCTAGACTAAAGTTTCAGTATATAAAAATCACTTCTGCTGGGTTTTGTCATTACTAGAAATAAAATAATGACTCAATGATTTACTATCACATGGAATTCAGCACAAAAGCAGCACTATATAAAAACCAATACAGCACATATTAAATGGATTAAAATTGAACTAGATTTCTAATAGTAACTGTATGATGTGGTTATTTGAAATAGCTGAGGGTAAGACTCAATGACCCAGGAGGTCTCTTCCAGAGTTACACTCCTAAAAAGCAATTGTTAATAGGAAATCATCATCAAAGAGGGGCATTTTCTGTGCATCCTACAGAGATCTCCTTTTGTCAAAAGTTATTCAACATCTTTAGCCAGGATGGTGAAGTTTTCAGAGGACACAAACACTTGGAGAACACTAAACAATAATGAGAACGGGCCAATCATCCTCAAAGCTTAGTTGACAGCGTTTCTCTGAACATTGCCCTGCAGAAAAACACACTATTTCTACATCTAGGAGAGCCACTCTAAGACCATATTCAGAAACAGGTACTCAAATTCCTGTATACTATCCTGTAAAACAGGAGATACAATGCTTGGATATGCAAAGAGCGTGTTGAGCCAAATGGAATGTTGTTATTACCTCAGCACACAGTGATGGTGAGTCCATTACTCAAATAACACACACAGCCCAAGGAGGAAGCTGAATTGCTGGAAAGGGATCAGAAAAAGACTACAGAAATGATTCTATGTCTGGAAATTCTGCCTTAAAACAAAAGCTGTAAGAAGCTCAGCCTTTTTAACTTCTCTTAGAAAAAACTGAGAAGCAATGGAATCATAGTCTGTATTTGGGACTGGAAAATATTTCTGACAATAAAAAAATTGGTCGGTTCAGCAGACAAAAGGCATGCAATGTCTGACCAGCTAGAGTTTGAAATCACACAGGTGAGATAAAATATACATTTTTATACATTCTAATAATGAGTTCAGATAATCACTGAAAAAACTTACCCAGGAAAGCAGTAGATTTGTAAGTCTCGTGACATCTGAAAGGCCAGTTTGTCTTCCATAATGTCATGACCTGGCTTAAGGAAGTATTCACCTTGATATGGGGATGATCAGGGCACTTGCTGAGAAGAAAACAGCATGGGAGATCAAAGAGATCGAAGCCTCCTTGTGGTTTTAAAATCTATGGAGAAAGATGATCTTCCCACTTTTATGAACCATCCCATACATCTCTTGGTCATCATGTAGATTGTCTCAGGAATCTCTCCATCCAAAAAACCCTATTAGTTTGACTTCAGTGAGTCACCTATTAGGCCTTTATTCTTTCTAAACCTTTCTATTCTTTGAGTTCTGTTTCCATACCTTCTTTTAATCCAATGATTCCTTCTTGCCTTCCCATAAAGTTGTCATTTCCTTCAGATTCTTAAACTGATGAAAGAGCCATACTGAAATAAAAACTAAATGAGGTGAAAATATATCCCATAAAAACCCCCATTAAGGACTTTACAGAGAGATTTCCTACTCCTCTGGCTCAGATAGTCATATTTTATTCCTTCTAGGAAACAGAAAACCCTTAATCCCAGAAGAATGCAGCCAGAATCAAAGAGCAAGAAGAGGCATTAAGTTGCAAGAAGAGGAGGGGGGGAAAGAAAGAAGAATTTTGTAGTCAGCCCTTCAACACAATGTGAATGAATGGGCTATCACCAGAACTACTGCATGGATCACAGGCACTGAGCAGAGAAAAATATGATAAACTGGAAATCTACACAAAGTGCACGGTCAGATAGCACTGGGTTAACATTGGGCAATCGGCTGTTGAGTGCTCAATGAGCCAGACGCCGTTAGGAAAAATGTCTATTAGAGGGAAAGAACAGAGAGAGAAGAAAGGCATGAAATGCTTGTGTATGGTCGTGATTAATTAAGAAATTGAGGGAAACAGTAAATTTGATAGTTTCTCATCCCTTGCACAAGAAACTGATTTTAACCCCTCAAGTTATTGCTTCCCCTGCCTGGTTTGCTCCTTTCTTTGTTTATTCTCTGTGTGTGCCTGAGTGGATGTTGATTCTTTTGTATTGCCATCTGGTCAGTGATCACACAAGATCAGAATTGGTGCAATCAGTGCAATTCCTAGGTTATGGAAAGTAGTATTTTGTGAAAGGTGGCTGGTATAATTGTCATATCCTTTTTTCAGTCTCTCAAGCAATATCACAGTTTTGTGCATTTTTTAATTTCCAGTTTTGATCAGGGTATCCTATGTGTTTTGGTTTTTGATGTTATATATTCAGTCATATGATATAAATAAACTTCTTTCTCTTACACACTTCTGATTGTCTCGATTTAGTAACAAAGTTTAAACCTGCATCTGCTTTTTAGTGAATCAACAGGGCATTAAATGATAGATACAGATTTTCAGGACATTTTTATATGTTCTGGAACAATCCCTGCCAGAATTTTTAGCACCTTCTGCTCAAGCCATGTCATGGACTGAGAAATTCAATCAGGACTTGGGCTTGTATCATTTCAATTACTTTTCCCTGAAAAGGAGTTCTCACTATTTTTGCAATTTTTCTTGTCTTAATTGTTGTCAAATTGCTTCTTAGAGATGAACACATGGAATTCATCGAGCATACAACAAAACCCACATTCAATTAGATATTGAGGGTCTTGAGGGATAACAGCAATAAAATGTGGCCAAGAGGAAAAACAGTTCACGAGTTCTTGTGACCCAAGCGTTGTGGGCAGAGGGGAATGTTGCATAATCAAAACAACAATGAGGCCAGCATAGGGAACCACATTGTCTTCTCCACACCCCACCACCACAGCACTGTTCCTGGAACAAGCCCTGCTGCTTGTGAGAAAGCCTCTCTGAAAATCAAACCCCCAATTTATCAAATCACTTTTCGCCATGTGGACCAAAGATTCTTCTGAACTGAGCCAGGCTAATTCTCAGCCATAAGTATGATTTGTTTTCTCACTCACATCCACCACAGCAGTCAGAGGTCAGCAAAGCGAGATGTCATCTGTTGAGCAGTTCTTTAGGAAACCAAATGCATTTTGCCTATGATATGGCCTAGTCCTGAGCAGATTTCCATATCATAACTTCTAGTGCAGCCTTTCTGTTGTACATCTTCATCTATTGATCTAGTCTGAGTTTTTTGTCTGGACTCTCCAGTCAAAGAAGAAGGATTCATCTTAGCATAATTCATTTGCCCCAGCAGAGGTGTCCCAGGCTGATACCTGTCTTAGTCTATTGATGATATATGCACCAAATGTGCAGATGGACATGATAGGAGGACTGAATCCCTTCCATACATCTGACTTCAGAAGGCACTTTTCAATGGATGCGACAGTGAGCTTATTGAAATCCACTTTACTGACTTGGCTTTGAACCAGAGCAAGCACGAGCAACAACCGTGGGGAAGGATGTTTATTGTCTGTGAGACCTGTATCCTTCCCTGCCTTGAGTGCTTATTGAAGGGCTCCAAAGCTGCTAGGCTCCTAAATGAGACACTTCACTTGAATGGCTCCAATGAGGTAGCCTAAATCTCTGCTTTACTTATGTTCTCTGCAGTTATTTCTTTGCAGCACCTGGACATGTCATCTGTACAAATTCTACAGAACACATCCTGATCACTACCTCAGCCCTTTGCCTACTTTTGCAGAGATATATTTTCCCACCAAAAGCTGAAATGGCACAGGCAACCATCAGGAGTGTCACTCAAACTCCCACCTTAAAGGTCCAAGTGTTTTTTCTTCTTTATTCTCCTCCTTCTACTCACATTCAGTCATTCAATCCCTTCCTCTCCTCTGACCTTTTCTAAGTCTATACATTATGAAGTTTCCATGCCACACTCGTTCCCACTCTCTCCTTTACAATGCCTGTAGGAGTTTATATTAAAGATTTCAGCCCTGTTGTACTGTGGTCTGAGCCACAAGAGAGTCATAAGTCATAATCTGTATAAAATA
Organism: Sturnus vulgaris; assembly: GCF_052056855.1. Lineage (NCBI taxonomy): Eukaryota > Metazoa > Chordata > Aves > Passeriformes > Sturnidae > Sturnus > Sturnus vulgaris. Next base: position 147,198,256 of record NC_142243.1, read on the forward strand.
CTCCTCTTTCCTAGAATTCACTCCCACTTTCTGCATTTTTTTGCAGAGAATCTTCTTTGGGAAAATAGAAATAATTTCCCTTTTCACCATACTGGCTTAGTACCATGGTTGATAAAACCTAACTAATTTCCTTTTATGCCTTTCATGATACACCACGTCTGGACCAAAGCAAGTTGCACCAAGAGGAAAGGTCTCTTTTTGAGACAGCTGAGAGCAACCCACACAGTACATCTGCCATTGTTCATGACTTGATTTATCAACTCAGGAACAGGATGATTTCATCCTCAGTATGTTTTGGGGTACTGTTTTTGGTCTTTTTTGGAGACGAAAGCATGGTCTAATTACAAGCAATAATAAGTTCCACCCGAAAATGTCTTTTCTCAGAAGTTAGTGACCAGACCTGGTCTTTGGGAGTTTTGCATATGTCTATCATGGCTCCTGCATTCATCTCCTAAATAAATGACTCATCTGGAACTGTCATCTACCGGAAAAGATTTTTTCATTTCCATATATTTTAGCACTGGTTGTACAGGATGAGGATATACTGTTCACTGACATTCTGATTTCACACATCTCTCCATTGTGCAGCCTGCATGGATCCAAGTCATAAAGCTGAAAGACTTCTGAGATATTTCCCTGAAGGATGTGTGTGAGTGAAATCCATTTCCCTGCTGCAGACACATCTTTGGAATCAGCAATGCTTTCCCATCCTGTTCCCCAGAGGCAAACTATGGTCTCTCCACCATCCCACTCCACAAACCTGGGACATTGCCAAGGATATCTGCAGCCAAAGGAAGGGAATGCAGTTTCCTACCACAAGAAACAGAGCTGCCAGTGCAGATGTTTAATATGTACTCATCCCTGCAGATCTGTGCTAAATAGGGAAGCACTACCCAGTTCATATGGAAGAATTAATGTGAGCCTTCATCCACAAGTCAAACTACAACTGGTCTGAAAAGCATGAGGACGTGGGCCAGGAGCAAATACCCTGGCACTGGACACAGCTTTGTGTTACTCCAGTGCTAACATTACTTACTGCTTACACCATATTCCATAAGCCACTTCAAGGAGGGCCTTAAAACTAATGCTAAAACATTACAGAACAACAATGACGTGGGGGATATAATTGAACCATGCACTGGAGCTGCTTCACTCCACAGCCAGAGGTAAAAGACATCACCAGTGGTTTGCTCACATGTGCAAGATACCAGCAACATCTTCTGCACCGAGGTTAGGGCACAAATTCCTGGCATGTGCTCCACAATTCAGCCTCTCCCTCTTTAAAAGCAATCATAGAGGTAAGCATTGCTCACACTATTTGCAGCACATATCCCTGTATTTAAATTCACTCACTGAGATGTATGACTACTTCTTTTGGTCATACACTATGTCTGTGAGTTCATGTGGCACCTGTAACTTATAAAAGGACATTTTCTAGCTGCCATGACATTCATCTGTTCGACAAGTTCAAACAACCTCTGTTCATTTATTCATAAAAATCTCAGTTTGGATATTCTTTGAACTTCTGGTCACAGAATACAATTACTCACAAAAAAGCACACCAAGAAATCAGACTTATTTCTAGTCTATCAAATGAAATGGATGAAATGGAACGTTATAATTTTCAGGTGTCCAAATCATATGCTTTCACCTTTTCTACATATCCAGTCTCATGCCATGAGAAAACTTTTCGGCTTTTTTTATCAGCTAACACCTTAGGTTACATATGGGTATAGCTGAGATCAACATTGCTGGCCTCTGTACAGAGTTTGAACATTAAAAGCAAGGAACAAATGTCCTAACATCCCAGCTAATTCCATTGAAGATTGATTTATCAGATACTTTATACGCATTGAAGCAAGTTTTCTGAAGCATACAAAAATCTACATATTAAGATCTGCTATCAACAGAGGTTTGTTTAGATATCCTTGCAATTTGGGCTTGTGTAATCACTCTCTCTTGCAGAGCAGATATTCAGATATCTTTCAGAACAGATATTAATTAATTCATATTCCAGTGCCTATTCATACTGAGGAACCAGCATTTTTTCAGGTATCTCATTATTTTTGTGTTCATTTTGCATCATGCATCAAGTTTTAGAGATTGATCCTTCACTATCACACCCCCCTGATCACCATTACATGCATAGAGGGTAGATCTAAAATTGTTCCAAAGCACAGAAATTGTCCTTCTGCATAGAAATTGTCCTTCTGGCATCATACTTCCCATCCTCTTCCCACCAGCACTGGATGCAAACCACAATGCAAATAATTAATATGTTTGCTTCCCTTTGGGCTGACTGATAAAATGGAACCAGACAAATGAATTTTTGGTCCTCACTGATCTTCGAGTACACTGTGTTATGACAGGGTGTGAGATGACATGTCAGATAATGTATAGTGTCACACTCTCCAACTATTTGATGCCATTTAATGTAATGCTTCCTGGCATGTCATGATGGGATGACACAAAATGAGAAAGAAGCCAAACTGGAAATACCAATTACCCACTCTTAACCCTGAGGCAATAGGGGGAAAATATGCCTGTGTCTGGGTGACCCTTGCTCTGCTTATTGCCTAAGCTTCATCATTCAGGGGGTTTGTTTCGGGTACTCCTCAGTCCGAGGTCATTACCAACCATTCCAATGGTCAAAGTGTCTGTAACCCTCCACTTCATTGGAAATCCAGGAGAAGCAGCAGAGAAATCAACTGAAAAAAATTGTAAATCGCTGTTCCCAGAGTGTCATGTCGAGCTGATATTTTGTGTCTAATGAGCTGCAAAGCCACAGGGTATAAGGAGTAAAGAAAAGGCAGGAGAGAGCAGGGAGAAGGGAGAGTGTGCTGGCAGGCAGGCTGAGTCAAAGCGTCCAAGGACTGCACAGACAGACAGGGAGGAGGCTTGTGAGCTGCCTAGCAGAGTGGAGACAAGCAGGATGTAGGAATAGCACACCCTGTTCTGCTGCAGGCCAGTCCTGGAGAAGGTTACTGTCCCAGCCTTCCCTGAGGAGCTCACTGTCACCTTTCCTTCCACCTGAAGTCAACTCTGACCTACCAATAACCTGGCTCAACTGGTCTCCTCAAAAGATCTAAATGGAAGCACTGCTTCCTCTTTGACCCCTCAAGTTCTGAATCAGGGCACACTTTCACACCTGGGAATGGTGGCAGAGTGGAGGAAAACCAACCCATCCAGCAGAGAGGCAGGGATGACCCCATGGGATCCCACATCACTCTGCTGCACCAGAACAATACCTGTGGCCAGCATGAATTAAAGTGCTAAAATACCTCTGGCTAGTGGCACAAACAGAGTGATAGAGTGATGTTTTCATGGTAGCTGAGTTTAATACCACAGACAAGGCAGAAGTCAACAAGGTTTCAGCAGTTTCCTTCTCACTTCCAGCTTCACATCTTCTTTCACCCTCACTACATGGCTCTCAAAGCAAAAATTTCCACCCACTTGCCTAGACCCCAAATTTCAAATGCATCATACCAGGAGTGAGTTCAAAGCAAGGAGAGAGCTTCCACTTGGCCTAAATCTACTGTACCTTGTTTTGTAAGTCTGTATGAGGCTGAGCTCTCCAAATGCCTCTCTGCCAATCTCAGTGGCCAGACATTTCTCATCACAGCAGTCTTTTTGTCCCCATAACTTGTGCCTGTAACCCTCCCAATAACTGTGCCTGTTTCTTCAAGCATCAGCATGAATACCTACATATGGTTGCATATGCCTTGCCATCATTTGCTCCTCATTTTCCCAAAACCCATTATGATGAGTTGGCTGAAGGCACTTGATTCTGCAGATTTTTAAAAGGGATAAAAGGAAGGCAAACATTTTGACATGATGCAAAACACTTCTCATATAAATCCTGCACTCAACATGTTCTTTGTTGAAACTTCTAAAATAAAATTTGTATTTTTGAGCTTACTCATAACTCTTAAAAAAACCCCATGCATCACAAAGCAAGTAAATAAACAAAGGAGTCCTCAGGACAATTCAAACCAAAATTACACCTCCATGAATAATGTCATAAATATACATTTATGACATTATAAATATCTGTCAGAGGCTGCCTTGGTCTGCTCACTCAGGATGGCAACCCTCTAGAAAGAGAGTGATAGTATATTTTCATTAATTTCTTCCATGATTGAAAAAACATTATCCTAGCTATTGAAAAATATTCCAGCAGTATTGTGAGAAAGATGGAGAAATGCTCCAGAGCACAATGGACACATCTTCTTATATCAATTAACAGTTAGCAACTATGAATATAAAATGATGGATCATAGCTACACTGAACTTACACAAGGAAAAATTTCATATTTTTTTCACAAAATTGGGAGATTCCTCCTGTCAAAGCTGAAGGAAGTCTCCAACAGAGTGGTAAAACTGAACAAATTGCAAATTCTTACAGTGTAATTGCCAGAAGAAAAGTGCTAAAAGGATGCAATCAAATTCCAACTGATGGAATACTGAAAAAATAAAAACAAACAAAAAGTAAAAATCCATACATCTGAGACTGTTGCACCAAATCAATGTGGAAACTGCAGAGTTTAAGTGAGGTCTCTCCTAAACAAATGGTTGGGAGCAGGAATTCGGGAACGAAACACTCTAAGTTCAGACAGAGACACAGAATAAGCCCCATGAGTGACGTGGCTCAAACCTACAGGATTTTTCAGACCCGATGATGACAGAGGTGAGTTTTTTGAAACACAATATATTCAACACCTATTCAATCCTTGAGACAGTCCTACACAAAATCAAAGTATGTTTAGGACCTCAATGGAGGCTAATAGAGAAATCAGGAAACAGATCAGGCAGCCTTGAGGTAATCAGCAAGACTCACCTACACCTAAAACGAGGAGTATAGAGTTGAGCTGGTCCTTCTGGCCTCTGGTAAGCTGCATTCCTGCACCAAGTGATAAATAACATTATTCAACACTTCTGACTCCTCATCCTGTAGTCCATCTGTGGAAAACACCAGCACAGCCCAGCAATCAGTGCTTTTCTGTTAAAGTTGGATGCACCTGTAGAAATGTGTCTATACTGACATATACACACATGAACAACTCTCTGTAAATAGAATATATTGGTGAAACAAGGCTCATCTACTTCCCAATGCACGTTTAATATATTTATGAGTATTTCTAGTTTGTTTTTCCTTTTGACTCCAGACCTGCCTGTGCAGTGATCCTCCTTCAGTTAAAATAACAGACTGGTGTTCAAGGCTTAGATTTTTCACTTTATAAAAAATAATTAAACTTTAAAGGACAGGCACTACAAGAACAAGAACATAAAGTCAAAAAGATTCCACGGGAGTTTCTCAATTGCTTTATTCCTCATTTTATTGCAGAAGGACTTCACATGTTTGAGTCATTCCAGCCTCAACAAATTGGTAACTGCAGGTAAGCAAAATGCTTAAACCATGTGGATAGTGACCAAAATCTCAATCCTGTCAATGACTACATTTCTTTTGTTAGAGAACTGTTGGTGCTCTGTGAATCTGCTATCCAAAGGTCAAGCATAAAAGCAAAGAAAAGGCATTAGCTGGTTAGTTGGTAAACCTGTGAGCATTATAATATCCTGGAAATTACTCCTAAGAGCATATTTTCCCCTGGAAAACCCTTTCCTCTAATGTTCAGCACTTGATCAGTTGACACAGAAAAGACTCATCAATATCCAGCCCAAAGATCTACAGTGGGCTCTGCAGGAGCACTTCCCACAGGAATTACACTGAGCTTTGCTCACAGGGCTTTGCACTTAGTGGGAAGGAGATGCCAAACGTGGTCTCAGTGTCTGTGGTCAGAACAGCTCTTACCAGAGCACAACACCCGTGTTTGTGCCAGCCCTGCTGGGGCTTCAGCAGAAGGGAACACACAAGTTAGAGTAGGAGACTCACAGCCTTATCCAAGGATTTTCCTGTCAGTAGTTCCATGTCACTAACCCAGTATGTGCTTACAAGTATTCTATTGGTAGAACATTCCAGGAAGCTTTGGATTTCTTTTCAATCAACTAATAGTCCTCTTGGTTTAAATCAGGAACATCCGTAGAAGATGTGATGTCATCCATACACCAGACATTACAGCAGAAATGGTCTAAGACACTTGATCAGGAAAATCTTATCCCAAAGTTTATATTTCTTTCTAACTTGGTTCCTTAAATAAATAAGGCTTAGGATACTGATACCTTCTGTCAGACAATTCTTCCTCAATAGCTTGAAGATGTCAATCCACATCAACCAAATGTGGCGAAGGAATAGCAACCTCAGAGAGGCTGCATTCCTACAGTTTTCCTGGATACTGGTAACTGATGGGACAAAGGCTTGTTACTGACAGCAAGGTCGATGTGCAGAAGTTTATTTTAGATACCAAGAATCCATAGGAATGGTGCCTCTCATGCTTGCCAATGGACAAACACATAAGAAACAAGATTTCTGAAGTTCTATGTCCCTCCCTCCATCAGGCAGTAGACTATACTTAGAAAGATCAATAGTCAAACTCCTTGTGTTAACCCAAAACAGAACATCTCCCTTTACAACTAAGTTTTATAAAGAGAGGAAAAGCAAGATCAAGATTCTACGGCACTTATTCACAGTGACAAGCAGCTGTTAAGACATGACTTTATGTGACACTTCAGCTCATTCACAGCTGACTGAAGGGAATTGTGCATCCTCTGGAAAAAGGTATTACTCAATATTCAATCAAGTATTGGGTTCTAACCCATAAACTATGCCATCACCTTCATGATGTTTAAATTTACAGTAGTTCTAAATGAAGTCTTGAGCACTGTAGATATCAGACTTAATAATTCTACGTGGAGTCTTATTAGTTACCATCAGAAGCATTTTTATTTCAGAACAGTAAACAACCAATCCTTATCTAGCTAATTATCGCTGAAAGAACAAAGGATACAATGCACGTTAAGAAGCAGTAGATATAAAATATTATTATTCAAGGCAAGATTTCTGTAGGTAATACAGAATGAGCATTTAGCACCTGAGCAATTAGCAGCACCATCCCTGTCCCTCAGGGGTTTAATAGACAGGGGTATACAGGGGTACATGTACCACCCTCTGATCCTATTTTGCAAAACTGGTGACTTGGTCAAGAAATACAACTGATTGAAATTGAGGGACTCTGGAAAAAGTGATGGAACCAGGCCAAAAAGAACGGTCAATATTCAGTTAGGATTTCATAATTACAGTCTCCTAAGTGGATGACCTTCCTTGCACTCACAGAGGGTTTGGGGAACTCACTTACTTCCATATTCCTTATACAGATATACCTGATTAAAGGTTTTGTGGTTGGATTGTTGTTTTCACTTTCACTGGGGAGCCAGTCTGAGAAATGATGTTGTAATATTACAAGAAGAAACGCAAGTAGGGAGTCCTCCTCCTTTCATCCCCTAAAAAGTAACTCACAAATTATATCACAGAGGATCGAACCCTGAAGTCCTGGGGACCTGTGGTCAGCCTTGGCAGGCATTTTCCCACCTTTCTCCACAGAGATTTTGGCAGCATTTTGAGAAATCAGAAAGAGTAATCTGCTTTTCAGCTGACATAAAATGTAATCAGGGTATGCCAGGAAAACCCCGGAAAAAGAAGCTGAAAGAAACCATGATCCAGTGGAGCAAAATCCAAACAGATCAGCCGTGCAGTTTTCCTCACTTTCACTAAGGCACCTGCAGAAGAAAGATTTGTGAGAGAGTGAATGACTGGAAGTTTTCCTATACAGTGGACCTCCTGATACAGTGAGGGAAAATATAATTAGATAAGACTAGAGGAATCCTCTGAAGCACACAGAGTTCAGGTGAGAAAGGAGAAAAAAATTCAACAACAAAAAAATCTTTGTTTTAAAAAAATTCTTTCAGCATGAGCTAAGCATTAGCATGGCATTTTTTCTGTTTATTATTTGTACATCAGTATGACAGAGATCTCCAAAAACAAGGTTATTTGTGCTAGATTCCTCATGCTATCTTCCTAAATAGACATGATAAATATGGGGGATAACATAATTTTCTGCATGAGGAACTAAAAAGAAATTTTAAAATATGCCCGAGGACATTGCAGAAATCACTATCAAGGCACTCATGGTCCCAGCTCCTTGGTCACAGTCACTAGCAAATGACTGCTGACACAGGAATCACCTGACCTAGCACATTAACCACATGTTAACCCTCCCTGACTACAACACCATCTTATTTAGTCCTCAAATATTTGTAGAAAATGGAAAGTAAAGTACACTACCGAGCATTTTTAAAAATCTGATTTTTAAAATAATTATGAACATTGAAAATGAAAAAAAAAAAAAAAAGAAAAGCTGCCACTTAGTTCTAGCAAAACCCACTTAAGCATGATCTCAGACACTTTCTTAATTCCTGACCCTAAGATCCCTGATTCCCTATAGACAGTGGGCTCTTTAGGTGCTCACCAATTATTCCTGCTTACTCCAAACACTTCCACCCCTTACCTAAAGTCTGAGTGATCTGTCTACCTTTTTCAGATGACTGGTGCAGTGGCTGGACTGGCTGGTCTGAAGAAAACAAGCAGAATCACACCCTTGGTATACACTTTTCAAAAAGCAATAAGAGATCACGATGAGGACAGCCAAGCACTGGAACAGAGAAGTTATGGTCTCTCCATCCTTGAAGGATTTGAAAGCACAATGGGAAGAAGCTCCAGTCTCACAGCTGACCCTTCTTTGAGTAGGAGGCTGGGTAAAAAAAACTTTCTGCCTGGATTTACCCCATGATCTCATGATCTTACTGTGCCAAATATATTCTCAGCAGAATAGGAAATGGATTCTTAATTTAAAGATGTCCCAAATTCTGCAATATGATTAAGTTAAAATTACAACTCACAGGAAGATACAGAAATAATAGCATCTCTTTTTTTCCACATGGATTTGATAGTAAACGAAAACTTCATTTTTGTCATTGATAAAGCATTTGTGTTTCCAACAGCAGTCAGAAAGGCTCAGAGGATTTCCTAGATAATTCTAGGAAATTATAGCAGTGTGATAGATGAGCTATTGAAACCTGATCTCCTGGCCCATCCTGGATCTTGTGCTCCCTTCTCTGCCTACCTGAGTTACAACTCATATACTCAGCAGGGCATGAAGTGCCACAAAGCTCAGCCTGTGCATGTAGCCAAACACACTGGTCTCAGATGAAATATGTGGAATTTGCTGAACAGACAAACTGCAAAACATGGGCAGTAGGGGCTGAATGTTTACAATGAGCAGTAAGGGCTGGGCAAGGCAATAGGTTACAAACCCATAACAGAAGTGACTGTCAGTGTCTTACCTTACATAATGTCACTTGAGGCAGACAAACTTTGTCCTCTATCTCTGTTTTTCAAAAATACTTATTATAAAGGATCCCACATTTTAACTAGGCATATTCATTAATATTCAACACATACCAGGAGCATTTTAAAGTTCCTAATCTACAAAATTATTTTTCTTGCTTCTTCTAACCAGAAATTTGAATTATATTGTTCCAGAGGCAGGATATTATTTCACTCTGAAAACTTTGATTCTGTTGCGACCATCTTCCCAAAATATACCCCTGTTGTATGACACATTTGATTGATGCAGTGTTTGCTGTATAACGTGCTATGAGCCATGACACAAGTGTTTATAGGATACACTCTGGTTGGGTTCATTACTTACACTGTTGGTTAGTGACTTCCAAACTGACTCAAATCCATTTACACAACTTTGATTTCAGTTTGCTGAAATGTGCAACTGCCAGCATAGTTTTAGTCTGATGCTGCTGTAGAATCATTCTACAAAGTACTAAAAGAGAGAATATGGGCTACCACTGTGACAATCTTGAGGTTTTGCCACTTCACAGAAGCCAGTAGCTCTATTTGGTACTAACACCACCAATGACTTGGTGCAGTTGAGAAACAGTGGTTTCATTAGTTATCACTGATCAGCTGAATTCTGGAGATTGTCCAGAGGATTGCTTATCTCCAGATATGTGGAAATATAATGCAACTTTAATGCCCTTTATCAAAGTTTGAGATAAAAGACTTGACCTCGTTATCAGGTCAAGAGCATGTGCTCTGGGGGTTGTGGAGAGCTACATCAGCCCAGCTCCTACACTTCAGTGGGTTTAAATGCCACATCTCTGTTGCATGTTTGAGCCCTGCGTATGCTCGATTTAAGCTGTTTGACCCCACTGCCCGAGATCCCTGTGTGTTGCAGGGATGTAGATCTCCACAGCTTCCATCATAACTGTGCAAAAACATAAATACCAGCTTTGAATTTATAAAAACAGCAAAGGAACATTCAAACATAAAGATATTTGAAGAAAAACCTGCAGCATTCCAATAAAATCATATTGTGCAATTTTAAGGCTAATGATGGTGTACAGTCAAGGATCTGCAGAAGTGTAACAGCAATTAGAGGCACCACTCTTTCTGTTCCCCTGAGCATCAGAAAACACATCAGATATGCAGCAACAGTTATGTAATAGGAAGCAATAATTTCCGGCAATTTCCACATCAGCATATTATATAATGAACACATTGATGTGGAGCAGACCAACGACCAAGCCACAGGAGGATGGAACACCGGCAAGCAGATTTATAACTCTTGAAATAAAAAAATTAAAAAGCGGAAGAAAAGAAGAAAAGGGGTCAGCTCCAATACCGTGTTTTTTCAACTAGAAATCTTCCAGGAACCCTAAAAACATTATGCAACAGGATTCCATAGAGCCCCAGGAAGGATACTGAATGGGTACTAGATCCTCTATTCCGTGTCAGTGTAAAGTAAGAGGAGGATGAGAAGTTGTAAGGTAATAGAATGAGACTGCAGGAATTTGGATTCCTGTGGCAGTCCCAACAGAAATGCACAAGGTGAAATTAGGAAAGCTACTTTGGGACAAAATTTAAAAATATCTCAAAAAAATTAATTTACCCAGACAAAACTTTAAATATTCTGTAGCTGGAGATTATTGGTTTTATGGGAAATTAGAATGAAATTTCTCAGGAATCTTTGGAGAAAAACAACAGCTGGCACCTCTTGAACCTGGCACTGGTGATTAACCCTGAAGCCTACACATGTGCTTCATGTTATACATATGCCAATGTGTAAGCTTGAGCTAAAACTAGAGTTGTTAATATTGTCTTCTCAAGCAGTCTCATGTTTAGGAGCTTTATGGAGCAAAGAGAGTCAGTAACCTACATTTTATTGGCTGACAGAGCCCTTTGGGAGGAGCTTCTGGAATGACTAAGGAATACAGGAAGGCTGGACATTGTTCAAGAAGGAAATTTTAAAGGAGCAGAAGCAGGCTATCCCCTTGTGCCAAAAGATAAGCCAGTGGGGAAGACTGGCCTGACTGAAAAGAGTTTTGTCTGGGACTTAGGGGAAAAAGAGAGTTTATGGCATTTGGAAGGGACAGGCAAGAGAAAGAGGTCCCATAATCCAAGGGAAATGGACAGTGATCTTTTACAGCACTGACACACACAGGTCCACGGGGCTGGATGGGATCCTCCCAAGAGTACTGGGGGAGCTGTGGAAGAGCTGAGCAAGCCACCCTCCATCATTTGTCAGCAGTCCTGGCTCAACAGGGAGGTCCCAACTGGCTGAGGTCAGCAAACATAAACACTGTAAGAATGGCTGGAAGGAGGATGTGGGGAACTGCAGTCCTGTCAGCCTGAGCTCAGTGCCCAGGAGGGCTGTGGAGCAGATAGCCTCGAGTGCCATCACACAGCACATGCAGGATAATCAGGGGATCAGGCCCAGCCAGCAGGGAAACCCTGCTTTATAAAAGGCAGGTCTAGCTTGATCAATCTGTTCTCCTTCTATGACCAGGGCACCAGCTTGGAGGATGAGAGAAAGTCTGGATGTGTCCACCTGGACTTTAGTGAATCTTTTGACACCATTTTCCCCAGTATTCTTCTGGAGAAACTGTCTTGTCATGGCTTAGACAAGTGCTCTGTTCACTGGGTAAAAATCTGGCTGGATGGTCAGGCCCAGAGAGTTTTGGTGAATGGAGTTAAATCCAGCTGGTAGTCAGCCACCAGTGGTGCTCCCCAGGGCTCAGTTTTGGGGATAGCTATATTTAATATTTTTGTCAATGATCTGGATGAGGGGTTCAAGGCCACTCTCAGTCAGTTTGCAGATGAAAACAAGCTAGGTGGAAGTGCTGATCTGCTGGAGAGTAGGAAGGATCTGCAGAGGGATCTGGATATTTTCTATTGATAGTTTGTAATAACAAACCTATAAATAATTACTAATAATATAAGAGGTGATATTTAAAAGTAATCTTTAAAGGGACAAACTCAGCTATGATTAGGCCCCACCTCAGCCCATCACAACTTTCCTAAGGTGAAAGAAGGCCCAGTTCAAAGCAGAATTAAGGTTCATCTAGGTCCACTTATCTCCCTGGGATAGGAACCCTTCCCAGGACATACCATAGAAAGCCACAATCTTTGTAACCTCAGTCTTGCATAAAGTACAGTTTACTGTGACTGATAAACACATGAAAGGGTCATGGTACTTCTAGGAAAATCAAATGAAACTTCACACAAACATAAAGGAAACCACCTGTGGCCCAAGTAAAAAACGACCATTATCCCTGTGGACTTTTTTTTTTCCAAGCAGTGAAGTCTACAATCAAGGTATGATGAGCAAAAATATCAGCATATTAGTATCTATTCAGAAATGGCAGCACTGGGTTTTACAAGTGACAGACTTGTAAAATTCAATTCAACAATTTAACTTGTTGTTGAATGCAACAAGTCTTTAATTCTGGCAAGCAGTTTCTTTCCAGAGCCCACAAGGTTATGTAGACTAGGAGACAAATGTTTTTATATTCAGTCTGCAGAGTCATGACTCCAGGGAAATTTTTTTGATTTACCTTAAAGTCTTTGTAACATAAAATTTTATAGACAAAAAATCACATCTGCTTCCAGACTTCTAAGGCATTTGCAGGTGATCTGACCTCTTTCCAACCTCATTAGACTCACTAAATAATTGCAAGCAAACAATTAGACCCCCCCTGAATGAGAAAAGCAGCCAGACTGAGAAAGTAGGATATGCACTCTTCATTGGCACATCCATGCACCACTGAGTATTGCTTGGCTCGTTGTTGCTGTGTGATTTCACACAGTGGTCTGTGCTTCCCCCTGGGTCTGATAGTAACGTGACAAGGGATTTTAAAATGTATACATCTGGGAAACATAATAAAGTAAAAATACTGGGGAGAAACCAAGGGAGCAGCTGTATATTTATAGTAGGTTTTGTGTAAATAGTGCCAAAACACAGCTCTACCAAAGTTTGAAGTCAGGGAAAAAGTGATGTAAAGGTGTACTTGGATAAAAATTCATGGCTTAAAAGTTACAGAACCTGTGGATGTTTGGACACACTAAAAATCATGCAATCATAGAACGATTTGGGTTGGAAGTGACATTTAAAGTTCATTTAGTCCTATCTCCCTGCCGTGGACAAGGACATCTTCCACTAGATTAGGTTGCTCAAAGCCCTGTCCAAGCAGACATTAAATACTTTCAGGAAAACAACACCTAAGTGTCTCACATAGGGAACTTAAAATGGAGGAATAAAAAAAACCTGAGACTCCTTTAATAGAAACACAGACAGTTCATTGTTTGTAATCTGACATAGCCACAAGGATTTGCACAAAGAACTGAAATCCAGGATTCTGTAAGTGTCCTCAATTTAGGCCAGAAATGTTTCACTAGTCATGCTTCACTCCCATGTCATACATAACTCAGGAGGTGATAACAAAGGCGACACTGTGCCAGTTCTTGATTTTATCTGTTCTTAATTTCTTCTGATCTCAAAAACATTCATCACATTCTTGGTAGGAACAAAAATAGCATAAAGAAGTGACATCTGAGTGGGCAATAAGAACTGTATGAAGGGAAGTCTTGGCAGTGCCTCCCCTCTCACTGTGAAACATGGCTATAGTGACCAAGGAAAGAATTTGCTCCAGTTATTTCAATTCTCCAAACTTTGTCCTCCTCCTGGGGAGAATTTTTCTTCAGTTCATTAAGGAGGCTTTGGTGGCAGTGTTTGAAGAAAATACTTAATGTGCCAGAGTACTGAATTATCTTTCTGCAAGCATAAATGTTGATTTACAATGTTCTTTACAGTAGGCTCACGCTTCAGAAGTGGTCCAAAGGGAAAAGACTAGAATGTGCTTTATGGGAAATTCTAGTTACACACATGTGCAACTTTAAACCTAAATGTTTTGAGATCTCTTTAAAATATGAAGCAAGCTCAGCTATTAAGGGATCAAACATGCCTCTAACTTTTCCCCCAAGTAGCTAATGATGAAAGTTGATTACCCAAAAGTCTGGTCCAACAAAATCACATCAGTCCTGCCCCCAGGAACGTTGCAGTGGTTGAAGGCGTTCATTTTCCACAATCAAGACACATCAAGGTCTCTGCTGGAAGCACAAGCAATGTTGTTAATGTAGCTCCACAAGGCTGCTGTACCCTAGGGTGAAAACAGGTGTGATCACTGAAATATGAGCAAACCCTACCAACTCATTCCACTTTTCCACTTTCCAAGGGAAAATTTGACCACTGCCTGGAAGCAGTTGCTGCAGGCTGGAAATGAGAGATATCTATCCAATTCTAATCCTGTCTGTCAGCTTCTTCTGGAGTCACTTGTGAGATGGTAGGGAAATCTCTGTACTTATGGAAATCAGCATCAACCACATGTCTCAAAATTTTCTTCAGCTCTCATCAGCACAAAGAAAGTTAATAGTAAAATTCTGGGCAGCCCACACCCACCAGCTTCTAGCCTGGAGCAATAGGAGGATAGAAAGAGCTTTCTCTGTTTCACAGGGATAGGGAGATGTGGAACATTTAGTCCAAGTGCACAATCTTGGGTCCAATCTTGGACAGCAGCCAGGAGCTGTAGTCTCAGAGGGCAGTGGGAGAACCAAGCTGGTCTATGGATGTGGACTAACAATGTTGCCTGAGGAATGTGTGGTCCTCCAGTTTTTCACAGCAACTGCATTGCAAATCAAACCCTGTTCCTCCCTCCCTAGAGCAGAACTCATCTTTGAGTCAATCCCAACATTTTTACTAATATTATTTCTAATTATTCTGGGGATTTGGAGCAGAGTTAATGTGTTTTATTTTCTCTTTTTCAAAGAAAACTGTCCAAATATCACTGAAGTCAAAAGCAGATTTTAGCCCTTGATGGAATCTGGACAGAGAGCAACAGAGAAAAGCTTTATTTCAGGGGACACCCAGCAGATATTCATTGGCAGTGATCAATTGGTCCCCAAGCAGAAGAGGGAACACTAAGAGCACTGATCTCATTTGGCATGCAGACAGCATCTCCAGTTCCCTGCATGTCCAGCTCGGTGGCAGAGTGATGAGTAAAGGTCGCCCTGGTGACCCCAGCCTGGGTAATGTCCCCATATAGTTCACAGACACACAGACCTGTACAAGGAGCTGTCAGAGCAGGAAAGACTGGACACTTCTTCACAATTAAATTGAACTGTCAAAAACTTAAGACAGACACATGTATTTTCAGTCTTAAGTCACACTGCTCAGCACAGACTGAAAGAAAAGTTTGGGCTTCGAAGTCTTTTCAGAGTCTGCTTTCAGTAAAACAAGGAACTCTGTACCAATTCCCCCATTTAAAAAGTCATAGTTGATGCAGTAAGATTTATTGGAAGAGATTACACAGAAGCATAACATCATTTATGAGTTAACTCTCAATAACTATGGAGTTACTTCAAGAATGAGATCCTTAATAAGAGTTGCTGAATTTATTCTGGAGAAGTCAATAACAATACAAATACGAATTTTCAGTCACATAGCATAGCCACTAAGACACTGCAGACATTAAAAGTGCTCTCCTTGGTTGCTGGAGAAGGCTCCAATGATTCCTGCAGTGGAAGTATTTTGTGCTTTTTTGATCTGGCAGGCCAGGTCTGAAAGAGAGCCTGGAGATTTTGCAGACTTTGTGCAGCCAGTGTGAGCACCAGAGAGCAAGGCTTTGTGCTCTAAACTTTGCATCCCCATGCAGTACCTTACACCACAAACCAAACAACTCCCACAGAGTTCATCCTTGACAGACATTGATGAGGTCCCCTTTCAGTCATGTCTTCTCGAGGCTGACCAGGCCCAGCTCCCTCAGCCTTTCCTCATCACAAAGATGCTCCTGCCCCTCAACCATCTTTGTTGCCCTCCAGTGGACCCACTCCAGGAGCTCCATGCCTCTCTTGTATTGAGGAGCCCAGAACTGGACACAGCACTCCAGACATTCCTCACTAGGGCTGAGTGGAGGGGCAGGGTCACCTCCCCTGACCTGCTGGCAATGCTCTTCTTAATGTGCCCCAGGAAACCACTGATCTTGTCCCAAGGACACTGCTGGCTCAGGGACAGCTTGTTATCCACCAGGACCCCGTGACCTTCTCCACAGAGCAGTTTTCCATCAGGTCAGCCCTCACCTTGTCCTGATGCCTGGGGTTGTTCCTCCCCAGCTGCAGGACCCTGCATTTGCCTTTGTTGAATTTCAGTTGGTTCTCCTCTGCCCACTACACTCTTCCTCCTGCCCCCATATAATTTCCACCACCAGATACCACATCACCTGAGTGTCTTTGATACCTGTAAAACACTTCTGCAAAGGGAAAATTGGGCACATGCATACGTGCACTCTGGTCTGCCTTCTTCTTACTGTTACTAGTCACTGTCCCTGAGAGCAGTGGCTCAGAATAGGTGCTGGGACAACTATTAGCCTGAGAGCCATGCAGACGCTTGACACAGACCAGCACATCACCTTGGCTAAACACAGGGAGGAGTATGTGACCATCTGATGGCATTGACCCTTTTTCTGATACTCCAGGCTTGGAGACAGTCCTTGCTGCATCACCTCACAACAGGCTCTGTGGCCAGTCACACTCGTGTTCATAGAATCCACATGCATGGTGGAGGGAGCTTTGGGATTTCACAGTGACAGTACTGACAGAGAGAGGAGCAATGGCAGATTTGGGGAACTTGGAAAGCCCAGACTCATCCCTCTGGATGCATTAAACAGATCAAGAAAACCCTTTGGGTCAGCAGGACCTGAAGATATACCTAATGACCATTTCTTCTGTGGAACCTTGAAGTCCTGCCTAGCAGAAGCAGTGTCTCTGCCTCCCACACGCTGGAGGAGAGCTGCACACCTGGTGGCACATTTCAGCTGGAAGAGAAGCTCATAGCACATTGCATCCAGGAGGGGCTAAGGATGAGGAGCCACTGCCAGCCTCCCATATGCAGTTACCTAAAACACCCTCTGAAAGGTGACTGACCTGCACCAAATCTATCGGCTGGCACACGAGGGAGAATTTGGTACCTTTTGCACCTTTCTAAACCACTGGTAAAGTGTCTCTGTGAAATGGACCACAGCACACTCCTTGGAAGACCAGGCTGAAGCTGCTTGCCCTACATGTTCACTCTTCATCATGATTAACTCCTCCGTCACAGAGAGGGACACAAGCATCCATCTCTGCTCGGCCAACTGGAATTGCTGGCCAGCACGGTCTGTGCCATTTATCACCAGCATTTACGTGGGAGAGGGTGACAGCAGGTGCCATTTGTGTCAGTGTCACCACGTGAGTCGACTGATTAATTAAAGCCACACGGCCCCCAGGCTGCTGGGAGGGCAAGAAGGAGCAGGAGGGATCATTTGTTAACTCTCGCTGTCTCCTTCAAAAGCCCTTTGAATAGGTGAACAAAAATCCCATGGCACCTTTGGGCATGCAAAGGTGATGTTCCCTGGGAATGGGCTTGGAGGTCACTGTTGGTGGAGGTCCAGGAGTGAGCATGAGGGCTCCATGGACCCACTCCATTTCCTGTAACCTTGTTTGTAAGCACACTGCTTTAAAATGTGACAAAAAGGAAGAAAAATACCAGTAAACACTGAGATAATTAAACAATTGTCTCACATCCTGTAAACAAGGAATCTCTATTATTCATGGACCAGAGCTGATGGGTGCAATACGATTTCTCTTTGTTCTCACACTACAATGCAACCATCCAGTTTCACCAGCCCTCACATGATCCTCAGTTCAACCAATTCCAGTAAGTCTGGACAGACACTGATGTGAGACCAATATCCACCCCTGTCATGCATGTCCCCAGGCTGTTACAGAAGGGCTCAATCACAGACCCCAGAGTGCTCCTTGCCCATTTTCAGCTAGCATGAGTTTTGTAACTGCATGAGTCTCAGTGACATGATATGCCATTGAAGAGTTGCTCAAGGGAAATTCGGGTATGAGGCAGGTCTGACTCACAGGAGATGAGGCTACACATTGCACTGGAGCCTTTTGGGACTGCCATTCATTCATGCTACAGAGATGCCAAGCTACTTCCCACAGCACTGCTATTTCTCATTCACCCACAGTCAGACAGTTTTCCTCACTACTCTGGGATGAAAAACTCTTCCTGATCCTGATCAGTGGCCAAAAGCATTTGCTATACTTTGAGACTAGAAGATGCATTTCACTGTGGAGAGACATCAGCTAGAACCCAGCTACTTTTCAAAACTTCCTCACATCTTGCTGGAGCAAGGGGCATTGGTTTCTCTATCATGTATTGCAATCAAAATAAAGAAAATTAATGAACTTTTATCACCCTAGAGGTATTGCCTATTTCCCAGACTCAAAATAGCCAGTTGGCACGGCTTAAAGGTGGTTTGCACTCAGCCTGCCAAGTAATGCTACTTCAATGAAAGCACTGCAGCTCTCACTTCCCAGCACTTGTGCGCACCCTCTGCCCTAGCCCTACATCAGCTAAAGCCAGAAGGAGACTACAAAAAAAATTTAAGGTGATTTCACTGTAGACTGGATTGTCCAAGAGGATTCATTGGATTGTCCAAGAGGAATATACAGCTTTTCATATTATCAAATACACGTTGGCCCCGATCAGTTTTCTAGGCATTGCAACTGACAATTCAGGGAAGAGCTTTGCAGTAGCAGGTAAGTGGGTAAATTCCCTCTGCTCCCCAGCAGCAGTTCCAGGGACACCATGGTCAGCATCAGGTCAACATCTGAGTTCACTAAGGAGCATTTATTTGGATGCATTCCCCTGCATCTCTCAACCCTCTGAGTTTAATGATAAGATGGCTCCCAGCTTGGTTACCCTGCAGGGAAGGTATAGTGTGGAGTTAATGCACCAAAGCTGTCCCATCAGTCAGGACAGCTAGCAGAGCTTACCCCTAAAACAGGATAGGCAAGAGTGATGCTCCTTGAAGTCTTGTGCAGCCCCATGTGCCAGATGTGCCACACTGGTCATCAGTCCCAGCTCATCCAGGAGCCCTGTCTTTCATAGGAGCAAATATCAGGGAGTTCAGCATAGAACATCCTGTCCCACTGTTGGCTCTTTGAGAAGACAAGGGAAAAGCAATCACAGAAGCTGAGACACTACAGGTGCAGGACAGGGCAGACTTCATAACTTGCACTCACAACCAAAATTCTAACATCTGTATATCCAGTTGGGCACCATAATTAAAACTGTGGAAAAAAAGTCACTTAGCAACTATCAAAGCAGAGCAGCACAATGGATGATTTGCTGTGCCTCCTCTGCTGTCTCCTCCTGTCCCTGAGCAGTGGACAGGTCCCTTTGTACCTGGGGAGGAAGCAAAGCCCTCTGGCCACTGCATGCAGCACCAGTCTTGTACATGGGCCAAGAGAGGGAGTGAGCAGAGCAAAGCACAGGTGGGATTTGGACAGTCCAGACAGGGCAGCCAAGCACACACCAATGCTGAGAGATTTTTTCTCCTCTCCCCTTCTCTCTGTCACACTCGTCTTGTCTGCAGGACAGATCCTCTCTGATGTCTTCTACTCAGCCCCTGGGATGAGCACCCTTCCTCTTCCCACAAAGCTCAAACCATCGTGCAGCCACCCACCATCTCCCTGGGAGCCCCTGACACCAGCTCTGACTGTGCCTTCCCATCCTGCAGCCTTTGCTGCCATCTACAGCCCCATGACTCCCCGCAGGGATTGGCATTGCCCATCCCAGAGGAGCCCACCTGATCTGGGATGCTGGCCCCTCTCTGTTGCCCTGCAGAACTCCCCACAGGTGGCTGAATAATGCATGGGCACTAATTTCATTCAGGCAATTCACCCTTTTTTTCTTCTGCAGGTTTAATCGTTAGGAGATAAATTGCCCTCATCTCTGGGTTCCCGGATGAGGAATCGTTAGGGGCCAGACCTGCAATTTATTATATTTTGGCAGAGAGAAGGTTTAAATGCTCTGGGGTGGGGTGAGGAAGGAATGAGTTCTCACAAAGACCATGAATTAATGCTGCTAAATACTGGCCTCTAATCACATGTGTTCATAGGAAGAGTGATTGCTTTTATTTGAGGAACAAAAAGAAAGTGAGGCAGTGGAAACTGGCATGAGACTCTGCACAGTCAGGACCAGGCATTCCCTATCACACACTCCAAATTACTTCAGACTGCCAGTGGGTACATTCCTACATCATCCTCCCTTCTCTTGGTACCCAGAAATATCTTTTCAGAGCAGCACCCCAATATAAAAATAATAAACATTCATTCCTATAGGTAGGGCTTTCTCAGTTTCCATGTACTTTCAGGACTATTTGTATATATCCTCTCTCCTTGGGAGAAGACAAGAAATAATTTAGTCATGACATTTGGGATTTGTCCTTGATTATTAGAGCAGAAGCAGTCACTGTCTCCTGATCTGGCTTAATTCGAGTACCTGGTACAGGTAGTACCTGGTCTTTATGTCACTGCCTACCTGCATGCTCTCCCTCTCTTCCATGCAATACTTTACAAAGACATTCCAACATCCAAGGGGAAGAGTGTGAATCCAGGTGTGGGGTTTTTTTAAAACACAACAGGAGAGAATTGTGAACAGTTTACTGTAGCAACACCTTGCAGCATCCACCCATCCCATCGAAAAAAAAAAAGAATAATTGCTCAGTATATATTTTAGGAATGCTATTTCTGGCACTCAGGATTTCCTGAGTAGTTTCACAATGGCCATATAGCTTCTTCAAGGTCTCATCTAATACAGGTGATTAGCCACGTGTCAGACCATATGAATTGCCTCTGACTTTCACTTGTTACAGTGAAATGAAGACTTCAGGATAAATAAAGAAGAGAAGGATTCATTGGCCCATTTGGCCCTATGCATATTGGCATTCACACTTGACTATACTCTGTATAGCAGATGCAAAGATAAAAGAAAGTTTTAGGGATATCAGAATACCTTTTTATTGCACACAATGAAAACCTGCATAAATCTGCTAGATTTCTTAGATCACTAATTAGCATGATCATAATTTTTGCTGAGGTAATAATTTCTCTTTACTGGAGGAACAAAATAAGCATTTTTTAACTAAAGATGGAAAAATATCTCTTTCATTCTTACTCTCTACCAGCTTAACTATAAAGTGACAGAATTAAGACTTCAAGTCTTGGATTATCAACAATGGTTGGTATTTATGGAAGCATAAATACCTTTAATTCAGCAGTAAGGCTCTGTGATAAATCCTTTCCTGATGTAAATTTTCATCACTTCATTAATTCCATGTTAAAAAAGGATTGGCTGATTTTCACTAAGAAGAATGACTGGCCATAGCTGCTGGAAAGCTGGTAATTCAATTGTCAGAAATTTTTCATGCCAGATAATAAGACTGGAGAAGTTAGGAAGGCAGAGAAAGCCTTTCTGCACCTGCAGTAACTCTATGGTCTGCTCTGTAATTTAATTAATTTATAATA
The DNA here is from genome assembly GCF_052056855.1 of Sturnus vulgaris. NCBI lineage: Eukaryota > Metazoa > Chordata > Aves > Passeriformes > Sturnidae > Sturnus > Sturnus vulgaris. The sequence continues at coordinate 147,219,977 of NC_142243.1, forward strand.
GCAGAGAATCTAGTTTTTTACAACCTCTGAATCAGAAAAAAAAAGTTATTTCAAGTGTCAGATCTGAGACTTAAAGAAATAAACCCCAAATATTTTAAAATGTGTAGGGGGAAATTTATCAGTCAGGCAAGGAAAATGTTTATGTAACATTATGTAATTCTACTTATATTTTCCAGCTCATATAATGGCAAATCAAAGCATATGGTGCTTTGGCTCTGTAGAAACATTCTCTACCAAATATAAGAGCAAAGGTTTCTATTGGGAAAGCTATTTAAGACATAGCCACATCCCCTTCAGCATTTTGGAGTTATTCTGCACAGAAGCCTTACAGCTGCAGGTGACAGGGCCAAATATCTCAGACATATAGTTTGACTTGGGTTTTAACAGGCCTTTGAACTTGTCCCATGTCTTGCTGACGATATCAACTCAGACCTTCAGTTTGCATAAAATTGTGTGCATAAAACACAATAAAGGCAGGGAAATTCCATTATTGATGTAGCATCTAGAAATCTTCAAAATAAACCAGTAAAAACTTGGAAAGTTTCCATTTCAAGGAAAGACTGGGGGGAAATATAAAATAAAAGAAATAAACTCCCTTTGGAAGACTTTATACATACTAAATTTTTGATTTTCAGAGGCTTTGTAATTCCAAACCAGAAAGTTTTTCTGTAGAGGTTGTTCCACCTGCTCAGTGGGAATTTCTGTGATTTACAGGAGCAGACTGATGTTTTCAAGGAGCCATGCATTGCCAGGAAAAGGAAAGGACTGATCAATGTCCCTTGGAAAAGAATAACTTCTACAGAATATTCTTCAACATTATAAATGCCTTTGCATGTGCAATGCAGGCGCATTTTCCACTACTGACATTTGTAAGGCAGTATGAGTCAACAGCTGCTGCTTTCACATACAGTCCTGCCCTAAAAAACACACACTTACAACAAAACCAAGGAGCAGGAGGGTAATCATCACAGACTAGTTAAGGGCACGCTATTTCTCCTCCACAGCTCTTACAGATGTTGATGGCAAATGTTTAGCTCTTGCTGGGAAGCTCTTGACTGCAGCTGGAGAAGTTTAAGAACCAGCCTGTGACAGTCTCAGCTGCATGAGATGCTCACGCCCCCCACTCTCCCAATCTTCATTCAGAGATTTCCAGCCCCACAGCTCTTGGTTCAGAGCTCCAGCAGCCCACGGACCAAGTGACCCCACCCAGTCATCTTTGCATCAGGCCCCTCATTTCTGGGTTTGCACAAACGTGCACATGTGCAAGTGGAGGAATGCTGGGGTGGGCAGCACCTCCCCTGGCACGCGCTCAGCCACCAAAAGGGAATGACACGAGCTTGCGTCACTGGAGGAGGAAATAAGCCATGGCTTGGACCACAACAAACACTTGCACTCTGGCATCCCATTGCAGATCTTGTGACTCTGGTTGTGACTCTTGCCACAAGGCAAGAATGCTCTTCTTGCATGTGTCTGTCCCACACTGTATCAGAGGCCTTGTTCAAAGGCTTGACATCAGTGACACAAGTGCAAAATCAAAGCCAGAGCTGGCTGCACTCCAAGGATTCATCCTGCTGATGTCTCAGCTGAGCCAGTTGGAGTTAGTTATCAAGGAAGAGCTGCAGAAACTGTACTGCAAGTGCTGCAGGAATTGGGAATGTTATGTATGGTGTAAACAGGAACTGCAGAGCTGTGACCTTTGTGGTGTGGGAGAAGACATGATGGGGTTTATTCCAGCACAGCCTACTCTCCCTCAGCCCAGCAGGCAATGCTCAGGGACTGCTAATGCAGATAGCACAAGGGTAAAAACAGAGGCCTTCCTAAAATATCAGATGGAATTGCTGTCTTCTGGCAAAATTGAGAGGTTTCTTTCTATCTATATTCTCTCTGACCTAGACCAGCTCTTTGTACTTTAGCCTGGTTCCACTGGCAAGCCCAGCATCCAGGTTTACAGCTCTCCTCAACGTCCACAGATGCAACAAGAAACATGAAATCACACCAGGGGAGAGGAGATTCTGCCAACTACAGGCTCAGTTCCAAAGCTATTTTTCGGTCTCAGACCCCATCTCCAGGAGCTGGCTGCTGCAGGCAGCTTCTTCCTGGGCTACAGATTTCACTGCAATGGGACACCTCTGTCTGATGTCTAGAGCTACAGCAAATCCAGTCAGAGTCTTTATTAAAGGGACAATTGATACAAGCAGAACAATAAATTCTACATCCTTCACTACAACATATTCCTGTGTCTTTGCTGGAAACGCTTCTAGCACAGAAAAGCAGCTTTTGAATTTCTTCACATCCCACTCACTGCAGCATTAACACACTCCAAGTTTCAACTGCACAGAGGGGCAGACAAGACACAGTTCTAGACAGTTTTTGCAGCCTGCTTTTTTTTCCCCAAATGAGTGCTCTGCAGATCCTGAAAGGGTTTGTGTGCCCATAGCATCACCAGGAATCAAAGATGACACGAAATGGGAACACACTGACCTTCTGGATGCTTTAAGCTCTGGCCAGCACCAGAGAGAAAACATGTAAGTCAAAAATATGATCTTCTTGGGAGACTTAAGATGAAAAAGAATAAAATGCACTAGTTAAATCTGACAGTTGTTACCAAACCCACACATCTCTGCTTACCTCCCTGTCACTGATTTATGAATCAGATGCCTCATCCTCTGTACAGGCACACACATGTTTCACATTGACACAGGTTTTCTTTCCCACACATCTCTGCTGTGCAAGGTGACCATTTGAACTCATTAATTCACCATACAAAGCAAGTATGTTCCCTTAGCTGGTGTCCTACAGTGCTCAGGTTAAGGGCAGGAGAGTGAAAAGGGCTCCCAGTCTGGGGAAAGGACAGGAGAGGGAAGGGGGCACATGAAAAGACTACACTTTAAACCCAGCACAACTTGCCTTCCCTTCTCCCAAAAGCAGCATATGGTGTGCACACGATTTGAATGCAAAAAAATAACTCATTACTTCACAAGCTGGACAGATCTGGAGCTGGTGGGTCCCCAAATGAACTTGAGCTTGAGGAGGAAACCCTTCAGCCTTTTCTCAAAAAAGATACCTGGAGAGATTGAGGTTCTCCTACAATATCTCACTGTGTCTCAATCTCTCAGCTGAAATAGTGATGAGGCTCAAATCAACCAGGTAAGAGAGGCTGAAATAAATCAGATTTCTCTCAGCCTCACCCTCTGCCTGATCCCATCTGAGGGCATGTGCTCTCCCCACTGTCAGCCCAGTGTTGGAAGGTCCCATATTTGACACCAGCAGCTTGAGAGAAACAAGCTCTTCTTTGCTCTTCCCTTAAACTGCTGCACCCCTACTGCTCCCTATGTGTCCAAGCCCCATCTGTGCTCCATCACTGTGGTACCTGGACCCACAAAAAAAGCACTTTTACTCATACAAAAGGCTAAAGAATGCTCACAGCTGATGAGTTATGTTCTCCATTCCCTCATCAGAGAAATCAGTCTGGCCAATTTGCACCAAATTCATACTTACCCTTGGATATAATTAATTGTTAGAGGTTGGGAATGACTGTTTGTGGTGAGCAAAAAAACTGAGGGGAGGAAGCAGTAAAAAAAAAAAAATAAGAAGAAAAAATATTACAATTTATTTTAAGCAAATAAATATGTGGTTGAAAGTAATTCCATGGTCAAGTTTCTCCAGGAAATTTACTGGAGGTGATATGTAAATGATAAGCCAGAGAAATAGGTGAAAAAAAAAAAAAAAATAAAAGAAATTACCTGCACCCATATATATATACTCACTTCTTTGTTAAAATCCCTAATGCAAAAATGATGACCCCATCTCCCACTGAATATTGAGGTTCTTTATGATATTTCACAAAACAACATCTGTCACCCCAAATTGTAATGAGATTAATTACTTGCTTTAAGATTCTCAGTACTCCTGACTCCCACAGACAGCCCTGTGCAACTGCCTGAAAAGCCCATAATTAGTAGCCATACACCATGGATGAAAAAAATCCATGCCAAATATTACTAGAATGCAGTAACTTTATTTCCAAGGGATTTTGAGACGCATCCAGAGTGACGGAGACCTGGCTAATTTCTTTTATTTTGCTTTTGGCAGAAGGAAATGGAGAAAAGGGCTTAGCCTGAAACTGCCAAGCAGCACAGAAAAAAATTATAAATCTGCCATGCAGAAGTTGGACACAGCAGGTCACTCAGTATAGGGCATGTGGGGGAATAATTTGGATCCCCTCTTCATCACTTTACAATGCCAGAAAACTCAGTTGATGTAAATTATTGTTCCCCCTTTGACTTCCCTGGCATTATGCCAGTTTGTAGCAGCTGAGGATGTGACACAACAGTTTTCACTCCTAGCAAACATTGGCAAAGTTATGCAAAAATACAAGAATATAAGAATTTGAGGTCTAACATCCTACTGGGATAATGCCACTGATGGCCCTGGTATTTACATGAGACTATAAAATAGACTTTAATTTTTTCTTGTCCTGACCTTGAGTTTAAGATATTACAAGGGTGGGTGATAAACAAGCAAATAAATTCTTACAGCCAACAAGCAAAGGATCATCACAGCCACACTGCTTCTGAGCCTGAGTATTATATTGCTCAGGCAGTCGAAAGTTTAAAGGGAAAAAGTCAGCTGCAGCAGAAGCACCGGCTGTGAGAGCAGTGTGTGTCCTTGTGTGCATAAGGCTGCAGCATGCCAGGAGGGGAAACGCCTGGAGCCACTGACAGCAGCCCACGGGGGGCAATTCTCCTGGCACAGCACTGAATTAACAGGAAAGAAATGTATCCTGCACAGATCAGCAGTCTTAACTCGCCTGGAGAGAGGACAATCCTGTAGGTTTTGCGTGGAAGAACTCTCTAAGTACAATGCAGGCTGGAGGATTTACCATCCCCATCTCTCCCAGGCCCCACAGTCATAGTTGTAAACTGAGGTGCTCTTGCAGTGATGCACCAGGACATGCTCTTTTTTTTGAGGCAATCACCCAAATGAGATGTTGAACCCAGAAAACCTAGCTGAACCTTGCCATTAAACCACTTCAGGAACTGAGTGACAATTACCTGCAAGCAGCCTGCAAGTGAAGACACTCTTCCAAATACCCACAGTTTTGAATCTTTCCACTGGATGCAAAGGCAATGGTAATTACAGCAAATGTCCTGGAACAGTGACAGGCGAGGACATGGGCTCAGGCAGACAACTCAATTGTCCTTCCCTACTGTTCCACCAGTCTGACCTGCTTCCTGCAGCCTCACACCACCAGGGGAATATTCCTGTTGTAGCAGTAAAGTTAACTGGATCTCAGAGAAGTTTAGTGCAATAGGCAAGACAACACTCAAATTTCCAAGGGAAATAAAAGCTGGGAGCCCTGCCTTTACACTGTCAATGTAAAGGGCATTTCTGTTGTAAAGATTCTGTATTTTATTTCTGCTGCATCCTCATAAGACTGCAAGGCAACCCTAAGAAAACAATGAAACCCAATACACAAAATACAGCATCGATTGTGTTTTCACATGTTAGCAACATCAAAAGTCTTGCTCTGAACTGGAAGAGGGCAGTAAGCTTTGACTTCTGTCTGTGCACTTCATCTGAAGCAAACATTGTACACACACACACACACACACACACACACATATATATATATATATATATATACACACAGACTACTTATGCAGGAGGAAACCTTTAAGTTTGTCTTACCAAACATCCCCAGTGGCTTTTATTACAGCACTGCAAGTTTCCTAATGTTTTATGTCCTCAGACCCTAAAGGGAGCTATTAAAGGGCCGACGTGTGATTCAGCATCCATTTGTGGATGAAGAATGCGAAGGGCCGTCACTGCCGCGGCAGGGGGGCAGGTCCTGAGGATCTCCAGACAATCAGGAGGCAGTTCAAAACACTGCTGCAGGGATGTTAGTCCCATCTCAGCCTGCAGTAAAAGCTCCCTGTGCCATTTTGCAATGCGGCAAATGTTCTCCTTCTTTAGAGCAGCAATTTCTTCTCCTCTCCGTTATGTCTTACTGTATTTAAAGCCAGTGCCAAGGTTCCTTCCTTCTCCAAAATCTCTCTGATACAGCCAAAATACTTGCCAGATGTCTAGGGGAGCCACTGAATTAAGAGAGTAAAAGATTTGCCATTTTAAAAGAATATTTAATTTCCTTAGAACATCTTTCTCCCCACTGCCTCCTCTCAATAAACAACTGTCAGCTATGTGATAGCTCAGCTGGAAAGAAACCATAAAGATGATACAAAACTGCTAGGCACGGGAGTTTTCTGTGCAGAACTACAACACCAAGGGGCAGCAAGGTGAAGGATCCAGTGGTCCTAGGGGGCAGCTCGATCCCTGGGTTTTCATTTAGGAGTTACAAATGATTGCATCCAATCTGGAGCTTGAATCCTCAGCCAGCAGATGCTTATTTAACTCATGGCAAGATCTTGGCAGGAAGTCTGACATTTTCAGAAGATAACTGCAGTTAACAGCACAGATCTACTTAATCACTTCAGTCAGGACAGAATGACCCAGTGCTGTCTTTTGATCTGATTTATGAAATGATGGCATCAACTGGAATAAAGCAACTGGCTGCTACAGTGTTGATGACATGTTCTGCAGTGCTCAAACATATGGTTTTGGGGAAAGGAAGAAGTAGAGCTAAAGAAGATGCTGCGACAGGGGGTCACATCCTCCTTAAAGACCCCAACTTGGAATGTTAGCATCCAAAGAAAAAAATATTGGGACACAATTTTTTCCCACAAGGCAAAATTTAGGCTTGGAAACCCACATAACCCCCTAAAAGAGAGTCTGAAGACATAAAAAAAAAATCTAAAAGGGGAGTTACAGTTGGTATTTCAAGTCCCTCTTTCCTAATTTGCTTTAGCTACTGTCCCCTCTCTCCAAAGAGGCCACCACCCCCATGGGGCTCAGCACATCAACACCACACTGACTATCAGTGAACAGAGCTGGCTCCTTACTGTGACCCCTCCACGGTTACCTTCAGGCCAGCTCCTCCAGAGGAGTCACCTCATCAGTTCCCCCACAGCCTCTGAGATGTCCCCCCCATATGATGCACTAGTCCCATCCCCAAGTTTATGCTAAACCAGTGATGTGTGGACCAACCAGCATGGGCTGGAACTGGGCCGAGGAATGGGAAATGGGTCTGTGAAATGCTTCAAGGAAAAACAAACAAGCCAAAGAAGTACTTCTCACTTATCAGCAGGACTTTGACAATGGAGACCACTGGTGACTGGTCAATTGTCAGGCAAAGATCATAATTAAAATTTTTTTATCATTGTTTCTCATTTAAGAAGTTTTTAATTAGAGCTTTGCACAGGGTTACAGTCCTGGTGACTTCACTGGCATGAAACAAACTGGCTTGCAGGTTTTTTTAAGTAAAGCTCTATGGTCCAATGACTTACATACCACCAGTACACAGACATCAGGCTATCCAGTCCTTGCTGTTTCCAGTGTAGAAAAAAAGAAAATGGAAAATGTCAGGATATATTTTCACCAGAGTTTTGTGACCTCCTTGTCTTGCAGATACTTTACAATGCAAGGGTCCTTGCCATGAGTTTATAACTGCACCTGTGCTGGCTCAAGGGTTGCAGTTCAGAAAATAGCAGTAATAAACCCATCATCATAGAATCATCACAGAATGGTTAGGGTTGGAAGGGACCTTAAAGATCCTATAGTTCCAACCTCCTTGTCATGAACAGGGACACCTTTCACTAGACCAGGTTGCTCAGGGCCCTATCACACCTGTCCTTGAATATTTTCAGAGATGTGGCATTCCCAGCTTCTCTGGGTAACTTGTTCCAGTGTCTCACCACCCCCACAGTAAAGAATTCCTTCTGAATATCTAATCCATAACTATTCTCTATCAGTTTAAAGCCATTCCCCTTTATTTTATCACGACATGCCTTTGTAGATTGAGCTACACACCTGAACAAAGCCACCCAGATTCTCCCGTAGTCACAAAGAGAGAGAGAGAGACCTGAAGGTACCAGGGAATGCTGCAGCCCTGGCCAGGCTGCCTCCTCCCACCCCACCTGTCTGCAGCCCAGGAACACCAGGGGAAAAATTCCCACCAATTTCAAGATGTTGCATCAGCCCTTTGGTCTGCAACTGCCAAGCAGTGAGACACAAGGACTAGGAATGCATCCCCTCCTTCCAGCACACAATTTTGCAGAGGATTCCCTCACACACGGCTTTCAAAAAAACCCTCAGCCACCCAAACAGAAAAATATTATTCTTACTAAGTTTTCTTGAAAGAATCAATTTACTATTTCTAAGTGTTTGGATTAATTTGAAGGCCACAATCACCAGGAAATTTTCTAAATGAAGTTCTGAAAAATGAGGATCATGTCACATCATCCACCATCTATTAGTGAAATGAGAGACAGAGGGAGGAAAATATATTTCACCACAGTCAAAATAACACCCTAAAATGAGAATGACCTTTATGTGCTCTTGCTGCTGAATCTTCAGGTCTTGTATCACGAAAAGCCACGTGACAAGATCCCTGCACAAGATGCCAGGCATTTCCGGCAAACGGTACCGACCACAGCATCGTTAATTTAATCTTCCACTACCCGACTCTTCTCCTGACTGAAAAATCAATGCTAATAAGGAGCTTTGGGAAAAGACTCTGTTGATGCCTCATCTTGTATGGACTAATTTTAACCTGCTATCTAATGACTAAGAAGCTTTAAAGAACCTATAAACCCAACAAAGAGATTTTTAAATGTCTCCTTCCCAAACGGTTCTCTGTGCTGATGAAGACATCTAAATGCATGAGGATGGGTTTATGTGCTACCTCAGCCACTCTGTCGGGGGGTGGAGGCCAAAGCCTGCTACTGAACTGCACCAGCCCCTGCCATCGCGTGCGGGAAAGCGCCGGCAGTGAATCCGACAGAGCAATTCCACAATTCCACATGGCTGGAGACAGCAGCAGCATCTGAATCAGCTGCAGCTGAAGGAAAAGAGCCTGGTGCTCTTTGCTCATTCAGATAAATTGCTGCTGGAGCAATAACCGGAGCCTGGAGACAAGCGTGATCTTAAGCAATGGTAAGGGTGGTTTGACACAGCTCTGGGAGACCTGTTCTCAATTCCCTGCTCCCACTGAGATTTTCTTTGGTACCATACTTTAATCTTTTTGTCCACTGAATGGAAACTGTTATTCTTGGATGTGAGCACTGTATGATTTTAACATCCACAGCAAGCAAACAAATTATATTCTGCCCCCTAGATGTGGGCAGCCCTACTGTAAATCATGCCACCTGGGGACCACTAAGTTGTGAATTAGGATAAGGTCATTTTTGAAATACTTCCTTTTATGACTAGTCAGCTCTTCGAGCTCATTTGTCTCTTCTGTTCCATGTTGTATTCCCATCTGTAATCAATAATCACATTTGTCTGATCACCAGAACAGCTAATCTCTTATTTTTACCCCTTTCTACAGCTTCTAGCACTCAGTCTTTAGATCCAAGGCTCTGAAATACCTTCATTTGCACCCATATACCCAAATACAAATAATACACCAGTATTATTAGTAGAGTGTTAGAATGATGCTTTGTTTTTTGAAGATCCACCTATCAACATTGGAAAGTGCCTATTTTTTCTTCCAAATGCAAAGTTTCTTCCATATTAAATAGAATATTTACTGAGTGCTCACTGAACTTCCAAAAGAAGCTCAAATTTGTTTTCCCCACTATTCAGCAGCTTTGAACACAGAGGCAGATGCAGGGAAAGATGGATCCAAGATTAAATATTGACTCAGCCTGAGCAAAAGCTGCCTCCCTTTAACAAGAGAGACTGAGAAATTCTCGACTGCCAGTTTCACAATTCCCTCCTGAACACAGTAATGCATTTATAATAATGCCTGCTATTAATGCAAATGAGGGGGGGAAGCCCTGGCTGCAGAATACAGCAGAGTATTTATCCCAGCTAAACATCACTGTCTTATTACTGATAGTAGGAAGGAAACTAAACTCCACCACTTCAAACCGGCTTTTAACACTGAGATGCATCCTGATAACATCACAGTAGACAGTTTATCAGCAGGATCTCATCCATCACTAACTCCAAACAGGGAGTCTGTGATGAGGTATCATCCCACCAGAGCCCTGTTTCATTCCCCAGTGCCTTGCTTTCATCCCAGTATCAGCATGCCTGGCAGAGACAGCAGTCCAGCCCCCATGGGGCTAATCCCAGAGGGACCAAGGTGCCTCAGAAGAGCTCTGTGCTCCAGAGAGCTGCCAGCTGCAGTGAACCACCACACCTCAAACCTTGAGGCTGAATGAGGCTGCTCTCACCTGTTACCCACAGCCCCAGCCTGTGGCTCACAGGAAAATCGGACACTGCTGTGGGCTGTTCTGTGCCCCATTTCTGCACAAGGATATTTGGTAATTGACTGGAGACACAGCCCCAAGCACACTGGGTGTGTCCAGCCCACTGTGCATCTCCATGAAGGTGAATTCTGTGTCTGACTCTGCTTCCCCTCTATGCCAAAGGTGGCTATGTCACCCACAAGGGCCACATCTGCCTCCATACAGCACAGCTTACCTGCCTCAGATGGCACAGGCTCCCCAGCTCGTTGTGCCCAGGCCCTACAGAACTCCTTGCACCCAAACAGCTCCGTGCCTGGGTCACCAGTGGTCCCCTTGCCTGCTCTCTGCAGGGCCATGGGTGCAGCTCTGCCCTCAGGACCCACCCTCAGCACATGAGAAGGATGAGGAGGGGCTGGTCCAGCTGAGGTCTTGAACCCCGACACCTGAGGTGGCTCCGAGCCATTGCAGCTCCCATCAGAAAGGGCCACCTCTGGGCAACATGCTTTGGTATTACCACCAACACAGAATTACCAGGATGGAAAATAACCCCAAAATGTGGTGGTGGTGTGCTTCTGTGCTCCTGCAACAGAATGTTACGTGAAATGGAAAAACTATATAGAGAAAAAATTTTTTTGTTTTCCAGTAATTTCCACAAACTTACCATTCTTTATTTGGTTATTCTACAGCTCTCGTCCATCCTTAGATTATCATGCAGAAGGAAAATGGGATGAAGCTGAAAGACAACAAAGCCCTGGCAAGACTCCAACCACGATTAGACATTTTGATGAGTAACAAGCATGACCAGAGTTATAGCAGTAAATATTTAATGTTATTTTTGAAATGAAGTCTCAGGAAAGATGTAAACTCTCATGATTTGAGAGGCATTAGCTAACCTCTAATTACAGAGAGAAGGGGAGGAATGGAAACTTTTCTGAGATAAGGGATAACCTAACTGTTTGTTGCAGGGTTTCTTGGAACACCCTTGGTCCACCCTGTTCTGGTCATTGTCAAAATCCTGGGCTAGAAGGCTTGTAGGTCTGAGGGAGCTTAGCAGCTCCTAAATTCTTAGAAAAGCAATTGTAACTTATACTTTGCTTGCTACAAACATTTGATTCTCTACAGTAATTATAGAAATATATTATTATCAAAACCCAAATGTTTTGTTACAGGAAAAACATTACCATAGCTACCTTTTTTTTTTTCCTGCCAGGAACTATAATTAATAGCTTGTCCATTATAAATATCTGGATTTTATATATGCGCATATATACATACACATACATAAATATACAAATTAGGTGCTGATAACCATATTAAAGTGTTTTTCTAGCATATAAGAAAGGTAGAATAAGAAAAGAGTTTCCCATTGCAGAAGACCCAAGCTTAAACACTTTTACAGGTCGACTGTATAAAGCAATACAGGAAGCATGGTCTTCTATGGTGAACTCATTGATATACAATATGATTTTTCAGTTCTCTGAAAGTTTAATTATTAATGTGCAGTCTGCTTTACTTCTCTTTCCTCCACACAGTGTTGGATCCATTTATTGTTTTGGGGTTTTTTCCCCCAAGTAGCTTTTACCACCCATTTTGTTAACAGCCAAAGCAAGAGCTCTCCAACCATGACTGTGTCCCTCAATACAAATGAGTCATTACATCACTATGTGTGTCCAGGTTACAGCCCCTTCTGCTTTCAGCCTGCCAAGGCAGGAACGTGGGGAGTGCTTTATTGTGGAAGCAGCTGGTTTTGGCTTTATACAGAGGAGGGTCAAAAGATGCTCCTTACAGCTGTGAAGGTTGATCATGATCCTCAGATCCACAACCTCAACACAGGATAGTTTCACCTCTTGCCCAAACATGTGTTCCTTTGCTGTAGCAGGTCACCAAAGGAATTTGATGGCAAACCACAAACTTCTGTCTAAACCACCTAGTGATTTCTCGGGTATTATAGGCTCAAACACAGCAATCTTTCCCCCCATACCACTGGGAAGGTGCAAGCTGAGGAACGCCACAGGTATGCAGAGAGGTGGCCAGAGAGTTTGTGGACTCTCCACCCCTGGAGGTGTTCAAGACCAGGCTGAACAGGGCTCTGAGAAACCTGGTCTAGTAGGAGGGCCAGGGGAGTTGAACTAGGTCCCTTCCAACCCAAACAATTCTATGATTCTGTGATAAAGCAGCACACAGAGCAGGTGCCAGAACAGATGTGCTGGAGCAGCCAGTGCTGGTCCACCGACACATGGCAGCATTTTGGACGAGTGAGAGCCCCCCACGTGCTGCAGGCCATGCCAGATTCACAGCCACTGCCTCACCAAGGATGAGCGTGCTCTTTCTGCAAGAAGGTACAGATAAACCCAAGCTGTGCAGGTCAGGCAGAGCCAAGACAGAGAGCAGGGAGCCTCAGCAGAGATGCCCAGGAAAATGTGCCTGTTGGGGCTCCTGCTGGGGCCCTACTGATCCACAGCTGAACTGGAGGAGAAGAGAAGACAGGTTTCTGCCAAACCCATGGAGCTGATCAAAGCATGGCAAGCAAAACACTCCAGGCAGTGCCACGACCAACAGACAAGGGGTACAGTGGCAGCACTGACACACATTGACAATGCCATCATGACATGTCCCAATCTCCAAAGCAGCAGCCAGCTGGGGCTGGGCACATCCCTCGTGAGCTGGAATGAATGCTGGGAGCAATGGTCTGACTTTGGTACAGACCATGAAGCACAACACACTCCCATTGCAGCACTTGCACTCAGCTGAGCCAGCTAATGAGCTTCTCTGGTGGCTGCATTCAGACAGCAAAATAAAAGTAAGAAGAAGGTGATTCCTGTGGGATTCAGCAAATCTAGCAACACTAATTCTGGGCAGCCCGTTTGGTGTTGCTGTTCACTGTGTGAGATTCCCTTTGAAAAGTTCAGATTATTTTTGTGCATTTTCCTGAAAAATTCCTCCTCTGTGAGATGGCACCTAACATTCAGCAGCACTAATAGACTGATGGGGTGGGAAGCAGCATTTGCTCTGCATCCTGATTGGTTTTGATCTTCCAGTGATGCTACTGAAGAGTTACAAGCCCTTCCTCCTGGCCCAAATTCAAATCCTGTGCTTGAAACCTGACGCTCAGCAAGCACGGACATTGTTTGCCTGCTGAGAAATGGGCATTTCAGGCAACAGGCTGTTGATTAGAGGAGGTGACAGAACTGCTGAGTGGCCAAATCACTTCTGAAGAAATACATTTCGATTAGCAGCCCCAGAAACTCACGCAATGTAAATTTGTCTGCTCTCCCCATTTACAGCTTACACTGTGCCTATCAGCAGATCTGTTATCCTTGCACAAAAATCTCCTTAAAAAGGGTGTCTCAAATCTCATCGGTGACTTGGTCACATATTGTTTTAGGTCCAGAGCCCTGCTCCCTGATGCTCAGGCATTGTGTGGTTTATCAAAGAATCAAGCTGTGCCTGAAGAGGGGCTCAGGCTGTCTGCTGTCCCTGCCACTCCTTGGTGTGTCCCCAAAACCCAGCCCAGCACTTGGCTCCAGCAGCCCTCCTTCATCTCCAACGCCTTGCTGAGGAGGAAGCGGCGCAGACTGACCAAATTCCTATCCCCTTACACAGCCCCTCAGAGTCACTCTCTGGACGTCTCAGCACAGCCTTGGCCGCTTGCTCAGACCCGAAAATGCAGTTAAGATTCAGAGAGCTAGATTCTTCCTTTACAGGACAAATTTAGTGTTGGATATTCCCAGTCTCAGGCTAATCAGACTCCACAAATTTCCCTGCATTGTATGTAGTCTCAAGCTGTAGCTGATGTTATTGACATTATTTAAAACACAAAACAAAACAAAAACACCAGTTTTGAGGAATAAGAATCCAGCAAAAGCCCCAGCCAAGGGGTGGGAGGGAGATGTAGCAGGTTAAAGAAATCCCTGCAGTGCCCAGTATGAGTTCCTCCTTTACCTGCAGCAAAGGTTTATTGTGGCCTTAACAGTGCTGACAAGCAGCACAGGAGATGTACACACACAGATGCACAGAGCACTTTATAGTAATAACTGCAAATGCTGATCTAGGTTCAGACCACAGAAATTTCCCATGGTCTGATCTCCAGATTCCCTAGACTGCAGAAGAAATCTATCCCACAAACAGATGGGGTGGGCTTGTTCTCCCTTTGGATCTCTCTTTTAAGGGTTTCCAGATCCAAGCCCCAGATGAACCATCCCTTTGCTGGGGAGCTATTTGGGGCTGTAGAGACCAGGACTAAGACCTGAAGAGTGAATATGAGTGCAAAGCACAGGAGGGGCTGTGAGCTGGCCAAGTATGGAGCAACATTCAGCTGTAGGGAAGCAACTGATAAACTGTGAACAGCATCATTCCCGAAGCCTCACTGACAAGAGACAGCTCTCCCTGCTAAAGATGAAGAGGGACAGACACCGAAGATGATGGTGCCTGTGAGGGTGAGTGTCCTTCAGCTAAGCAACGACTGAAACCCTCCTGCTCTGCTTCCTGAGCAAGAGCTTCCCATGACAAGAACCCAGAGAGAGCCTTCTATAACAAAACCCACACTGTAAAAACTAATTAAAATGTTTAATTAGCTTTTGATTAACAGCATATTTTAAAATCCTTTCGAGACTTGCAGATCAGCAGAGGCACAGCTTTGGAGTCCAGGACCGGTCTGTTTCAAAACGCATTCCCTCCTTGAGAGCAGACACGCAATTACTTTCCCGCTTCAATTGCTCCTCATTTGCAAAGCCAGAGCATGAAGCAAGTTGTGTTAATGTGTCAAAATGGGGAGAGAAATAAAGAGAGCAATGGATCACTGAGTCTTTGAAGGGAAAAGCAATATTGCAGTAATTTATAGGAGGGAGAGTTTGCGGGTGGGACAGTCGCTCTCAAAGAACAGCAGCGCTCAGCCAGTAAATAGTGCTTGTTTGAGAAGAGCATCACTGCCATCTTCAGGATGGCTGCTTTCCCTTTCCCAGCATGCTGCAGCTTTTCTGGGAGCAGTTTTTGGTTTATACAATACAAAAGAAAGCTTTCTGCAACTCCAACCAAAGTTATATTTTCAGTTATTATTGATGCTCTGTGGAGGATGGTTTGGTCCAATGGTTCCCAGCTTCTGGATTTTGACACCTCAAACTGCCTATGAAGGAACACCTCATAAACATAATTTCCAGTGCTCAATTAAACTTCAATTTAAGATGAAAAAGACCTGTCAATCAGTCTGGGCCACTTCAGCACAGTAATATTTCCTAATGGGACACTTCTTGCCCTTTATTCAATCCAGATTAAATGTCTCTAAGGAGCCACCCTCTTACACTTCTCTTGCAAGATGTTTATGTTAGCATAAGAGAAATGTTAGGAAACTCCTTGTGACATCAGCCAACTTTCCTTCCAACGGTATTAAATCATCACTCTTCTAGCCAGAACAGTCACTCAACTGCCCCAAAAAGAAAGCATCTCTAGCCTGGGCCTCCAAGTGGCACTTCACTCTCAAGCACTACAAGTCATTTCAAAGCTGTACAGTACTGAAGGTAGAGTCTATCACCTTAAAAACAACAGGAAGGGTACTAAAGATGATAAAGGCAACTGCTTTAAAGACAGAGCACAGTTAGGATGGCTACATTACTTAAGCTCTCATGCTCCAGTAATGCACTCCCACACTTTAATTACACCAATACTGATCAGGGGTCACATAGCTGGTTATGGGGACATCAGTTTTATACTGCAAGATCTCATCTCTCTCTACCCTGCTGTTGGACACATCTCACGTGCCCCTTCACATGATGGGTGTGCTTCCAGCCCACTGGATGAGCTAGATGTGTGCACATATTCCTTTCCCAAGCCTGGACACTGGCCCATCATTGGCCAATGGTCAAACAACACTTTGACACAATAGGCACATGTGAAATCACGCAATGCAGGAACACGGGGGCAAGGATAAAATAAGTTGTTTTCTTGCCTGCATCCAAGGAAGAGATGGGTCAGGCCACAAATCAGGCCAGATCAGCTCTGACTTGGGGTTGTCTTAGACTACCAGGACCACAGAGGTCACCTCTGTCACCTGCAGCAGGAGCTCTCCCTGCTTCTGAGGATGGGGACATCACTGATACACCCTGAATGGCAAGGAAAGGGAAAATGCAGAGAAACACTCCTCTGGAGACCTTGGGATCAACAAGACTTTGCCACCTCTAACGAGAACCCCACAGCAGGAACCAGGAGGGGACAGCACTTCTCTATCTCACTTTGTCATCGTGGTAGCCAGGTGCTTCTAACTCCTCACCTCAATTACTGCACACCTCTGCTCCCTGCAGTACATGCTGGCTGCAGGACAGGGCTCAAGCATGAGCAGGGAATGCAGGGCCCTGGAGCTGGAGCCTGCAGGGGGTGGCAGACTGCAGCAGTTCACTCACTGCTGAGGGGGAGAAGACAAATACACCTTCTGCATTTTTCCAACTCGTCTTGCACAAACTGAGGTGTCAGAAGCCATCCTAAGACCTGCCCTCAATAATTCCTTAGAAACACATGGAAGATAATTGACAGCACCAACACACTTCCATATATAGGACAGGTAAGATGAATGCTTTCAAAAGGAAGACAAAGGGTCTTGGGTGAAGCTGCAGCTGTAAAACAGACATGACTGAGCAGGGCAACTGAGGAAAGCCTGCAAGTAAGTGCGGCCCTGGGAGCTCCAGGAGGACTCACACACAAGGGCAACCCTAGGAAGCATGTTCACAACACACCAAGTCTATCATGCACTCCAGCATTTGCTGGTGAAATAATTACAGTAGTGAGTCCACATAATAAAACATCCAAGAGTTCAAGTGATTCAGCAGTGTCAGCTGTATCTGACATCTTTCTGCAGCACATGGTATCCCTGTATATGTTCAAGAGATCAGAAAGAACAGAGCTTAGTCTGACAGATCCCCTTGAGAAAACTCAATTCTACCACTTGACCGAGTCTTGTAATTTGTAACACACCTGCAGTAACTTGATAACTTCACCACTGGCCCAGAACCCCACAAAGGCCCACTTCTCAGTGCTACAGCTGTGACAGAGTCCACAGCATCACACAGATGTAAGAGACAGGGTCAGCTTATACCTGGCTAGATTTGCTCACCAGGTACAGCCCTTTGTTTTAACCTTGACAGAAGAGGTAACCCTGTCCAGCCACCTTTACCACAGTAATAAAACTGAGGGATGAGACCAAGGATCTGAAAGGATCATTAGCACAGGGGGAAGCAGATCACTGGCCAGATCCAGGCACCAAGTTGGTTGCAATCACCCAGTTTTTAAATATCTTGTGTGATAGCAATTCATTACAAAATTCAAATGCAAATTGATACCATGAACTTTATACTGGGATTGCTTTAGTCCTTGCTCCACTGCCCCCGAGCTGCTACTATTGATCTGCCAGCAGGCATTATACTGGGCTTGGAAGAAGGGTTCAAAAAATTTTCCTTAGGCTAGTAAAAAGACCAAAAGGGCGAGAAAGAGCAAACAGCTTGGTAATTTAGAGCTTGTTTTCTGTTTTGACAAAAGAAGCTGCTTCACAGAATTATTTCTCAAGATTTTGAGAAATAAGCAATCCCACCACCACAGCCAAAAAGGCACCCTCGAGGATGTCTCCTGCATCCAACAGCACTTGTGACTACATGTGTTTGCAGGACCCAGGGAATATCACAGTGAACTTCCTACTGACACACTCCTCAAATCCCACAGCTAGCTATAAACTCACAGCAACTGCCTTAATTACTTGCTAGTTATTTCATCAGTCTAAGTCTTTGCAGGGACAGAAAGACAACACCAAGCTTAGCAAACTCAGAGAAAAGGAAGATGAGCAATCTTCAAGTGAAGCAGCAGTCTGAAGAGCAATCACATTCCTGCTGCAAAAGACATGCTGGCATTGGCCGTGCAAGCCAGGAGAAAGCAAAGGACTGTTCATCCAGAATGAGATGTTTGTACAGGAATGCTCCAAGTCCACAGGAAACAAGGTCATTTCAGGGTCCTTCTCTCCAGATCTATTCCAACCATAAGAAAGCTACACAGAAATAGGCAGCATTTCTGGCAAAGTGAGTTCCTGATGTGGTTTATTAACAGAAGATATGGACAGGAAAGAACACTTTTTTTAGGAGAGACATTTCCATAATTTAAATTGATATTTAAGGAACTGAAATCAACATCACTCAAGCAGGCTGATACTACAAACTGCAGAAACATCCCAGAGCTTGGGGGTGGCACACACTGTCAGCCTTGCAGCCTCTTTACTGTCTGTGACACACATCACACACACCACACTGTAGATGTTTCCCCCAGAGACCCATCTGTGCCTGGAATCTGAGGCTCCAAGAAAGGAGCAATAGTGTTTACACTCAGAGACACAGCACCATGAGGAGAAGCCCTTTCATCCACAACAGCTACAGGCTGGTTACAGCAGCTCACAGCACAGAGAGGGTGGCTAATTTGAGCATAGCATTTATTTCAACCATTGAGTGCTACCCAGCCCCCAAAATTACAGGCTATCACACACAACAGGGTGGTGCCATCCAAACAGTGCAAATTTCTCCCCAAAACTTACACAGAGGCTGTTTAGGGACCCATACTTAGTGCTGGACCTGCCAGGCTCTCCTGTCCACCAGCACAGATAAAAGAAAGGGAGCAAGATTAAAGCATGGTTTTGCAAGGAACAAGCCCCAAAGCTTAAGCAGGAACACAGCAGTTTCAGCTCAAAACTGCAAATAGCTGATGCCTGGTGCACTGGAAGAGCCTGTTTTCTTGGAAAGCTCATGAGTGGGGGAGCTTATGGAGCAGTGGGCCAGCCAACTCCAAGGCAAGCCAGCTCTAATCTCCCGTCCCAGCTGCGTACACAGAGAAACTGCAAAACAAAAATGCCAGAGGAAAAAAAGGAAAGCTCCAATTATTCTCAGACCACAAGAACAACAGTGTTTGAAAGCAAAGATGCCGTCAGGGCAGAGCAGAAAGGAAGATCTGTCCAAAACAGTTGACTGAAGAAATTGTTTTAGTCAGCAGCCACTGAGGCAAGACAAAGAAGAAATCTGCTGTATGGCTGATTCTGCAACAACAGCACTCAGGCCTGATTTCAAGTGTTTTTCAATAAAATCAGAAGTAAAAACTGTCAAATACATAAGTTGTGCTTAAAACCCATTCTCCATAAATTAGCTTTCCTTCAGGAAGCTTTACTTACAAAAGGTAAAACTGGAAGGAACATGATTTGCTCTTCCTGGGATCATTATTCCTTAACTGTATTTGCAGCAGCAAGTTTAACACTAAATTATTATTTTTTCTTCAGAGTGATGAACTGATGAGGACACTCTCCCTTTCAGATCCCTGCAGAAGGGTCAGTTGTACACAGTTTGTAGCATACACAGTTTTGGGAAAGTTTTTTTCTTTTTCCTTTTTAAAAACTCCCAAAAAAATCCAGTTTTGTCTTTTCTCAGCTTGATTCAACTGTGATATTGCTAAAAGCACTAGAGTAGTATCATGTCAAGGCAAGAGTATTTTATTTCTGTGGCCAGCAAAGCACATGGGTTGGTTTCTCTGTGACACAGACCTTGGCTAAGCATCTTTGGCCGGAAAGAAAAAATATATTACCCTAAGAGAGATGGACATACAGATACCCACAGGACACACCTGAAGTCTTCAAGTGTCACGATTTACCATTTTGCAGATCTCTTCTTTCCAAGACAAGAAAAGCAAATATAAAAAGGAAAACATTTCTTGATGGTGCAGAAGGAATATCCATAGGAAATCAAGCATAGTCACATTGATACATTCTATCTGGAGCCAGCATGCTATGCAAAGTAACAAAACCTTACTTGTCCAGCAAATAAAGCTGAGGGACTCACACTTGCCTGCAGGTTTCAAAGTCTCCTTTCCAGAACACTGACAAGTCATGTTAGGCATAATTCACAATGATGCCACACACAAGGAGCAATAATGCTTGCTCATCAGTGCAACACATGCCATTTCCCAGTTTTCTAGTCATTCTCAATTCTTGTTCTCACAGAATCCCAGAATGTGTAAGGCTGGAAGGGACCACAGTTGGTCATCTGGTCCAAACTCTCTGCTCAAGCAGTGTCATCCCAGAGCACATGGCACAGGATCACGTCCAGACAGTTCTTGGGTATCTCCAGTGAGGGAGGGACACTCCACACCCTCTCTGGGCAATCGGTGCCAGTGCTCAGTCATCCACACTGTAAAGAAGTTCTTCCTCATCTTCAAGTGGAACTTCCTTGGCATCAGTTTCTGCCCATTGCCTCTTGTCCTACTGATGGGCACCACAGAGCAGAGCCTGGTCCATGCTCTGACACCTCCCTACAAACACTGACAGACATTGATGAGGTCTCCTCTCAGTTTTCTCTTTCCAAGTTTGAACAGGCCCAGCTCCCTCAGCCTTTCCTTGTAAGAGAAAAGCTCCAGTCCCTATGCTGGACCCACTCCAGGAGCTCCATGTCTGCCTTGTCCTGAAAAGCCCAGAACTGGAGACATCACTCCAGGTGAGGCTGCACAGGTCTGAGCAGAGGGACAGGATCACTTCCCTGACCTGCTGGCAGTGCTCCTCCTGATGCACCCCAGGACACCACTGCCTTGGCCCTCAGGGCACTGCTGGCTCATGAACAGCTCTCTTCTCCCCCAGGTCCTTCTTCACAGAGCTGCTTTCCAGCAGGTCAGTCCCCAGCCTGTACTGGTGCCCAGGGTTTTTCCTCCCCAGGTGCAGGACCCTGCATTTCCTTTGCTGAATTTCAGACAATTCCTCTCTGCCCATCTCTTCAAACTGCCAAGGCCCTTTGGAACGGCTGTAATTTTCCCCCTTCAATCCTTTCCTTCCCAAAAAGAGCTTTGATTTCTTCACCAACCTATGTAAGACTTGTTGCTATAAATTGTTACTCTAAGAAGAAACATTATTTAGTATGCTGTGATCATTCAGATTTTACACAGTACAAATACTTAGATCCACAAGAGCACACAGCAGTCTCCCCACCAGTGGTATGGAAAGAGCCCAATGTGCAGGGTCATGGCTGTGCAGTCATGGCTGTACTGAGGAGGCAGCATGGGTGGCACAGATGCAGGTTCTTCAGCAATGTCCACTGGGATCTATATGGATTGAACCAAGTTCCCTACCACAAACCCTACCTGAGTAATAATTATCAGGGAGAGGGAAGCAGCACAGAGTGGAGAGCAAGAACCTTAAAACACACTAGGCTTAAATCAGTGGATTAGGCAATTGGTTACTGGTAATGAAACAGCAGAGTTTTCACTATATAAAATTTATAAATTTATTTTTTTGTAAAAATCCAAAGGGCACGAAGACATCTCACTCAAAATACTGGTAAATCAAACCACACTTAGAAAAATGAAAGCTGATTTTATTATCTTATCCACAGCCAATCATTTGACATGAACATGCATACGTAATTTTGCTACGCACACACCACAGTTTAACGTTAGTTATTAAAGGTTAAACATACAACATACATCCTTACAAAAATGAGTCAAAATGCAAACGTAACTTTTAAACAAAACAGTTTTTACTCATTTAAAAAAACTTTTGTGTTGGGTACCATTTTGTACAAACACAGTTAAACAAATCTGCTTTTAGTTTCCTCATGGTTGCACATGAAAATAAGCTGCAATAGAAAATGAAGTCATCAAGGAATTTTTAAATAGCAGAAGTAGGCAGTCTTGCCATGCAGAAGAAGCAATATTAAATATTAGTTTTTCAAAAAAAGAAAAAAAAACACAAGTTTAAAAATATTTAGTTCAAGTCACAAATCTTTCCCCAGTACAGAGAAATCCAAATGCAACGCATAATTAGCTGCCACTTAGGATGGCTATTCTGAAAAGTAGAAGTACTTTCCAGAATTGATAATTTTCATTGATTTGGCACAGAAAAGAAGTCTGAGCTTACTTAGGTACAAGAAAGTGATTAAAAAAAAGAGTAAACAGGAAGAGAGAAAATAAAAAGCAAGAATGAACGAGATAGTAGTTGCAATCACTAAAAAAAAAAATCTGTGCATCTCAGTCATTACAGAATACTGTCTACAGCAGGTGCGAATTCCAGGTAATTGTTATTGCAACATGGATTTAATTTGCTTGGAGGTAGTCTCATCATTCAAATGCTTTGTTGTGTACCTAAACACAGAAATAAAGTCAAGATGAGCATAAATGATATTACACTTTAGCTTACAAATGTGTAATTTCTTTGCTTATGGCTCAACCTGACTGCACCAGAGCAAAACCCTCAGCCATGGATCATCACCCACTCCATGGTCACCGAGAACACAAGCCATACATTCTGATCATAAAATGATATTACCAATCAGAACTATCATCTAGCAGCCTTACAATAAGGGGAACTCAAAATAAGCCTCAGTTGGACATTGGCTTTCATAGTAAACTCACAGTACATTTGTGATAGGTAATTATCCATCAGACTGAGGGCTCTGCTCACAGGAAAACATCTTCAAGTAAGACAGCTTGAAAAACTCTTCTTCAAAACTTCCACCGACCAAACCTTCCTAGGATCCCTCAATGACAATGGATTTAATCACTTTTCAGCCTAATTTCCTGCTTAGTAGACTGTGCTGGTAAAACTGAAGAGCTTATACAGGCTTATTTCAGCTCCTTCCCCTTTCAAAATTCTCAAGGATAATAGCACACATATCGCTATAAAAAACTTAGCTATCTCTATTTTTAAAATATATCCTCGTTGTAGACTTTTTGTATGATTAATTTCCCTGATCATCCTTCCTAACTAATCATCTAAAACTTACTAAAAGCAAATAAAACTTACTTCATAATTTAAATTTAACATGTTAAATTAGCACTTTCATTGTTATCTACAACTGCAGTACTATTTTACTTGTTCACTTGACAAATACATAATGACTTTTTAGTTTAGAAGTTAATAATACTGTAGATTTCAGCACTTTTTGGTAAGTTATACTTTCAACAAACAAGCAGCCTAAGGTTTTCTGAAATCCTGAAAAGTTATTGCACTTGGTATTCTGCCCAAGTGAAAAAGCTGAACATGATTACAACACTCAGATGAATTTGAAATTACAAAGAGCTGATCTCTCTCCAAAATCCATACCACCTGCCATTTGTTTTTGAAACACATTATCTGTCTCTTGGGAAAACCCAAGGACTTCTCACTCCTCCAGAATCAAAGACTTAGATTTGGATTTAATTTGTCACGATGACATCTTGAACCTCGTTTTCATCACATGAGCACACAGCAGCTCACCCCTGCATCTCTTCCTAACAATTGCAAACATGGTTTAAAAAAGATGTAAATATCCTACCCAGAGAGTAATCATATGTACAAAACCAGGACTGTTACAACATCCATGCATGGAAAGGGTTAGAGCAGAGAAAGCACGGCCTGAGAGCATGGGCTGGATTTACACTGCTAACCACAAAGTTAATTGTGTAATTAACCAAAAGTTAATGTCACTGCTCAGTGCAGTGAGCACCTGAACTACACCTTCCATGTACTTTTACAGTGTCAACAGTGATGGGGAAAATGGACTACTAGTAAAGACTGGTGATCATGCCAGCTGCAATCACAATAAATTAGTCACAAATAAATGCTAATGCAGCATTTTCCCTCTAGAAGCCTGTGTTTTTACTGATCACCATCTCAAAGACTGATCATGTTATGAAATTCAGAGATGAACATGATTTTAGCATGGAAATAATCACATGAAGTTTCAAGTTAGACACGGATTTTTAAAATTTTAACTAAGAATCTGAAACAACTTTGCAAAAGAACCCACCTACAATACCACATTATTTAACTCCTTACCACATCATGATATAAAAAATAAAAAGACAGCAAATGAAATTGAAGCAGCTTCTCTACAGATAATGGAAAAAAATCACAACTGCACAATTTCAGACAAGACAAACTAAAGCTTCCACATTCCAAGCAAGTGCATGAGTAACAAGACCCAGTTAGAGTTACTTGTTACCAAAGTAATGATACTTTTCCAAGTAAGGACAAGAACAAAGATTTCGTCTGCCTATCACATTTTTGCACTTCTTGCCACTTCTCCCATGCTGGACACCCACACAACAAATACATGACTGACTACAGATACAGCTTTACAACCCAAATTAGCAGGTCTTAGATTAATATACTGAATTACTGATTTTTCTTTACTTCTCCAATTAATGTGGCAAATTCTTGTCTTATCTATTCTACAGCAGAGACTCGTTCCTTTAGTTCTTTTTGAAAAGGAACAATTTCTAGCTACTTACCAGACCATACTGACTCATTCTTAACCTGCATGCACGGAAAAAGTTATCTTAGAATGAACAACTGCAAATTCACAGCCCTGTTAAATCACAGAGGTCTCTTCATTCATCCTGGCCTCAAGACACATTAGAAGAAAAGCCTCCAATAATTACATTCACCTTTCCCTGTAACAGCCACTGAATACTTCACTGTAAAGAAAATGCCCTGGACAATTAATGAAAACTCACATCAAAATATTAAAAAACAAACCTCAAGAAACAAAAAGGAGTACCTGAGAGCATTTAGAAGGCCTTCTACACTGTTAGGAGGCTGATCTTTAAGAACTTTGATGCATCCTTTCATCTAGGAGTTAAAAAAAATTACAGGTTTTTCCATGCTAATATCTTCTAAGTTTACAGGAATGTTTTATATTCAGTATGTTAAAGATCAAAAATAAATACTTAAAATAGCAGCAGTGTAAAGACATTTTCTGGATATTAAAAAGGAATTAAGCTTTCATTATTACATCTTTCTATCACAGACTGGCTTAGCTACTTAAAAAGCTGCATTAAGTGCACCCTCAGCAACTCTGCTGATGACACCAAGCCGTGTGGAATGGCTGACACTCTGGAGGGGAGGGAAGGCATCCAGAGGGACCTGGACAGGCTGGAAAGGAGGGACCTGTGAACCTCTTAAAGCTCAACAACTCCAAGTGCAAGGTCCTGCAACTGGATCAGGGCATCCCAAGCACAAACACAGGCTGGGCAGAGAACAGACTGGGAGCAGCCGTGAGGAGAAGGGCTCGGGGCTGTTCTTCATTAAGAAGCTCAACATGACCCAGCCAAGTGCTCTGGCAGCCCAGAAAGCCAACACTGACCTGGGCTGCAGCAAAAGAAATGTGGCCAGCACAGCAAGGGAGGTGATTCTCTACCTCTGCTCTTGTAAGACCCCACCTGGACCCAGCTCTGGTGTCACCAGCAGAAAAATGACACTGCCGTGCCCAGAGTGAGTCCAGAGGAGGGTCATGAAGATGATCAGAGGGCTGGAGCACCTCTCCTGTGAGGAAAGGCTGTGAGAATTGGGGCTGTTTCTGCCTGGAGAATGCTCTGGGGAGACCTCAGAGCATGTTCCAGTACCTAAACGGGGATACAAGAGATGGAAAGAGATTTTACAAGATCATGCAGTGATGAGGGAGAATGACTTTGAATGTTGTGGCTGCCTCATCCCTGGAAGTGTTCAAGGCCAGACTGGACAGGGCCTTAAGAAACCTGATCTAGTGGAAGGTGTCCCTGCCCATGGCAGTGGGGCTGGAACTGGATGATCTTTAAGGTCCCTTCCAACCCAAACCATTCTATGATAACTTCAAGGAACTTTCAAGCTCTGCTTTATCAGCCTTAAAAAAAAATGGAACTGTGAGCAAAAATACATGCTTATCATAAATCCATTAAGAATTATTACATTTAGCCAGTGAAATAATGGCCAACTGTAGTTAATACAATAGCTAATACTCCCTTTGAAATAACCATAAAACCACACACATTAACAGGATGTATTCCACAGTTTTACTATCAAACAGTAGAAAGTTAGAAACTCAAAGTGTGATGGATAGTGAACCAAGCTATTCACCAGTCAGTGAGGAACAAGCCAGGGGCTATTGTTACTTTCTGATCTGGACCTTTCAAGACAACCACTGCTTACAAGTACTTCTAGACACTACTTGAATTACATAAAACCAGATTTTTCATGACCCAGTTACATGTCTGAAGTCTTTATTTGTATTTCTCACTACTTAAATATATATATTTTGCTCCCAGCTATGTCTTTAGCACCAACCCAGTGTATACATCTGCTACTAGAACTTGCAAGACAGAAAAGGAGCCTACACACAATTTAAATACTCAGGAGATTATTTAGCAACAGTAAACTTACATCAATTTTTGAAGTTTTGGCAAAAGCACCCACCGGATGCACGTGGTCATAGAGTATGATGACACCCACCATTACCCTCAGACAGAATGATACTGTTTCCTCATTTGTAAACCTGCTTCTATATTCCCTGGAATTTAAAAACACAGATTATTTATGAAACACAAGACAATAGTACATACTAGTAACACCAAAATTAAGATTAAAGAGAAAAATTCTACTATAAATCCTCAGAAAAAAACAAACAAACAAACCAAACCAAATCCACCAACCCCAAACTTTGGAGAGTTTTCTTTATTCCTTTCAATAACCTGCCAAAAGTCAGATGATTGTTTAGAAAGTTGCCTGAAGACTAACAAAAATTCTCAAACCTAAAACAGGATCCTAATTCTACACCATTTGAGTTTTTTCAGAGATAAGAAAGATTAAAACAATACATATTAACTTTGTCTCCTGTGCTTCCTACACTTTTCCCTGCCGCCTTCTAATACACACTCAAACTTCTGACTTAGAAAAAAACAGGGCAGGATAATGGACAGCCTTTAATTGCTTTTTTAAACTTTATAGTCAATTCCTAAGAAGGGTAAGAGTATAAATGCTTGGAGCTCTTAATGTACTCCAAAATAAATGTCCTGTGGTATTTGGACAAAAACTTATTTAAAAAGACGTAGCTCATACCCCAGTGATTTTACCAATAGCAAATTATTTAGAGCACAGAAGAAACAGATTAAAAAAATAATCAAAGATTAGTCTGACTTCGGTTATACTCCCAGTACCTCTTAAATGTACAGAAGACAACTGACTGCCTTCGTGCCTAGAAGCTGTCTCTTAATTCCCCTGAGAGGAGCACTGTCATTTTGTTAGAGCCATCAGCCAGGCCAGTCAGCAAGGACATACCATCCAGAGCATTGCCCACAGCCCCTCTTTCAGGAGGCCCTAGGCAACCGTGCTCAAATAGTCTATTTCTCTGAATTATACATGAGAAAACCACTTATAAAGAGTGCCAAGAGGTTGTCTAGTTTCCACAGCCATTCCCTTTTTAAATATTAATATGTTCAGAAAAGTAGACCACATGATTTGTGTGGCTGGAAAAATGAAACATGGTAGTTTCATGTCAGTGTAAACAACTAGGCTGGTAAATAGGAAACATCACAGTTAGTAATTACTCCAATTATATTTCTTTCATGCATCACAAGTCAGGTCTGAAACAGAGGTGACTCCTACCCAACCCAAGCAGTGTTTGTACTCACGGGGTTTCCAGCATGACCCTGCACACACTTGCCATGGTGCTTAAACAATCTGTTGTATTTTCTATCGGTAAATTTTTATTCTGCAAAAGAGGTTAACAGTTTCCACAATTCAATTACTATGAAATACCATGTTACAGAATCTAAGTCAAATCAGTTATCTGCTGGCATAGCAATGTGGAGCAACTAAACACATCAACACAACTATGGTCAGTCAGGTAGTCTTGCACTGTTTTTTGGTTTGTTTTTTTTGATGTTATTATACAGATTAGCAATTTACAGAGCAAAGGCTACCACATAGATTTTGCCTGCTTGTTTGTAGTCAAGGAACCACATCCTTGACATGATAGACTTTTGGAAAGTTTTGAAGGAATCATCTAACCTGCTTTTTCAAAGACAAAAAATTTCTATAGCCAAATATATTCATCTGCTATAATAGTAAAACCCAAAATTGTGGTAGACAACCATCACAAATAAATTTAAAACAAGAGGATAGTTTTCTTAAGGCATTTCAATCATAAAGCAGAACTCAGAGGGAAAAAAATAATCTTTAAAAGATGTAACTTTTCATAAATCATGTAACGTACAATTATTTCCCACTAAGAAAGAGTGAGCATTCTTTGCACGTAAGCCAAAAATCATCACAGATACCAAAAGGCAAGCACAGTACTTGTAATGACTGGATTTTACAACCAATATTTATTTAGTCAGTCAAGGATAACTACGGATGTGTCAAAACGTTGAAATACTTTTCCAGTTAGGGTTCCTTCTCCCTTTTGCAATAATGTAGTATACTTGACTTTACACAGTGTGACAAAAGTCTTGGGGAAAGAGAAGAGGAAGCTACATTTCAATTCCATTCCCTATTTCAAGCAGAGAGAATCAATCTGTTTCCTTTTCAATTTTCCAAAATTTCTGCTCTAAACCACCACCACAATGCAGGCAAAATATTTACCTGTCCCACCTCCCTGTTTGAGGAAAGTCATCACTTGTGATGTGACACTATCTATTAACTTCTGGGGCTGTACACCAAGTGCCTGGCTGGAGTCCCTAACTCTAGAGCATTTGAGAAAGACATTACATTTCCTGAGGCTCCAAACCCCAAGTTTTATTTCTAGATGCCAGATTAGGTCTGGTGGAGGTTGTGTTGCCCATTATGTCTGGCCCTGCAGTGAAGCACATTATCCAAGTTATAAATTTATACTCTTACCTCTGACACAAACTTTGTTGTGGCATCACTTAAGGTTTTCAACATTGGCGTCGCTTCAGCATAAAATAAAGACATTCTGTTTGCCAACTCATTATTTACTTCATTTTCTCCCTCTGCCTAAAAAACAGAAGAAAGGGTTTAGAAAGGAGAAGAGAGGTGATATGAGAAGACTCCTTTTCATCTTATCCAAGGGTTACCTACTGGGACATTGTTAATCCTCATACGGCTCAGAGTTCTTCTGTAGTAGCTGAAGTCATTCTGTATAGCAGGATTTGTCATCTATGTAGATATGGAAGCAAGAGAGTTGTGACAGATTCAAGAAAAGCAAGGACAAGTTTTCATAAAATATAAACACCCAAAAAGAAAACATTCAACTTCCTGAAGTGAAGCAAAAAGGCCTGTGACATGCTGGGAACTGGTAAACACAACATAAACCTTTCTGGTTTCTGAGATTCAGAACAAGCTCTAACAGGAATGAAAAAAGGAGCAGTCTCCTAAATACAAGTTGGAAATTAGTAGGTTGAAAAAAATTGCTTTGCTAATTTGACTCCAAGGATGAGACCAGTAAATTAATTATAATTTCAGCTTAGCTCTTTGCACATTAGCAAGAAAATAGCTGGGCTGTGGGTGCACACAAGCTAAAAGCAGCAGCATTATCCCAAGTGATATGACAAATTTCAGTGAAGAAACATGATTAATGTGGACTGAAATACAACAAGTGCCTAAAGCTAATATGATATTTCATTTGCTTTCTAGTTTAATCTAACTCTAGGTCATGAGAGCAAGCGAAGCATATTGGATATTTGAGTATGCACTGCACATTCTATTCCAGAACAGAACACAACTCAGATTGCTTCAGTAAACAGACTTGGCTTCTTTTTCAAGCCCTTCTGATTACAAGCTCTTACCTTGAGCTCATCAAACCGGAGTGTAAAGTGAAGAATTTCTGCAAACTGCTTAGCAAGAGCCTGCTCTCGCTCCAGGTGTTGTGTTGGGGAATATGGAGTGCTCGTCAGGGCTCCCAGCAGGCCCCGCAGTCCTGCCTCTGGAACAACAGGAGAGGACTTTGAAACACCACTGCACCTGCTGCTTTATCAATACTGGCTGATATTCTACATGCTAGACTTAAAATACACAGCTGCCAAAATACATGGGGATTAATAATAAAGGGACTTCATGACTTGCTTATCTACGTGTCAAATGCTGTCACAGGTACATACAAATTGCTGTACAGACCAGGTCTCATCAGCACTGACAACCACTAAAAAAAACTTCTTGAAAAGTTTTACTCAAGTTTTGTCTGCAACAGCTGTGTAGAACAGATTTCAATAACCTATGTTAGCAGACTTCAGCCATTAGGAGAACACAGAATACAAGTGGCATTTAACTGTAAGCAGAAGTCACGCCTTAATTTAAGATAAATTTATAATACAGCTTCCTGTTCATCTTCTTGAGAAAAATACCACACCTATTTTAAAAAAAAGCAGAACTTGTCTGCAAAAAGTTTCCACGTTTTAAACACATTTTTTACAAGCTATGTTAATAAATTTGATTAAAAGTGAGATAACAGCAGAAATCTCATCTGTTGTTATCTCACTTTTAATGTTTTTAAAAAACAAGTCTCATAGGTTTTATCAGCATAGCCACCACATCACTGAGTTTCAGAAGAGGCACGAATCACTATCTCAAGTATTGCATGTGTATGAACCAAGATCAGGAACTTCCACACAGCAAATTATGTATGGTGTTTTGAGAGGAATAATAGTCTCTTTTAAGTACTCTTGGTATCAGAAACACTGACAGAATTAATTCCTGATTATTTTGTCTGCTAATTTCCAGTCAATCAGCTGGTTACTGCTTTCTTGAGTTACTAAAGGAGTAGAGGAAGAGTAACAAGGATGATCTCATTCTCTCACTCAAGTATCCACTGAAGCAAGTTTGCTGTCATCCAGTGTATGGAGGAATCTGTGCAATATAAGCTCTTTTCCACAAAGGAGTTGACCAAGATTTGATCACATCTGAATATGCCAAATATACTAATTAATGAAGAGAAAAAAGCCACAAGTTAACATCTTCCCATTTACCTAGTCTTTGAGAAAATTCATAGAATTTCTTTAGTTTGCCTACTAGTGGAACAACTGCACCCCATGCCTTCTCTTGGAGCTTCTCATCATTTGGATGCTGTATTGCCTTAAATTAGAAAAAGAGGAGAAAAGTATGCTTAGATTAGGAATAACTGATGCACTGCTGACAAAGCAACCTCAAACAAGAAAACACAAAAAACCAAAACACCTATGCAGGACAATTGTTTGAAGAGCTAATAATTAAAAATCTACCTACTAAGAAGTTTTCAGTTGAGAGACAAGCACGTACTAACCCATGTCTGTTCCAAAAAGGTCTAAAAATTTGTGTTGAAAATAAGCATCCTGAACGGGAAAACAACTTGGAGAGAGTATAAAGAAATGGTTAAAAATCAAATTACTCAGATAAGAAAATTTACATAACCAGACTTAGTTAATTAAAATTAACAACTTTACTGTGCTTACTCCAAGCAAAAAAATTTAGTGATCAAAGCATTATCTTAATGTTGGTATCTATCGCTAATTCCCAAATTCGCAAAGAAAAAAATTGCTGTGAAATTCAGGCTATCACACTAGGAACATTTAAGCATAATCAGCATGAAGCACCAGCAGAACAGAGCATATTCACAGCTTTGAGGGATGTATTTGTAGACTTAGTCTTTACAGGCATATAGTACCTTAAATTCAACCTCTCCAGTTAGCAACTGCAAATATACTAATAAAACAGAAATAAAAATGCTTGTAACTCTCCTGCAGCATTTTCACTTTGAAGTTCTTGATTTCAAGAACTGCTTCAGCCATGGGCTGTGGCTTGCAGCACATTCCTCTCTGGTCCTAAAAAGTTTCCTTCCTGCCATGTCTGCCTCCTCTC